>NC_044588.1:5022500-5622500 GCF_901933205.1 Camarhynchus parvulus
TCCATCCCTGACCCATCCCTGTATCCCTGATCAATCACTCATCAATCCCAAATCAGTCCCCGATCCATCAGTGATCCATCCCTGATCCATCCTATATCCATCCCTGTATCCCTGATCAATCCCCAATCCATCCCTGATCAATCCCCGATCCATCCCTGATCCATCCCTGTATCCCTATCAATCACCGATCAATCCCTGATCCATCCCCATCCATCAGTGATCCATCCCTGTATCCCTGATCGATCCCCAATCCATCCGTGATCCATCCCTGACCCTTCCCCATCCAACAGTGATCCATCCTCAATCCATCCCTGATCAATCACTGATCCATCCCCATCCATCCGTGATCCATCCCTGTATCCCCAATCCATTCCCAATTCATCCTCGTATCCCTGATCTATCCCCAGTCCATCCCTGCTCCATCCCAGCTCCATCCCAATCCCTAACTGGGGTTTCCAGGGCTGGTGGCAGCACGAGGGAACAGAGGCAGAGCTGAGAGCGGAGCCGGCGCCAGCAACGGTTCATATATTTATTCATAAGCCAAGTTATCCATAAAAAAGTTCCATAGTAAAAGGCCTTTACAGGAATGGCGGCTCATAAAACCTTTGTTTAACCCTTTGCTCCTTTTTTTTTCTTTTTTTGTCCTTTTGTGTTATTATTATTTTTTTTTTAATCCTGTTTTGTGGGATTTTTTTTTTCTGTGTTTTAGTGTTTACACTGGAAAAGCCCCTGTACATATTTTCCAGGCAGCGGCGGCGGGACGGGCCAGCGTCCCGGCCCCGCGGGGTCCCCGTGGTCCCCCCGGGGTGTCCCCCCCGCGGTCACCCCACTATTGCACTGGGGACGGCGGCGCTGGGCCCCCCGCCCGGGGCCGAGCCCCCCGCCCTGGCCCCCTCTGTACAGCGCTCCCCGCTGTCCCAGTCCCCCCAGGCTGGGGGACACAGTGCACTGAAACGACCCCCCCCACCCCCTTCCCCGAGGATTATTATTTTTTTTTGTGATTTTTTTTTCATCATTTTTTGTTTTTTTTTTTTTTTTTTTTTGCTGTTGTTGGATTTGTTTTTGTGGGTTTTTTTGTTTGTTTGTTTGTTTTTTCCTTTCTCGCTTTTCCATAAAACTTCCCGGAAGAAATACAATATTTACAGGCAAAATAAATAGAACAACACACCTGATTTCTGCTTCACCTGCTGGCAAACAGTCAGAGGTACTAGGGAAAGTTATGGCTTGTAGGGGAGCCCCCCCCCCACACGTCCCCCTGATGTGCCCCAAATGTCCCCACATTGTGTGGGTGTCACCCTTTGCATAAGAGCCGGGCGGGGTCAGCACAGGGTGGGCACCCCAGGGTGGGCACCCCGAGGGTCAGCACAGGATGGGCACCCCGTCGGCGGTCACCAGGCGCCCGTGGTGGGGTCGTAGGTGCCCGCCAGGTAATAGAGGTCCTGGCGGTCCTGGCAGCGGCGGCCGCGCGTCAGCTGCTCGTAGTGCTCCCGCCCCACCACCTGGCACTTGTGCGAGATGGTCTGCACGTCGTTCTCGTCCTCGTGGCACGACTGGTACAGCGCGTTCTGCGGGGACAAGGCGCCGTCACTGCCGCTGCCTGGGCATGTGGCTACCTGCTGGGACATGGCTACCTGCTGGGGACGTGGCTACCTGGTGTGGGACATGGCTACCTGCTGGGGGACGTGGCTGCCTGGCTGGGGATATGGCTGCTTGGTGTGGGACAGGGCCACCTGCTGTGGGACATGACTGCCTGGAGTGGGACAGGGCCACCTGGTCTAGGACACAGCCACCTGGCACAGTGCATGGCACTCTGATGTAGATGTGGCTACCTGACATGGTGCATGTAGCCACGCGTGGCTATGTGACATGGGACACTGGCATGACACGTGGCTACTGACACCACACACATGTACCAGACATGGTACATGGCTACTTGCCCTGGTAGGTGGCTACCTCATGTGGTACACGGCTCCCTGGCACATGTCTTGGCATGATGTGTGGCCACCTGACCCATTATGTGGCTACTTGACACAATGCGTGACCACACGACATGGCACATGGCTGCCCGACACAATGTGTGACCACACAGCACATGGCTACCTGGCATGATGTTGATGTGTGACTACATGACATGGCACATGGCTACCTGAGCTGGCACGCAGCTCCCTGCCCCTGGAGCCAGCCCTGCCCTCACCTTGCCGTCGCTCTGGCGCTTGCCCAGCTTGGTCTCCTCGGGGTGGTAGAACCACTTGACCTTGACCACCATGTTGCTGGCCCAGGACTCCCACATGCTCTCGATGCGGCCAATGTAGGGCAGGTTGGGCCGCCCGGCCGACAGGAACACGGCGCAGTCGCCCACGCGCAGCGTCTCCTTGCCCCGCACGATGGCCTTGTAGAAGAGCTTCCGCGCCTTGCCCTTCATGCCGCGCCGCTGGGGAGGGGACACGGGCTCAGTGCTGGCACGGGGACCCCCAAACCTGCCCTGCTGCCGTGGGGACACCGCGGGAGACGTGGAGAGCAGAGCCAGGAGGCTCACAGAAGGAGGGACATGGCTGGTGCCACCAGTACTGCCAGCCTAAGGGACATGGCCAGCGCTGTGCCTGCAGCACGTGGCACCTGACATGTCCCCCAATGTGCACCTTGTCCCTTGCACACAGACGCCCACCTGTGCCCCCTGCCCTGAGCTGTGCCTGCTCCCTCCCTCCCAAACCGTGCCCAGGTGGGTGCCCACGGTGGGCACCGGCTGTGCCAGGGCAATGCCCATGGGGCTCCTCACCTGCGTGGGGTTCCCCGACCACCTCCAGAGCTGGCGGGCGGGCAGGAAGGCGGAGATCTTTGGCCGGTTTTCCACCGAGGGCAGGCGCTGCCGCCGGGAGAACTCTTTGGCTTTGGCGAAGCTGAGGGGATCCTTGCGCTTGAGCTTGGCCTTGGGGCCGGTGGCGGCCGCCTTGGACAGGAAGCAGCGCTGGGGCGCGGTGCCCTTGGGCCGCAGCGCGTCCGGCTGCGCCAGCAGCGCTGGCACCGGGTGCGACAGGCAGGTCTGCAGCAGCAGTGCTGAGTCCTCGTCCTCCGAGCTGTAGGAGGAGTCCTCGTTGTCCGAGGAGCACAGGCTGGACGTGGAGATGGAGCCGGAGCTGGACGAGGTGGAGGAGCCCGAGGAAGAGGAGGACACGGAAAGGCGCGTCATGAAGCGTGAGGGGACGTCGGCGCTGAGCCCGGCCGCGTCCTCGTCCTCGTCCATGTCCGAGTAGGAGCTGTGGCAGTCGCTGTCGCAGTTCAGGGCGAAGTCCCCGTGCCCCGAGTACTTGCGCAGCGCCAGCCCCACGGGCAGCGGGTGCGCGGCCGCGGCCCGGCCGGCGCTTCCCGCCGCCCAGCCCGGCGTGGCCGTAGCCGTGGCTGCCCAGCGGCCGCTCCAGCCTGGCCCCAAAGTCCTTCTCGGCCAGCAGCAGCGCCTTGCACGTCTTGTTCTTGGGGGATGTCACCCCTTCGTGGTCCAGCTTGACCAGGAACTCGCCGCCCGCCGCCTTCCTGCGCCCGCTCCTGCCCACCTCGGCCTCCAGCCGCTCGGCTTTCTTGGAGCGCAGCAGCTTCTGGCTGCCCGGCAGCACCAGCCCGGCGCCGGCGCCGAAGGAGCCGTAGGAGCTGGCGATGCGGCCGAAGGAGTCGGCGCCGAAGGTGTTGCCGAAGATGGGGGCAGCGAGGTGGTGGTGGTGGTGGTGCAGAGGGAACAGGGTCTCCTTGGCCCGCAGCTTCTTGGCGCTGCCGTTGACCTGGAAGAGGTTCTGGAGCACGGCCGAGCCCTTGTTCGCCGCCTTCCGCTTGGTCTGTGCCACGGCGGCCCAGCTGAGCAGGGACCCTCCGCGCCGCCCGGCCGCCGAGTCCCCCAGCGCTGGCCCCCGGCCCCCCGACAACCCCTCCATGGCTTTGCCTGTGGAACACAGGGGTCAGGAGGCCACAGGAGCAGTGAGGGAGGGATCAGCTCTGGGGCTGATCTCCACCCCGGTCGTGCCACCCCTTCCTCCCCTTTCCCCAGCTCCTCACCTTTCTCTGCACCCCAATATTCCCAGCCCCCTTAACCCCACCTTTGCATCCCAGCACTCTTCCACACATCCCTGCATCCTCCCATGAATCTGTTCCCCTGCCTACATCCCAGCACCTTTCCCTGCATCCCAGCATCCTTCCCCCATCCCACAAACTCTTTCTCACATCCCAGTGCCTCTCCCCCATGCCAACACCATTCCCCTCACCCCAGCCCAGCTGGGGATCCTGCTCCTTCCCCTCCGTACCACTTTTCTCCTTGCTGGTCGCCTTCCTGCCGGAATTCCGGGGGGGCTGGGGGCCGTGGTCGGGGCAGAGCGTGGGGGGCAGCGCCCCAGGGGTGCCCACGTCGCCACACGCCCGCTTGGCCCGGCGGCAGGAGCTGGACACCAGCAGGGCCGGGGAGGGCTCGGTGCCTGCGGGGAGTGGGGGGTCAGGGCGGCCCCGTGTCCCCCCAGAGTCCCCCACATCCCCTGATCCCACCCCAGCGCTCACATTGGATCTTGAAGTCGGGGGGCAGCAGGCGGATGTTGGACACGGCGATGTGTCCTGTGTCCCCGTCATCGAACTCCACCAGCACGGCCTCGGTGTCCTCCTCCTCCTCGTCACTGGAGGAGCCTGCGGCACAGGGGGGTTCTTGGCGTGGGCAGGGGATCCCCAGCAGTGCCCACCCCACCCCCGGCTGCCCCCAGGCAGCCTCACCTCGCACCACGTTCCCGGGATAGAGGCACCGCGATTTCTGGCTCCAGTAGGCGCAGACGCGGGTGCCGGGTGGGAGGCTCCGCCGTGACTGCGGCCGAATGTCAAGGACCTGAGGGAGGCAGCATGTCAGGCTTTGTGGGGTCTGGGACCCCCTCCCTGACCCCTCACCCTGACCCCCACTCACCGCCTCCTGCAGCAGCTGCTCCTGCGAGTAGATGTGCTGCCGGTTCCCCCGCTCACCCTCGATGATGATGCTGTAGCTGGGGAGGGGGCACAGAAGGGGTTCAGCACCCACCTTGGTGCACCCCTCCAAAGGCTGGGCCCCCCCCAAAGGGCTGGGACCCCCAGGAGGCTGCACTCACATGTCGGGGGGCTGGATGGTGCGCACACTGCCGGCGTAGAGCAGGCTGTCCTCCTTGGGGATCAGGATGTGCAGCCCATCCCGCAGATCCTCCTTCTGGATGGCGCAGGCGTGGGGCACCCCCCCGCGGGCCCCCCCTGCCAGGCAGCCTCCCAGCTCCTCCTCCTCCTCCGAGAAGCTGCTGTTGTCGTCGAAGTCAAAGTCGTCCTCCACGGTGAAGCTCTCCAGGAGTTTGCTGACAGCCCGGCCCTTGCACTGCAGGGGGAGGCTTGGGGTGGGTGGGGGGCAAAGGGGGCCGTGCCAGGGTGGGGGGCACCCCCCACGGGTCTCACCTGTTTGGTGGCCACTTTGCTCTTGACCTTGGCCAGTTTCTTGCCCTTGCTCAGGATGGTCTTGGCGCTCCGGGGGGAGAGGGCCAGCGAGAGTGCCCCGTTCTTGCGCTGCACAGCGAGGTCAGGGCCCACCAGTGACCCCTCTGTGTGACCCCAGCCCCTCCAGGGCTCACCAGGGCCTCCCACCACCCTGAGGGGTGCCCCCTCAGCTCCACCAGCACCCAAAACCTGCCCCCATCCCTCTGCACCCCGTGGTTCCATCCGTGCCCCACAACCACTCCCAAAACCCCGCACCCAGATCCCACTGGCAGCCCCAATAACCCCAGCCCTGCATGCCCTGGTCCCATTGGTGCCCCAGCCCATGCAGACACCACATCTGCCTGTCCCCGAGCCCAGGGGTGCCCCAGCCCAGCCCCACTCACCCTGAGGGCTGCCTGCAGCCCTTTGCTCTTGCGGGTGCCCTTCTTGCCCCTCTCTCCCAGCCGAGCCCCCTCGTCCCTGGGCCCCAGCAGCCGGGGGTCGCTGCCCCCAAAGAGGCTGCTGGGGGGCCCCGGGGGACTGGGGCCGCCGGGGGCTGGGGGTCTCAGGCTCTCCTTGGCCTTGGCTTTCAGCTTCTTCTTGCTGCCCTCGGGGCAGCCCCCCGCCTTCCGCCGGCCCGGCACCTTCTCCAGCTTCCCGGCTGCCCCCGGCTTCACCGGCCGCTGCTTGATCTTCACCTCGCCCTCGGGGCTGCCCAGCCGGCAGGGACCTGCGGGGGACAGGGCTCAGGGCAGCCCACGGGGTGACAGGGCTTGGGGACCCCGTGGAGGCCCAGGCTTGCTGCACCTCACAATTGCCCACCCAGTCCCAGCAGGCACTCCCCGCGTCCTTGCCAGCATTCCCAGGGTGGATCCCATTACCTAGCAGCCCCTGCCTTTCCTTCTTCTTCTTGGCCTTCTCGTTGGCCTCCATCTTCACCACGGAGGATGGGGAGGGCCCCAGCACAGCCACTGGCCCTGCAGGCAGCGACAGCCCCGGCTCCTCATCCCCCTCCTCGCTGTCCGTGTCACCCTCAGGCTCATCTGCAAGGGGAGAGGACAGGGTGAGGGACTCCCGCACACAGGGGTGGCCCCTGCACCCCCAGTGAACAATGGGGTGAGTTGAGGCCACGTGTGACCCCCTGGCATGAGCCACCCCCTCCATCTGTCCTGCCCCCCAGACCCATGGCTGGACCCTGCACCCCCAGCTTCAACCCTGAACCCCCAGTCCTGTGCCAGACCCCAGAACCCCAACCCCGACCTCACATCCCCATCCCCATGCCGGATCCCACATCCCCCATCCCACAAGCAGATCCCCATCCTGCCCCTGGCACCCCATTCTGGACCTCACCCCCACCCCAATCCCACACCCCATCCCTGTGCCCTGCTTGCCTCTGAAGTGGGGGGGCTGCCGGGGCCCGGGGTCCTGCCCCTGGTACTTGGAGCCCTTGGAGCTCTTGGGCCGGTTCAGCTTCTTCTGGATGCGGGCACTGGGGTTGGGGTCCCTCCGGCGGAAGGGGCTGAGCCCGGGGGGCAGCCCCTTGCCCTTCACCTTCTGCTTCAGCTGCGACACCCCACGAGTCACCACACAGGGCAGAGGAGCCCACGCTGGGGGGACTCAGGGGGGGTTGGGGGTAGAACACAGCCCCCAGACCCCGCGGGACTCACCGGGGAGCCCTGGAGGCTGCTGAAGGTCCCCCCGGCCAGTTTGCTCCTCTTCTTCTGGGGCTCGGGGTCCCCCCTCAGCTCGGCACACAGCAGGGACAGGCTGGTCTTCACTGCCCTGGGGAGGGGGGGCACGGTGTGGGCATGGTGCCCGCAGGACCCCCAAGGGACCCTGCACCCCTTGGGGGGGATCTGCACCCCCGGATGGAATCTGCAGCCCTCAGCTTCACCCTGCATCCCCCAGAAGGATCCAGACCTGACCCTGGCTGGCTCCTGCTCGCCCCAGCTGCCGTCTCCCTCCTCCCCTTCCCTCCAACATAAAACCTGCCATTAATTCTGTCCCCTGGGCCGAGGGGGGACATGTGGCACCAGTCACTCACTTGACCTTGCGGCTCTCAGCCCTGCCCAGGGCACTGGAGTGTTTCCTCTTCCTCGGCCGCCCCGGCCCACGCCGCGCCGGGCTGCGGGAGCTCTCATCACGCCTGGACAGCGGGGACACAACGGGGACACCGTCAGCAGAGCCCCCAGCACCACCGGGGCCAGGACTGCACGGATCCGTGCTGCCCCCAGGCTGGGGACAGGGACAGGGACAGGGACGGGGACGGGACAGGACGTACTCGTGGTCGTGGCGCCGCTGCAGCCTCACCAGCTCCCGCTGCTTCTCCTTGTAGCGGCGCTGGAGCTCGGCCAGGCGCATCCGCACCTCCACCTCCTGCGTGTTCAGCTGCTCCATGGCCGCCTTCAGCGGGCACACCTGGGGGGCCAGGGGGGGTTTGGGCACGGCTGGCACCGCCAGCAGCCTCAAAGCCAGGGCTGAGGCTGGGCATGGCTCACCCCCCCTGCCACCCCCTCCAGGGACACTCACGGCCTTGGTTTTGGGGGTCCAGGTGTACTTGCGGCGGGGGACGCGGGCACGGGGCGGGGGGGACACGGGCAGGGGGCTGAGGGCGGGGGGGCTGCCCTCCCGTCCTGCCGCCTCCACCAGCGACCAGGCGGCTGCCACCGTGGCCAGGTTCTGCAGGTTGAAGGCCAGCAGCTCCTCATCCTCACCTGCGGGATGGCAGGGGGTCAGCAAGGACCGACACACCAGAGCCCTGCACTGGCTCCTGCGGGGCTGGGGGCCACAGGAGCAGACCCCCGGCTGGGAGGGCCATGGTGATTTGGCCCATATGGCCCCGTGCCCACCCCACCACCCCATCCATGGGGAGCGGGACCCCACAGCCACCCCCTCACCCACGCTGTCCCCACCTGAACCCAGCACCGGGTCCCCCCCTTTGCTCCCTCCCTCCCTCCCTCCCGCCCGCCCGCAGGGCTGGGGATGTGCCAAGCTGTGCGGCCATTCCCGCTGGGGCCTCCGGGATTCCCTGGGGAAGCTGAGCTGGGAGGGAATCCCAAATCCCGCCTGCCTGCAGCCAGCGCTGGAGCCGAGCCCTGGCTGCGAGTGGGGCATGGCATGGCATAGCATGGCATGGCACGGCGCGGCATGGCAATGGCAGCATGGCACGGCATGGCACAGCATGGCATAGCACGGCACAGCATGCAGCCCCCAAGTCCCACAGGACAAAGGGCCCTGGAGGGTACTGGAGTCACCAGAGCATGCTGGGGACACTTGGGGGCACCGGGTGTCACCCACCTTCCCTGGCCAGGTCGCAGCGGCGCCGGCGCAGCTCCAGGTCGGCGAGTTCGCTGAGCAGGGCGATGCCCGGGATCCCTGAGGGGTGGGGGGCAGGCGAGGGGGGCGCCGGGGGCGGCTCCTCGGGTTCCTCCAGCGCCGGCAGCTCCCCCAGGTCGATGCCAGCAGCGATCAGCGCCTCCAGCCCACCCGTGCAGCCCTGGTGCCCACCGGGGACGTCACCATCCTCCTCCTCTTCCTCCTCCTCCTCATCGAAGCTGCCCTCTGGCTCCGAGCCATCGCTGTCGCCTTCCTCCTCCTCCTCCTCCTCGTCCTCCTCCTCCTCTTCCTCTTCCTCCGCAGTGGGGGGCAGCGGGGAGCCCCCCTCCTGGGGCACGGGGTGCTGCTGCTCCGGCTGCTCCGGCGCTCCCTGAGCCACCTCCCGGTGCCCCCCGAAGGGCTCCTCGGTGCCGCCCCCGGCCGGCGCCGCCCCCCGCTCCCCGCAGAGCGCCCCCGCTCCCGGCGGGAGCAGCAGGTGGTGCCGGTGCAGCAGCGGCCCGGGACCTCGGCCGGGGGCTCCCGCGGGGGCCCTGCTCCCGCAGCGCCGGCCGTGGGGCTGAAGGTCCGGGACTGCTCGGGCTCGGCGGGCGGGGAGCCGGCGTGCACGGGTCGGGGTCTGCCGGCTCGGCCGAGTGCGCCGCGGGGTAGCCCATGGCCGCGGCGGGGTAGCCCGTACCGGGGGCAGGTCTTGCGGGAGCGGGCCACGATCAGCGGGGACGGCCCGGTTGATCTCAGCCGCCCTCCTCCCGTTCCCGTGCCCGCGGTCCTACCTGGCTCCAGGGGTTTGGGGGGACGCGGCGGGGGCTGCCCCTCGCCCCGGCCTCCTCGCCGTCGCCGCCCTTGCTGGGGGCGGGCAGGGGCTGGCGGCCGGCGCAGCCGGGGCCACGGCGGGGCTGGCGGCGGGGCAGGCGGGTAAAGTGCAGGGGGCCGTGGGCAGCGTCACCGGGCACTTGGCCGGGTGCCGCAGGGCCGGCGAGTGGCAGCACGGGGACAGCTTGGGGGGCGCGGGGGCCGCCGAGGTCAGGCCCTTGGCCGGGGGGTTTAAGGCAACTGCTTTGTGGGAGGGTTTGAGGGGCTTCTCGGGACCCCTCTCCTCCAGCTCCAGGGGCTGCTCCTCCGGCTTCCGCTGCAGGGTACAATGAGGTGACACGTGTCAGATCCTGCCCCACATGTCAGCCCTGCATCCCGCATCCCCATCCCCCACGGGCCAGTCCCTGCCCCACTGCCTGTCCCTCAGTCCTTCCCCACATCTGCCATCCCAGTCCCATAACCCACCCTCCACCCTGCACCCTCCAGCCAGCCCCACATCCCACCCCATCCCATCCCACCCCATCCCACCCCATCCCATCCCACCCCATCCCATCCCATCCCATCCCATCCCATCCCATCCCCCCATCCCATCCCAACCCACCCCATCCCATCCCATCCCATCCCATCCCATCCCATCCCATCCCATCCCATCCCATCCCATCCCATCCCATCCCATCCCATCCCATCCCATCCCATCCCATTCCCCTGGCACCTGGCCGTGCACCTGGCGCTGGATCTCGAGGGCCTGGGCCGCCCGGTGCTGTTGCTGCTGTTGCTGCTGCTGCTGCTGCTGCTGCTGCTGCAGGGCATAGAGCTCCTGCTGCCGCAGGAACTGCGACCGTGGGTACACGGGGAGCTGCCCCGTGTGCTGCAGGTGGGCACCAGGACCCCGGCCCGGGTACATGGGGGGCCACAGCGACGCCTGGTCCATCACGTCAGCTGCCAGCAGAGGGGGAGCAATTGGAGACCCTCTTCAGGGTCACCCTACAGACCCCAGCAATGCCCAACCCCAGTCCTGTGACCCTGGCAGCAACCCCAGAGACCTGCATCTCCCAGCCCTGAGCTCCAAAAACACCTGCAAGGACCCCATACCCCTCCCCTGCACCTCCTAAAGTACCCCCAGGGACCCCATCAGCCATGGACTCCCAAAAGTACTCGCTGTGACCCCCCCATCTCCCACCCTGCACCCCCAAGGACCCCCTCTCCTCTCTCTCAATCCCCCCCAGTCTCCAGGACCCCCCTCCCCAGCACAAGGTGGGGGTCTCAGGCTCACCCAGCGTGTGGGGGGTACCGTGGGTGGGGGGCTCCGTGGGGAGGATGACGAGCTGGGCAGGGGGGTCCTGGGCGAGGGGGAACACGGGCTGCATGGCGCTGGGCATGGAGGCAGGGAAGGCAGGGGGCAGGTTCTGGTGCAGGGCGGGGTGCCCGATGCCTGTGGGGATGGGGGGGGTCTGTCAGCACCCCACTGCTGGGGGTCAGCACCCACCCAAGTTCCCCCAAACGCGGCACCAACCGTAGGAGTGTCCCCCCATCCAGAGGGAGGGGCTGCGGGTGCGGGGCAGCCAGTGCGTGTGGGCAGGGTGGGCGTGGGCGGCGGGGTCCCCCCCGAGCTGCCCCGCCGGCAGCGACGAGCCCCCCGTCATCATCAGGTGGGGGGCCAGCTCCCCGGGACACCCCCCCGATGGGTGCATCCGGGCAAACTCCACCAGGTCCTTGTTGTCCCTGCGGGAAAAGGGGACACACAGAGTGTGGGGGCAGCACTGGCATCACCCTCCCCTGCACCCCCTCCAGGGACCCTCATCTTCCACCCCTGCGCCCCAAAAAGCACACACAGCCCGTTTTCCAGCCCTCACAGGCAGGCTCCCCCGGCACTCACTGGAGCAGGATGTCCCTCCCGGGCAGCCCCAGGCGCTCCTCGCACAGCCGGCCCCGCTCCTCCTCCGCCTCCAGCTCCATCAGGTGCACGGGGCGCGCGGTGCCTGCTGCCACGGGGACACCGCGGTGGCATCAGCGTGGCACCGCCAGCCCCCTCTGCCCTGTCGCCCTTCCCCAGCCCTTACCTTTGACTCCAGCTGCTGCCCGCTGCCGCCCGCTGCCGCCGGTGCCGTAGGGCTCGTGGCGGCCCAGCGTGTCCTTCTGCCGCGCCACGGCCACCGCGATGCCCACGGGCGGCTGCCGCACCTCGCCCTCGGTGCCGCCGGGGCCCAGCGCCTGGTGCTCCCGGCCGCGGGCGCAGTCCGGCCGCTCCAGCTCCGGCTGAGCCTTTCCCGACGGGAATTTGACGTCCTGGTGGGCGCAGCTGCCCTTGGCGCTGCCCAGCCCCACGAAGGGGGGGCCCTTCTGCCCCCCCAGCAGCGCCCCGTTGCTGTACTTGAGCAGGTTCTTCATGGCCGACACCTCGTCGGGGGCGTTGGGCACCTCCTGCGCCCGCACCAGCCCCGCGCCAAAGGGGTCCAGGTAGGGCCCCCCCTTCCGCTCCTCCGCCACGGCCAGGGGGGGCCCCTGGCCCTGCACCCCCCAGGGGGGCAGGGGGTGCCCGCCGTAGCCCAGGCCACCCAGCTCCAGGGTCTTGCGCTTGCCCTCGGCCGCCTCCGCCTCGGGGTGCTGCTGGTGCCGGATCCGAGCCACCTTCTGGGCCGGGGGCTCCTTGGGGGGGCCCTTCTCTAAAGTGCAGCAGGAGGGGCCCACGCGGACGCCCAGAGGGTCGGGCCGGGCGGCGCGGGAGCAGTCGGGGGCGGGCGGCACCTCGAAGTAGCCCTTCTCCAGAGCCGCCTTGGGCGCGGGGCACCGGCCAGAGAACGGGGGTCCTTCGGCCGCGCCCCCCCCCAGGTACTCCAGCCCCTTGAGCCGCGTGCCCGGAGCCCCCCACTCCAGCCGCCGCTCCGCCGGCCCCTCGGCCTTCAGCGGGTGGTGGAAGGGGGCACCGTAGGGCTCGGTGCCCGCCTCGGCGAGCCGCTCCTTGCCGTCCCCGCGCTCCATCCCGCCGGATTCCGCCTGGAAGGAGCGGCTCTTGTCCGTCGGGGGCCCCACCGAGGGCACCAGGGTAGCCCCGCTGAGCTTCAGCTCGCGGGCGGGGGGCTCGGGCAGCGGGCACAGCACCTCGGGGCCGGCGTGGAGCGGGAGGCAGGGGAAGGAGCCGGCGGCGGGCACCGCGTAGGACACGGCGTGGTGCAGCATCTGCCGCCGCTCCACCGCCCGCCGTAGGGCTGGGGGGCCTCGGGGACCCCCGCCTCCGCCTCCTTGGGGGCGTAGCGGGGCAGCTGGGCAGGGCGCTCCCGGCACAGCTGGGCAGCGCGGCGCGGGCGCCTTCCCCGTCCAGCCCCTTGGCCCCCAGCAGGCACGAGGCCAGGGGTTTGGGGCGCCCGTCGCCAGAGCCCCGTGGCTGCACCCCCTCCTTGCAGTGCCCCTCAGGTGGCACCGGCAGCACCGCCTTGTGCCGCTCCTTGGGGTCCTCCTCGGGCAGCCGCTCCTTGGGGTCCCCCTTGCCCCCCTTGTCCTTGCCCGCCAGGAAGCGCTCGTAGTCCTTGGGGGTCTTGGGGAGGGGGCCGGCGTCCCGCTCCCGGCTGCAGGAGCCGGCGGGGGGCCCGGGGGCGGCGCGGGCGATGCCGGGGAAGCCGTGGCTGGCGGGGAGCAGGGGGGGCTGTGCTGGAAGGTTCCGCAGGTAGAAGTTATCTGGAGGGGAGGGCGATGGGTGAGACCCCTGCACACCCACCACCCAACCTGCGGCTTGACTGGGATGAAGGGTCGGGCTTGTTAGTTCCATGTCCCACCCAAAAAACAGCCCTGTTAACACCCACCACAACACCATGAAAAGCAGAAGCAGGGCTGGGACTGGCACCCACCACCCCACCCGCTGCCCCAGTACCACCTGCTCAGGCACTGAGCCCCCACCCCTGCCCGGCCAGGGGACACATGCCCCCATGGGGGTCCCTGGTGGCCCCGGTACCTGCCTTTCTGGCTCTCGTAGAAACGGTGCTGGCCATAGAGCACGTTGCCATTGCCGTGGTGGTCCAGGTGGCCCATGGGCAGGAAGGTGGAGGCCAAGCTCCCGGAGAAGCGGGGGTACCCGGGGGCTGGGGACATCGAGTCAGCGGGGCTGGGGTGGCACCTGCCCCCGCATCCCAACCTGCAGAGCCCGTGATCCCCTCCAGGCTGGGACCCCTCCCACCCTCTGCGAACCGGGGGGGTGGGGTTGAGACCCCCCCGTGTCAGCAGCGGCCGTGCTTGGCTCGGCTCGGCACGGCTCGGGCGGGCTGTCCGTCAGCCGCGTGCGCTGCCCGTCCCCGTCCCCCCGTGCCCCCCCGGAACGCCGGGAGCCAGCTGGCAGCCGGTCAAACTACCAGCCGGGCAGGCTGCCAGGGCCCCGCGCCAGCACCGCCGCCCCGCTCCCGCTCCTCCGGCGGGACGGACACGCCACAGCGTGGGGGGGCACGGGGACTCGCTTTAACCAGGGCTGCCCCCGGGGTCCCCACACTGTCACCTGCCCCAGCACGGGTGTCCCTGTCCGGGTTCATCATCGCCAGTGACACGAGGCGGCCCAGCCTCAGCCAGAGCTCTGTAGCTCAGCACGAGCCTCTCCAGCCACCCCAAACCCCAACTGTGGGGTCTAAGCCCAGTCCCTGTGGATGCCCAGGGTGTTTTGGGGCACAGCGGTGGCCAAACCCACCCTCAGCACCCAGAAGCCGCTGACCCTGGATCCCATATATGTGGGGACTGATAGGATGTGACCACCTGCACTGGGGCAGAGCCACAACTGCCTCCAGCCACCCCGGACCCACAGCCCATCCTCACCCCCGTGCCCACTCACCTTCGTGGGAGTGGGAGAACCAGATCTGGGAGGTGCCGGAGTGGGGCCCGCAGAAGGCCGGTTCTGGGGGGGAGGCGGCGGGGCCGGCAGGATGGCTGGGCCCCCCCGAGCCCAGGCTGCCACTCAGGAAGCCCCCCATGAAGGACGAGGCGGGGGCACTCCCCATCAGGCTGCTGCCGGCTGCGGGGAGAGGGCACAGTCAGGGGGGCTGAGGGCAGTCTGGGGGGGGTGAGGGCAGTCTGGGGGGGGGGCTGTGCAGCCCCTGCTCGCACGACCCAGCACACCACACTCCTCTGTGCACACGTGTGTGTGCACGGCTGCCACAGGGCTGTGCAGCTCACTCTGCACCGGTGCATCCCCTGGGCACACCCAGCTCCTGTGCACACGCGTGTCCCTCGTGGGACTGTGTCCCTTGTGCACACCCAGCCCTCATGCCACACGTGTCCCTCGTGGGACTGTGTCTCTTGTGCACACCCAGACCCTGTGCACACGCGTCCCTCGTGCCCACAGTCCTCATGTTACCGTGTCCCTCGTGTCACCCTGTCCCTCGTGCCCATGCTGCCTGCACACATCCCCCGTGAGCCCCCACGTCCCCTGTGCAGTCACACCCCTGATGCACCCATGTCCCTGACACTGCCAGCCCCACGGGGCTCAGACGAGCCCCAGAGTGTGCAAGGCACAGCAGAGCCGTGCAAGGGGCACCAGAGCCCTGCCCTGTGCGTGCCCCAAGCACTCACAGCACGTGGGAGGCTCTGCACATGTGTGTGGCTCCCCACACTGCTGCTCCCCCCCAGGGGACACCGGCTGGTCCCAGTGCTGGGACAATCCCAAGCTCCAGGGACATGGGCTGTGCCGGGCCATGTGGGTGCACATGTGTGCTCTGTGTGTGCGTGTGTGTGCACATGTGTGTGAGTGCAAGGAGGGGGGACAGCCCTGGCCCTGACCCTGCTGCCTCCCCCGCAGCCCGGGGGGGCCCCCAGCACCCTTGGGGAGGTCCATGGCCGGCGCTCCCCATCCCGCCCCCCATCCCGCTCCCATCCCGGCCAAGCCGTGAGATCATGGTGGAAACTTCGGAGCTGGTGGCCAGCGGCCGGGCCGGGGGAGCCGGGATGGGGGGAGCGGGGATGGGGGGAGCCAGGATGGGGGAGCAGCTGCCCCTCGCTGTGTGGGCCCGCTCCTCATGTCCGTGTCTGCCAGAGCAGCCATGGCACGGCTCGGCACGGCTCGGCACGCGTGGCGTGGCGCGGAGCGCGGGTTGGCTGCCCGCCCGGCCGGGGCAGGAAGCAATGCTTTGCTCTCTAAGCCGGCCCACGCTCCCCGGCTAATCCCACCGGGATGCCTCTGGGATGAGTGTCGGGATGTGGTTTCAGGCAGCTTCGCTCCTTCCTCCGTGGCGAGGCCGAGCGGGGCAGGGCCGCGTGGGCCAGGGGCACGGCCACATCCCACCCACAGCCCTGGGAACCGGACACACACCGGGACCGGGACGGGCGGGCACACCCCGCTGTGCCAATGCATCCCCAGGGACACAAACCCACCCTGTGCACCACAGCCCCGGCCGTGCCGGGGACCCCGTGCGGGCGTGGAGTCGGCAGCGTGCCGGGCTGTGCCGGGCGGGAAGCCGAGGTTTCCAGAACAAGACTTTTCTGGAAGCTGTGAAACGGGCTGGAAAAAAATAACCCCTCACCCCACCCCGATGGCGGCGGGGCCGGGGTGTCCCGGGGGGACTGCGGGGCCGCCGCTCCCCACCGCCCACCCGCTGACTCACGGGTCGCCCAGCACGCACTGGCCCCGTGGCCAGCACTGCGGATCCCACATTCCCACTATGCCACATGGCCAGCACTCCTGATCCCACACTCCCACTGACCATCCCACATTCCCACTGGCCTTGTGGCCAGCACTGCTGATCCCACATTCCTACTCGTCACGACCCCCTGCACACTCATGGACTGAGCAGGGGCAGGGAGCAGCCCCCTGGTTCTGCCCCTCCAGCCATGGTGATGGTGAGCACAGGACAGGGATGAGCACAGGACAGGGATGAGCACAGGACAGGGACAGGTCGCTGAGGACGTGCACAACTCGTGTCACTGATAATCCACCGGTGCTGGAGCAGCCCATGCTGCCAGCCTCGAGACCGGGCACAGCTCGTGTCACCGATGAGCCGGCAGTGCCAGGACGGGCACAGCCCCGTGGGGCAGGCTGCCAGCACAGGACAGATGGCTGCGGGGTCCCAGCCCAGCCCCCCCCGGCAGCGTCACCCTGGGAACTCCCTGGCCAGGCTCCCCGAGGCCGGTGCTGTGACTCAGCCCCGCCGGCATCGCTCCCGGCTCCGGCACGAAATTTCCCTTGGCCCCGAATTGCAGAGGGTCACACGTGTGACGAGTGTGCCAGGTCTCAGCATGGCCACACTGACAGCGCTGAGAGGGGCGGGGGGCATTGGGGAGACTCAGGAGGGGACAACGAGAGGTGCTCCCTTCCCTCCAGCTGCTCCTCGCCCCCGCTCCAAGTGCAGCACAGATGGGAATGTGTTGGACGGCAGAAAGTTTCAGGGCCAGCGTGTGGAGGGGGGGCCTGGTCCTGGGAGGGTTCAGCCCACGGCTGCTCTGGGATCCCCAAGGCGGTGACAGACCCAGGATGGCGGCAGTGGCGGGGGGGACGTGAGCAGGGTTGGGTTTCTCCCTCGGCTATTTTGGGGCTGGAACATTCCTAATGGAGCTGGGGCCGCGGGCGGAGGGCCGGGAGCTGGCAGGGACCCTGGCAGGGGTGACCCGGGCCCCCCCAAACCGGGCACAGGGTGGTGGGCAGCCCCCCACGTGCTTCACAACCCACACGGCCCCTTTAAAAATTTGGCAAACAGGGAATAAACGGGCTCTGGCTCCCTCGGTGCTGTAATTCCAACTGAATCCATATTGTTACGGCGCTCAATGAACGCTGCAATGGTGAAATGCTGCCGGAACGTGCCTGAGGGGCCAGCAGGGTGATCCCAGTGTTGTGCGAGGGGTTATCCCTTCTGGAATGCCACTGGCAGCTGTGCTGGCCACAGCCACTGCACACTCAGGGCTTGCACATTCACTGGGGCCACGTGTGCAAAGGGCTCACAAGGGTGGTGGACACTCCTGGCACAGCTGGGAAACGCTGCTGGCACGGCTGGCACACACCACTGGCACAGCTGGCACACGCGTGTGCTCAGTGCACACCCCCTGCACACATGACTTTCACACCCAGAGCATGATTTGTACACCCAGAGCACAACCTGACTCACACGTGCCTTGGAAGACCATTGCTGGAGCACATGGAAGCCAGGGAGTGTCCAGTCCCGGGGATCCTGATGTCCCACCCCACCACTGATGTCACATGGATGCCATGCACATGGACCCTTGCCAGGAACCCTCCACAATGTGGGTCCGTGGGCACCCTGTGCAGTTCCTGTGAACGTCACACATATGGGTCCTGGAGGGGGGAGGACTTGTCTTCCCCCAGGGCTGGGGGATCCTGGCACGAGACAGGGTCAGAGCCTGCCCTGGGGTGATGCTGTGAGGCAGTCAAGGCACAGGGAGGGCTGGGGGTCCCGAGGAGCCAGGGGCACCCAGAATGGCCCCAAAATTCCCCGTGGAGCCCATCCACCCCCCATTGTTCCCCAGGCAGTGCCAGGGGCCAGTGGCAGCTGCCCGTCCCCCAGGGCCTGGCACATGGCAACATCTGTGCCTGGATCTAGCTCATGACTAAGGAACAGTGGAAGCACTCAGGATGACTCTCCGGCGAGAGCCGGGGTAATTCCATGGGATCCGGGGTTCTGCATGTCTCACTGCTCCCACCGGCCACGCTCAGCCCCCGGCGCCTCGTGGCTACCAAGGAACAGCCCAGTTAATCTCCAGATCTGGTTTAACTTTGACACTTACTCTGGGGGCTGGGGGGAGCAGGGAGCCCTGTGCTGGAGTTGCGCCGGAGCTGCGCCGTGGCCTCCAGCCCCTCGCAGATCCCATCTCCAGGGAAGCAGCGATGCAGAGTGGCTGCAGTGCTGGCACCCGGCCCTGTGTCACCACCCAGCCAGGGGCACCGTCCCCACCTGCCTCCCACCATCAGTACCCAAATCCCCGCTCAGAGCCGTGCCAGGAACCGCACAGCACCCAGCCTGCGGCGCGATCCAGGGAGGGGACAGGTGTGGGAGCACATGCAGCACCCTGGGATGCACCGGGACCTGCACTGTCATGGCCAGGCTGTGTGCCAGCGCCAGGATGAACACCAACACTGCCACTGCCAGGCTGCGGGGCAGCGCTGGGACGCACACCGGGATGCACATTAGGGTTCACACCAGGATGTACATTAGGGTTCACACCGGGATTCACACCGGGATGTACATTAGGATTCACACCGGGATTCACACCGGGATGTACATTAGCATTCACACCGGGATTCACACCGGGACGCACACCGGCATTCACACCAGGATGTACATTAGGATTCATACTGGGACACACACCAGGACGCACACCGGGATACACACTGGGATTCACGCCGGGATGCACACACACCCCCCCAGGGTCAAGCCACACACCACCACGGCCACGCTGCTCCCGGCCGAGGGCTCGGCCACGGTGACACAGTCCAGCGCAGTCACAACTCTCAACTAGTGCACAAAAACATCCGAAAGGCAAAAATTGCAGCCAGGCCCCAGCGTGGCTCGGACAGGCCTCTGCCAGAGTTTCCCACCCTCCATTTGTGGCCGAGGCACTGGGACCCCCGGCCCTGCTCAGCACGGCCTGTGCCGTGGCAGTGGGACCCCCACAATTGGGGTGCAGGGGCTGCACCCTGCCCGGGTGGGCTCCGGGGGTCTCCATCCCCCCATCCCCGGGCGGGGCCGGTGCCAAACCCGACGCCAGCCGGAGCGTTCGGCCGCACGAACGCGCGGCCCTGAGTTACGGCTTTAATAAAACCAAGGAAAACAGTTTTATCTCCCGTTCCCAGGGCGGTCGCCGGGCCCGGCAAAGGCTCCTGGGAGGTGTAGTCCGGCCCCACGCCGGGAGCCATTTGGGGGAGCGCGGCCGGAGCCCCCCCGGCCCCGCCGTGCCCCCCGGGCGCCGCGTGCCGCACCGGCATCGCCCCGCCACGGCCAACCGCGGGCTGGCTCCGTGCGCTGGGTGGGGTAATTATCAATCATCGGCCTTAATTACCGCGCCATGCTAGCCCGGCTGCCAGCACCGCGGCCGGGCCGTGCCGGGAGGACACGGGGTGCAGGGGATGGGGACCCCCCTCCCGCCGGCACCGTGCCGGCCGCTCAATTATCCGGTTTATCCGCCCCAGCAGCGTTCCGGCCGCGCGGAGCCTCCGAGCGCAGCTCGCTGGGAAGCGCTCCGGCTGCGCCGGCCCTGCCAAAGCCGGAATATTTTTAGCTCGTTCGGTTGTTGGGTTTGGCTTTCTTTTTTTTTTTTTTTTTTTCAGTTTTTTTTTTTATGTTTTTTTTCGGCGCGTTTCTGCCGGGGTATTTTTAGCCGGATCCATGTTATTTTAACAACCTCCGGTGCATTCGGGCTCCCATGTGTCGCCCAGGCCCCGGCGGGTGTGAGGGTCCTGCACGGGGACGCGGCCGCGGCGGGAAGCCGGAGGGAAGCCGGCAGCACCCCGGTGCTGGCGGCCCTCCGGGATCCCCCCACGGTCACCGCGAGCCGGAGAGCAGCCGAACCGCCACCCCTATCCCCCATCCCGGGGCCGGGCTACAAGCCCACATCCGCACTCCTTGCCCAACAAAGCTCGGAGAAGCTGGGGTGGCCCCCCGAGCCCGGCGGTGGTCCCGGCAGCGGGGCCGCCGGCACAAAGCGAAACCGCCCCGGCCGCGGGCCCGATGCGGCGCCGCCTCCCCGGCACCCCCCGGTGCCCCCCGCTTTCCATCTCCTTCCAAGAACCCCCACGGCTGCCACCCCCCCGCGCCGGCCCGGCCGTGCCCCCCGCCCTAATCCACGCACTAATTGTAATCCCATTAAAGCAGATATAATTTTATTAGTATTCACAGCTCATCAAGGCGGCGGCAATAACCGGCGCTGCCGCCGTGCCGCGGCCAGACAACCGCCTGCGCCGGCGGGAAGCGGGGGGCCCGGCGCTGCGCCGCGCCGAGCCGGCACACGGCTCCCGCCCCGGCCCCGCTCCCGCTCCGGCTCCATCCCGGAGCTCGGCAGCGCAGGGGGCTCCCCGCCGGCTGCGCCCTCAGAGCCCCCCGTGCAGCGAACCCCCGGTCGAGCCGTGCCCGGCCGCAGGCGAGCACATGCCGCAGACAAAGCCGCGCGGGCAGCTCGCCGCGGATGCCGGATCCGGTGACCCCGCACCGGTGCTGGTTGGCCGTGCCGAGCTCGGCCGTGTGCCGCGCTTTGTCCAGCTCCGGCAGCTGCCGCGGCGAACACGCGCCGCGAACCCCTTCGCACCCTGACACTTCGGCGCCGAATATCGAGCCCGGGCTCGGTGACCTTCCACCGCCCCGCGTATAACGGCCTCCTTGTTCAGCCCGAACGCGCCTTCCCGTCCCGGCACCGGGATCTCGCCGGCGCAGCCCGGGGTCACGCTCCTCCCGCGCCGGCGGAGCGGCTGGGTGGGGGGATGTCCCCCGTGTGCGTGAGCCAAAACCCCAAAACCCCCGGGCGCGGTGACAGCGAGGTCGGCACAAAGGGAGGCCGAGCTCCCGGGGCCGTGCCGAGCTCCCGGGGCCGTGCCGAGCCTCCCGGCCCTTCCCGGCCCCCCGCACCGCGGGCGCCCCGACCCCTCTGACCTGTGTGCGTGGCCATGGAGATGGGCGCCGGGAAGTACTTGGTGGGCTGGAAGTGTCCGGGGGGCTGCACGGCCCCGTGCGCCGACCCCGCCACGCGCCCCGTGCCGTGCCGGTGGCCCAGGCTGCCCCGCTCCGACAGCAGCCGCGGCGGGGGCGCGAAGTCACGGCCGTCCATGCCGGGGGCACCCACCCGCGGGGGGCTCGGCGGGACCCCGACACGGCTCGTGGGCGATGCTCAGCGCCGCGCCGGGCCGGCTCGGCGGCCGTCGTGCCGCGCTCCGCGCCGGGGCTGTCGGCTCATCCTCCGCTCCTGGCACGGGGAGAGAAAGGAGAGAGTGAGAGCACGGCCGGGGTGGGGGTACGGCCATCGCTGCACCCCAGAGCCCCCGCGCCCCAGCAGCGCTCCGCTGCCCGTTTCCCCGGTACGCTGCCCGCTTTCTCCGCGGCTCGCAGGGCCCCGCCGTCCCCGGTACCTCCGGCGCACGGTCCCCGCTCTCTGCCGTCCCCGGAGCACGGCCCCCCCTTTTCCCAGTGCTCCCGGTTCATGATCCCCAGTTTCCTGAGCGCACAGCCCCCCCACTCCACGTTCCCGGTGCTCCCGGAGCGCAGCTCCCCCTCTATCCAGTGCTCCCGGTTCCCAACCGCGGTTGCCCGGAGCGCGGGCCCGGTTCCCGCTGCTCCGACCCTTTCTGGCCGCTGCTCGGGTTCCGGTTTCCCGGCGCTCGGTTCTTTTATCTCTCCCGGTTCACCGACCGTATCTCCCTGGGGCTCGGCCCCGCTCGCCCCCGGCTTCCCCGCTTCCCGTTGTCTCCCCGGTGCTCGGCGCCTCCCTCGCCGCGGTTCCCCGGTTTCCTTCCTTCCCTAGCCCCGGTTCCTCGGTGTTTCCCCGTCTTCCCTCCAGCCCGGTTCCCCCGGCCTCGCTTCCCCGGTATTACCCGCTGTCCCGACCCTCCTCTCCCCGCTTCCCCGGTCCGTCCCCGGCGCCCTGCCCCGGTTTCCCGGTATTTCCCCGGTCTCCCGGCCGCGGTTCCCGGTCCCTGCCGGTGCCCGGCCGCGGCTCCCGCCCGCCGGGTCATTGTTCTGGCAGCGCCGGGGCCGGGGGGCCCGATCCGGCGGGGGGAGCCGGGCACGGGCCGGGCGGCGGCGAACAAAGGGGCGCGGGGCGGCGAGCGCGGCCGGGGGGCGCGGGGGGCCCGGCCGGGACCGCGGAGACCGGGGGGGAGCGCCGGGGCGAGCCCCGGGGGAAGAAACCCGGGCCGGGAACAAAACATGTGTATTTCCTTAAATAAAGCTGAGGAAAATATGTGAAAAAAATGATGTTTTGCTTTCTTTTTTATTTTTTTTATTGAGGTATAAAAAAACAAATGCAAAGCGAAAAAATTAATGGGAAATAATTAAAAGGGAAAAATATTTAAAGCAAAAAATTGAAGGCAAAAAGGGCTCGATGCGAAAATGTTTGGAGGCGCAAACGGTTTAGTGAAGCAGCGTTTGATGAGCAAATGATTTAATGAACAAATGTTTTCACGCACAAAATTTTAATGAACAAAATTTTAAGGCGAAGCGTTTCGAAGAGACGGGTTTTAATGGCAAAACGTTTTAATATAAAGAGATTAAAGGGAAAATATGTTTTAATTGGAAAAGATGAAGGGGAAAATATTTTGGTGGAAAGAGATACAGGGAAAATATTTTGGGGGAAAAAAGATGAAGAGAAAAATATTTTTGCAGAAAAAAGACGAACGTAGAAAATATTTTGATGCCGGAAAGATGCAAATAAATATTTAGGTGCAAACAAATAAAGCGAAAAAATAAATAATAAGGAAAAAATGCAAAAAAAAAAAAAGGAAATTTGTAAAAAATAAATTGAAAAAAATGCAAAATAATTAGCGCCTCAAAAAATTTAAAACGTAATAAATCCAAGTAGGCAAAGAAAAAAAAACATAATGCCAAATAAAAATAATGCCCAAAACGCAATTTAAAAAAAATTAACGCCCAAAAAAACCAAAATAAATAACGCCAAAAAAAATTGTTAAGGCGTAAAAAAAAAAACAAAACAAAAAACAAAACCAACAAAAACAATAACCCCGGAGCGCCCGAAATTAAAATAACCCCCAAACAACAACAACAACAACAACAACAAAAACCCACCCGCGGATCGCAGTTACTTACCGGAGGGGCGTTCCGCGCGCGGGGCGAGTGCGGTCCCGTGGCGGGGGTGCGCAGCGTGCTCCTGCCGGTGCCCGTGCACTGCCCATGCACCGGCTGCTCCTGCAGCAAAGGGAACCGGGGTGTGTGGTTGGGGGGGGGGGGGAGGGAAGGGGGGGGTGGGAAAAGGCGGGGGGGGGGGGACCCCGCCGCGCCTCCCGCTCACGCCGCGCGTTCTCCGCCGGGGCGGGCGCGCCCCGCATGCTAATGAGCGCGTGCCCCGCGCGCGCGCCCCCTCGCTGATTGGCCGCCGCGCGGCGCTCGCGCCCCGCCGGCCATTGATCCCCCCCCCAGCCCCCCCCGACTCCATTCTTCCTCCGGCGCGCGCGCCGCGCGTCAAGAGAGCGCCGCTCCCGATTGGCTGGCGGGCCGCCAGCGCTCCCGCCAATCGGCGCGCGGCGAGCGGCGCGGAACGGCGGCGCCTAATTCAAGCCCGGCGGATGAATGGGGAGGAGGGAGCGCTGCGCAGGCGCGGTGCTCGCTCGGGGCGGAGGGCTGGGGGGAGTCGCATTGCCGCGCACCCCCCGCCTCAGCGCGCGGGCCCCCCCCCGCGCCGCGATTGGCTGGCGGCGCGCCAGCGCGCTGTCAATCACGCAGTGTAAACAAGGCGCCGATTGGCCGGTGCCGCGGGCGGTTTCAAGGCGCCCCCCCGGGGGGGGGGACACGCGCGGCGGGGGCTGTTTCGAGGCCCCCCCGCGCACAGCCCCGAGCGCCCCGGGCCGGAGCGAGCGGGATCAAAGAGCGGCGTGAGGGGAACGGGCCGCGGGCAGCGCCCGCCGCGGGGCCGCGCCGCCGGGACCCGCCGGGAACGGCCTGCAGCGGCTGCCGGACCTGCCAGGCGGGCAGTGAAGTGCTGGGGGGCGTGCGGTGGAAGGGAGCGTGCGATAAGGGGGGTAATTGGCGGGGTGTGCGGTGTGAGGGGGGACAGTATGGGGGGCTATGCCGAGTAGAAGGGGGCTGTGTGATGTTGGGGAGCTGTGCGATGTGGGGTGGCCATGCAGAGCAAGGTGGGGACTGTGCATTGTTGGGGGGGCTGTGCAGTGTTGGGGGGCCATGCAGAGCAGTGTGTGGGGTTCTGCAGTGTTGGGGGGCCGTGCAGAGCAGTGTGTGGGGTTCTGCAGTGTTGGGGGGCCATGCAGAGCAATGTTTGGGGCTGTGCAGTGTTGGGGGGCCGTGCAGAGCAATGTGTGGGGCTGTGCAGTGTTGGGGGGCCGTGCAGAGCAATGTGTGGGGCTGTGCAGTGTTGGGGGGCCGTGCAGAGCAGTGTGTGGGGCTGTGCAGTGTTGGGGGGCCATGCAGAGCAGTGTGTGGGGCTGTGCAGTGTTGGGGGGCCATGCAGAGCAGTGTGTGGGGCTGTGCAGTGTTGGGGGGCTGTGCTCAATTCAGGGAGGGGACAGAGCCAGCTGAGGGGCTGTGTGATGTGGGGGGGCTGCTCGGGGCCAGGGGAGCCTGAACGGTACCAGGACCACACAGCAGGAACGGGAGCAGCACCGGGGGGGCACCGGGAGCAGAGGCCTGGCAGCGGCCGCCACCGGGATTCCTGTCGGGGCACTGCGGTGTTTGGGATTTTTTTTTTTTTTACAATAAAAGGGTGTAATTGATTGAAAACGCTGAAATAAATCCCGATGGCTCGTAACCACGATTAGATTACGGCGGGCGATTCATTAGGCGGGACGGCAATCGAGTTAGCGGGGAGTGGCCAGGGGCCGCGGGGACCCTCCGGCAGCGCACGGACACGGCGCGGGGACAGACGGACAAGGACAGCCGGGAACAGGCGGCCGCACGGCGGGGCCCAGCCCGGCACAGGCGCTGGTGCAGCGGGACGTGCGGCTGCGGCACGGAGCCATGCTCGGGGACACGCCGAGGGACACGGAAGGACGCGGGATGGCAGCGCACTCCCAGCCCCCGCATCCTGCTCCGCGGCTGCCCTTGGATCGCTGTCCGCATGGGGAAGGGCCCTTATGGATTATCCCAGCGCGTGGAATTGGTGCCAGACGGGAGCGCGGTGCAGATGCCGGTGTGCAGCCACCGGCGGTCTGGGAGTGCTGGGCAAGAGTTTCCTGACTGCAAAAGAGAGCCAGAAAAACCTCACAAGGAGCGGCTCTCGGGCTCTTCCCCCCGCAGTGACGCCGGCGGGAGTGGGAAGGGGCCGGGGGAAGCCCTGGTGCCGCTGGGGAGGGGTTGAGTCCAGGGCTTGTGGAGCACCAGGGTTGTGTCCCTGAGCACCGTGGGCAGATCCCCAGTGCGTAAACATCAAACCTGGGCAAGCCTCTGCTGTGGGCAAGCCCTCCTCCTTGGGCAGACTGCCCCTCATGAGTTGGCATCCTCGTGGGCAGACCCCAGTGTGGGCAGACCCCTCCTGTGGGTACATTCCCCGTGGGCAGCCCCCTCGCCCCGTGGGGATAACTCTGCTGTGTGAGGCTGATCAATGAAGTGAGGCCAAACGAGCACAATTAAAGTCAATTTAATGAGGATCCCCCCACATCCACCCCCCGGCCCTGCAGCTGCCTTTGTCCACTGCTGCTGCTGCTCTCACGGTGCCTGTCCCCCCCTCAGCTGGGGCTGGACCACCACTGAGCCCCCTGAGTCCCTGTCTGGGGGCTGGGAGGGGACACTGAGGACAGGGTGTGGTGGCAGAGGGCACGGCCTGTCCCTGCACAGG
Organism: Camarhynchus parvulus; assembly: GCF_901933205.1. Lineage (NCBI taxonomy): Eukaryota > Metazoa > Chordata > Aves > Passeriformes > Thraupidae > Camarhynchus > Camarhynchus parvulus. The sequence goes on from NC_044588.1 coordinate 5,048,520, forward strand.
GGACATGTTTGGGGGTGCAGTGAAGGGGATGCAACCCCAGCAGTTTCCCCCTTCCTCTGCTGTTTTCCTGAGCTTTATCCTCCCGGGAGCTGCCGAACCCCCTCGGCAGGGAAAGGAGGCTGGAGGTTCCCCTGACCCTTCTGGGGCAGGAGCTGGGAACACCCCCTGGATCCCCAACAGCGCTGTGGTGCAACCCTCGGGCTGCCGTGTCCCCTCTGCTGTCCTTCACGGCTCATCCCAGGGCTCCCCGCGGCTCGGAACGGCTCGGCACAGCACGGCTCCGAGGACAGGCGCTTTTCCAGCTGGCCACGGCGTTCCCGGCGTGTCTCAAGGCCGTCTGCGTCCAAGGGTCGCGTTTGCCGGCGCGGAGGGACGAGGCGGCTCCGCAGCTCGGGGACCTCGTGCCCTGCCCCGCGCCCCCCGCGGCTGCGGACAGTGGGGGGCACGGAGGCGCAGCCGCTCGGGGGTCCGAGGAAAAAGGCAGGAACTTAACTCCCATTAACCGTCCCATTGTACCGGCCGTGGGAATAATCGGGTTTGCTAATGCAATTGCTGCCGCGATGCGAAAATCCGACTGGAAAATGTATTAGAGCAATTATCCGCCTCCCTCCGCAGCCGGCGGAGCATTAATATTCAATTTTGATGTGGAAGCCCTATTATGTTAATGACTTTGGTGACAAAAGTCGTTAATGTAAGTCGGTTCCTTTATGGCGCGGCATTAGCCGGGGTGAGCACGGCCGCAGGGATGGAACGGGGGGCACGGCGCCCCGGAGGAGCCGGGCTGAGCCCCCTCCGCAGCCCGCACAGCCCTCACGCCTCGGGCCGGTCACCGGGGCTGCCGGTGCTCCGGGGGCTGTGCCGGGGCGGATTATCCGCGCTGCAGCGCATCCGGCAGCGCCGCTCCCTGCGCTGCACTGCCCTCCTTTGTTCTCTGCCGGGCCCCGGGAGATGCACCGGTGCTTCCCCGGCTGCCGGAGAGCGCGGCGGGGCCGGGCCGGGCTGGCTGCTGTCCCGGCCATCGGGAGGCACCGGGGCCGTGCCCGGTGCTCGGTGCGCTGCTCCGCGGTTTGGCAGCGCCGCAGGCAGGCCTGGCTGGATGGGGGATGGAGCCGGAGCTGTGCGCTGGGGGTGGGACACGCGGGGAGGGTGATGAGGAGCGAACGGAGCGGAGTCGGCACCCCCAGGATGGGCAGCAGCACCCCCGGGCTGGGCAGCAGCTGCCGCCACCGCGGCTCCCGGCCGGGAATGTCGGTGCCACGGGCAGTGTGACACTGAGCTGGGCTGTGGCAGTGTCCTGGAGCACTGGAGGGACGGGGACGGACAAACATGGAGCTGGGAGCTGCCTGTGACGGAGAAAACGACCGTGACCTTCACCCTTCCAGCACAGAGCTGCTCCTCCTGCCCTGGGCTGGCAGTGCCCCGGCTTTGGCACGAGTGTGCCCATGGCACGGGCATGGGGCTGGCGCTGGGGGCGGTTGGGAACCAGGATATTTCTCAGCAGATCTCAGGCACAGGGTGGGATTTCCCGGTGGGAAATTTTCCTTTCCGGGACCGCGTGGGAGGCTCCTGCCCGGTACGGTCCCCTCTGTGTTGGGCGCAGCCCTGTCCCAGTGCACAGATCCACACGTGGCTCTGTCCCAGCCCTGTGTGGAGCAGCTCCATCTGCATGGCCGCTGCAGCGGTTGGGATTTGCTGCCCAGAGCCCCCAGGACGGTGCCCCCGCCCCAGTCCCGGTAATAACGGGCGAGAGGGGCCAGAGGCAGCCAAGCCCAAACTAACCCTGCTGCCACCTCGGGCTGTCAGGGCCTGCCCCGACCCACAGCACACCCCGGACAGCGCCCGAGGATTGCAGCCGGGGCTGGGGCCGCTCCACCGTGATCCCCGGGGTCTACCGGAGCAGAAGGCGCCGACCCGCTGGTGGCACCGGGATCCGGCACTGATAGCGCAGAGCCAGGCACGCGTCCTTGGCACTGCTGGGGACGGGGCACTCGCGGGGGACACAGCCCGGTGGCACCGGGGTTCCCCAGTCCCCTCGCGGTCCCCGGTCCCCGCGGAGGCGGCTCCGCGCGCACGTGGCCGGGCCGGGCCGTGCCCCGCGCTCCGCCCCGCGCCCCCCCCGCGCTCCCATTGGCCCAGCGGCCCCTGTCCCGCGCTCCCATTGGCCCAGCGCCCCTCGTCCCGCGCTCCCATTGGCCCAGCGCCCCTCGTCCCGCGCTCCCATTGGCCCCGGAGCCCTCCACAAACAAAGGCCGGAGCCCGGCGGGGGGCCCGGTGCGCCGCTCTGATTGGCGGAGCAAAAGGGCGTGGCGGCCCGGCTAGGCCCCGCCCACAGAGCAACGCCGGATGCCCTAATATGGAGCTGGGCGGGCTCGCTCATTCATGCGCACGGGGCGGGGCGGGGCCAGCGCGGGGCTGCGCTTCCCGCCCGCGGCACGCGCGGCTCGTTCCCACGGCGCGGGCGGGTGAATGAACGGGCGCGCGCGGGGGCACTGCACCGGACAGTGCGGCTCGGTAAGGTCTCGTAAGGTCCGGTAAGGCACCGTGCGGCCCGGTAAGGTCCGGTAAGGCTCCGTGCGGCTCGGAACGGCTCGGTACAGCTCGGTGCCTGTGCTAGGCGTGCGTACGTGCACGTGGGGAGCGGGTCCACGCGCGGGTGTGACGGTGCCGGGGCTCGCGATCGTGTGCTGAGTGTGCGTGGCTGGATCCCGCGTGGTTGTACCCCCGGGGCTGTGTCCACCTGCTCGCCCGTCTGTGCCTTGCACACCCACGCGTGCTTTGTTCTGGGGGGGCAAGGAGGCTTCCCGGGGTCCCCCACGGCCTTGGTTCTGCATCGCTCCTGCCCAGCCCCTGCTTCAGCACCAGCATCCCAAATCCTTGGGGACCCCCATCCCAAAATGCATCCCATGGTGAGTACCCACTGTGGGGCCCAGGTGGCACTGGGGTGACACTGGGGTGACACCATGGCGGGGACACCACGGGCTCTCGCCTCCCTCCAGCCCGGGCTGTGCTGATTGTCCCACCCTGCTTTAACCCCTCCAGGTGGGTTCGGCCCCTTGCCTCCATCCTCCTCACCGTGCCCATAAATTCATTCCCGATCCCCTTCCCAACCTGCCCGGCCCTCGCGGGACACGCGGCAGCTCCCAGCTCGTGCTGCAGATGCGGACTGAACTTTGGTCCCTGAGCAATTAAGGTGCCTGAAACTGCACTTCATTAATGGTTGTTCTGCAATAAAACCCATCAAACTGCCCTTATTTGCAATATAAAACTGCAATTTGTTTTAATTTATGTTTTTCAATCCCTGCCGCCTGGTTCTGGGGATCTGCCAGGCATCTGTCACTGGAACCTGGGGCGGGGTGGCCCGGGCTGCTGGGTGGGGTGAAGGGGGGACATGGGGTGTGTGTGGGCTTGCCCCAGGCCTGGAGAGGGGGTTCCCATTCCTCCCCATTCCCTGTGGGCCCTGCTGTGTCCGCCAGGAGAGGAGGGCAGGGATGGTTCAGGGAAGAGCATCCCCATGCCATGGGAGGTTCATGGGAGCCCCCAGGCCCGGAGCTGCCGCTGAGGCAGATTCCTGAGCAAGAGTGCGGTGGGTGGGAGCAGAGATGGCCCCAGCTGTTTTCCTGGGACAGCATCACCCGTGGGAGCTGGGAATTGGCTGAGCTCAGCTCCGAGTGTGCCAGCACACGTGGGTACATCCCTGCGGAGCAGCCCCTGGGCATCCCGAGGGATTTGTTCCACAAAGCAGGGCAGGGTCCCTGCGGGCTCAGCCAGCCCTGAGCCCCCATTTCTAATTACAGTCACTTGGCTCTGCCATCCTCCGGGGCTGCCTGTTCTCCGTGGGAGGAATCTGGGCCACGGGGCAGGGCTGGGAAGGGCTCTGAGCCACCTGGGATTCCCGGTGGGGATGCTGTTCCTGGCTCCCAAACCCCTCAGGGCCCTTTGCCGGCCCCCGGTGTCCCCTGCCGGCAGGGCAGGGTCAGGGTCCCTGGTGGTTGGAGCTTTCCAGAGGATTCTCCTTGCTCTGAGCAGGTGTGTGATGGGAAACTGGCACTGATGGGATGGACCCAGCTCCTGCTGGAGGCAGAATTTGGGCTGTTTGGGGCTGCAGAGCAGCTGATGGTGCCTGAGGAGCTGCAGCAAACCCCATTCCCTGGGACGGGCATGGACGAACCCCGGGGCTGTGGCACAGGAGGGTGGCAGAGCAGGGGCAGCTCCCCTGGTGTCCCCATCGCGTGTCACTGTGACTCCTGCCTGGCTCTGCACGTTTCCCGAGCCCTTGGCTCCCATCCGGACACGGAGCAGCCACCAGAGCCCTTTCCTGGCCATGGGTGACATTCCTGAGGGGATCCCTCGTCCCAGCACACACAGACCCAGCCACTGCTCTGGCACAGGAGCCAGGAAATCACAGCCGGAGCTACCGATGCTGCAGCACACCTGGAGGGAATTAGGCCGCCCGTCCACCTCCCTGCAAACCTTCTGGAGAGCGAATTCCTGCGGTTTCCCATCGCAATTGCTGCAAATTATACGAGCGCCGCGCTTCGTTCCGACGGGAACGTGCCCTTGGCGAGTGGCACCCGGAGCTGCCGCCAGCCTGGCCTCGGGGGTCCCTTCCAGAGTCCCCCGAGAAGATAAAGAATCCCACCCCCAGCTCTTTCCTTCTTTTTCCCTTCTCCCGTGGGATGTGGGGGTGTGGAGCCAGGGACGGCTGCGGGTGGGATGGGGAGCAGATGTGCGCACAGCTGGATACGTGCCCAGATGTGCGGGGGGGAGGGGATGCCGGGGGTGATGTTCTACCCTCGAGGGGCCTTTCAGAGGCCGCCATCAGGCTGGGGACCCCCGCTCGGGTGCTAGCGCTGCTGCAAGCTGTGTTCATGCGTGTATGTGCACACACGCGTGTAAAGGCGGGCGCACGCCCCTCTCCGTGCCTTTCCACGCACGGATCGGCACGGATGTGTGTTCTGGTGCATTCCGCACCTCCCTGGCCGTGCTCGGCTCTCCGGGGATGCCCCCAACCACGGGGACCCCCCTTGGTCCTCCATGACCATCGAGTCCAGACCTCCGGGGCGGCAGGAGCGGCCCCATGCGGACACGTCACTTCCTGCAGCGGCGGCGGAAGCCGGAAGTGCCGCTGTGGCCGGTGCCGGGTCGGGGCGTGCCCGGTGGGGCCATGGCGGGCACGGCCGGCTGAGGGGGACCGGGGGCACCGGGCGCTCCGAGCCGGCCGCGGGGCTCGCGGAGCGGCCACACACCGGCTGTCCCGGCGCGGGGATCCTCCGCCGCGGGCCATGGCGGCGGCGGCGGCGGCGGGTTCCAACTGGGGCCTGATCATGAACGTGGTGAACAGCATCGTGGGGGTGAGCGTGCTCACCGTGCCCTTCTGCTTCCGACAGGTGAGCGCTGGGGTCCTGCCGCTGTCCCCGGGCTGCCGCGGGGGGTGGGGCCGTGCCCCTGGCAGCCGAAAGCCCCGGCGGGCTCCAGGGCCGGGCAGCGGCCGCCTCTGCCCTTCTGGCCCGAATCTGGGGGTGGTCCCCTGGCTGGAGAGGAAAGTCAGCGAAGGAAGCGCTTCAGACCCAGAGCGGCATCTCGTGTTCCAAACACCGCGTTTGTCTCAGTGGTGACGTCTCCAACTCAAAACTTCTGCTCCAAGCTCTGGGTTTTCCCTGCCCTGTGGTCTCCAGCTGATGGTTTGTGCCTGTCTTGTAAGGAGAAGGGAGAACGAAATCCAAGGGTTTGCCCACATAATAAACATAACTTGGAGGCTTTTCCGACTTACTGTGCCCCCTGCCCCTCCCTGGCATCTGGGGCTGTGCCAAGCCCTGCTGGGTGCCCGTGGGTGCCAGCCCTGCCCGGGGACAGTGTGTGATGCCAGCTGGTTGTAGATAAATCAGTTTGCAGCAGAGATGGCACTTCGGGGTCTGTGTGTGCTCCCTGGAGGGGTGAGCCAGGGTGGGAATTGTGCTCCCAGTTTGCAGCTGGGAGCTGTGGGAAGCAGGTGTGTGCTCCACGTGTCTTTGTGCCGTGGAGAGGGTGATGTGGAGCTGGTGGGAAGGGGACAGAACTTCCTGAAAGGGGGAAAAACGTGGCTGGAACACCCAGGGGAGGCTGAGGGTGCTGAGGGAGGGTGGCTGGGCTGTGGTGGGGAGCTGACCCCCCATCTCCTGCCCTGCTCCTTTGCAGTGTGGGATCCTCCTGGGAGCTGTGCTGCTGATCTTCTGCTCGTGGATGACCCACCAGTCCTGCATGTTCCTGGTGAAATCCGCCAACCTCAGCAAGCGCAGGACCTACCCTGGCCTCGGTGAGACCCCAGCTCTGGGGCTGCTCCCCAGCCCTGCTGCTCCTCTGACAGCACCACGACCTTCCTTGGCCTCCCAGGCTGCATTTCCACAGCGGTGCTGTTGGAACAACAAATGTTATTTTTCTTGCTGCAGTTCCCAGTTTCCTTGTTGTGCCTCAGCCTCTCCCCGGGGCGGTGCTGGGGTTGGATCCTGCTCCCACAGCCCTGGTGATGGGTGCTGAGTTGTTTTGACTCTGCAGGGCAGGGAGGAGATGATGCAAACCTCAGCTCCCGGGAGCCATCTGGGATGAATTGTGGGGCTGGGATGAATTAATTATGGGTCTGGGCACGAGCTCCCCACCCACCCAGCCAGCGCTGCCGGGACAGCGGGTCCTGCCAGCCTGGCACGGAGCTGGGCTGCCTGCATCCGAGCTGGGAGCTCCTTTATGGCTCAGCAGAGAGGAAACAGAGCGAGCTTCCAAAGGGCTGAGAAAACAAAAAACATCTGGAAGATCCTTGGGTGGGTTTCGGCTGTGCCAAAACCTCGGAGCTGAGCGCTGGCGCCAGAATTGGCCTCTGCTCGTGGCCTCTCTTGGGATTCTGGCTGCCCTGGGGAGCAGGAGGAGGTGTTTGGGTTCCGCTCCTCGCTGTTGGCGTACGGAGCAGCAGGAAAAGTCTCCTTTTCCTCGTTCTGCCTTGCTGTTCTGTGGGAGGAGGGAGCTGTTTGGCGCTGCCCTGGCACAGGGGCTCCCAGCAGCTGCTGACAGATGGGTCTGCTCCTCCCTCAGAGCGCCCGAGGTGCTGCTCCCAGGAAGCACATCCCGGCCTCTGCCTGCTTGTATCTGCTAGGAACAGACAAGAGGGAGAAGCCCCGTGGCTGGGAGGTTGTTTTGGTGCCAGGGGGAAGGGGGAGCCCCCACCCAGCTGCTGCTGCTCCCTGCCCCTCACAAGACGCCTTTGTGCGCCGCTTCCCGGAGGACACAGAGTCCCTGCACCCTGGAGCGTGTCCCGGGGAGAAGGGATCCTCTGCCCGCCCGGGGGCCAAGGAGCTGCCATACAGAGAGGGCCAGCATTGCCTCCCAGCTTCCTCCTGGCAGGGGGGGCTGGCAGCAGCGCCGTGCCCGCTCCTGGAGCCCTGGCAGAGGTGCCACGTGCATCCCAATGCTCGGGCTCGGGCAGCTCCACACAGAGCCCTTTGTCCCCTCAGCCTGGGCCTGGGGACATCTGCGGGCACTCCTGGGAGGCTTTGGCACGGAGGGAGGTTGTGCACATTCCCTGCAGGCGGGCACAGCCTTCCGGAGGAACCCCAGCAGCCGTGGCTTGGGCACAAAGGCTGTCCCAGGCCGGGGCTGGCGCTGGCCCCTTGCCACTGAGGGAAGGGGAAGGGCTGCAGGGAGATGTGTGGGTGAGGAGGGAAGGGCAGGCAGCTCCCAGATGGGTTTTAACAGGAGATGAGTGAATCCCTCCCCTTCCAGCAGCACTCGGGATGTGCTGGGGCTGTGCTGGGCAGCTCAGCCCTGCAGGGCAAGGGGCTGAAGCTCTGTCCCAGGAACCACGTTGGTTTGAAAGGCTTCTCCAGGTACTGAGCAAGCTCTGCCCAGTTTGGGGGCGTTCCAAGATCCAATTCCAAGGATTTGGCTGTACCATTTATTTTACAGTCGCTACCTCCTGGAGAAGATAAAGAATCCCATTTTTCCATTGTCCCCAGGTGGGAACACCTGCCACAGTGTTTGCAGGCTCGTTCTCATTGAGCATCAACTCCAAACAGCCAGGGAGATGGGCTGGTTCCAGGTTCCAGCATCACCCGGGCAGTGTCCATATCCAGAGGCTGGGATGTGCTCTGGGAGGATCAGCAGCACCATTCCTCCATCCCCCCTCCCCGAGCTCAGCCTGTTACTGCCCCATCTCCAGGAGGGATGTTTTCCTCTAGCTGGCTCCTCTTTCTCCTCCCAGACCCTTTGTCTGTGACCCCCCCAGAGCTGTTGCCTTTTCCCTCCTGGCTGTGAATTCCCAGAGGAGGCCGCTCCCCGTGCCGGGCACGGTGCCTGGTGGCATCTGTCCCACTGCCCTGTCACTGATCCAGCTGCTATTTTGGGTGCTCCCCCACATCCCTGCTCAGGGCTGTGGGTCCCTGCCGTGCCTTTTGCTCATTCTGTGGGAGAACATCTCGTTTCCTGAATTTTTAGCTGGAGTAGAGTCCAAGGAAATCAAGAGTTGAAGCTAATATTTAAAATAGCAGAAGAAGTTTCCAGAAAGGATCCGAGTTTGTTTTCTGGCAGGCTCTGGGAATGTTGGGCTGTGCCTTGAGGGAAGGCAGAGGGGACTCCAGGGTGGTGGGTTCATGCTGGACCTCACTGGCAGATTTGGGCACTGTGGTCTGGGTTTGGCACCGGAGCTCCCCATTCCCGTTCTGCCCAGTAGGAGCTAAAAATAGAAGCAAAGTTTTCTTGGCATTGTCTTTTTAAGAGAAAACCCAGTGATTTGAGGACTACTGAGCATTTTGTGCTCCAACCCCAGGATGGGAGGGAGGGAAAGCACAGCCTTGGCAGCAGCCCTTTGGTGTGGGTTGGGAGCACTGGGTATTCTGGGAATGGGATTGAACGTTCTGGGCACCAGCTCAGCTCTCCCAGCCAGCCATGTCGGGCAGCCCAGTTCGAGGGGGAAGATAAAAATAAAAAGGGGACTTGGACTGGAATTCTGCACCACTTTAACTTTCGCCACACACAATCTTGTACAGGAATATTTTCTCTCCCATTGCCTTTAATGGCTGCCATGTGTGGCTGCTGCTTCACACCACTTCTGGTTTTAAATAGAAAAAAAGAACCTGCTTGCTGGCTTTCCCTCATCCCTGCTCCTGTCTTATGTGGTTTTCAGTTTCCAAAGGGAAAGGCTGAAAAAGAAAGTGGGAGGGTGAGGGGAACGGCCCCAAAATACCAGTGGTGGGTTCCTGCTGCACTGCCCTGTGTCACTGCTGGTGTCTAATTGTGAACTGACGTCTTGCCCTGTTCTGGACCTTTCTTTGACTAACTTCCACTCTTTTTTCCCTTTTATGCCAGCATTTCATGCCTATGGAAAAGCAGGAAAAATGTTGGTGGAAACAAGGTAAATGTGCTGCTGATTCAAAGTGTGAACAGTTTGGGTGTCTGTGGTGGAAACCTTTCTGAGCCTTGCTGGGCTCTCCTTCCTCCTGGAATTCCACAGGAGCTGGGTGAGATGCCCTGAGTGCAGCTCCCAGGTGTCACCTCCATCCCTTCCAGCACTTCCCAGGCTCCGGGAGCACAGAAGGAAGGGATGAGCTGCTGTGCTGTGAAATCACAGCCGTGTCACTCGTGGCAGCTCTCCAGGGGTGCCATCCCTGCTGTTGGGTTAGTGGGAGGGAGTGTTTGCTTCCTTGGATCCCAGGATCTGCTCTGCTCCTGCCCTCTGTGCTCCCTGCCCTGAGAGATGCCTTCAGGGGGAATCTTGCCTCCATCTCTGCTTCCTCCCATGACCCCAGTGCAGGTGTCAGGTGATGGCACAGTCCCCACAGCTCTGCTTTTTCCAGCAGGGATTCTTTTCCAGGCATGCTGAGCCCAGGGCCGGCAGCGGTGCCGGCTCCTTCGCTCTTCCCGGCTGCAAACTTCTGCTCAGCACTAAAAATACACAGAATATTCCTCAGATGTTACTTGTCCATGCAAGCAGAGGCTGTAATTGCCACAGGGATGTTCTATAATTGGAATTGGGAAGGAAAGTGGTCCAGGAGTGGGAGGAGAAGCAGTTCATGGACAATCTTTTCATTAAAGTGTGGTCCATTGTGTGGAGAGATGTTGGAGAGCCCACTGGATATTGAGACTCTCATGGCAGGGTCCTGCAGTGGGTGTGGGGCTCTGAGAGCCTCGTGCTGATTCTTTTGAATTTTTCCAGGAGTTCAAGGAGTTCTTGTCATCTCCAAGATTAGTTTTCCTTGGTTTTTTTCCCCGTGGCTCCCAACAGGAGTTAAACCCCTATGTGGGTTGTGGGCAGAGCTGCATCCCCAAGTGTTTGGTGTGGATGGAGGTTCTCTGGTGGCTGTTTTCCTGGGATGGAGTGCAGAAGGGGTGTCCTGCCCTTCCCAGCACTGAGGATGGAATGTGGCCCTCCTAACCTGTCCCTGTTTGTGTTTGCAGCATGATTGGGCTGATGCTGGGCACTTGCATCGCCTTCTACGTCGTCATCGGCGATTTGGGCTCCAACTTCTTTGCCCAGATGCTCGGATTGCAGGTGAATAAATCACTCCTGTGTGCTCCCAGCCCTTGCACTGAGCCCTGTGTCCCCTGGGGACAGCAGAGCTCCTGCCTTGGGGTGTGCTCAGCATCCCCTGGGGTCCCAGGGGGGCTTTGTGGGGTCCCCTCACGGAGGGATCCTCATGCACGGAGCCTCAGCTCTGGGAAGTCTGGGAAGCTCAGACATATGGCAAACAATCAGCTGTGTAAAACTCCAAGAAGGCATTTCCATCAAAGGAATTCTTTTTAACTTGGTCCCTTTATTAATTCTGGAGCAGATTCCTGGGGGAGATAATGCTTCCTGCCTTAATTCCTGCCCCGGTGGGTAGTGACAGGCAGTTCCTGTGCCTGAGCTCTCCTCCCTGTAGCTCAGGAGGGATTTTTGTCCTGTCCCTGGCTGGTTTTGTGGCCAAAGTCTCTGTGTTCCTGCCTCCTCAGCCGTGTGATGAGCCTGCTGCTGGCTCAGGGTGCTCAGAGGCAAGAGGTGCTCCTCATAGCCGGCACGAGGGCCGTGCAGGGAAGCAAAAGGATTTTTGGTAGAGTGTTATCTGTGCTGCCTGATGCTCCTAAGCTCAGATTAAGGGACTGTGAAGTTAAAAAAGATGCGTTGAGGCTGCAGCCAAATTAGGTATTAAATATTTCCAAGCATTCCAGAGTGTTCTGCTATAATAAATACCAGTGTGAGGCTTTGATTAATTTTCTGGATTGGAGTTTTCAACACTTTCAATTTCTCATCTCCCCAAGTAAATTTAGGTTTTATTTAATTGCATGGAAATACCTAAATAGCTTGTGCTGGATTAGCATTTAACCCCCCCAGCCACCCCCCAGATTCTTCCAGCTCGGACCTGTCACACACTGCAGAGCAACAGTGGCACCCAGTGACTGTCTCAGCTCAGCACAGACAGAGCCCGAGCTTGCAGCATCTTCAAACCCCTCCAGACACACAATTGCACTGTTTAAAGCTGCTTTTCACCCTGGAAAGATGAGCCATGCCAGGGTTTGCTGCCTGGGGGTGTGTGGGGTGTCCTCCCTGCTGCAGGTGTTGATGCAGGTGTGTTGTGCAGGTGTCGGGCCCGTTCCGCATTGTCCTGCTCTTCGCTGTCTCCCTGTGCATTGTCCTTCCCCTGAGCCTGCAGAGGAACATGATGGCCTCCATTCAGTCCTTCAGTGCCATGGCTCTCATCTTCTACAGTGTGTTCATGTTTGTGGTGGGTACGGACACCGGGCATCCCCTTTCCCTCCTTTCTGTTCGTTTTTGGTGACCAGTCGCTCCTGTGATGCTCCTGTGAGCTCCCGGATGCTCCTGTGATTCCCTCTTGGAGCTCCAGCCCTGCCTCACCCAAATTTCAGGACTGGAAGGAAAGGGAGGTGTGGGAATTCTTTCCATGCAGGGTCACACCTCAGGGCTGGTGTGGAACTTCCCAGGAGCTGTGCCTTTAAGAAACCACAACGTTCACAAGAGCTGGCTGCACTGAAACATCTCTGGGGATTAGAAACCCCATCCAAGGATATTATAAACAGACATTCAGACATATTTACCTTCTGCTTCCTGTGCAACCCAACTCCTGCCAGTTCTTGTGTCCATGGCAAGGGAGCTCCCTGGCCTCGGCTCCTCCCTTTTTCCATAAAGCTTTTCCTTCTCTTTGGTGAGCTGCTGGTGTTAAATGGCCCTGGAGCAGCAGGTGGGATCCTGTTTTAGGACCCTTTGTCTCTCTCTGCTGAACAGGATTCTCTAAGGCCAACGGTGCTTCCTGTTTGGATTTAAAAAACACATTTAAAAAGTGCAAAAGAGGTTGCTTTGAACAATGATTCTCACAGTTAGTGTGTCTGTGGAAACTGTGTGTGCTGTGATGTCTGATGGCATCAAACGAGGGAGGAAAGTCACAGATCCCTTGGAATACTCCCTGGGATCCTTGGTGGCCCTGGGGGCTGTGTGGGTGGGATGTGGAGCTGGGGGATTGGTATGGGGCTGTGCTGGCAGCTCGGGTTATCCCAGCCTGGCATTGCTGCTGCCCTGGAGCTGTTTGGGGCTGGCTGCTCACCCCTGCTGTCTGTCCTGCTGCAGGTTGTGTTGTCCTCCTTCAACCACGGGCTCTTCAGCGGGCAGTGGCTGCAGCAGGTCAGTTACATGCGCTGGGAGGGCATTTTCCGCTGCATCCCCATCTTCGGAATGTCCTTTGCCTGCCAGTCGTAAGTACCTGCCTTCCCCAGCCCTGGCACTTGTTCCTGCTGTGAGTTTGTGGTGGGGCACAGGGTCAGGAGGATCTGCAAGGGATAGATACCATCTGCTTTGGTGGTTTGTTTTCATCAGGGTACTTTACAGCTCGCTGAAGTTCAGCCTCTCATTCAGTCGTGACCCTTTTGTTACCCAGACCCTTTTGTTATTCCATTTCACCTGGGAGTTCTTGTCATGGAGCAACATGAGACCACTGGAGCCAAACAGCTCCTCGGGAGCTTCTGGTGCAGCTGCAGGAGGGATGAAATTCCCGTGGTTCTTGAAGGGAATGCTGGAGCACCAGGAAAGGCTGTGCCCCCCTCTTGTGTGACCCCCTGAATGCTGGGGGCTGCTCTGCTCCCCCACATCTCCTGGAGAGCACTCTGAAGGTCACACAGGTGTTGGCTTTGGAGGGGTGTTCCTGCATTTCCAGAGTATTGTATAACTCCTTCATTTCCACTTCCCTGGGTGTAGTGGCACGTGGAAGGAGCTGAGAGCAGACCAGGCTATTTCCACCTGTCCAGTTCCCTGCGTTTGGGAGGGTTTCTGTGACAAGTGGAAGAAGGTGAGGGCAGGCCAGGCTGTCCCAGGTTTCCAGCAGCATTCCCTGCTGCACCAGCACAGCAGGTGAGTGCTGTGACAGCTCTAACTCGTGTAAATCCAGCCCTGGGCGGGGAAGGACTGGCCTGCTCTGGAAGGAGCATCCTCCTCTGGAAGCCTGGCAGAGCTGGGCTTCCCCCTTGTAGTTCCAGCAAACGGGTCTCGTGCCAACAGTAAATGAATGTGACAGATAAAATTTGCTCAGACTGCTGTGTTTACACCCACTCCAAGATCCAAATCATCATTTCCCACTTACTGGCTCTCTTGGCAGCTCAGATCCTACCCCGGCACACTCCAGGCTTGCTGTTTAATGTCTCCATTACAACTGGCAGAGGGAATTGTGTTCTCTTGCAGCTTTACCTTGTTAACAAATCCCTTTTATTTTTTTTTCCCTTGTGGAAGCCATGCAGTACCCAGAGCAGTTTTCCTGGGAGTTGGGAATGCAGGGAAATGGTTTGGTGTGGACCTGTGTGTGTGCCTAAATATGAGCTCCATGGCAGCACTTTTGTGGCAGACCCCATCTAAAGCTGTGTGTTCTTTCCAAACATCAGGAAAATACACTGTCCCCAGCCCAGGCAATATTTACATATTTTTAAAAATTTCTTTCCATCTGTGTATTCTCTCTCTTTCTCTCTCTACCCACCCTCTATATATTCTATTCCTCTCTTTATATGTAGTTTAACTATGTAGCCTCAGCTGGGTGGATTTAACTTTACTAACCTCTGAATCACCTTTTTAACCATCCCACACACTGCAGAGCCTCTCTTTTTCCCTCTTTTTTCCTTCCCAAGCCTGAATGGTTGGCTGGACCCTTCCCTCGGAGGCTGAAGGCCAGAATGTAGCTGGAGGTGGCTGTGGAGAGGGCAGGGAGGAATCCCAAAAGGAGAGATTTCCAAGGGAAGCCAATCTCCTTTCTCCAGGGAGGAATCCCAAATGGAGAAATTTCCTAGGGAAGCCAGTCTCCTTTCTCCAGGGAGGAATCCTAAATGGAGAGATTCCCAAGGAAGAATCCCAAATGGAGAGATTCCTAGGGAAGCCAATCTCCCAAGGAAGCCAGTCTCTTCACTCCCAGGGAGGAATCCCAAAAGGAGAGATTCCCAGGGAGGGATCCCAAAAGGAGGGATTCCCAGGTAAGCTAGTCTCCTTTCTCCAGGGAGGAATCCCAAATGGAGAGACTCCCAGGGAAGCCAGTCTCCTCACTCCCAGGAAGGAATCCCAAAAGGAGAGATTCCTGGGGAAGCCAATCTCCTCACTGCCAGGAAGGAATCCCAAAAGAAGGGATTCCCAGGGAAGCCAATCTCCTCACTGCCAGGGAGGAATCCCAAAAGAAGGGATTCTTGGGGAAGCCAATCTCCTCACTCCCAGGAGGGAATCCCAAAAGAAGAGATTCTTGGGAAGCCAATCTCCTCACTCCCAGGAGGGAATCCCAAAAGGAGAGATTCCTGGGGAAGCCAATCTCCTCACTCCCAGGGAGGAATCCCAAAAGGAGGGGTTCCCAGGGAAGCCAATCTCCTCACTCCCAGGGAGGAATCCCAAAAGGAGGGATTCCCAGGGAAGCCGGTCTCCTTTCTTCAGGGAGGAATCCCAGATGGAGACTCCTGGGGAAGTCCTTGCTCCCTGCTGGTACCTCCAGCCCCAGAGCCTCCTCTGACGTTCAGGGATTGAGGGTTAAGGATCTTTCAGCTGGGCCCCAGCCTGACATACTTCCTGGGAATGGCTTGGTGCCCACTGGAGCTGGGGATACCCCTTCCCATCTCCCTGCAGCCCCCCTTCTCCCGAGAGTTCCAGGATGTAGCTGCTAGAATTAAAGTAACAAGAGGTTAATGAGTTGCTAAAATATGCACCTGATGTCAAAAGGAACATTCCCCACGCTTTCCAAGGCTGTAAATACCCCAAATCCCAGGGAACTGGCACTTGTGGCTTTCTATGAAGCGAGCTGAAGTAGGACAGGCTGCTGCGCTGGGGTTTGTTTGTTTAATTTTCCTTCAGACAGTGGGATGCTCCAACCTTCTTCCCTCTTTTCCTCTGTAAACACTGTGTTGCTTTAATTATCAGCACGGAGAGCTCCAAGAACAATAATCTCTGGCGCTGGGGCTGGCCCAGAGCCACCCGTGGCCCCGGGAACAAACGGTCATTCATTTTGCAACCCTTCCTGAACCCAAATGTTTACATCACACGTTTCGCTCCACGTGGTGGGGTGGGGAGAGCAGGAATATTTTTGCAACACTTAAAAGTTATGAGTGTTCTGAAATCTCTTGGCATTAGCAGTATAAATTGTGGAATAGCAGCAGGTGTTTATGCTCCAAAGGGGGAAGGTGTCAGGGATTCGTTGCTGCTGGGCTGAGGCAGAGGATGGGCTGGGATTGGGGGTTTTCTCCTGTTTCCTGCAGGTTTCCTTAAATATTTTACCCTTTTTACAGTCAGGTCTTGCCTACTTACGACAGCTTGGATGAGCCGTCTGTCAAAATCATGAGCTCCATATTTGCTTCTTCCCTAAACGTGGTCACCACCTTTTACATCATGGTAGGAACTTCCCCTTCTCTTCCCTTGCCAGAAATCTGGAGGGGCCACAGGGATGAGGCTTTATCTACAGCTGGGGCTGGTTTCTGCTTATCTGTATTTATTCTGACAGATAAGTCCTCGTGCTGAAAGCAGAGTTAGGTGGGAGGTGATGAACCCAAGGGCACAGGGGGCACTGGGAGAATCCAGGTTTTCAGAGTAGCATGTTTGCTTGGATGGAGGCAGAGTGGAGGCCCAGCTCTTCCCAGGCCCAGCCTGGAGCAGGGGCTGCTGCCCAGAGTTTGGGAGAGCTTTTTCCAGCCTGTTTGGAAGGAAGTTATGCCTCATAAGGCAGCAGTTAATAAAACTGGGTTAATAATTCCTGAGGAGAGCCTTGGCCCATGAGCCAGGCTGCTGCAGGGGATTGTGACAGCCCCCTCTCTCTCTGAGGGACAGTCCATGGGCCTGGCAGCAAGCAAAGTGTGTCCTTTAGGAAAACCCCTGGATTTGATGAGAAACTTGCTTTTAGGCAGTTCCCACTCTTGATTAACGACCTGTCCCAGGTTTTGGGGTGCCCCTGGAAGTGACCTCACGCTCCCATTTGGCTGCTCCAATGGGAGGTCACTGTCCTGTCCCCTCTGTGAGGAGCAGGTGTGAAGTGTTGGGAGTCCAACCCTGCTCCCCTCTCCAGGTGGGCTTCTTTGGCTATGTGAGTTACACCGAGGCCATTGCTGGGAACGTGCTGATGAACTTCCCTTCCAACGTGGTGACGGAGATGATCCGAGTGGGATTCATGATGTCGGTGGCAGTGGGGTTCCCCATGATGATCCTGCCCTGCAGACAGGCTCTGAACACCCTGCTCTTTGAGCAGCAGGTAAGACCCCAGGGCTGCCTCGGGGTGAAGCTTGATTTTTGAAGGGTTTTTGTGACTCTTTGGTCTCTGACTGGGCCCCAAACCGGCCTTGGCTCCCTGAGACTCTGGTGCTAATGGCATGTGGCAGGTACTCGCTATCCCAAGGGACAAAACCTCAACTCCCATAAAATCCTCAGTGCCCAGGGTGTGGTGACAGTGCAGCAGGGGCCTGTGGCCATCTCTAAATCCTGCTCTGCTCAGTGGTTAATCCTGGCACTTGGAGGTTTGTGTCCTTTCTGCAGAGGAATTCTGTGGGCCAAAGGAGTGGAGTTCCCAGTGTAAAGCTCATGTCCCATGGCTGCTGCTCCCTGCTCTGCTGGGGATTCCAGCTCTGGCACAGACATGTTACACAGCTCAGAGCCGAGGTGGTTTCTTCCCCTCAGAAAAAGGGTGAAATGTGCTTTTGGAAGCAGCAGAGCCTCCTCATTTCCTGCTGCTCCAGCTGCTGTCCTTTTGCTGGCCAACTCATCGAGCTCAAGCTCCCGTTCCCGGCCTCGGAGCACAGCCCAGCCCCATTTCTTCTTGCTTCCTTGTGTGCCTGCTGATTCCTGCTCCATTATTCTCACCCAGCAGCCCTGGAGCAGCCCTTTTCTCTGCGGGTTCGGATGTCCCCTTCCTCCAGCGCCTCCCGGGCTGCGGTGCCGGGGGCGGGCAGTGGGATGTGGGATCCAGCCCTCTCCCACACGTTCCACCTTTCCCAGGGCCAGCTCCTCAGCCAGCCTTTGTGACTGAGGCTGGTCTGTCTGCTGGAGACTGTGAGTCCCTTGTGGCAGTGGCGTGTTCTCCTCTGTGCATTGTGCGCACGGAGCGCGCCGATGGGATTCAGCAAATAACACTGAGAGATTGTGGGAATGTTCTGAGGCCTTTGTGTATCCGCATAAATAGAAACCTCTTAGGCAGGAAATAAAACTTGAGCAATTTATAGCCCTAAATCCTGCCACTTCTGCCTGTGAGAAGCCCCCGGCTCTTTTCTCACGTTGGGAGGGCCTGAGGATGGGGGCAGGCTCGGTGAGAGCCAGCGGGTGCAGAGGAGGAAGCGCTGGAAACACTTGGGAACACTTTGGATCTCGCCTGGGCTCAGCTCGTGGCTGGCTGGGCTCTGAAGGTGTCGCTTTGCCTTCCTCCCCCATCTGTGCAGCAGCAGAGCTGGGACCTGCTGGGTCTGCAGGGCACGCTGGGGCCGCTGCCTTCCACACCTCCCACTCGGGAGGTGGGATGGGATGGGAAGCAGAGCGGCCTCTGGAATTCCTCCAGCAGCTGCCCAGCAGCACCCATCCTCCCCTGCGCTCTCCCTGGGGTGTCTCCCAGTCAGAGAGGCTGCTCCTGTGCAGGGGATGGCCCTGCTCCCAGAGCTCTTGGGGAACACCTCTCCCTAGCACAGCCAGGGCTCTTCCCCTGCAGCTTCTCCCTCCTGCTGCACCCCTGGGCTCCTTCCTCCTGCCCTTGGGCTGTCCTCTGAGTCCCTGCTGGGGGGATCACAGCTGGGCTGGGCTGGAGCTGCAGGCAGCATTGCTGAGGGAATTGCTGGGGGCTCAGGGAATTGCTGAGGGTCTGGGGACTGCAATACCAGAGCTAACTCTCCCTCTCCACCCTTGCCCTCCCAGCAGAAGGACGGCACCTTCGCTGCCGGGGGATACATGCCCCCGCTGCGCTTCAAAGCCCTGACGCTGGCTGTTGTGTTTGGAACCATGGTTGGAGGCATCATGATCCCCAATGGTGAGTGAGGAGCTGGGAACAAGGGCTGGCTGCTTTCTCTGGTCTCTGTTATTTGTTTTCCTGGCTGGGGTGACCAGACTCACACCCCATCCTGCCCGGGGGCTCTGGCAGCTGTCCCATGCTGCTGCTCTGGCACTCCTGGAAAAGACCTTTGCTGACTTTTCCTCTTTTTCTCCAGTGGAAACAGTCCTGGGCCTGACAGGTGCGACCATGGGAAGCCTCATTTGTTTCATCTGCCCAGCTCTTATTTACAAGAAGATCCACAAGAATGCGCTTTGTTCACAGGTCAGTGCTGATGCTGCTTGACATCCCCCTAAGCCCTCTGCAGAGCCTGGGAACGTGCTTCATTTGGCTGCAGCACAGAAACTGCTCAGCACCTCCTCCAGCCTCCCCCTCCAGCCTGCCCAGTACAGGTGGGAGCTGTTCTGGGTGGGTGTCCACCACTTTGGGATGCGCAGACAGTGGCGGAGGTGCTGGCCCAAGCTGGAGCACCAGCTCTTTTTGTCCTTCCAGCAGCAAGTGAAACAGTCATTTTGTGCATAAAATGCTGCTTCCAGTCCTCCTCCGGGTGGGATTCAGGTTTTGGATCCTCAGAACAGGAAATCCAGGCAGCCTGTAAAACCTTAAAGCCTCACATCCCGACCTGCCCGGGCTGGGTAAAACAAACAGGGCTCCACGATGTGGTTTGTGCTGCCGACCCTCAGCTTTCTGCTTTCAACCAAAATAATAGTAAAAAGGAACACACACATAGAGGTGTTGCTTCAGGAATTGATTTTCTGAGGGATTGGGGTCGTTCAGAGGCTGTTAGAAGTTTAACTTTTCCTTTTGCTCCAGTTTGAATTGGCCTCCTCAGGGACCGAAACAAAGTGGCTCTTTGCTGGGCTTGATCTCTCTGCTCCTGCAAATACCGTGGGCTGAAATTAACAGGTTTTGGGTTTTTTCCCTAACAATAATTTAATCCACTGCCTTTTTCATAGGCCTCTGTCCCAACATTCCCAGTCAGGACAGTGCTGGGCTGGGAATAAGGTTTTGGGCGCAGTGTGGAGTCAGCAGGGGAGAGCAGCACGTTTTTGTGGGGCCCACAGAACTGGTGGCTTGTTCTCTGCTTAATGACTTGTGGCTTTGCAAACCTACGTGAATTTTTTAAGCAGGGTGTGTTTTTTTTTCTTCCCTGTGCTTTCCCTGACACAAGGAAGTAGTCCAACTTTCCAGCTTTCACTCTGAATTCTGACACTTAGCTCCGAACTTCTTTGAGTGAAACCCTGAGCAGGAGTCTGAATGCCAGCCTGGGTTTTTCAGGGAAACAAAGAGCACTTTCAAGAATTGCTTTCTATTCCGGCTGAGCCAGAGTGTTTCCCTGCAGTGCCTCGGGGCTGCACTCAGGACAGGCTGCGCTCTCAGCCTGGCTGCTCGGGGTGGGACACTGGGGCCCTCACAATGCCTGACCCCAAACCCGGTCACGAGGCTCAGGGAGATGTTTGTCCTGCAGAAATCCCCACAAAGGAGGAAGGGCTTATCTAAAGCATCAGGCCCCGGGTTACTTGTCGAGGGGCTGGCAGCAAGCTGTCCAGCCTTCCCTGAGTGATCCATTGCCTGTCAGGTTTGCATTCCTGCTCGGAGCGAGAACACACCTGCCCGCCCTGCTCAGCACCTCCCCGCCTCCACAGCCCAGCTCCGAGCCCACCCTCTCCTCCCTCCAGGTCTTTGCAAAGGCTCATTTATTCTTTCCCTGGAGCTCTGTCTTTGGTCTCCTCCTTCATTCCTGCACTCCTTTGATCAGGTGCTCCACTCCATCAAAGTCAGCTCCTGAGGAAGGTGGCAGGCGGGGGAGAATGCCAGCCCTGGGCTCAGCTGTCCTTCCCTTCCTGTCCCTGTTCAAACAGGGTACAGGGGCGTTCTCCCTCCTTCTCTGCATCAGCTTTAGCCTCCTTCAGAGCAGCAAACCTCAGCGCCAGCTTCTACACTTCTCTGGGTTATCTTGGCTCTTGCGCTGCTGAGGACTGGCTGCTTTTATCGGGCCATTTCTGGCACCCAGCAGCGTCCAGTGTGGGGCAGGTGGTGACGTGAAAGGCCAGGTTTTTACAGGAGAGGTGCAAACTGAGGCTATGAAACACTAAAAGTGAAGAGGATTTCAGATGGGGGAGGGAAATGGGCAGATGTTTGCTGGCCAGCAAAGCGCTTCTGCTGAGGAGCTGGGAAGGATTGGAGCTGCTGCTCAGCTGGGCTGGGCTGGCAGTGCCCTGGTTGGAAGGGTTGGGTTGGAAAGGCAGGTCCCAGAGCAGTTAAAAAGCCCAGAGTCAGGCACACAGCGCTGTGAGTGAAGCAGGGAGAGTGTTCCCTTTCTTGTGGTTTAGCATCTGTTGCTGTAAAGGTCCGCGTCCCGCTGCTCCCCGGGAGCCCCGGTTTGGCAGAGCTGCCGTGGGCCGTGTGGGGGTCTGTGAGCAGAGTGTGGAACTGCCAGCAGGAAGGTGTTGCCTTCCCAGTGTTGACACAGGCTTGTCCGAGAGGCCCCTCCTAGGGAGGCCGGAGTTGCTCTTGTCCCAGTTGGGGAAGAGGAGCTGCCGGAGGTCAGGAAGTGACCCCTGGGCTCGCTCCTGTGTGGGTGGAAAAGAGATTCCCTCTGCCCTTCCCTGGCAGTGCAGGGGCCAGCACACCTTCTCCAGCAGCACATCCAGGGGTGCAGCCCCCCAAACACAGCATCTCTGAGGAGGGGGCTGGCAGTGACCGGGGCTCTGCATTCCTTCACCATGACTCCGTCCCTCGGAGCGCTCGCTCGGTGTCCAGGAGGAGGACGGGGATGGCGTCACGCCACACAAATGCAGCGTGTTTGCTTCCCGTGGCTGCAGGACAGGGCTGAGCTAATGGCTCTGCTCTGCAGAGCTGGATCATTTCTGGGAGGAAGGAGGGCCAGGGGAGCACAACTGGCTGAGGAAACGGCCGCGTGAACTTCCTCTGCTGAATTCCCGTCCGTGCTCTGAGCGTGGCTCCCAGGAGATGGCCCTGGCCCTGCTGAGCTGCCCCAGGGCTTCCCACAGCCTCTCCCCGTGGCTGTGCTGAGAGGGGCTTCTGCAGAAAGGGCTCTGCTCTCGGTGGGATCGCTGGCTCTGGGGAGATCATTCCCCTGGGACCAGAGCTTGGCTCAGATGTGCCTTGCAGTGCTGAGCCTCCCCTCGCTGCAGGATCTCTGGATGCTCTGGAGATTGGTGGCTCCTCTGCCTGGATTGGTTCCTTGAGCGCTCGAGTCCTTGCAGCCCTCACTCCTGTTCCTTCAGTTGCCTTGGTGGTCCCCTGAGCGCAAACCGCCTGCTTTTCCATGGCATAAGCATCTCCATGGAATTAAACCAAATCGTGGCCCTCTTTATTCTGGTCTTTAGGTGAGGAGGGGGGAGCTGGGTGAGGGCGGCTCAGGGACAGCCCAGCCTGTCTCCGGCTGCCACGTGTGCCCGTACCCGCTGCTCCGGGAGCTCGCAGCTGAACTCCAAATGTGCAACAATCAAAGGGGTTTCAATCCGAGGCATTTGAGCCCCTGGTTCCCCACTAAGATAAGAAACAACAAAAATCCTTTTAAAGCATTTAGTGTTTTCAGCCGTTTCCTACAGCTCCCTCCTCTCCCACGTTGCTCCTGGTTCCTGTGGCACCAGAATAGATCCTCATTGTGGAAACGCTCTTCCTCTGCGCTGTTGTTTCTGGAAGGTGCCAGAACAACCTCCCAGGCACAAAATGCATTTGTGCCGGGGCTGTGGATTGTAGGAGGGGAGGAAGTGGAGCAGCTCAGCCCAGGGCAGCAGTGCAGGACCTGCTGACTCGGCGTTTGCCCGGGGCTGGGGGGGTGGATGGCAGGATATCTGCTCTTTGTGCACCCCAGGCAAGGCAGGCAGCACATTCTGCTCCTGTTTCCTCTGCAGCAGCTCTAAGGTCTGGCCTCTGCTCCCTGGCCACGCTGCCCCTGATGCAGAGCTGCTCCACGTCCCGCCAGCCTTTTCCTTCCGAAGGCGTCGGGCTGTCTGCGGGGCGTGCTGGGAACGGGCCCTCCGGGCTCCCCTGAGCCCGGCTCTGACCACGCTGCTCCCTCTCTCTGGGTGACCTCCCCCAGTGGGTGAGGAAAGCACCGGCCCCTCCTCCCCCTCTGGAAGTGCCAATGTTTTAATTCCTCCTTCCAGTTTCACCTCTCCCCTTGATTTGCAGTTTTCTGGCAGCTTCCAGCGGTGAAGTGCTCCCTGTGGCCGTTCTTGGTTTTCCCCGCACTGAGAAGCATCTTTTTGTTGT
The DNA here is from genome assembly GCF_901933205.1 of Camarhynchus parvulus. Taxonomy (NCBI): domain Eukaryota; kingdom Metazoa; phylum Chordata; class Aves; order Passeriformes; family Thraupidae; genus Camarhynchus; species Camarhynchus parvulus. The sequence continues at coordinate 5,071,241 of NC_044588.1, forward strand.
GCTTTTTGTGAATTGGGATGTAAATCTGCGCAGTGAGGATTGGGAGTCATGGAATCATGCAGTGGTTTGGGCTGGGAGGGGCCTTAAAGCTCATCCAGTTCCACCTCCTGCCATGGGCAGGGACATCTTCCACTAGACCAGGTTGTCCGAGTGCCATCCAACACTTCCTATGACTCATGTGGAATTAGATCCTTTCAGATCAATTTGTCATCACATAACAAGCTGTAAAAATTCCTTTGCTGCTCATCACTTTCTCCTTTTTGAGGTAGAGAAATTCCAAGAGCCCTTCCCTCCATGGGATCCAGATTCCACCCTTCTATTTTTACCCTGTTTGATCCTAGCTTTCTGGGAATCAGGGAGTCATTTCTCAGCAGCTTCTTGAGCCTTGGGAGCAGGGCCTGTGTGTGGACATGTTACCCTTGCTTTCAAAACCAAGGATTTTTAAGCAGCTCCCTGGAATGGTTTGGGGCTGTAACCAGGCCAGGCTCCTCTGTGCTCAGCCAGACCTGATTTCATGGAGTTCTCATGCTGGGAGTACCAGGAAATGAGTCTTTGCAGTAGGACTTGTCTGCCACATGCATTTTCCTATCCCTGGGTCCTGCCCACTCACTTCACTCACTTTTGAGCCCTTCCAAAGCCTTTCCAACAGCTTCCAGCCTCTCAAACAGCTTCCATTCCAACAGCTTCCATTCCAACAGCTTCCATTCCCATGGCTCTACACCCAAAAATGAACCTCAGCCAGGAGCAACTGGTTTTCCTGTTTCTCTCTGACATTTCTCTTCTCTCCCTAGCACATGTCACCGTGCTGAGCTTGGAATTCTGTGCAGGCACTCTGGGAATGCTGTGGGGAGCAGTCCCCTTGGATTTCCTGTGCTCACTGTCCCTCTGTCCCTCTGTGCAGATTATCCTGTGGATTGGGCTGGGCATGCTGGTGATCAGCACCTACACCACCCTGTCTGCCACCGAGGACACCCCTGTGAGGACAGAAGCAGTGGGCTTGGAGCACCTGGACAGAGAGGAGAGCAGAATTGGCCAGGATTCAGTCAAACTTCCAGGTATGTGCTTGCTGGAGTTGGGTTTCCCAGCCCTGTTCCCAGGCCACCTCTTAAAAAGAAGGTGGAAGCAGGGTAATTTCAGGCAGCTCTGTGCATCTTCCCAGCTTCCTGGGGCCTTTTCCCAAGCAAAGCTGCACTTTTGTCTGCTGGAAAAGCCGCTGTGACCTCCAGTGGTCCATTGTGGGAGTTGTTCTTTTGGGAAGGAAAAGGCATGGTCCAGGCTTGGGATCCCCTGGAGGGACAGAGCAGGGATCCCTGTTTGGGATGAGCACAGTGCCCACCTGGCCCACGGGACTGTTCTCCCCCTGTGCCAGCCCAAGGACCATCCATCCATCACCCTCGAAGGAAGGGAAATTTATGGGAGCTGCCTCTTTTTTTGGTGCCGAGGGTATAAATTTGGCCTCAGCTTTCTCTCTGACAAAGCCTGTGATTATGCCTCAGCTTTGTTTACCGGTTCTTGTTATTTATTATTTGTTTGCTGGGGCTGCTGATGGAATTACGGCCGCTCCTCCCTTTCCCAGCTGCTCCGGAGCGAGGCCGTGGCGCGCAGGTGCCGCCTGACCCCGCGCTGCCCCTCGGCCCCGCCGCGTCCTGTTCCTTCGCTGCACTTTTGTTTCCTTCTGCTCCTGTGGGGTTTCGTTTTTTTTTGTTCTTTGGAGGCCTTGAAATATCCTCGCAGAGATTGAGAGCGGAAGGGAGAAAGGGGCTGGCGCTTGTGGAGATTATCCTCCCTCCTGGTTCTTGGCTGGGTTCCTGCCCGGCAGCTTGGAGCGTCTCCCACACCGGTGCTGCTGCCGATAACATTCACTCTGGGGTTGCTCCGTGGTGGAGTTTACTTGTGGTTTACTCGTGGCTTACTCAAGGCCGTGTGTGCCTTCCCGGGCACGCGGATGCCGGTGAACTCCGAGCAAAAGATGCTCCCAATCCCTTAATGGAGCCCTCAGCAGGGCCTGGAGGAGGGATGCGATTGAATTCTTCCGTCTTGGTTAATTTTGGAGCAGTAATGGCCAAAGAACAGCTGCTCCTTTCAGGAGGAATCGCTAATGACACGTGTTCTGACTGGGAAAATAAAAAATCCCATCAAACACGGTGTCTGCAGGAGTTTGCTGAATCTTCTCCCCTTCTCGGCGTGAGCCGGGGCGGTGGAGCGGGATGCCAGGCTCTGATCGCCCGAGCGATGCCGGGGCCCGCCGGCAGCAGCTCTGAGTGCTGCTGGATTAAATAATCCCACCCGGGAGGAAGGCGGGTTCAGTGCTCCCGGCTCATAAACTTCCCAGGGAGGAGCCCTGCAGTTCCGAGGGAAAGCTCAGCTGTCCCCTGAGGTCCCTTTGCCAGTGGGGGCTCCCTCTCCAGGGAGGAGGAAGAGGAGGGAGAAGGGGGACAAGGACCTGCAGGGTGGACGTGGGGCTGTCCCAGGAGAGCCGGCACTGCGATTCCTTGGATCTGTGCCTCCCTGTGCCTCTGCAGGATGTCGGCTTGACTAGCAATGAGAGGCGTTAAATGGTGCCCTTCATCCCCCGCCGCGGCTCCCCCTCGTCCTCACCCGCCTTGTTTTGCAGAGCAGGAGCTGCCGCCTGGAACGCGCCGCAGCAGCTGCATCCTGTCCTTGCAGGGCCGCAGGATGCGGGGCTGGGCCACCCCCGGCACCTGGGTGCCCTCCGGATGGGCCGAATTCCATACCCGGGGCTGAGCAGGATCCCACGGCTTCCCCCCTGCGGGCTGCTCAGCCCCTTCCCCAGGGCACAGGGTGCCCCTTCCCTGGCCGCAGGGTGCTGCTCCCAGCCCTTTTCCTGGCTGAAGAGTTCTTCCAGACCCCTCCTTCCAGGCACAAGGTGCATCTGTGCCTCCGGGTCAGAGGGTGCTCAGCCCCTTCCCTGGGCACAGGCTTGCTCCGTGCCCTTTCCCGTGCTGCCCCATCCAAGGCAAACCGCAGGGCCTTCCCCCAGCGCTGCCTTCCCCGTCTGCCTCCCGCCTGTCAGCGTGTGAGAGGAGTTTTATTGGCCTCTTTGATGTTGTGGAGCCCAGAACTGGAGAGACTTTCATTAAAGCCCTGCCCCGTGGGCCCGGGGATTATGAATATTAGAACATTGGCCTTTTATGTGAACACGTATTGACCAGCGGCCTCGGAATCGTGTTTTTCCTAACGACACCCAAGTGCCCATTACAGCCCCAGCCTGTGGTGCTGGAGGTTTTACTGTCAGCAGCTCTTCGGGAAAGGGATAAAACCCCTTCCAGGCCCGTCCTGCCGCGGCTGTGCCTCTGTTAAAAGGTTGCTAAGCTGCCTCTGAAAGCTCAGGAAGGCAATTATCCATAAAAAAAAAAAAAAAAAAGCTAATTAGGCAATTTCTCTCCGTATTTAAAGCACCCTCGAGGGTCTCGGGGGGGATTAAGATTTTGTAATATTTTTCAGCTCCTTACTTGATTGTTGCTGCTTCATCTTCTCCCTGCTGTTGTGCAATGTTGGGTAACAAAGCCCTGATGCAGGCTCCTTGTGCAAGAGCCCTTTTCCCGGTGTGCCGGGCACCGTGCTCCGGCCATCCCGCTGTCCTGGGGCATGGGGTGGGCTCTGTTACTTGAACTGGGGTAAAATTCGGGGTTGTGTTGTAGCATCCCTGCGCCCTCCATCCGTGTGCTTTGCCCCCCAGAAGCGAGCTGCCCGCGGCAGGCCGGGTCCCTGGCGGCATTCCCCGCCGGAGCAGCCCCGGAGATGTGTGGAACGTGGCTCCTGCATCCTGCAGGAACAGCTTGGCTCCGCCACGGCTCTCCCTGGTGCTTTGTGCAAGCGAGCTTTTAATAGTGCCTGTGACACAGAAAAGGAACCAGCAGCCTCTGGTAATTTGGGTTGGTTTTTACTGCTGGTGCGTCAGGAGACAACTGTGAACTAATTTCAGGGATGCCATTCCATAACCTTGTGAAATCTGGACCCGTTTCGGGGGGAGGGAGGGAGGGCTCCTGGAGGCGCAGCTGGGCCGGGGGCTCCCCGGGGAGGGCCTGGCCCTGCCCTGCTCCTGGTGCTTGGCACATCCCAGGGCAGTGTGTGCCCCCAGCCCTCTGCCCTGCTTGTTGAGCTCCGTTTGCCTTGGCACAGGCTCCTGGATCTTGCTCCATATCATGCAATGAAGGAATTTCAGCAGAGCTGGAGCTGCACTGGCACAAGCAGGTCCTGAACCTTGTGTCCCTGGTCAGCCCTGGGGTGACACCCTGGAGTGGGGGGAGTGTCCCAGAGCTCCTTGTGCTGTCCCTACGGCTCGCTCTGGACTGGGGGCGAGCACAGCAGGGCCCATCCCGCTGCCTCTGCCCAGGGCAGGGGCTGTGGAAGCACATTTCAGCTCCGAGAGGCTGGAAAAACGCGTGAGGAGGGATTTAGTGCCTGCCTGGGACCATTGCAACGATCCGAACCAGGAGCAGGGGGAGAAGGGAAGCTTTTAGGTTGCTAATCATGAAATTTTATGGCAGCCTGGAGAGGCTGTTGCCAAACCACAACACACCCAGGCACGCACACACACAAATCAGCTGCAGGACGCCCCGGCTTCCCCTCGTGTGAGCAGAGCTGCCGGAGAGCCGGGGGGTCAGGGCGAAGCCTCTCGGTGCTGCCTCACACCCCGGCCTCTCCTTGGGAGCCAAAAAGCTTTTACAGCCTCTCAGGCCTTGCCTGTAATGTCCAAGGCCGCTCATAAAACACGACGAGGCGCAGCGTTACTGGAAGACGCTCCAAAGGGACCTGGAGGGCAAGAAGAGAGGCAGAGCCCCAGCAAAACTCTTCCCTGCAAAGCAGCCGGAGCCCCGGCTGGATTTCCAGGCAGCCTGAGAGGTTGTTAATTCACGCCCTGATGATGAACTTAATTTTGTCTCCCGCTGAGCAAATGATGGCTTCGAGGCAGCTTGGCCTTATTGCGGCGTGGAGACTTTTGGGTTTGTGTTTTGTTTGTGTTTTGGGCTTTTCCTGCATTGTTTGCAGAGCGGGGAACGTGCCTCTGCCTGATTTATGATGGAAGCTGCCAGGGACACTCCTGGAGCAGAGCAGGGCCTCCCCCGGCCCCTCGGGCTGCCCTGGGCCTGCGGGGGGTTCACCTGCTGCTCTGGGCAGGGGAACTGCTGTGTTTAACTCCTCTGCTTCCTGCTGGCAAGGAAAGCTTCCCCTGCCTTCCTTCTTATTTCCTCCTCTCTTATTTCCCCCTCCTTCCTTCTTATTTCCCTCTCATTCCTTTTTATTTCCCCCTCCTTCCTTCTTATTTTCCCCTCCTTCCTTTTTATTTCCCCATCCTTCCTTCCTATTTCCTCCTTATTTCCCCCTCCTTCCTTCTTATTTCCTTCTCTCTTCCTTCTTATTTCCCCCTCCTTCCTTCTTATTTCCTCCTCTGTTATTTCCCCCTCCTTCCTTCTTATTTCCTCTCTCTCTTCTTTTTCCCTCCTTCCTTCTTATTTCCTCCTCTGTTATTTCCCCCTCCTTCCTTCTTATTTCCCTCTCATTCCTTTTTATTTCCCCGTCCTTCCTTCTTATCTCCTCCTTATTTCCCTCTCATTCCTTTTTATTTCCTCCTCTCTTTCTTCTTATTTCCCCCTTCTTCCTTCTTATTTCCCCCTCCTTCCTTTTTATTTCCCCCTCTCTTCCTTTTTATTTCCCCTTGAACATCATCTCACTGCTCAGCTCGTCGCTCCCATCCGCTGTGGGAGCAGCCCTGCCTTCGCTGGGGTTCTCTAGATCCTCCGCTCTTCTCCGACCGGAGCCATCTCCCGCCTCCACGAACCAATTAACAAGAAACTTTCCTCCAACAGAGTAAATAATTTCTTGCGTTGGGGCCAGGATTGAGCTGGGAACATCCGCAGCCGTGCCGAGCTCCCCTCCCCGGCCTCGGCCTCCCGCTTCCCAGGGCCCCTGGCCAGGGCTGGGCACCGGTTCCTGCAGCCCAGTTTTTCCTGAAAAGGAGGAGTGTCCTGCCCTGACTTGCTGAACCCTGGGAAGTCCCTCAATGGAGAGGGGGACCCTTGGGTACTAGACTCGAATTTCTCAGAAAATCCGAGTCCTTTTCCCCTCCCAAGTGAAGGAACGTGGAAAGCCGGCCAGCCCTGCACACGTCCCTCCTCTGGGTGTGGAGCTCGGGCTGGACTCCGCGTTTCTGGAGAGGCTCAAGGTCCTGCTGGCACAGATCCCTCTGGGCCAGGAGTTTGTACTTAATTTTTTGTGAATTTTTGTTGTTTCCCCCCCTCCCCAGCTCAGGCAAGGCCCACGCAGCTGAAGTTGTGGCAATCCCTTCTTTCCCATGAGTTCATCTCGTAATAAATCGCACCAGCCCTGCGGAGGGGGAGGAGAAAATGGAAAGATGTTTATAGAATTAATTCCCCAAAGGAAATCACACGGGGGAGGGCGAAGGGGGAAAGAGTTGGGAATTTTTTTTTTGTTAGAGAAGATAGATTTTTTTTTAAGAGTTTGTTGGATGGAAAAAAATCTGCAGAACAACTTCACTGCTGGGAAACAATTCGATTTCCTTCTCTGCTGCTCTCCAAAGGAAGAGTTCACTCCCTGTGTGGGTTTTCTGCCATGCTGGGGGTGGAAGGGATCCTTCCCATCCCATGGAATGTGCATAAGATTCCATGTGGAATATGCTGGTCATACCAGTGCTGAACACAGTGACTGGTTTGACTGGGATGTGTCTTCCAAAAACATTCTGTCTCTTTGAGGGCAAGGTGGGGGGAACCTCCCCCTTCTCCCTCAGGAGGTTCCCCTAATTAATGCCTGTTGTTTAATTCCCCTCCTCAAAACTTTTGCGGGAAAAGGAAACCTCCCCACCCCTCCTCTGAGAGGCATCTGAAGGGCTGTGGGAACACTCTAGCGCTAAAAGGGGGAAAAATCAAAATAAAGAAGGTTTTAAGGCGTTTCACAGCAAACAGCAGCGGGGGGGTGGGAGCTGGGCTGGAGCCCAGCTCAGGTTCTGGTGTTGGGAGGTTCGGGGGCTGGATCGCAGCTCTGCCTCTTCCAGTGCTGGGGGATCCGGGTCTGGATTCCAGCTTGGGCTCTCCCGGAGCCGGGGGTCTGGGGCAGGGAGCCGGGGGGATGCTGACATCTGGTGGCACTGCCTCGCAGCAGCAGCCGGCTCCATCCATGCTCCATCCCTGCTCCATCCCTGCTCCATCCCTTATCCATCCCTGCTCCATCCCCTCTCCATCCGTCTCCATCCCTGCTCCATCCCTGCTCCATCCATGCTCCATCCCTGCTCCATCCCCTCTCCATCCATCTCCATCCCTGCTCCATCCCTGCTCCATCCGTCTCCATCCCTGCTCCATCCCTGCTCCATCCCTGCTCCATCCCTGCTCCATCCCTTATCCATCCATGCTCCATCCCTGCTCCATCCCCTCTCTGTCTCCTCTCCATCCCTGCTCCATCTCTGCCACGCTTCCCTTCCAGCAGCTCCATAAAAACCCACAACAGAGAACACAACCAGGCGACCCCCCAACAAAACCTCCCCCAGCCCCACCGTGCTGAGGCTGGAGGGAAATCAGCGGCTGGGCTGGGTGGGTGAAGGGGACTGGGACAGACACAGCAATTCCCAGCTCCCACACCTCATCCCTGTCCCCATCCTGTGTTTGCAGAGCAGAACCCGGTGGTGGAGGAGCCCGAGGATGACCGTGATAAACCCAAGGTGCCTGAGGAGAAGGAAGAGATGGAGCAGCCACAGATCAAGGTGCCCGTGCAGGTGCCCAAGAGGGAGGAGGAGAGAGGAAAGGTGGAAGAGAAAGTGCAGCTGGACCGTCCTGATCAAGGTAAAGGTGATCCTGGGAAAGGGAGCTGGACTGGGAGCTGGGGGTGTGTGTGTGTTGTGGGACTCTAGACAGAGATCCTGACCTCTCCTCCTTACCCTCCCCTCTGTGCACCTCCGTGGTGCTATTGGTGGATTGATTTAGTGTTTGATGCTCAGGAGGCTTGTTGGGAACGTGGCCTCCAGATGAGGGAGAGAAGGCAGGGCTGGACAAGGGCAGCATGGAGCTGGGTGTGCTGGGTGTACTGGGTGTACTGGGAACCTGCTGCTCTGACCCTGCCTGTCCCCCAGGGATTGCTGTGCCCGTGGGGGAGGCCCATCGCCACGAGCCCCCGGTGCCACACGATGAGGTGGTCGTGGACATGGGGCGGGAGCGGGAGGAATCCAGCGAGAACAGAGCGGCTCCTGGAGGAGCCAAGGACCGTCTGCTGGAGGAGCCAGCCAGGCTGAAGCCCCAGAAGGAGGCACTGGGCCCAAAGCAAGGGAAGGAAGTGGCTGCTGAGAACCAGCAGCGGGGAGGGACTGGCGGGCCCGTCCCAAATCTGGAGAAGGTCCCGGAGGCAGCGCTGCAGCAGGGGGGAAGGCCGCCCTACAAGGAGCTGGAGCCAGGGGAAGCCAAGCTGGAAGCCAAGGCACAGGCGGCCATGCTGGATGGTGACACTGCCGAGGCTGCTGAGAGGGACAAGTCACAGCTCCAGCTCCCCAGGAAAGCAGAGGAGGCTGCAAAGTCTGTGGAGAAGGAAGCAGACCCTGGTAAGCTCCTTTCACAGCAGCTCAACTGAGCAATCTCTTCTGGGCCTGTGATGCCCCCAGAGTCGGGACAATTTGGTCATTCCCATCTCCGTCCTGGTGCTTCCTTTGAACTCCACGAGTGGAGCACGTGAGTGAGCACAGCCCCTCCGGCAGCTGCTGCGGGAAGGGAGGAATCTGGTGGCTTTGACAGCTACTGCAAGAGCTGTCAAACAGTTGTTCGCTACCCGCCAAAATGTCAGGTGCCGTGCTGTTCCTGCACGGCTCCCAAATCACCGGGGACACGGAGCCGGGAGATCTTGACAGGGAACACATTGCCAAGTGCCCGTCTAAAAGCCAGTTAGAGCTGTTCTTGCATGTTAATTGGCCGAGGTAGTTAGTGCTGGCTCGCTGCCACCAGGCACGGGGTTGTTAAATATTGGGTTTATTACTTCCCTCGCAGCCGGCGCGTTGGATGCGAACGGTGCCGGGACGGCGTGGAGGCGTTTTAGGGAACATCTGCGCTGACAGCAAAGCTCTGTGGTCCTTTCCTTTGCAGGTGAGAAGCAGGAGCTGCCCCTCCCGGAGAGAGCAGAACTGCTGGAGAACCAGAACACTGAGGAGAAGCAGGAGAAGGCAGGGGGTGAGTGTGTGTCCCCAGAGTGTGCGGGGATGGGCCTGGATCTCCCCGGATCCCTCTCTGTGGGAGGATGGTGTCTTGAGGCCACAGCCCCTGCATAGCATCAGGTGGTGCCTGTGCCATCTCTGGCACACCTGGCAGGGCCACACAGGGACCTGAGTCATGCTGGCACCTGGGCCTGGCTGCTCCCTGGTGTCAGAGCCCTGGGAAGAGTGAGACAGGAGTGAAACTGCTTGGGCAGGACAGCAGGAGGGGTGTGGGCATCCCAGGGACACCTGAACACATCACAGGGAAAAGCTCCTGCCCCTAAAGGGGCTGCTCTGTCCCTGGGGCATCAGAGCTGGAGCAAAGCCCTTCGTCAGGCTGAGCTCCTCCCTCCAAACTCTGCCTGGCAAGGGGGGGTTGGAGCCTGAGCTTGGACTTGTGTGCAGGTCCCTTGCTCTCACCCCATCCTCTTCCAGCTTCCTTCTCGCTCTCCTGGCAGGGTTTGTGGAGTCAGATCTTCCTGCCAAGGAGCACCCTTGATGCCCATCCAGAGCTGACATGATTTCTGAGGGCTTTGGGTCACAGGGGTTTTACTTCCTCTTTTTCCCCTTTTCCAGAAGCAGGGCCAGCAAAACTGCTGGACCACAACATGCTGCTGCAGGTGATCAAGGAGCAGCAGGTGCAGCACAAGCAGCTCCTGGACCAGCAGGCAAAGCTGCTGGCGGTGATCGAGGAGCAGCACAAGGAGATCCACCAGCAGCGGCAGGAGGAGGGGGCAGAGGAGAAGCCAAAGCCAGGTAAGGACGTGGCCAGGGAGTAGGAGCCCTCCAGAGGGTGCTCACGGCTCAGAGCAGCTCTAAAATCAAACTGGGAGAGATCTGAACTCCTTTGGCACATGGCAAAGTCCACTTGCACAGCCATTTCTGTAGGGATAACCCACAGCTCTGCTCTTCCTCCTGCATGGCCCCATCTCATGTCTCACAGCATGTGGTGGCAGGAGAAGGCAATGTCCTGAGAAATCCTTTTCCATGTGGGTTTTGTCCTGCAGCAGAAGCACAGGCAGAGCCTGCCGTGCCCCTCTCCAGGAGCAGGGAGGACGAGGGCCTCGGAGCCAAGGGAGACACGGCCGGGAAGGCGCTGAGCAAGGAGCAGCTGGGCCAGCAGCCCCCTGATTCCACCAGGCAGCACAGGGACACGGTGGGGAAGCTGGAGGAGGCTGGGCAGAGGCGTGACATTCCTGTGGCTGCTCCCAAGGAGCGGAAGGTGCCGCTGCAAGAGATTGACAGAGCTGTTAAGAATCCCGTGGAGAACCGGGATCCCCTCCACGGGGATGCCCAGCGTGTTCCAGCAGCCAGAAACCACCTGGAGAAAAAGGCCTTGGCGGAGGATTTGGGAGGAGAACGTGAAGCCAAAGCTGGAAGAGATGTCCACCAGAAGAAGAATTTCCTGAAAGCCGTGGAAGCAGCTACAGCTCCCATCCAAAGAGAACAGCCGGGGGCTGCCAAAGTTCAGGGAGTAGCAGGAAAGGGTTTGGAAAGAGACTCAGGAACAGACCTTAAAGCCAAAACTCTGAGTCAGGTGGAGCCCAAGGACCTGGCAGTGGTGGCGGACTCTTCCAGTAACAGGAATGTGGCAGTGAGGGAGCAGCACCCCCGGGACAGGGAGTGGCAGAGAGGAGCGCAGGCCGAGGGAGCGGGCGGGCGGCAGCAGGACCCGCCCGGCCACGGGCACGGGAAGGAGGAGGATCCCGGGGAGGAGCCGGGGGGCCGGCAGGGCCGGGGGGGTGGGGGTCCCTCCAACGGTGCCCCTCAGGATGCTCCAGCAGGGAAATCTGAGGACGGAGCGCCCGCCCCCAGGGATCCGCAGCAGCCGGAGCGCGATGTGAAACCCAACCGGGAGCTGAAGCTGCAGGGGGGCCTGGACCTGCGGCGCAGGAGACGGGACCTGGACCTGCTGCGTCCCGACCAGGAGGAGGATGAGGAGGAGGACGGGGAGGAGGCTGCAGCAGGAGCAGGGGGGGTCCTGATCGGCCTGAACCCCGTCCCCGACGTGAAGGTGAACGACCTGCGGAGCGCGCTGGAGGCGCGGCTGAGCCAGGTGGCCGAGGGCGCGCAGCACCTGGTGCGCAGCCGCCACATCCAGCAGGTGACACAGGACAGGAGCCCGTGACGGGGCTGTGCCTGTGCTCTGCAGGGAAGGCTCGGCCTCACTGAGTGTGGAGAGATCTGAGCCAGCTGACCGCAGTGCTCGGATCCACAGGATCTCCTTGGATCCCTGAGCACCACCCTGGGGGCTTCCAGCAGCGCCCCCAGTGTGTGCCTGCGGGTGGCCAAGGAGATGGTGGCACTGGAAGTGACATTCCTGCTGTCCCCTGCCTTCCAGAGCTGCCATGCACCTCGGCTCCCTGCCAGGCCGCTGCTCCAAGGAGCTTTTCCAGCATCTCATTCACATCAAATTGCCTTCTCCAACCATCTCCCAGCTCCTCTCAGAACCAGGAAGGGGCTCCATGGCCCCGGCTGTGCCGAGGGGACCTGGGATCCATGCACACCTCGGGAAGGGCTTTACCCCAGAGAAGCCGTGAGCTGAGGACCAGCAGAGCCAGTGCTCCAGTGCTGGATCGGGAGCAGAGCCTCATTTGTCTGGGCCACAGTGGTGCTTTAGGAACCTCATTTAGTAGAATTGCTGCCTTAACTGGGCACAACTGCTGTTGTGCTGCCTCTCTCCCAGGGATGGGGTTCCTTGGCACACACTGGGATCACTCAGAGCTCTGCCCCCGCTGCCCTCCCTGGTGCTCCTCTCTGTGCTCTCCAGCTCCACTTCCCCTCTCAAAAGTGCATTAAGAAGCTCAACTTCCCCCTGACCCTTCCCAACCCAGCTTGATTCTCCTGCCAGAGGTGAGTGGTCTGGGAGAAAGCATGGCAGGGCTGGTGGATCCAGGGGCTCCACCTGCCTGTGCCTGTGTTCCCTGTGCTCTTCCCAGCCTCCCCCTGCCCTGTTCTGCATCCAGACAGGTCCCTGCTCCACCTCTGGGAATTTGTTTGGTCAGTGAAGAAAGGAGGACCTTCCCCAAGAGCTCTGTGTTGTTTCAGGCTCCCAGTGATTCACCCCTTGGGTTTTTTTTGGGTTTGTGTTTTTACATCCCGACCTGCGAATGTACAGAATTCAGTCCCAAAGCTCTCCCTAGACCGGCTGAGAATTCCCAGCCTGGAGCCCTCAGACCTCATCACTGTGGTGGCTTTTCTATCCCGACCTCCAAATGTCTTTGGCGACCTCGAGTCTGTGTCCAGTGGGACCCTGCAGAGCTGGGACGGGGTGGGACTGTCCCCGCCTGGTGCTCCCGGGGTGTCACAGCCCAGAGTGACAGGGAAGCCACCTGGGGAGTCCTTTGGGAAGACCCCCCGGAACACTGTGGCCTTAAACCCCCCGAACCCAACGAGCTTCTCCATTAACGCTGTCGTCAAGCACAAGCAGCACGGCCGGGAGGCGGGACGGGCTCTGGAGCTCCAGGGCTGCCCTGGGGCCAGGGATCGGGGCTGTGGCACATCCAGCCTCCCTGCGGTGCCAGGGAGCCGGATCGGCTCCTTGTGCCCTGTGCTGCCGGCTCCGGCCCCGCGGGGGCACAGCCGCCTGTTCGTTGTTCTCTGTGTGAACAGAAGGGACCAAAGATGCTCCTGACGTTCCTGCTCCTGGGAATGCCGTGGGCACCCCGGGCTGGGCTGGAGCCGGCGGGAGCTGCCTTGTCCCGCCGGGATCGGCTCCCCGGGGCGGGTGGGACGCTGGCACGGAGAGCCCGGAGTGCGGGCTGAGCCCATCAATAAAATAAGCTGAAGCATTCTGATCTGAATTAGTTTCTTTTTTAATAAATAAAAATAGATCTGTGACCTTCACCCAGCCCGGGCCTGAGCCGCCTCCGGGCCGGGGAGCGGGAGGGCAGCTCCGGGCCCGGGGGGGCTCCGTCATTTGGGGACAAACCGGTGCTTTGAGGGTCTCATTCCCCACGAGCGTCTCCGGGGTCACTTGGGCGTCGCCTTTGCCTGCAAAGAGCTGCGGTCAGGACGGGCCGAGGCCGCCGCCCTCCGCCAGCACCGGGATGGGGCACGGAGACCGGGACAGGGCCGTACCGCGCGGGCGAAGCACTCCCGCAGCGCCTGGAACTCCTCCAGGCACGCGTCCCGCCGCAGCTCCGCCGGTCCCGCCGCCGCCGCCGCCACGCACCGCCCGTAGGCCGCGGCCTGCGGGAATCACACGGGACGGGAGCGGGGGCCACCGGGACTGCCAGCACCGGAGCCGCCCCCGTGTGCCCCCCCCGCCCCGGAGCCGCTCCCCGTGCCACCCCCGGCCCCACCTGGTCCCCGCAGGCCGCCAGCGCCGCCGGGAAGCGCCGCAGCCGCGCCCGCGCCCGCAGCCACACTCCGCGCCCCGACATCGCCTCACCGCACGGGCGCCGCCATGCCCGGGCGGCCGCGATTGGCCGCCCGCCCCGCTCGTCACACACCGCGCTCTCCTATTGGGGGGAATCACCCCAAGCCACGCCCCTTTGATTGGGCATTCGGCGCGGGCGGCTCTGATTGGTGGGAATGCCGGTTGTTTACTTCCCGCCTCCTTCGGGCGTCAACATAATGAGGCTCTTCCGCCTGGAGCCCCGCCCTCTCTCACCGATGATTGGTTGAGCGGCAGAGCTTTGCCCTCTCATTGGTGGAAAGTAACTTCCGGGGGGCGGTTCCCTGACGCCACCGAGGGACCGGGCAGGGCCGGTGCCGGCAGTGTCATGGCGGCGCCGCTGCGGGACCGGCTGAGTTTCCTGAGCCGGGTACGGACCGGGGCTTTTGGGGTATGCGGGGGGGCTGCCGGGGCGTGACGTCACTGCTCACCCGCCACGTCATCGCTGCACCCCCCACTCGCTTCTGCACGGCTTCACTCCGCCCTGACCGGGCCGGGCCTGCCCCGGGGCCTCGCTCTGGCCCCCAGCACCGGGGAACGGGGCGGGTCCGCCCCCTCTCACACCGCCCCCTCCTCCTCCAGCTGCCGGTGTTGCTGCGGGGCACGGCCGACGACGACACCCCGTGCCCCGGGTACCTGTTCGAGGAGATCGCCAGTATCCTCTGGGGAGCCGGGGGGCACCGGGCAGGGGGGGATCCCGGGACAGGGAGGGGATCCCGGGACAGGGAGGGGATCCCGGGGCAGGGGGAGCTCCCCGGGCTGCTCCAGGCCGTGGTGGGCTTTGGAGGCCTGCGGGGCTGGCTGGGGGCAGCCGTGGGGCTGTGGGCCCTGGCTGGGACCCTGTGAGGGGCTGAATTCCTGGCACTCGGGGCTGCTGCTGCCTCCGATCCCGGCTGGGTCCCTAACCCGTGCCTAGAGATCTCCCACGAGTCCCCCGGGAGCAGCCAGTGCCTGCTGGAGCATCTCCTGACGCGGCTGCAGAGCAGCTCCTGCCACGTCAAGTTGAAGGTGGGTCCGTGCTGGGGGCACTGGGGGGTGATGGGGTGAACCCCCCGCTCCAGGGAGGGCAGCTGTGACTTGTCCTTGTCCCCCGAGGCAGGTGCTGAAGATCCTGCTGCACACCTGCTCGCAGGGCTCGCCCCAGTTTGTGCTGCAGCTGAAGAGGAACGCCAGCTTCATCCGGGAGGCTGCGGGTAACGGCCTGGGGGGGACGTGGCAGAGCAGCAATGGGGGGCTGAGACCCCAGAAGGGCTCCTGCTGTGCCAGGAGCAGGGTCCTACCGCACCTGGGAGCGTCCCCCACCCTCCTCTCTGTGTGTCTGCAGTGTTCTCCGGGCCCCCAGACCCCCTCCACGGCAACAGCTTGAACCAGAAGGTGCGGGCGGCCGCACAGGTGGGTGCTGCAGGGACAGGGCAGCCCCCAGCCCCCTGCTCGGGGACTCTGGGCTTCCCAGCACTGCACTCCTCTCTGTCTCTCTGTGTGTCTCAATCCCACAGGACCTGGCCAGCATTCTGTTCTCGGATGCCCCACTGCCGCAGCCCCTGGCTCTGCCCGCCCGGCCCCCGGCCCCTGCTGGTGAGCAGAGCCCCTGGGGCCAGGCCCTCGCTCAGGGGGACAGGGACACAGCAGGAGAGGGGAGCCCTGAGTGCCTGTGCCCCCCCTGACATTCCCTGTGCCTCCCCAGGGATGGGCTCCAGCCCCAGCCCCTGTGGCTCCCTGCAGGGATTCGGCTTCAGCAGTGACAGGAGCGGCTCCGGTGAGTCCTGGCCAGGCCCTCGCTGGGTCCTTTCCTGCTGGGAACTGAGGGAGCTCCCAGAGTTCCCTCAGCCCCCTTTCTGGGGTGCTGGGGTGATCCCCTGGGGCTGGGCTCCCCCAGCAGCCCAGCCTCTGCAGCTTCCACAGGAGAGGCCCTGCTGAGCAGCCTCCAGCGGGCGGCCGAGGCCGTGGCCCAGGCCGTGCTCCCGGCTCCGGGGGGACCCCGGCGGCTCCGTGGGGACCTCCCCGAGGACACCTACGAGCCTGTCCGAGCTCCATCCCCCGCCAGCAGCCCGGCCCCGCCGCCCCCGACCCCTCCTGCCCCGCGTGCATCCCGAGGTGGGTCCTGCAGGGGAGTCTGGGGGGTCCCCAGCTGTTCTGGGGGTTTGGGGACCCCAGCTGAGCAGCGCTGTCCCTGCAGTGAGCCACCAGCCGGGGCAGGCCGGGGGAGGCTGGGAGGAGGCAGAGAGCGGGCACAGCTCCCGGGAATCCTCGCAGGGCCACGAGCGCAGCCGCGCCTCCGACTCGGGCAGCAAATCCGGCAGCGACAGCCGCTCCGGGGCCAGCCGGGAGCTAAGCCACGGGGCTGACAGGTGAGAGGGGCCCGGGGGCTCCCCTGCCCTGGGGCTGTCCCGGCTGCATCCCCAGAGACCCTCCCCTCATTTCGCACACCCCTGATCCAGCGTGTCCGGCACTGCTGGCTGTGTTTGTCCTGCCAGCCGTGGGTGGGCAGAGCTGCTCGGGGTGGGGGTCCCTGTGTGCCAGGGGTGTGCAGGGACCCCAGGAGGAGCAGGCAGGTGGCCCCTGTCCTCACGAGCTGTGTCCCCAGCAGGGTGGATGCTGACAGCCCGGGTGACTGCCGCAGGGAGCTGAGCCTGGTGTCGGGACTGACGCGTGGGGCCAGGGTCTTCCTCACCAGGGAGGAAGCTCAGCACTTCCTCAAGGAGTAAGTGGCAGAGGTGCTCCCTGGGGCTGGGGGGACTTCAGCTCCCTTCCCTGGCTGCCCAGGCCTGGACTCTGGGATGGGAAGGGGCTGCAGGTGACTGTGGCCCCCATCCCTGGGCAGGTGTGGGCTCCTGAACTGTGAGGTGGTGCTGGAGCTGCTGGGCCGGGCGCTGGAGGATCCCAGTGACAGCGTCCGCATGGTGAGCACAGGGGGCTCCCCTGGGAGGGCTGGGGGCTGTGTGGGGGCCTGCCAGGCTCAGCTCCCCTTCCCCACAGAGGTCCATGTGTGCCATCTCTGCCCTCGGCTGCTCCGACCTGCTCTCCCCAGAGCAGATCTTTGCCGTGACCCAGCAGCGCCTGCAGCACCTCAGCCAAGGCAGCCCTGGGCCTGTGGCCAACCGAGCAACAAAGGTGACTCTGGGGACATCCCTGTGCCCAGTCCTTTGGATGAGGGCTCCTGGCACAGGTCTGACAGCCCCTGGGGACACACAGCCCTTGGGAATGGCTCTGTGTATGTGCCAGAGGGGTGGTTGGGCTGCCTGTCCCAGGGCGGGGTGACGCTCCCTCTGAGCCCCGGGAGGGGACATGGGGACAGTCCCTGTGCCTGGGAGAAGGTGCCAGGCCGATCCCCTTTGCCGGTGCTGCTCTCACTGTGCCCACCCCCATCCCAGATGCTGCGGCAGTTCGAGGCCCTGTGCCGGGCCCAGCCCTCCCCGAGGGCCCCACGCCCACCCTCAGCCCCCTCAGCCGGGGACCTGCTCATGGACATCCCAGCCGTGGCTTCTGAGAGCTTCCTGACCCCGCTGAGCCCGGCCCCGAGCCCTGCAGCCCCCGCTGAGGAGCCGGGGCTGGCATTGGAGCCCCCCGGGGCCGCGGTGCCAGCCTGTCCCTGCCAGCAGGACGGGGGCAGCAGGCTGGCAGGGGACACGGCGGCCCCCAGCCTGTCCCTGTTCGCTGGCATGGAGCTGGTGGCCCGTCCTGGCACAGTGCTCCGGCCACACTCGCCCCCGGTGGAGCCACAGGCGCTATCCCAGCCCCGGGACGGGGGGACGGACGCGGACGGGGGGACGGACACGGAGGGCAGCCTGCAGCCATCAGCCTTCGCCTTCCTCAACATGTAGCTGCTGTGAGGCCCCGGGGGCTGCGGGGGCTCTGCCCCCCTCCCTGCGGGGCCTGCGCTGTCCTGGTGCCTCGGGGGACACGGGCTGGAATGGCCACAGGGCTTCCAGCAGGTGACAAGGTGACAATGTCCCTCGTGGTGTTCCGGGGCAGGCAGAGGGGCACGGCCTCTCGCTCCTCTCGCTGTGGGACACGCTGGGACTGAGCTGGGGGTGCCATGGGGACCCCAGCGTGGCCCCCAGCTGCAGGCTGGGCTCTGTGGGGGTGGGGTGGGGGCAGGTGCTGTCCCCATGGGGCCGGGAGCCACCAATAAACCCCCACTCGGGCCTGGGAACGTGTGACTTCTTCCTGCGCCGCAGACAGAGCCTGGCCCGTGGCTCCTCCTGGCCCCCAGCCCCCCATTTTCCTGCAGCCCCATGGCCCCCCAACAGCGCCACAGCTTCCCCCTGCCACACTGCTCTCCCCTGTGCTGCAGCCCCACTTTTTCCCATGACCCCCAATAATCCCGTGAGCCCCCCTGCCCCATAGTACCCCCTCCCCAACCTGGCATTGGAGCCATATTTTATGCATTCATTTTCTTTTTTATCTCGACATTTTAAATTTTTTTTTAGTAAATAATTAAACCATATATCCCTATATTATCCAAATCACTTATCATCAATACACTTTCAATTAACCTTCCTCTATATTTCCTAGTATCAAAAACAATAACCAACCTAATATCAATAACAATAACCCGCCCTCCATAGCGCTATGACTCCCCCATCTTCCTCACAGGTCCCCAGTAGCCCCACTCCCCCTCTCAGGTCCCCAAAATCCCCATTTTCACCCCAAAATTCCCATTTTCCCTCCAAAAACCCCATGGGGGCCCCGCCCACGTGTGTCAAGCCCCGCCCCTTTCCCCGCCCCATCTCAAATCTCTCGTCTCATTGGCTAACTCCCGCTAAGCTGCGCCCCCGACATGAGCCACGCCTTCCTCGTCCATCCCTCCTTATTCCCGCCCCCTTCCTCCGCCTCAGCCAATCGCGTCTCTTCACCCGCCCTCTCCTCCATTCCCATTGGCCGCCGGCCGGCAGCCCCGCCCAATGGCTGTGTCCGGAGCGCGGCCGTAGGTGAGGGGATGGGGGCGTTTAATGGCGGCTGAGGGGGGTCCGGGGGCGCCGAGGGAGCTCCAGGGGCTGCGGGGCCTTGGAGGGCCCGGGCCCCGCTCTCGGCATCGCCCCCGGGCCGCGGGGGTCTCACCCGCCTGGGGGTGCGTGGGGCCCGTTACCGTGGTCGTGAGGGGTCGGGGGCCTGGGGGTTTGGGGGGTTTGGAGGGCTCGGGGTCTGGGCCGGGGGTCTGCGGGGGTTGGGAGCTGGGGGGGCCTGGGGGGATCTGGGTCATGAGGGCTTGGGGATATGGGCTGGGGTCGTGGGGGGCTTGGGGCTGGGTTTGCCGGGTGTCCTGGGGAGGGGTCTGGGGCTTGGGGGCCATGGAGGGTTTGGGGTTGGGAGCCCTGCGGCTCTTGGTTAGAGTCTGGGGCTTGGGGGCTGGGGACCCGGGGGTGGGTGTGCTGGGGGGTCCTGGGGACATCCAGGAGCTGGGAGATTGGGCTTGGACCTGTGGCTGGGGTCCTGCGCCTTGGGAGTGGGGAAATTTGGGGAGTCTGGGTTTTGGGAGCTTAGAGGAAAGTGTGGGACCTGGGGGATCCTGAGGGGCTCAGGGGTTTGGGAGCTTCAGGGCTTGCCTCTGGGTCATAAGGGGGCTTGGGGGGGCATGGGGGGCTGGGGAGTCTGAGCTTTGGGGGTTTGGGGGGCTGGGGACTGCCGGGGCTGTGCTGGCCTGGGCTCCTGAGCCCGTTTTGCTGCCGTGAGCCCAGCGGTTTCCATGAGAGCCGTTTGTTTTGCCAAGGCTGTGGAGCCCGAGGCATTGCCAAGGGCTGTGGTGGAGCCCTGAGATGGGAGGCCAGGGCTGCCAGGGGAGAGGGTTTAGGGACAGTGTGGGTAATAAATGTAAAGAGATAAAGGAGTCTGGTCTTTTCCTGGATCAGCACTGGGGCTGGGAGGATGCAGAAGGGAAAAGGTGGGAATGTGCTGCCCTGAGCTGAGAGGGGGGCCCAGCTCTTCTGTGCCCCCTGAGAGGGCATGGGCACTTCTGAAGGAGCTCTGGGCAGGGGGAGCATCCCCTGAGAGCTGCTCAGGGGGTTTTTCAGCATGCCAGCTCCATGTGGTGTGAGCTGGACCTGCAGCCTGCACAGATCCGGCCGTTGTGGGTCCCTGGGCCTGGGATGGAGAGCAGGGCTTTTCCCTCCCTTCAGTCCTCGGCTGGAATCCTGGCCCATCAATGTGACAGCAGCCATAGGGTGAAAGCAGTGAGGAGCTGTCCTGGAGCCTCTCCAGGGCTGTGCTTGGGTTATTTGCCATGTGGCAATTTGGAGGTTTTGTCCTGCTGGGGAGCAGTTCCAGCTCTGAGTGCCGATGTTTGCCGGAGCTGCTTCCAGGCTGGCTGCTCCATGCCTTCCCCTCTCTCTGTGCTGTGCTGTGCTTCCAGGGCTCCTTCCTGCCGCTCCAGCATGAAGAGCACCCGGAGCTGCTGCTCTGTCCCGAGCTCTGACGTGGCAGAGCTGATCCTGACGGGGCTCCCGGCGCCGGTGTCGCGGCGCCCGGGCAGCGCCTCCCCTGCCAGGCTCGTGGCGCGCTCCGTGTCCGTGGCTGCTGATGGCAAAGCCAAGAGGAACGCCCCGGTGAGCCCCTGTGCTGTCCCTCCTGTGCCTGGCATACAGGATGGCTCCAGGCGTGGCCACGTCCCTCTTGCCCCCAGAGCCCCTGTCCTGCCCCTCCTGATGGTTCCAGGCATGGCCATGTCCCTCTCACTGTGGTTCCCCCAGCACCAGCCTGGCTTTATTCTGGTCCTGCCCTTGGCAATCACTGCTCATGGTTCTCTGCTGGGGGCAGAAGAGGAAGTTTCAGGATTCCCTCTTTTCCCTTCGTCGCCCTTCACCTCCCTGTGCCAATTTCCATCTGGAAACTCCCGATTTCCTGGTGTCTCCTGCTGGGGTGCCAGGCCCAGCCTGCCCCTCATGGAGCACCCCCTGTTCCTGCTGCCACACCAGGGGCTCCTGAGTGGGGGTTCCACAGAGGGAGCGAGCCCCAGGTGCTTGCTGGGCTCTGTCAGGACCCAGCAGCAGGATCCAGCCTGGTCTCCTTGCTGAGTAATCCCTTGGCAGCATTCCCACACCCTTGTTCCTGAGCTTGTGCTGAGGAACGTGTTCCTGCTGGCTCAGCAGTGCCTGAGCAAGGTGGCATTGCCCACTGCCTCAAGGGGAGCCTGGCAGCCCTAGGGGACTGGGAACTGCGTGTCCCACTGGCTGAGAGGGTGGGGAGCCTGCCTGTGCTGCTCCTGAACGTGGCTGCTGGATTTGTCCCTGCTGGATTTGTCCCTCCTCTCCACAGGAAGATGCGGGATCCCGGGCCATGAACAACCTGCGCAGGTCCAACAGCACCACCCAGGTGAACCAGCGAGTGAACAGCTCACACAGGTACAGCTCCATGTGTCCCTCTGCCCTCTGGGTGGCACTGGGGACACCCCACAGCCCACCCCTGTGTCCAACCTCCCTCGTCCTGGTCCTGAGGGCGAACAGGAACCTATCCAAAATACACTGAGCTATGTCATGCACTTCAGGAGTTAAAGCCTGGCCCTGGAAAACCAAAGTCTGGTGCTTTGGTTATTTTTTTGAGGAGGAGGTTCCTTGTTTAGGGTTCCATAGGATTACAGAATGGCCTAACCTTAAAGTCCCATGCAGGATCTCCTTCCACAAGATCAGGTTGCTCCAAGCCCCATCCAGTCTGTCAGAGTAGTGCCCAGATTCTGTGGGCAACCTGTGCCAAGGCCTCTCCACTGTCACAGGGAAGAATTTCTATGTGGGGAAATGGAGTGTACTTCTGTGGCTGTGACAAAAACCATTCCATTTGATTCTAACAGCCGTCATGGACCTTCCAGGCCATAACTGGGCTGTGTGAGGAGACAGTTCTCTGTTCCCAGTGCCCTCTGAGTTGGGATTTTCCATTCTCCTGTTGGTTTGTGCCCATCCCTATCAGCACACACCACCCTGGAACCCAAAACTGTGTAAAAACAAATCGTTGGTGGATTTTGTGGCCATGTAATGATTGTCCAGCCCCTTTCTCCTGTGTCACACTGGAGTTTCCAAGTGCCCTACATAGCCAGAGTGTGTCCTGTGGCTGTGAGTTGTCCCACAGTTACCTCTGTTCTCTCCTCTGTGCCTTCCCTGGGTCTGGATGAAGCTCGGAGCAGACAGGAGACTTCCTGGCCTTCTTTGAGGGTGACCCAATAGGAAGGAAGAAACTGGCAGCTCTGAGCAAAACCTCCCCAGAAAAGAAAACCACGTGGAATATCTTGGTGAGGATGGCAGGCTCTGGGAGTGGGTGGGCCAGGTTGGCTGTGTGCTCCTGGGGGTGTTTGAGGAGGTGGGTTTGGTGTCCTTATCCCTGCTGGGTCCATGGCAGGATGACCAGCCCCGAGTGTTCCCGGGCCCCTCTGGCTCCCACGGCCTCGAACCACCCACGGGCATGAGGAGGAAGGAAGCCACGGTGCTCCTGGCTGCCAACTTCACTGCCAACAACAGGTAGGACAGAGGGTCCTGGGGGGGAGAGTGGGTGCAACTGCATGGAGAAAACACCTGGAGGGGGGAAGCTGCTGTTTCTGACACTCCTGGTCTCCCCACTCAAGGAGCAACAAGGGCGCAATGGGCAACTGCGTCACCACCATGGTGCACAACAACTACTCCACTGCTGAGAAGGGCCCTGCTCCCAAGAGCTCCAACCAGGCTCCCAGTTCCCTCAAGTGAGTATGGGGGGTGTCCTGGCTCTGCAGCTGGGCTGGCCCTGGGGCCGTGTGGGGCACAGAACGAGGCTGAGTGGCTTCATCTTCTGTCCCAGCAATGTCGTCAAAGCGGCCTCGAACGAGGACGGGGAAGGCAGCAGCAGCCTCGTGAAGTCTCAGAAGAATTTCTCCAGCAACAACATCATGACCCACAACAACAACAACAGCAGCAGCAGCAGCAGCAGCGTTCCCCGGAGGAGGGAGGTGACCGAGGAGGAGGCTGAGAGGTGAGGGAAGTTGGTGCCAGGAGCTGTGAGGAGCTCCAGGGGAGCTTGTTCTTCTCCTGTGGCATTTCACACTGGGGAAAGGCCACTCTTAGTGCGCCTGCAGGTGCCAGTGCTGTGCTCTGCTGCACCTGGGGCTGTGCTGACCCTCCTGGCTGTCCCCACAGGTTCATCCAGCAGGTGAACATGGCTGCTGTCACCATCCAGCGCTGGTACCGGCGCCACTCGCAGCGGCACAGGACGGCGGCCGCGGCTCTGGGACGCCTGATGGCTGCCAAGAGGGAGGTTGGTCCTGTCCCCTGCTCTGTAGCCCAGACCACCCAACACCCATGGCCCACTGGCCACTGACTTGGGGTCCCTTTAATCCCCAGACCTGGGCTGTGAGAGTCAAGCGGCCTCTGGCTTTGCATCCAACCAGCCCCACCATGGTCCAGAGAGCTCGGGAGGGTCCTGTTCCCGCAGAGCTGTGCTGGCTGTGTCCAGGGATTAGCCTGGGCTGGATTCCAGCAGGAGCTGAGGCTCAGCACCACACAGCTCCAGCTCCCCAAGCCCTGTGACTGGCAACAGTCAGATCCTGGCAGTAGCAGCACAAGTCTCCCTGAACTGGCACTGTCTGGGCCACACTGCTGGCCAGAGAAGGGATGCCCCATCTCAGCTCATCTTAATGGATCCCTAAGGAGCTGCCTGTTAGAGTGACGAGGTTTCACAGCTATTTGTGTGTCCTTGTGTTGAATTATTTATCCCAGTAATGAAAAGCTCTGTTGCTCTTGCATGTGAGTCTATTTTTAAGCCTTGTCTCCTTGGTGGTGGCAGATCCAGATGATGATATAATAATAATAATAGTAATAATAATAATTGCATTGAGGATCCGATGAAAATGAGCTGCTCCAAAGTGGAGCTGTGCTGAGGGAGGAGAGGATGGAAAAACCACAAAGCCCAGACCTCCAGGCACACTGCACCTGCAAAAGGCATGCCAAGGGGAACACAAAACTACCACAACATCTCTTCCTCCATTGCTTTTTCCTTGGAATCAGCCTGAGCCCTAGTCTGCATTTCCTGCCTAGGGTGAGGGTTAGGGTTACACCTGGGGTTAGGGTTTTGAAAACCACAAGGCCCAGAGCCCCAGGCACACTGCAGCTGCAAAAGGCATCCCAAGGAGAACACAAAACTGCCAAGGCATGGCTGCCTCCATGGATTTTTCCTTGGAACATGCCCTAGCCTAATGCTGGGTTTATTGCCTAGGGTTAGGGTTAGGGTTACACCTAGGGTTAGGGTTTTGAAAAGCACAATACCTGGAGCTCCAGGCACACTGAAGCTGAAGCAAGCATGCCAAGGAGAAGAGAAAACTGCCAAGACATGGCTGCCTCCATGGGTTTTTCCTTGGAACATGCCCTAACCCCAAGTTACTTTTCCTGCCTAGGGTTAGGGTTAGGGTTACACCTAGGTTTCGGGTTTTGAAAACCACAAAGCCCAGAGCTCCAGGCACACTGCAGCTGCAAAAGGCATCCCAAGGAGAACACAAAACTGCCAAGGCGTGGCTGCCTCCATGGATTTTTCCTTGGAACATGCCCTAGCCTAATGCTGGGTTTATTGCCTAGGTTTAGTTATTCACCTAGGGTTAGGGTTTTAAAAAATAAAAAACCTGAACCCAAACAATGAAGCTGAAGCAAGCATGCCAAGGAGAAGAGAAAACTGCCAAGACATGGCTGCCTCCATGGGTTTTTCCTTGGAACCAGCCCTAGCCCCAAGTTACTTTTCCTGCCTTGGGTTAGTTAGGGTTACACCTAGGGTTAGGGTTTTGAAAACCACAATACCTGGAGCTCCAGGCACACTGAAGCCCAAGCAACATCCCAAGGAGAACACAAAACTGCCAAGACATGGCTGCCTCCATGGCTTTTTCCTTGGAACATGCCCTAGCCCAATGTTGGGTTTATTGCCTAGGGTTAGGGTTAGGGTTACACCTAGGGTTAGGGTTTTGAAAACCACAATACCTGGAGCTGTGGGTGCCCCTCACACTTCTCAGTGGCGGGCGCTGGAGAACTCTCAGTAATGTTTTTGACCCTCATCTCTGGCAGGAAAGGCAGCAGCGGATGGAGGAGGGGAATATCCTGGATTTGCAGGAGAGGAAGGAGGAGGAACGCCGGAAGATCCGAGAGGAGAAGGCACGCTTGGCCCGGCATGCTGCCATCCAGGTAGGGCCATGGCCAGGCCTGTGTGACACCATTTGCTGGCATCATCCAGCGAGGCAGAGAGGCCTCTGCATCTCCAGAGACGTGGCACGGGGCAGGAGCAGAGCCAGCCTTGGGAGATGGAGGTGCCACGGAGCAGTTTCCTCCTGTGCTCCTGCCAAGCCTTGGCAGCTCATTCTGAGCTTGGGAAGACAGGGCTGGTTTTTATGTGGTTCTCAGGAAAATGGTGACCACGTTGAGACAGGGACACTCCAGGCTCCATGGAATGGCCGAGGATGTGTGCCCTGGGAGTGGGACCCTCGTCAGGAGCAGGCTGCCTCCAGAGAGGGCTGAGTACCACTCCAGATCCCTTGGCAGGAAGCAACACGTCATTGTCACCCTGCCCTTGCAGCTGGTGGTGCAGATGGGGTTGGCACAGGCTGCAGGAGTTGGCAGCAAAGCTGGGGATGTTTTAAACCCCAAATTTTCTTTGCCCTAATTGGAAATGTGTTCCATCAGGGGAGGGGGTTGGGGGAGACACATCAGTGAGCAGCTGGAGGATGCAAAAACACTGCCACAGCCTTGCAAACACAGGCTTGTGCCTTCCCAAGGCTTCAGGACATCCATGGCTCCTCTGTCCCCGCAGGAGCTGCAGCAGAAAAGGGCCCGGAAGGCCTCGGAGACGAAGCCCTCGGCAGAGGAGCAGGTGCTGGTGAAGGAGAGCAGGAGGGTGCCCAAGAAGAAGCCTGGTGCCAAACCTGCCTCAGCCAGGAATGCCAGCCCAGCCAGCAGCCTCACCAAAGCCAACAACGCCGGTGAGTCCCTGTGGAGTGTCCCCAGAGCTTTGGGAAGGAGGGGTTTGCTCTGAGGAGCTGCTTCCCAGGGGCTGCCTGGGGCCAGTACCTGAGGACAGCCTGGTTCCTGCAGAGGCCAGTTCCCCCTCGGCAGCCTCGGAGCTGGAAGGAAGCAGCCTGGGAGCTCTTGGTTCCGTGCCCTTGCAGGACCCTGGGGCAGAGGACAAACTGCAGGTGGGTCTGGCTGTGCCTCCTGGGGGCCCTGGCAGCAGCTGCTGTGCCAGGGCAACATCAGGCCTTTGCTGGCTTCTGGGGAGAGCAGAAAGCTCTCTCATCTTCTCCCTTAGGATGTGAGCTCCAGGGAGACAGGTAATGAGGACCTGGAGACAGCAGTGGCTGCTGGCAGCAGGGCTCCATCCAAGGTCACTCTCAACGAGCTGCTGGATACGCTCCGGCTGCTGGAGGAGGAGCCAGAGCTGCTGCCCCCACCCAAGCTCCTCAGGAAGGACAGACATGCCTGGATGGACAGGGTGAGCTGGGGGGTGAGGCTGCTGTGCCCATCCTTGGGCAGTGACAGCTGCCTGGGGAGAAACAGCCGGGCACTGCCAGGAGGAGCTTGGAGTGGGTGATGGAGGAATTTGGAGGAGGAGATGGAGGTGGTAGAGGAATTGTTTGGTGCATTGAGGGCTTGGATGTTTGCAAGGAATAGCAAGCCATTCAAAGGCTGTGGTGGGACAGGGTTTAGCCCAGAGGACGAGGCTGGTTACTGGGCTCCAGTGATGGAGACAAGCCAGCACCTCTTCTCCCAAACCTTCCCCTTGGTGCTCATTCACCACGGTGCATTCCCAGCAGGAGCCCAGCTCCAACTCCCTGACTGCTGATAACTTGGAGAAGTTTGGGAAGCTGAACCACCCTCCAGGGGTTCCTGAGGACGGGGCTCTGCTCTCAGAGGCCAAGCTCCAAAGCATCATCAGTTTCCTGGATGAGATGGAGAAGTCAGAGCAGGAGAGGCCCAGGTCAGCTGCCTCAGCCACGCAGCGGGAGGTGAGTCTGTCTGTGGTGTGGGATTCCATTCCTGGTGGGAATCATCCCCTGTCTCCCTGTCCTCATTCCAGGTGGTTCCACCACCTTCTCATCATGTTTTCTCTGCTGTGGCAGAGCTTCCTGTTGGAAGAGGAGCTGGCTCACGTGGAGCAGGTGTCAGCGGTTGCCACGGAGGTGACAAGCTCCATGATGAGGCTGAAGCTGGAAGTGGAGGAGAAGAAGAGAGCCATCAGCCTGCTGCAGACTGCTCTGGTGTGTCAGCCTCACATGTGCTTCTTGGGGCTATGAAGCACAGGATCAGGACTACCCCTTGATTTTACAGAATCATGGAATTGTTTGGGTCGGAGGGGACCTTAAAGATCATCTGGCTGCGACCTGGGCTGAGCTCCCTTCTCCTCTGTCCTGGGGGGCTGGGTGTTCCTGCTGACAGGGATGGGAGATATGAGCACCAGGGCTTTGCTTTAGCTCTGTCCCTCGTTTTCCTGGCCTGATGGTGATTTCCATGTTGTATCTGACCTGTGTGACCCCACAGACCCAGCAGCGGGAACTGACCGACCGCCACATCAAACAGACCGAGAAGGAGCTCAGCCAGCAGCTCAGGCTGCAGAGGGAGCAGTATGAGGCAGCTATCCAGAGGCACCTGGCCTTCATTGACCAGGTAACCCTCATCCCAGCTCCTGAAGGCAGAGCCTGAGGTGGCTGCACCTGCCTGATGCTGGCTCCTCGCCCTGCCCAGCTCCTCGATGACAAGAAGGTGCTGAGTGAGAAGTGTGAGGCTGTGGTGGCAGAGCTGAAACAAGTGGACCACAAGTATGGCCAGAAGATCAACCAGATGCAGGAGCAGCACGAACTGGTGAGGGGGCAGGGAAGATGGGGGGATGTATGTGTGCTGATTTTGCTCAAATGGGGCCTCTGCCTGGAGCAGCACGGTCTCTGCCACTCCAAGGAGCTCTTCCCTGTGCACAGAAGGTTCCTGTCACCACAGAGCTTTGTCCTGGCTCCCCATAAGGCTCCTGTCCTTTGCTGCCCAGGGCCAGGAGCATGGCACTGACCAAGGGACAGTGTAAACTTCCAGGCTCTGCTTGGAGAGACCCTTCCCACACATCTGGCACAGGTTGCTCCATCCCTGGAAGTGTCCAAGGCCAGGCTGGACAGGACTTGGAGCAGCCTGGGGTAGTGGAAAGTGTCCCTGCCCATGGCAGGGGTTGGAACTGGATGAGCTTTAAGGTCCCTTCCAACCCAAACCATTCTGTGATTCCACAATCCTGCTGAAGGCAGAGCTGTCCCAGGCTGGGGGTGCCCGGGGTGCAGTACTGGCACAAACCCAATGCCACAGAGGAATTTTGCTTCTCCTGTGAATGCAGACAGCTCAGATTGCCCTGTGCCAGGCCTGGCAGGAGGGCAGCACCACTGGGCTCATCCCAGCTCTGCCATCCCTCCCTCCTTGTCCTTGACCTTGGAGCTGAGCTCATGCCTGAACAGACCATGGGGGTCCCTTGGTCTCTGGAGCAGGCTCCAACCACACAGGCTCCTGGCCAGTCCTTGGCTTGTCCCTGTCCTTGTCCCTTGTGCTGTCTCCCCTCGCCCCCATGGACTCCTGCCCAGCTCTGCCCTGCCTGTGGCTCCCACAGACATGGCTCTGTGGATTTGCCTCTCTCCCACCATTCCCCTTCTCTCTCCATCCCCTCCTTTCTTTCTCCCCAGGTCTGGCGCACTTTGGGCCCCTTTTGTGAGGTAAATGTGGTCTTTGCTCTCTTTTGTGCCTTGCCCTCTGCTCTCGTGCCCTGGCCAGCTCTGGCCCTGCTCCAGCACCTGCCAGAGGGTTTTCCATGGCAGGGAGAGGGAAGGCTGGAGAGGAAAGCACCATCACACAGGCACAGATGGGCTGCCCTGCATGCAGGGACCCTGGGCAGCCCCCAGTTCCCCTTCCCTCTCTGTTGGTGCTCTGATATCTTGGCAGTGAGCATTTCCCAAGGGGATGGAGGAGAAGGCACTGGTGGGAGAGTGTGTGGCCACTTCTCTGGGCTGGAAGAGCACACCTGCCCAGGGCTGTGCGTGTATCCAGCTCCACAGCTTCCTTCTCAACAGCCCGACTTCCCAGGGCTTTTCTCTCCCAGCTTCTCTGAGGTTTTCCCATTTGCCTCCAAACAGGAGATTAAGAAACTGAAGGAACTCATGAGCGCAACTGAGAAAGTCCGGCGGGAGAAGTGGATTGAGGAGAAAACCAAAAAGATCAAAGAAATCACCGTGAAAGGTACGGGCAGGTTGCCTCAGCCCCAGCTGGAGCCAGGGCAGTGGTGGAGTGCTGCAGGAGAGATTGGGGAGAGCTCCTTGGTGTGGGCAGTGTTTGCTCCCTGGTTTTGGTGGAGCACATGACCCCTCTGTGCTCATCCCCCGTTCCTGGCAGCCCCTTTGAGCTGGCTGAGGGTACCGGGTGGGATCCAGCCCGAGCCATGCCCGTCCTTCCCCCTGTGCCAGGGCTGGAGCCGGAGATCCAGAAGCTGCTGGCCAAGCACCGTGAGGACATCCGGCAGCTGAAGCTGCTGCACGAGGCCGAGCTGCTGCAGTCGGACGAGCGGGCGGCGCTGCACTACGGGCGGCAGGCGCAGGAGCTGCGGGGGCTGCTGGAGAGGGAGAAGGAGGAGCAGAGCCAGCGGGAGCGGGAGCGGGCCCGGCAGAGGTGAGTCACCCTGGGCTCAGCACTGCCTTGGGGCTCTCAGATCTGGGGTGCTGTCCAGCACCAGGCTGCTCTGGGATCCCAGTGTTTGCAGCTCCACGGAGAGCAGCCCCTTTCTCTCCACCGGCCTCGGGTGGGTGGTGCTGCTGAGCTGGGAGCATCCTCTGGCATCATGGAGAGGCCGAGTGCTCGAAGGCATATCCCTGCAGTGTGTGTGTGTCCCACAGGTGTGAGCAGCAGCTGGAGCAGGAGGAGCAGGCGCTGGAGCTGCAGCGGCGCCGCCTCTATGCCGAGGTGGCCGAGGAGAAGGAGCGGCTGAGCCAGCAAGCAGCCAGGTGGGCAGGCTGGGGTCTAGGGGCAGCCCTGAGCTGTGGGGCTGGGCTCCCTGGTCAGGATTTCCATGGGAAGAGGGGCTGGTGTGGATGCTGGGAGCTGTGTCTGTGCAGGCAGCGAGCAGAGGCAGAGGAGCTGCGGCGGCAGCTGGAGGCCAACAGCTCAGCCCTGACCCGGGCACTGCGGGATGAGTATGCCAAGGAGAAGGAGGAGCAGGAGAGGCAGCACCAGGTCTGGTTCCCCTCACCTCCAGCCCTTTGGGTGCTGGCACCACCAAGCCTTGGACCCCATAGGGGCAGCCCCAGCAGCTGCTCCCAGCCAGCACAGGAGAGTCCCAGGGCTGAGCTGTTGTTTTCTCTTCTCCTCACAGGCAGAACTGAAGGTGCTGAAGGACCAGCTGGAGCTGGAGAAGCAGGCCTGGGAGGCCAACTATGTGAAGAAGGAGGTAGTGGCAAGAGCTGTCCTCCAGAGGTGCTGCCCATGGGCTCTAAGAGGAATTTGAGGGCATGTTTGCTGTCTCCATTGCAGGAAGCCTGGCTGCTGTCCCGGGAGCGGGAGCTGCGGGAGGAGATGAGGAAGGAGAGGGACAAAGAGATCGAGCTGGTGATCCAGCGCCTGGAGGCTGACACGTCCTTGGCCAAGGAGGAGTGCGAGAGGGCAGCGGAGAGCAGGTGAGGGGGAAAGGGAGGAGGGAGGTCCCACGTCCTCCAGAGGCTGGTCCCTTCTCCCTGTCCCCTGGGCATCTCTCCAGTGAGCTCTGGAGCAGTGTTAGTGCAGGAAGGAGCAGCTCACAGGGCCAAAGTTCACCTCTCACCTGAGGAAACAGCCCTGGGTCTCATGTGGGGCAGCTCTGCCCTTGCTGCTGTGTCCTGATCCCTCCTGCAGCAGGAATGGGGCTGGGATGAGCCAGGCAGCAGCACAATGAGCCAGGCTGCCCGTCCTTCCTGCCCACAGGATCAAGAGGATCCGGGACAAGTACGAGGTGGAGCTGCAGGAGCTGGAACACTCGGAGAGGAAGCTGCAGGAGCGCTGCAACGAGCTCAAGGGGCGGCTGGCCGAGCTGGAGGGGGAGAGCACCCGGCTGCAGGGGCTGCTGAAGCACAAGGAGCAGGAGCTGGAGGAGATGCGCAAGGTGAGCCAGGAGCAGAGCCAGGCTGTGTGGGAGCAGCTGTCCCCGGGGCACAGAGGCCTGACTGAGGGGATGTGGCAGGAATTTGCA
Organism: Camarhynchus parvulus; assembly: GCF_901933205.1. Lineage (NCBI taxonomy): Eukaryota > Metazoa > Chordata > Aves > Passeriformes > Thraupidae > Camarhynchus > Camarhynchus parvulus. The sequence goes on from NC_044588.1 coordinate 5,102,002, forward strand.
AGCAGGCTGGTGGGGATGGAGGAGGAGAATGCGCGGCTGAAGGCAGAGATGGCGGAGCTGAGGGCCCGGCAGCACCTGGAGCTGGACAGGCTGCTGCGGGAGAAGGACCACGAGCTGGAGGAGGTGCACAGGAGGTGAGGAGCCTGGGTGGGGTGCACGAGCTCAGTGCTGCATCCTTGGGAACACTTCCCAAGTTTCCAGCCCTGTCCAGGCAAACCAGGCAGAAGCCAGTTGTCTGAACTGGCTGCTGCTCAGGCGCCCTGAATCCTCTGTCCCTTGTCACCGCTGGCCTGCTCTGTGCCATCGTGTCCCCAGGGCTGCTCCTGTGCCTGCATGCAGGGCATGAGTGCCAGGAGAGCCAGTGCAGCACAGCTCTGTGTGCGTTCCTCCCTGGCAGGAGCCCTGGCCAGGATCACTGTCACCTCCTGGGGGCTCTCTGTGGCTCACACAGGATACCTGTGACTGCAGCCCTGTGATCTTCTCCAGAGGGGCAGAGCCCAGGGTCAGGGCACAGCCACAGGGGCTGAGGGCAGCTGGGACATTCCCAAAATGCTGTGATAATTAAATCTTGGGAAGCTAATGTGCCTTTCTTCCTGTAGACAAATTAGTCCACACTACACAGTGCAATAAAGGTGCTGCCAGTGTGTGATGGCACCTGGAGCCCAGCTGTGCCTGGGGGAGAGGGGCTGAGCTCCCAGGGCTGAGCTCCCAGAGCTGCAGTCCCCCCTGGGGCAGGGCCCAGCCCCGTGTTTGGCACTGGGGTGCTCAGCCCCTGTGTCCATGTCAGGGTGAAGGCGGCGGTGCTGAGGAAGGAGGAGAGCATGAGCAGCCTGCGGAAGCAGTACGAGGTGAGTGAGGGCTCCTGGCCCTGCCCTGGCTGTGGCTGGGCGGGCACGGCGAGCTCCCTGTGCCCTGTGCTGTGCCCTGTGCAGGCGGCCGTGCAGAGAGCCAGCCTGCTGGAATCGCTGCTGCAGCGGCAGCGGGAGCTGGCTGCCGAGTGACAGTGACATCCTGCGGGCAGGGAGCGGGGCTGGGCCGGGCTCGGGCCCTCCCCTCCCTCCTCCCCTCTTCTCCACAGCCTGGTCCCATTGCTCTGGCCGTGCTGGGACACTTGGTGGCCTTTAGATGCTTGGGAGTTTTGTTCTGATAATAAATCTCTGATGGTTTCTACAGCTGTTTCTATATTTGTGCAAGTCAGTGCCCGGGCACAAGTGGCTCTTCCACGAGCTCTGTGTCCACTCCCACCTTCCCAACCCCATTCCTGCATCCCTCCCTTTGCTCTGAGGGTGCCCAGCACCCCAATCTGTGCCTTGGGTCCCGTTCTAAACTGAAATGTCCAGTAGGATGCAGGGAGGCAGAGCCAGGGCAGGATGTGATCCCACAGCCTCTGCCACCTGCAGATTGCTCCACACCCCCCGACAGGGCCGGGAAGTGCCTGGGCTGGGCCGGTGGCGTCTGTTTCCTCTCGGCTGGGGTGTGCAGCCGCTGTTGTCCCTCCCCCGGGCCGGCAGATGTTTTCTCAGCAGTCCCTGGTGTTTCCCATCCGTCCTGCTGCTCCGTGCGCCGGGGCAGGGACACGGAGGGTGCCTGGGTCCTGCCCAGCGGAGCCGTGGCCGCGCCGGTCTCTGTTTCCCTCTCCCCGCTGTGCCAAGCTGGACAGCTCATCCCAGTGTGCCGGGAAGGGCCGGGCACGGCGCTCGTTCCGCTCTTGTTTCTTTCCCAAGGAGTTTCCTGAGCGTCGCTTCCCACCCCGGCCCTGCCCAGCCCGAGCCAGCGGCTCGGGGAATCAGCCGTGGGAGAAGGGGGCTCACCCACCCACAGCCCGGCCAGGGGTGCTGTGCCCGTGCCCAGCCCTGTGGCTCCGGTGTGGCACCCCGAGCTCGGTGCAGCATCGCCGCTGTGGGGTGAACACCCACCCACGGTGCCCGGGGTGTGCCCGGCCCCGCTCCCGCCGCTCCCGGCCCCTCCCCGGCATGGCCCGGGCTAATTTCTAGGCCAGTGCCCGGTTCAGGCATGAATAAATCAGCGCCGTTGCATAACGGGGATGCGGATTTTCACCGGCTGGCTGCCCGTGCCTCCGCCCGCGCCCCCCGCCCGCACCCCGGGCTCCCGCGGGACCGGCACCAGCCTGTCCCTGTCCCCGTCCCTGTCCCCGTCCCTGTCCCCGTCCCTGCCGAGCCGCTCAGCCGCGCTGCGGGCTGTGCCAAGCTCCGCGGTGAAGGAGGAGCCCCCCGTGCCCCGGGATCGGCGGGGAGCGGTTCCCGGTGGCCGGGAGGGAGCTCAGGAGGAACTCAGGGGGCTTTTGGCAGCCGAGCGGGAATCGCGGCTCAATCTGGTGTCTGCCCGGGACGGGATTAGCTGCGGCCCCAGACAAATCAGGCGGGAAGCCGGAGCGAGTGGCAGGATCCGAGCAGGGTAATCTCCCCTCGGCAAGGATCTGTAATCTCCCCGGCTAATTGGGGCGGCGGCAGCGGCGCTGCCCTGACCGGGCGGGGATGTCAGGGGAGCGGTGCCACCCTGCGCCTCTGCCGGGGCTGGGCCAGCGCTGCCACAGCCCCGACCTCAGGGCTGCACCTGAGGGGCTCCCTGAGGCTGTGGGCCTCGATTCTCCTGCGGGCTTTTCCCTTTTACAGCCACGCTGGAAATCTGGTGGGAAGCAGGACAAGCGGCAGTGGATGGGTTTGGGCGGCCATGAGAGCTCAAACCTCCTCCTGGCTGTGCCAAATGGGGCTATGGGGGTGTCACCTGGGCACGGGGGTGCTGGGGCGTGGGGCTGCTGTGCTTGGTGTCCCAGCTGAGCTGGGGATTCCAGGTCTTCCCAAGGAGGGCAGGGTGGCACAGCAGGGCTGGGCAGGCACACACTCCTTTCTCACCCATCCCTGTCCTAGTGTCATCCCCAGTCCATCTCTGTCCTTGTCTTCTTTCCCATCTCATCCTCAATTCCATCCCCACCGATCCCAGTTCTCATCCCCATCCTCATCCTCATTTTCCTCCCCATCCCACCCTCTCCCAGACACAGGAGGGAAGGGACACCGGGCACTGGGGCTGCCACCCCCAACACAACATCGGGTGATTTTATCCCCTCCCACTCACTGAACCCCCTGCCTCTTCCCAGTGCCAGGGAGGCCTCAGCTCGTCCTTGTCCCACCCCCCCTGGGACCAGCTGAGTGTGCTCGGGGTGCTGGGGGTGGCTGGGCCCGGTGGGTGCCTGGGGTGGGCTCAGCACAGCCGCCCACCCCATCCCACCTGGCTGTGACTCAGTCAGTGCCGGCTCAGCCACACAGAGAGTGGGGCTGGCCCTGAAAACCACCCCAGGGGCAAGTGGCCACCCACTCCTACAGGACCATGGCTCGTCCAGAGGGCACCAATGGCACCAAAGCACCAAGAGACCCAAATGCTTCTGCACCAGGTGAATGCGGCTGTACCAGGTCAGTGCCACCTTTGTTCAGCTGCTCTGAGGCCCAGGAGGGCTCATGATGGAGCTCAGGATGTCCCACATGTGGGGTCAAGGCTCTCTGCACATCCAGAAAGGAGCAGGGACCCAGTGGGGGGGGATGACGGGAGCAATGGGATGCCCATGAGCTGCACCCCGCTGGGGGTATCCAAAATGAGTGATGGGGCATCAGCCTGCTAGCCCTGGCAGAGGGACTGGGGGTCCTGTGGGACAGAGCTGCTCCAGAGCAGAGAAATGTGGAGGCAGGGGAGAAGGGAGAAACTGGCTCCAACGTGTTTATTCTCCCAGCAGCCGGTAATTTTTCCAGGCCTGTATCTATTTGTGGCAACGTGACATGTGCAGTGTGGTGCTGTTCTGTGCAGGCTTGAAGGCTTGTAAAAAATTAATCGTGTACGCAAAATTTGGCTTTAAATATTCAAACTGGCGGTGGGGATGTGTGAGCCCCGTGCTCAGAGCTGAGCCCAGCAAGGGCTGGGACAAGGGGGTTTCCAGGAATGGGATGGGACAGGATGGGACAGGATGGGACAGGACTGTCCTGCCATGACCCTGAAGGAAAGTCCAGCCTGGTTCCCAGGTGTGCTCGGTGACCAGTGGCACCCAGAGCTTTGCCAGGGCCTGGCTGGGAGCTGCCAGGGGTGGGGGTGAAGCCGTGGGATGTTCCCTGCCAGGGAATTGGGACTGTTGGGTTTTGGAGCACCCGTGTTTGGAGGACACACTTCCATGTGCCGGGGCTGTAGCGTCGAGCAGACGAGGCCCAGCCATGGCCCCACATGGGGCAGCCCCCCGGCCAGAGGAGACCCCACACCTGGGGCTGCCTGGGGCTGCTGGGGGGCTCTGCTCCCCTCGGGATGGGACTGGGGGGCTGCAGGGTGAGGCTGTGCTGGGCTGCAGGGGCAGGGATGGGGTGTGGGGTGTGTGTGAGGGGGGCTGGCAGGGGGTTGAGGGGCTGGCTGGGGGCAGAGCTGCCCATCCCGTCCCTGTTTCCCATCCCTAGGTGTGGGAAGCCGGCGGTGCCCGGGATGGGTCAGCGCCAGGGCAGTTCCTCACTTGGGGGGTGCCAGCCCCGCTCCCGGGGGATCCTGTGATCCTGTCCCCGCTCTGGGGGGTGCCAGCCCCGCTCCCGGGGGATCCTGTGATCCTGTCCCCACTCTGGGGGTGCCAGCTCCGCTCCCGGGGGGATCCTGTCCCCGCTCGGGGGTGCCAGCCCCTGCCTGGTCCCGGCCCTGCTCGGGGGGTCCCGCTCCCGTTCCAGGGTGGCCGCTGCCCCTCTGGGGTCCCGTCCCTGTTCGGGGGTCCCCCATCCATCCCGGCGGGACCGCGCGGGGGCGGCGGCGGCTCATCCCGGGGGAGAGGACGCCGGTCCCGGTGCGGTCCCGGGGCTGCGGCTCCGCCACCTGCCGCCCCCGCCCGCCCGGTCCCGCTGCTCGGCGGCGGCGCGGCCCCTCCCCGGGGCACGGGGCGCGGGGCCGCGGGGCCGCCATGGAGGAGGAGCCGCCGCCGCCGCCGCCGCCGTGCCCAGCGCGGGGCCAGCGGCAGCCGGCGGCCGTGGGGCTCCCGCCGCCGCCGCGCCATGGGCCGCTTCCCCGCCGCCGCCGCTGCCATGGCGGCCGCCTTCCTCAGCCCCAGCCTCGCCTTCAGCTCCCACTTCGACCCCGGTAAGTGCCGCAGCCCCGGGGCCGGCGGACCCGCGCCCCGAGCCTCCCCCGGTGCTCCGCCGTGTGCCCGGCTCAGCCCCGCGCCGCTGCCCTCCCGGTGCACCGGGAACGAGCATCCCCGCAGCGCGCTGCGCCGCGAGCGGAGCATCCCCGCGCCCTCATCGCCGGCAATGTCACTGTACGGGCTCTGACAGCCGGAGCCGACCCGATGTGGCCGTGTGACACCCCGGGGTGGTGCTGGGACATCCCGGTGTGGCGGTGGGACATCCCGGTGGGGTGCTGGGACACCCCAGTGTGACAGTGGGACACCCCGTTGTGGCCGTGGGACATCCCGGTGTGGCCGTGGGACATCCCGGTGTGGCAGGGGGACACCCCGTTGTGGCCGTGGGACATCCCGGTGTGGCCGTGTGACATCCCGGTGTGGCGGGTGTCCCCCGGTGTGGCGGTGCGGTGGGCTCGCTGCCGCAGCCGGGCGGCATTTTGTTCCGCGGGCTGGAGCGCGGAGGAATCCCGGGGCTGCGCTGCCTCTGAAGGCATCTCCGGGCTCGGAACGGAATAATAACAACAGGGAGGATGGTGATGGTGAGAGGGAGGAAGACGGAGCCGGGGCTGAGCCCCGCGGCGGCGGGGAGCGGGGGGCTGAGGGTCCCCGCGGGGCTGGGGCACCGGCGGGGCTCGGTGGGTGCCGGGGCTCGGTGGGCAGCGGCGTTTCGGGGCGCCGCCGTTATGTAAGCGCCGTGTTCCGGCCGCGGCGCAGCTGCAGGAAGATGCTGCAGCCGCGGAGCAGCGCGGGGCTGGCGACTGCGGTGCGTGTTCGGGGCTGCGGCCGCCGCAGCCGCCCCTCGCCGCCGCCCCCGCCGCCGCCTCGTGTCCCTCCCGGTGCGGGGCTGGCACCGCGCGGCCACCGGGACCCCGAGCGGGAGCGGCCGGCGGGCGCTCGGCTCCGGGCCTTTGTTTACCAGCCCGGGATAACGCGGGTCCGTGCCGCCGCTCCCGGCACCGCGGAGGCGGCGGAGCGGTGCCCGTGCCGGCGCGGCGGTGCCGGAGGCTCCGGCTGTCGGTGCCGGGCTCCCGCATCCTCCCCGCCGCCTTCCCGGTCCCTCCTTCCTCCGCCGCTCCGCGCACGGTCGGAATCCGTGGGGGGATTTGGAAATGAGCCGCACCAGGACTCCCCGAGCGGGGACTTTGTCCCCAGCCGCTCGTTATTTGCTTCTGAAATCTCATTATTTACATCCAAAATGCGGCAGTGTCGGGACGGAGCCGTTCGCCCGGCTCAGCCCGTGAGGAGATTTTGCTTTGGTTTTTGGTGTGACCGCTCCACGAGAATCCTGCCGGCCCGGGGGCTCTCAAGGCAGGTTTGGTTTCAAAAGCCTTCATCCCTGTTTGCATCGCTGCCTGTGCTGCGCTGCCAGGCCCAGGGCTCGGCGCTGCCGTGCAGCTGCCACCCACCAGCACCGGGAGAGGAATTGAAGGGGGGAACAAACCAGATTCTGGATTTCACGGCTTTGTGGATTTGGTCCATGTGGCAGCAGCTCCTGCCTGAGTGCCAGCCCGGCTCCCTGGGGGTGGCTTGTGCCAGCGAGGAACTGGAGGCAGCAGTTTGTAGGGCACATTGGCACCTCAGCTGGGACAGCACAGGAGAGGTCCAGGGGCCCTGGTGCTGCTGAGGGGAGCATCTCCTTCCTCCTGGTCCTGCATTCTTCCCTGGAAATGCCCGGTTGGAAGCTGGGCCATAGGTGGTCTGGTGGCGTGGGACAGTGACCGCAGTGTCACCTGGGGTGGAGGTGCCACAGGATGTGCCAGTGCAGCTCCTCCTGTTCCAGCCTCACCTGCTGGATTTGGCTTCTCCCAACATCTGCATCAGGGATGTCAGCATCAGCTCTGCCAGGGATTCATTCCCTTCCAGGCTCTGGGGGCTCTGGGGGCTCTGGGGGAGGGTCCCAGCCCTGCAGCCTCGTGGTTCCCATCTCTCTTCACCCATTCCCAGGCCAGGCCTGGGGATGCTCCTGCACGGAGCACTGGAGCCACCAGTGGGGCATGACCCATCCCTGCCTGCCCCAACGTGCCCCCCACATCTCCCGGGCTTCCAGGGGGAAATGGGTGCCCACTCCCTGCCCTGGGGAGTCGAGGAAAAGGGAGGGCAGGGGGTCCCCCCAGCCCTGTGGTTTTGGGTCCACCTGGCACCTGCTGCCACGCAGGGCCCCAGTGACACTCAGTGACAGCAGCACGGTGAGTGTTGGTGCTCCGTGTCCGGTGCCTCCGGCTGCTCCTGGCACAAGGATGGGAAAGGACTTGGTGGCAAAGGGGACACAGCAGACAGAAGGACCCTGGCAACCCAGAGCAGGGCCAGGCACGCTCTGGCACTTACCAGACCATGCAGGGGAAGGTGCTGTTGGGACTGGACACACCGAGGGGATTTGGGGCAGGGCAGCAGGAGCTCCTTGGCTGGGAGGTGACAGAGGTGGCAGCACCGTGCCCGCTGTCCTGTCTTGCCACATGTCTCCTGCTGGGGGATGGCCCTCTGGGCTGGAGGGCAGCAGGAGCTGGGCACACAGCCAGGAGGTGACTCCCAGTGCCCACAGGGATGCCAGGGGCAGGCAGAGTGGGATGGCATGTGGCAAACCCCCTGTCCTGGCACAGGGAATGGCATTGGCACGGCACAACAGGGCAGCCAGGCCCCACCTGGCTCGGTGAGAGGACAGAGCCAGGATCCTGCTCCCTGAGGGTGCCACTTTGCTCCCCCCTTCTCCCTTCCCTCCCTCCTGCCCCACGCACACGGGCGGGTGTGTTCTGGAACGCTGACACCGATCCCTGTCAGGGCCAATTAGCAGAAATTAACGTGCCGGGGTTGAAAGGGCCCCGCGCCGCCGGGGGCAGCGGGGCTGTGACTCACGGGCTCCCTGCCCGGCACTCCCAGCCCTGCTGGGACACCCTGTGCCAGGGCAGCCCGTGGCTCTGCCCTCCCTGGCACCATCCTCCCAGCCAGAGCAGGGCTGCGGTGCCCCCGAGCCGAGCCTTGGCGCCCCGGGGACAGCGGGGCATGTGGGGCAGCAGTGGCACTGCCAGCGTTGTGCCAGGTGGGGGTTCACACCCACCCGGGGTCTGTGTTCAGTGTTCAGTGCCTGTAGCCAGGCAGCATCCCAGGTTTTGCCTTGGTGTGACGTCACCTCCTCGCCATCCCACTGCTGGGCTGGAAAATCCCAGGATTTGGGTCAGAGGGGCACTTGGGCTGCTCTGGTGCCATGGCTGAGCCTGTTCCCACCCCGTGCTGCTGCACTGATCCGGCAAGTGAACAGGGCTGGGGGCACTGCCAGGGGTGGTGGCACCGTGGGGTCCAGGGGTCGTGGGGTCGAGGGGTGGTGGCATGATGGGATGCAGGGGTGGTGGCATGATGGGATGCAGGGATGGTGGCACGGTGGGATCCAGGGGTGATGGCATGATGGGATGCAGGGATGGTGGCACGGTGGGATCCAGGGGTGGTGGGATGCAGGATAATGGTCCTGGCCATGCACTGCTGCCACTCCAGGGCTCCAGACGTGCTCCTGCCCCAGCAAGTTGCCCCTCACATCCCCAGTGGGAATTTGCTCCCTGGGATGGGCTGAGCCGTGTCACAGGGCTGGAGGGTGACAGGGCTGGCCCAGAGAGGAGCTGCTCTGTGCTGACTCAGCGTGCCCACTGGCAGGAAAATCGATCTCCTGAGGGCATTCATCCCCCTGAGAGCCCGGGAAGCACCATCGGAGCACGGTGCAGCCGTCTCAGGGCTGCCACTGCCATCGTTGCCATTGGCCAAGCTCCGAGGGCCGGCCCAGGCCCTGATGGCCGGGGACACTGAGGGGACATTGAGGGGACATGGAGCACCCTGGGATGCTCCAGAGCTGGCACCAGGCTCCTGGTGGAGCTCAGGACCGGCCAAGGGACAGTGAGTACATGGGGATTGTGGGTTTGGGAGGGCTGAGCACTGGAGGAATGGGAATTTCCCAGGATTTCCCACAGAACCACTGTCCCACAGCCCAGACTCTTGGGGGGATCCTGTTCCCTACCCCTCCCCCTGTGCCAGCCGTGCCCACGTCCTCCCTGCAGCCTGGTGCCAGCAGCGGGGTTAACGCCGTTTGTTTTAATTACTGGAGCGAAGGAAAATTCCAGTGTGGGCAAACGCAGTAAGTGGAACAGCTCTGCCCTGGCTGGCAGGGCACCCCCAGCTCCCAGGCTCCTGTCCCAGCCGTGCCAGGGTGTCCTGCTGCCCAGCCGCCATGTCAGCCACCATTTTCACCTTTCCAAAATACCTCAGTGGTTGTGTGCTGCCCACCCTCAGCCATCGCTGTGGGGAAGGAGGGATTTTCCAGCCGCCCTGGTCTGTGTGTTCTCATGCCTGCAGGTGATTTGGGCACCACGGGCTGACCCGAGGGTGGACGTGGGGCAGGGAGGTGCCAGGCCCTCCCCAGCTCCGTGTCCTGAGCATCCTCGATGCTGAGCCCTGCTCGGGGCTGGGGCAGTGGGATCTGGGCCGTGCTGGGGGCAGAGCCAGGCCCTGAGCCCGGGTTCCTTCTCGTGCCAGGGGACACCCCTGTCCCCCGGCCTCCCCCTGCTCGGGCCGTGCTCCGGAGCCAGAGCTGCTCGTTTCATAACGGCGACAAGCGTTTGGGATATAAATAGGGCGCCCCTCTCGCGCTGCCGCTCCCGCTGTTACGTAAAGGCTCCGGGCTCTGCGAGCCTCGGTGGGTCGGAGCCATGTGCCTGGTACTGCCCCGGTACTGCCCCGGTACTGCCCCGGTACTGGCCCGGCACTGCCCCCGGTACTGCCCCAGTACTGCCCGGCACTGCCACGTACGCCCCGGTACTGCCCACTGCTCGACCCCGGTACTGCCACGGCACTGCCCGGCACTGCCGTACTGCCCCTGGTACTGCCCCAGTACTGCCCTGGTACCGGTACTGCCCCCCGGCACTGCCCCAGTACTGCCCTGGTACTGCCCCCGGTACTGCCCTGGCACTGCCCCAGCACTGCCCCGGTACTGCCCCCAGCACCGCCCGGTACTGCCCCCTGGTACTGCCCCACACCGCCCTGGTAGTACTCCCGGTACAGCCCGGTACTCCCGGTACTGCCCTGGCACTGCCCGGTACTGCCCCGGCACTGCCCCGGCACTGCCCGGTACTGCCCCGTGCCTGGTACTGCCCCGGTACTGCCCCGCTGCCCCGGTAAGTACTGCCCGTACTGCCCCGGCACTGCCCCGGCACTGCCCTGGTACTGCCCTGGTACTGCCCCTGGTACTGCCCCAGTACTGCCCCGGTACAGCCCCGGTACTGCCCCGGTACTGCCCCGGCACTGCCCCGGCACTGCCCTGGTACTGCCCCCGGTACTGCCCTGGTACTGCCCCAGTACTGCCCGGTACTGCCCTGGTACTGCCCCGGCACTGCCCCGGTACGCCCCGGTACTGCCCCGGTACTGCCCCTGGTACTGCCCCGGTACTGCCCCCAGTACTGCCCCGGTACTGCCCCGGTACTGCCCCGGCACTGCCCCGGCACTGCCCCGGTACTGCCCCCGGTACTGCCCCAGTACTGCCCCAGTACTGCCCCGGCACTGCCCCGGTACTGCCCCGGTACTGCCCCTGGTACTGCCCTGGTACTGGCACTGCCCCGGTACAGCCCCGGTACTGCCCTGGTACTGCCCCAGTACTGCCCCTGTACTGCCCCTGGTACTGCCCCGGTACTGCCCCGGTACTGCCCCGGTACTGCCCCGGTACTGCCCAGACCTGTACTGCCCCGGTACTGCCCGGTACTGCCCTGGTACTGCCCGGCACTGCCCCGGTACTGCCCGGTACTGCCCCAGTACTGCCCCAGTACTGCCCCGGTACTGCCCCGGTACTTCCCCTGGTACTGCCCCGGTACTGCCCCGGTACTGCCCCGGTACTGCCCCGGTACTGCCCCGGTACTGCCCGGCACTGCCCCGGCACTGCCCCGGTACTGCCCCGGTACTGCCCCAGTACTGCCCCAGTACTGCCCGGCACTGCCCGGTACTGCCCCGGTACTGCCCCTGGTACTGCCCTGGTACTGCCCCGGCACTGCCCCGGTACAGCCCCCGGTACTGCCCTGGTACTGCCCCGGTACTGCCCTGTACTGCCCCGGTACTGCCCCGGTACTGCCCCGGTACTGCCCCTGGTACTGCCCCAGTACTGCCCCCGGTACTGCCCCGGTACTTCCCCTGGTACTGCCCCGGTACTGCCCCGGTACTGCCCCGGCACTGCCCGGTACTGCCCGGTACTGCCCCGGTACTGCCCCGGTACTGCCCCGGTACTGCCCCGGTACTGCCCGGTACTCCCGGTACTGCCCCAGTACTGCCCCGGCACGGCATTCCCGGGCCGCACGGAGGGATCCCTGCCGGACACCGGGGCTCTCCCAGTCCCTCAGGACAGCGGGTTTGCCTGGGCAGTGTGGGATGGGCTGCACAGCGCTCACTGAGAACAACAGGCTCAGTTTAAATAATCAATTTGAGCTTGCTCTGCATGCCTTTTATAATATTATTTTCTTTTTTTATTGCAATATATTATTATAATACTAATAATTCTATAATCTGGATAGACTATATAATTATATATAAAAATACAATACATGTAGCTCCATGTATAATTCTATATACAATTCCATACACAATTATAATATCTTATATATAATAATAATATATTATTACTCTATATTATTATTATTACTATATATTATTATAGTATTATTAGAATTGCATTATAATAATTATATTCTCATAATAATATTAGTATTATTTTCTGTGGAAACAGAGGGAATTGTTGGCTCTTGGCTCTGCATCAGGGCGGGCTTTGATGGAGGAACTTGATTTTTTGTCCCTAATCAGGCTGACACGCGTGGTGTGTGCGCAGCAACGCCAGAGCCCGGCCTGTCCCTAGCACAATCCTTGTTTTTATTTCCTTGCTTCAGAAAATGATGGATGATTTTCTGTTATTTTCCACCTATTTATTTTTTGCTGCTGTTTCAGCCCTAGATGGTAAAACCAGAATGAAAGGGCAGAATCAATCCTTTTGGTGAAATACGCCACGTTAAGAGATACAGAAGGAGAAGGGATTAGCCAGGCGTGCCTGGAATTCACAATTAACTGATCTATTAATCACCAGAGAGGCTGCTCCAATGGCTCTGGCTCTTCCTGGTGGGAAAAGGTCTCCAGCAATGGGGATAAAGGGTGCTGCTCCCTGCTCCTGCTTGTGGTGAGGGGCTGCCTGGATCCCACAGCAGCCAGGGTGGTTCCTGCTGGTGCCTCAGTTTCCCCCAGAGCTGCACAGCCCCCAGGCCCAGCCCGTGCTCACACCCCAAAGGGCAGCGGCGGGTGAGCAGAGCGTGTCCTGTGGGCTGTGAAATTGCTGCCCTGGAAGCTGCCCGTGGGCACGGGGATTAATGAGTGATGCCAGGGAGAGTGGATGGGGCTGGGATGGGAGCGAGCAGCCCGTGGCCGGAGGGGCTGAGGGACGTGAGAGTTTGATCGTCAAATCCCATCCCAATCCTGCCCCAGCCCTGCCCTGCTCCCTGTCTAAACCCTGCTGTGCTTCTGTCCAAATCCTGCCCCAATCTTGCTTTGCTTCCTACCCGTATCCTGCCCTTCTCCCTACCCAAATCCAACCTCGCCCAGCAGGATCCGGCAGTTTCCGGGCTGGAATCCGCGGTGGGCGGCCAGAGGGAAGGGGGGATGTATGGACCATGTTCCCAAGGAGCCAGAGCAGCATCCATCCCCTCCTGGATGACCCTGCGAGCCCTCCCAGGGCAGCTGGGAACAACCAGTGGGGAAACTGAGGCACGGCGGTAGGTGCTGCAGCGAGAGCCCGGTGGGAGCGGGGTCGGGGCGTGCCGTGCCCGGAGCCCGGGGCAGCGCCCGGCCGGGAGCCCCGAGCTGCCGCCGGCTCCGCGGGAGCCCCGGCTCGGCCCTTCCGCACACGTCAGCCCCGCTGGCCGGGCGGGCTCCGCCGGCACCGCCGCGATCGCCGGGCGGCCGCAGCACCGCCCCGCCGGCCGCCGGAGAGCGGGGCCCCGGCCGGCCCGCGGCAGCCCCGGGGCCGTGAGTCAGCAGCGGCGGCGGGGGGGCGGCACCGGGACACCCCGGGCTCTGCCCGGCCCCGCTCGGAGCCGCGCTGGGGCCGAGACCTGCGCCGGGTGGGCGATGCAACAGGCGGGGGGGACAGCGCGGGCGGGGCTGCGCGGTGCCTTCCGTGGGGTGGGAGGGCGGCTGCTGCACCCCACTGCACCCCATTGTACCTCACTGCACCCCACTGTACCTCACTGCATCCCACTGCACCCCATTGCATCCCACTGCACCCCACTGTACCTCACTGCACCCCATTGTACCCCGCTGCATCCCACTGCCCCCCATCGCACCTCACTGCACCCTATTGTACCTCACTGCACCCCACTGTAGCTCACTGCACCCCATTGTACCCCACTGCACCCCACTGCACCCCATTGTACCTCACTGCACCCCATTGTACCTCATTGCACCCCATTGTACCCCGCTGCATCCCACTGTCCCCATCGCACCTCACTGCACCCTGCCGCACCCCATTACACCCCACTGCACCTCACTGCATCCAGCATCCCCCCCCTTCCCCCGTGTCCCTTCTGCTCCCGTTTTTCAGGGCTGGGGGTGACGCTGGGTGAGTGTCTCTGGAGCTGTGGCCTGTCTGCTGCCACCAGCCCCACGGCCACCAGCCCCATGGCCACCAGCCCCATGGCCACCAGCCCCACGGCCACCAGCCCCATGGCCAGCAGCCCCAGCAGGCCCAGCAGGCCCAGCAGTGCCCTATGCAGGGCTGGGTGGGTGATCCCTGGCATGGGGGGTCACTGGGTGGAGGGGCTGTGGGTGACCCTACAGTTCTGGGGGATGCACGGAGCAGCTCTGTGGTGAGGAAGGCCAGGGGAGGGCATGGCTTTGGTGCCAGGGGAGGGCATGGCTTTGGTGCCAGGGGAACCTCACTCCTGCTGGCAGAGTGGGAGGCAGAGGCTGGGAATGGAGGGCAGGACGTGCTGGGGGCCCTGGTTTCTCTTGAGGGTCCTGGGGTACTTCAGGCCGCGCTCAGGCAGCCCTGTGCCCCAGTGTCCCTTGTGTCCTGGTGTCCATCATGTCCGGGTGTCCCTGCACTCCAGTGCTCCAGCAGCTGCTGCTGCAGGTGCAGCTGACCTGGATTTGGGATAATTTGGCATCTGAGATGATGCCACACTTCCCATCCCCATTGCTGTGGGTACAGAGAGGGAAGGTGCCAGTGGGTCATGGCAGTGGTGGTGCCCCTGCCCGGTCTGGGCTGGTGATGGCTCCCAGGTCTCGTCTCTGGTTGTGCAGGTGGGGAAACTGAGGCAGGACCAGCTGGATGTCACTGCCTGTTGTCCTCTCTGGGAACCTCCAGTTCCCGAGCTGAGGGGCAGCTCAGCTGACGGCTCCCTGGGACGGGCTCCTGTCCCCGTGCTCTGCTCCTGTTGCCGTTCAAAGGCTCTTTTCAGTGAGTCATTTTCTCTCTTGCTGCCCCACTATCCAGGGAAAATGGTGACGTTGGCGGTACAAAGTGTGTTCACCATGGAAACCAGCTGGAAGGGGGGGCACGCCGCCCCCCGCTCCTCCCAGGTTCCGCTTTGCATCCCGAGCCTCAGAAGATGGCTCTGGAGCTCCTTCCCTGCTCCCTGGCATGGCTGGGCTGTGCCAAGGCCCGTGGGGCCATGCTGGGAGCCAGGGTGCCCTGTGCCCACCCTGCGTGGTGCCGGGCAGTGCCCAGGGACAGCGGGTGCTGCCAGTGCCCCGTACCAAGGCAGCAGAACCTTCCCCAGCCCCGGTGCCCTTCAGGTGCCAGTCTCAAGGACACAGGGGAGCCCGAGCTGGAGCTCTGGAGCAGGGCAGCGTGGCCAGGGCACAGGGATGGGGATGCTCTGTGGGCCACGTGCTGGAGCCACGTGTGTGCCACGAGCATCCCCGGCAGGGGCTTGGTGAGCAGGGAGGGAGCACGGCACCGGTGGGGTCTGTGCCAGGCTCCTGGCTGGGCACAGGGCACTGTCCCAGCCGGGCACCGCGGGGCTCTGGGGGGCTCCGCTGGCAGTGCCACGACCTTCCGGCTGCTCCCACCACAACGGCGCCGGTTGTTTGGGCAGGCTCCGGGCAGAATAGTAATGTGGCAGCTGCAGCTGGCAGCGGGGCCTGCTGGGGATGGGCAGCTGTGACACGGCCACCACCCCTGCCACCATGGCCACCGTGTGCCCTGCCACCCCGTGGGACACCGCACAGCTGGAGTGGGTGGCAGGTGCTGGGATTTGGGGTGTGCTGGTGCCCAGAGGATGCAGTGCCCAGCCAGTACAGCCGTGTCCCTTCCCCATGCCCCGTGACCCCTCCCCGGTGCCCCCAGCCCTGACCACCTCCTGTCCCCACAGACGGCACCCCCCTTAGTGAGCTCTCCTGGTCCTCCTCGCTGGCTGTTGTGGCCGTTTCCTTCTCGGGACTCTTCACCTTCATCTTCCTCATGTTGGCCTGTCTGTGCTGCAAGAAGGGGGACATTGGCTTCAAGGTGAGCTGAGGGGCCTGGGGGGGGTTTCAGGCCGGGGTGGGGGGTTCTAACCAGGGACCCAGTGAGGGATGGAGGTGTCTGGAGGTTCCTGGTGCAGAATTCTCCGCCCCGGTGCCAGAGCTGGATGTGTCCTGGTTCAGGATAGCAGCGCTTGGAGCGAGGGGTTCAGCAGGGGTTCAGGGGGCTGTGTGGCTCAGCACCCTGGGGTGGCATCCTGGATCCCTGCTCCACAGAGCGTGGATCTGTGGGATTCAGGATCCTTGGGGTCGCATCCTGACCCATCCATGCTCCCGGCCATGCCACGGCACGGTTAAGGGCCCGGTCCCACCCGCACGCCCCCGAGGGTGGGAGGCACCCTGACCTCACAGGCACAGAATGTGCCGAGAAATCGCTTTTTCCCTAATTGCTGAGATTTTTGTGGAGGCTTGAGGCGCCCGCGGCGGGAGGGGGTCAGGCTGGGGGGGACACGCCGGGTGTTGTGTATCGTCCCACACCGCCGGAGCACCTCGCTGTGCCGGGGGGGGACAGTGACCCCCTGGTGCCCCCGCACTCGTATTTATGTGCGAGCGGCCGCGCCGCTGTCCGCGCATGGCCCGCGGCGGCACATGGCACACGGCGCGGTGCTGGCGGTGCCGGCAGCGCCATGAGGCACAGCCTGGCACGGAGAGATGCTCACCGTGTCCTACCTGCTCGCCCGGGCGGCTTTTGGGAGCCGGGGGCTGCCGGGGTGGCACAGACAGGTAATGGGATGGCCGGTGGGGAGGCTGTGCCTGGTGAGCAGGGAGGGGGGGATTTCATAAGCCTGTCGGGGCAGAGAAGTGTGCGGGGCACTGCAGCACTGGGGAGCCCACGGGGTCATTGTCTCTGCTCGGTGTGTCACCCCAAACCAGGAGTTTGAGAACGCCGAGGGGGACGACTACGTGACAGAGCTGTCGGCGCAGGGCTCGCCTGCCCCCCAGCATGGCCCCGAGGTCTATGTGCTGCCCCTCACCAAGGTGTCCCTGCCCATGGCCAAGCAGCCGGGGCGCTCAGGTAAGCCAGGGCGGGGCAGGACCTCTGTATGCCGTGGTTGGGGTCTCTCCTCACTGGGCACGGGGTGATGTGGGGATGCTGCGTGTCCCCTGCGGTGGAGGGACAGGTCCAGGGGAGCCCTGGCAAGGGACAGGCGGCTGAGTTCCCTGGGGAGCGCTGCAGGGTCCCCCTGTTCGAGGGTCTCTTGTCCCTCTTGTGTGTCCAGCCCAGGGGAGCAGCACAGGGCTGGGACAGGACACGGCCACCCCGAGCGGTGACATCCATGAGTCCTGTCCCATATAAACAAGGCCCTGAGTGGGAGAGGAATGTGGGGGGTGCCTGGTTGTGCCCCCTCCCACCCCGTGTCACTCCCTGCCCAAAGAATGGCCACGGGGGGGGTGCAGAAAGGACCAACAATGGCCCCATTGCTGCCTGCCCTTGGCATGGGCTCCCGAGGGGCCGGACTGTGCCGGGGGGGCTGGGAAGGGGCTAAATGCCAGCGCTGTGCCGGGCTCAGCTCTGCACACCCTGCGGAGGAGAAGGGGCAGGGAGCCAGCTCTGCTGCCATCCCGCTCGGGGACACTGATACCCTGAGTGATACCACTGATACTGATCCTCCCCTGATCGTGGGAGGATGCCTGGAGACGAGGATGCCTGGGATGCAGGATTCCTGGGGATGGATGCTCCGGAGCATCCTGGGGTGGCAGAAGGCCTGGCACCGGGTGGCACGGTGAGGACAGCAGGGCTTGGCTGGGGCTGGTGGGGAGCACAGGCAGGGGGACAGGGGGATGTGCGGGCAGGGGGACAGGGGGATGTGCGGGCAGGGGGACATGCAGGCAGCTGGATGGGCTCTGTTACAGTGCAGCTCCTCAAGTCGGCGGACCTGGGGCGGCAGAGCCTGCTGTACCTGAAGGAGATCGGCCATGGCTGGTTTGGCAAGGTGAGCCCAGGGACCCCCAGACCTCCCACTCCCCTGGCTGTCCCAGGGGGGTTTGGGGTGTGGATGGAGGGATGAGCCTGTCCCTCACCCCAGGTGTTCCTGGGGGAGGTGAACTCGGGCATCAGCAGCACCCAGGTGGTGGTGAAGGAGCTGAAGGCGAGTGCCAGTGTGCAGGACCAGATGCAGTTCCTGGAAGAAGCACAGCCCTACAGGTACCTCTGGGGTCACTCCACAGTGCTGGGAGTGGGGATGCTGTGCTATGGGGGCAGATCCACTCTGTGCCACCTGCAGCTGCTGGGCAGGGCCATGTCTGCCCCTTGCTCTGGGGCAGCACAGTTCTGTGGGGCCACAGCCATGCCATGGGGCAGCAGTGAGGTCATGGGCAGAGCTGGGCCAAGCAGGGGGGGGCACAGGGCTGCTCCTGCCCCAGCACAGCTGAACAAATGTCCCTTTGTGACACATCCTGGGCGCTGGGACGTGCTGGTACCCGCTCCCGGCAGCCCCTGTGGTGCAGGCAGGATGATGGCTCCTGGGGCACTGCTGCCATCCCCCTGGCACAGGCAGGGCAGTGGTGCACAAACTCCCCCGTTGCTGTGCCCACGCAGAGCCCTCCAGCACACCAACCTGCTGCAGTGCCTGGCCCAGTGCGCCGAGGTCACGCCGTACCTGCTGGTGATGGAGTTCTGCCCGCTGGTGAGTCCCTGTGCCCGCTGCCCGCGGTGCCCCCGGGGTGCCAGGCACGGAGGGTGACAGTGGCACTGCCCGCAGGGTGACCTGAAGGGGTACCTGCGGAGCTGCCGGGGGGCCGAGGCCATGACCCCGGACCTGCTGACCCTGCAGAGGATGGCGTGCGAGGTGGCCTGCGGCGTCCTGCACCTGCACAGGAACAACTACATCCACAGGTAGGCTGTGCTGCCTTCTGGGGGGAGCAGTGAGGGGTCTGCACGGGGGTCCCCAAGGTGCCAGTGCTCCTGCCCCACCACTGCTCCTCTTGCCCAACAATATCCTGGTGCTGAGTGAGTTGCAGACGGAGACTCCAGCATCAGTGATTTTGTTGAGGAGGGGGCGCGCTGCCGTCGGGGGCCACCGGAGTGTCCCCACCCGAGCCTGGCTCTGCAGGTGGGTCCCCACAAGGGTGCTCGAGCTGCGGGAGGGGGACATGGGGCTCCCAGCTGCGCTGGAGAGGGGCTCCCCTAGGGCAGCCCAGCCCCGGTGGTCCTGTCTGTGCCCCCCTGCACGACCCGCCCAGTGCCGGAGCAGCCGCCCGGCCCCGTGCCAGGGCTCACGTTGCCCGGGAACAGCCGCCTTCTGCTTGGCTCGGCGTGTGACGGATGGACGGACGGACAGCGGCGCGGCTGGGGCCGCGCAGGCATTCCTGCTGTGCACTGAGAGCCGCGTTAGGGCACGCCCGCACCGGGCGGGGAACGGCCCCGCCGCCGCTCGGCCGCCCCAGCCGGGTCCCGGTGCCCGCCGAGCTCTCGGTGCCGGTGACAGCTCCGGCTTTGCTTGGCAGCGACCTGGCCCTGCGGAACTGCCTCCTCACCGCCGACCTCACCGTGAAGATCGGGGACTACGGGCTCTCGCACTGCAAGTACAAAGTAAGGCTGGTTGGAGGGAGGAGGGGGCTGGGGCTGCGCGCTGGGATCCCGCGGGACCCCCCCCTTCCCACCCTGGCACAGACCCGATGAGCCTTCCCCCACCCTCACGCACACATCCCCATCCCCGATGTCCCTGTGTTTGCTGGGGTGCAGGGGGGTTCAGACCACCCTGCAAGGGACCCTTAGTGCCACTCAGTGTGCCCTGGCACCCACCCAATGGGGTGACACTGCCTGGGCTGGTCCAGACAGGCCCCTCTGCCAGGCACAGGACCCTGCAGGCAGCTGCCAGCACAGCCTGGGGTTGCCCACCCGTCCATTTGTGTCTCTGTCCTGCTCCAGTTTGCCCACGGCTCCTGCAGAGCTGGGATTGCCAAACTGGGGGTCTGGAGGGGCTCAGGTGGGGGAACAGAGGGGCAGAGGGGGGAAGGAGGGGAGGCAACAGGGGACAGTAGGTGCCAGGAGCAGGGCAGGACAGGCTGGGGGCAGATGTGGGGGAACAAGGGGCACGGGGAGCAGATGTGGGGCAACAAGGGGCACAGGGGGCAGCGATGGAGGCTGGGGAGGCAGAGGATGGTGACACGGCCGGTCCCTGACGCCATGGATTGACGTTCTCTTCTCGTACTGACCCTGCACACTTGGCAGGACGACTACTTCGTGACGGCCGACCAGCTGTGGGTGCCGCTGCGCTGGATCGCGCCCGAGCTCATCGATGAGGTGCACGGCAACCTGCTCGTGGTGGACCAGACCAAGGCCAGCAACGTCTGGTGAGCGGCTCTGGGGGGCACGGGGGGCTGCAGCTTCACGGGGTGCGCCGGGGTGGTTTTGGGGCCGACGGAGGGGGCGGGATGGGGCTCTCCCTGC
The DNA here is from genome assembly GCF_901933205.1 of Camarhynchus parvulus. Taxonomy (NCBI): domain Eukaryota; kingdom Metazoa; phylum Chordata; class Aves; order Passeriformes; family Thraupidae; genus Camarhynchus; species Camarhynchus parvulus. The sequence goes on from NC_044588.1 coordinate 5,122,071, forward strand.
ACCCCCAGCACGGTGCCATGCCCGCAGGTCGCTGGGCGTCACCATCTGGGAGCTGTTTGAGCTGGGCAGCCAGCCCTACGACCACTACTCCGACCGCCAAGTGCTGGCCTACGCCATCAAGGAGCAGCAGCTGAAGCTGCCCAAGCCCCAGCTGAAGCTGTCGCTGTCGGAGCGCTGGTGAGGAGCCCGAGGTGCCCCCTTCCCCTGCCCCGCGGCACGGGCGGGGGCCGGGCTGACGCTGGCCGCTCCCCACGGCAGGTACGAGGTGATGCAGTTCTGCTGGCTGCAGCCCGAGCAGCGCCCCACGGCCGAGGAGGTGCACCTGCTGCTGTCCTACCTGTGCGCCAAGGGAGCCACGGAGGCCGAGGAGGACTTCGAGAAGCGCTGGAATTCCATGAAACCAAACGGCAGCGCCAGCGGCAGCCACCACGGCCCCGAGCTCTCGTCCTTCCCGCTGCTGGAGCAGTTCTCGGCCGACGGTTTCCCCTCAGACGGGGACGACATCCTCACTGTCATGGAGACCAGCCACGGCCTCAACTTCGAGTACAAGTGGGAGCACACCAAGACCGAGCACTTCCAGGCCCCCCTGGGGTCCCTGAGCCCCAGCAGCGCCGCCCGCTACCACGACCTCTATTACCCAGCCACCACGGCGGGGCTCAGCCTGGGGGTGTCCCCGTCCTGCTACGAGTGCAAGGTGTCCGGCTGCCCCGGCGTGCCGGCGCCCGGCGTGGTGCCCATCCTGGGCGCCCACAGCCCCTCTCTGGGCAGCGAGTACTACATCCGCATCGAGGGCCCCGGCGAGGGCAGCGCCGAGCTGGACTACGCCATGTGCACCTACAGCCCGGCGGGCGAGCGGGGCGCCCCGCGGGCCCCGGCCTGCTGGAGAGCGCAGGGCGGCCGCAGCGGCGGCACCTACGACTCGGACTCGGGCAGCCCCACGGTGTCCCTGAGCATGGAGCCGCTGCTGGGCCACGCTCCCGCGGCCGAGGGCTCCTGGGAGTGCGCAGAGTACTACCCGTACCCCTGCCCCGGGCAGGAGCCGCGGGGCTACGAGCCGTCCCCCAGCCACGGGGCCGAGGGGTACCTGCTGGAGGAGGAGCCCCCCCAGCCGGGCGGCCAGGACTGGCCCGTCCCCGCCTTCCAGCCCGGGGTGTTTGCCGACCCGCTGGGCGTCTCGCCGTCGGGGAACTGCGCCTACAGCCCGCCGGGGTACGGGGGCACGGCGGGCCCGAGCGGGGCCCCTCCGGACTGCGTGGCGGTGGAGCTGGGCGAGGAGAGTCCCCCCAGCGCCCCCCAGGCGGCCGGTGCCAGCCCCCCGCCTCAGCGCCACCCGTGGGCCTCCAACAGCTCCTCCAACAACAACATCGGCGGCGGCAGCCCCCGCGAGCCCCCGGCCGGCGACAGCTGGTGCTACCGCCGCATGATCACCTTCCGCGGGCTCATGGCCAAGCCGCTGGGCACGGTGCCCCGCGGGCAGCCCCAGCTCGGGGGGTCCCCGCCGGGACACGACTTCCTCCGCCCGCGGCAGGATCAGCCCCCCGCCATGGCCGGCGGCTCCTCCTCCCCGTGCCGCTCGCCCTCCCCGCGGCGGCAGGCCTGGCACGGCCGTGACTCATCACCCAGCGGCCCCGCGCAGCCCGGCACGCTGGCGGAGAGCCCCGCCGCGCCCTGGGGCCCCGCCGCGGCCCCGCCACCTGCGCCGGGGGCCCCGCGCGATGCCCGCCCTGAGGAGAGCTCGGCCGGGGGAAGCCCTGCCCGCAGCCCGCCGCCCCCGCCGCCGCGGGGCCGGGCGAGGCCGCCCCCCACGGCTGGCACGGCCGCCCCGAGCCCCGGCCAGCCCGGCGCGGACGGCGCCCAGCCCGCAGCGGAGCCCGCCCAGGCGCCCGCCGAGGCCGTGGCCGAGAGCGGCGCCTGTGCCGCCAGCGACGCCGACCGGACGCCGGACAAGACCTTCTCCAGCAGCAGCTTCCCCAGCGTGGACGAGGGCAGCGACGAGGACACGGCCGAGCTGACCTCCGGCGTCTTCACCGACTTCTCCGGGGAGTACACGGAGCGGGCGGAGGCGGCCCCGGCGCTCAGGTCCCTGCAGAAGCAGGTGGGGACGCCGGACTCGCTGGAGTCGCTGGACATCCCCTCCACCGGCAGCTCCTGCGAGGTGCTCAGCCCTGGCGCCTTCGTGCCCGCCGGCCAGGCCCGGGCCCTCGACAGCGGCTACGACACCGAGAACAACGAGTCCCCCGAGTTCGTCCTCAAGGAGCCCCACGAGCCCCGAGAGCCCGAGGCCTTCAGCCAGCTGGGGAAGCCGGCCCCGGGGCTGCCGGGGGGCGAGGGCGACGCTGCGGCCCCCGAAACGCGGCTGCCCAGCAGCCCGGGGCCCGAGGCGCCCGGCCTGGCCGAGAAGAGCCCCTACCGCGACTCTGCCTATTTCTCCGACTGCGACGCCGAGGCCGAGCGCGGCCACAAGGACGAGGGGGACAGCGATGGGTCCCGCACCCCGGAGGCACAGGAGGGTCCCCACTCCCCTTTGCAGGACATGGGGCGAGGAGAGGACCCGCTGCACCCGCCGGGCACCCGGCAGCCCCCCGGCAGCGCCTGGCGTCGCGGTGGCGGTGCCCACGCCGGCGGCGGTGGCCTTGGAGGGGGACTGGGTGGCCACAGGGGCCGGGAGCTCGCCGGAGCAGGTGCCTGGCACCGAGCAGAGCCCCGCTGGCACGGGGCTGGTGCCGGGCAGCCCCCCGCGCCCTGACACAGACACCTGTCCGCCGGGCTCTGTGGCCCCCAAGACTTTCCTCTTGACCCCGGTGCCAGCGAGCCCTGGGGAGCCATCAGCTGTTGGAGGGACCTGCGTGTCCGAGGGCGTCCCTGGACTTGGGGGGGCCACAGTGGGGGACAAACAGACTGTGACCCCCGTGCTGGGGCTTGGGGAGCGGGGGCTGCCCCTGGAGGTGTCCGGGGTGGGCGATGCGCCGGGGGGTCCCAGCACGCTGCTCCCCGCGGGTGAATCACCGCCAGGTCTCTCCCCGGCCCCGGCTGCCCCCGAGCGCCGCGAGGAGCCAGAGGAGGAGGAGGAGGACACGGAAGACAGCGACGAGTCGGATGAGGAGCTGCGCTGCTACAACATCCAGGAGCAGAGCGAGGAGAGTGAGGAGGAGCCGGCGGCCGTGCCCATCGTGGTGGCCGAGAGCCAGAGTGGCCGGAACCTGCGCAGCCTCCTCAAGATGCCCAGCCTGCTGTCCGAGTCCTTCTGCGAGGACCTGGAGCGCAAGAAAAAGGCAGTCTCCTTCTACGACGATGTCACCATCTACCTCTTCGACCAGGTAGGTGCCCTGGGGGACCGAGCCGGGTACTGGGCACGGCTCCGTGCCATTTTGGTGGTGGGAGCCATCTCCAGCCGAGCCCCCGGTGAGGTTCCTTCCTGCTGTTTTCCCATCCTCAGGAAAGCCCCACGCGGGAGCTGGCTGAGCAGAGCTTCCCGGAGCCCCGCCCTGCCTTCGGGGCAGCCCCCCTCGCCTTCGGGGCAGCCCCCTGCCAGTGGCAGCCCCCCCAGCCCCACGGACAGGCTCGGAGCCTCCGACGACTCTTCGGACGGCAACGCCTCGGAAGAGAGTAAGAGACCAGGAGGAGCTCATGGGGCGGATTGTGGGGTGGTGAGAGGGCAGCGTTTGTGGGAGCATGGGGAGACAGTTATAGGGTCATGGGGACAGCAGTTATGGGATGATGGAGGGCCACTTATGAGGTGATGGGGTTAGAGATTATGGGGCTCACAGTGGGCTCAGCCCCCTCACTTTGTATCCCAGGCGGTGGCTTCGAGTGGGACGATGACTTCCCGCTGATGCCAGTGAAGCAGTCCCTGGTGGCCTCGCTGCCGGGGACGCCGGCGGAGCCCCCCGCGGCCGTGCCCGCCCTGGTGCCGCCGCAGAAACAGGTGCTGCCCATCCAGCTCTCCCGGTTCACGGTCTCACCTGCCCCGGTGTCCCGGTTCTCCATCACCCACGTCTCCGACTCGGACATGGACTCCATAGGAGGTGAGTCCCCCTCGGGGTGCTGCTCCGTGGGTGCCCAGAGCGGCGGGGTCCCAGTGCCATCCACACCGTGAGCCCTGTCCCTGTGCCCCGTGGGGACGGTCACCCTGCAAAGGGCTGGATGTCCCACGGGGGTCCGGACATGGCTCTCTCTGCTCGTTGCAGGCAGCAGCGAAGACGGTGACCGGGAGTGAGCCGGCCAGGACGCAGCCGGCATTGCCCTGGCACCGGGGCGGCGCGGGGGCCGCCCGTGGGCTCCCAGACCCCGCTGGGCAGTTCAGTTTTAGGCAGATTTTATCGCAAGGAACTCGTTTGCTGCTTCGAGTGGGAGCGGGGCCGGCGCGGCACCCGCGGGGCCAGGCGGTGGGTGACGGTGACGCCGTGCGCGCGTGCGGGTGGCTGTGAGCGTGCGTGTAAAATAGACACTTATATATATATATATACATATATATATATATAAATTATAGCGTTTCAAGGGTAGTGCCCTGACCTTGCTAACATTTGCCGAGTGTCCTCCCCAGTGAAGTTCCCCCTTGGCTTCTTGCCCACATGTGCTCCCCGAGGCAGTTTGTCCCCCACACCCCTTCTCCCCCGGGCTGTCCCCTCCCTGTGCCCCGTGCTCAGTCTTGCGCCTTGTGGCAGCTTGGCTGTCCCACAGCGGCCCCACAGCTGCCCCATGGCTGCCCCAGAGGCACTCCACGACATTCCTGACCGAGGGGCCGCTGGCTGCTGCCACTCTGGATGTCACTCCCTGTGCCAGGGGTGCCACCGGCTACCCAGAGCGGTCCCCATGGCTTTGGAGCTCCCCTCCCTTGGTTTGCAGGGCTCAGTCCCAGCTGGGGACCCTGAGGAGTGCTGGGACCCTTGCCCATTGTAGTGAGGAGCAGCACGTGGAGGGCTGGTTGTGGAGGGAGTATCCCCCACCGGGACCCGCCAACCTGACTATTTTTGTATTTAAACAAAATTATTAAAAAACCCTAACCCAAACCCCACCCCAAAACCAAAACTTGCTGTTGACTGAACCCACATTGACGCGATTTTAAGTTATTGCTGCCAAAGAGACTTACTGGGGAGCGGGGGGAGGGGGGCGCGCTCGTGGTTCTTTGTTCTGTTTTGGGGTTTTTTTGTTTGTTTGTTTCTTTCTTTGTTTTGTTTTGTTTTTAATTCATTCGAGGCTTAGGATAATTGTGCAATTCCAGCTTCCGGAAGGAAATAGAAGTAAGCGGAGCTGAGCGAAACCTTGAATTCAGGGCTGGTTCCTTTTGGGGTCTATAGACCAAACCCTGAGGTGAGAAATGTCCCCCCTGAGCCCCTGCCCCTGTCCTGGCTCCTGTGTAGGGGCATGAGGGCACACGGGTGTCCCCGTGCAGGGACACTGCACAGACAGCACCTATGTGGGATGGGGCTGGTGCCAGGGGCTCTGCTCCATGCCACAGCATGGTGCCACCCTGGGCTGGACACAGCCCTGGCACCAGGACCCCTGGGATGAGCCTGTCCCCACCCCAGCCTGGCACTGGTGCTGGCAGAGGTGTCCCCATCCCCACCCACCTTTCTCCCACCCTCTCCCACGGCCAGCCCAGCCTGGAGCTGTATCCCAGCTGGAGTGCCCTCGGTGCTCAGGAGGCTCTTGTGGGGGCCAGGGGCTGTTCCCCAGTCCAGGACCCTGGGGGACCCCAATTCAGCCCCAGCGTGGCCATGCCACCCCATACCCCCACTGCTGGTTCCTCCCCCCTACTAAGCAATGAGTGCTTATTTAAGAGTTTTATTTAAGCCCCCACCTGGCCTGTAATGCCCCACCCCAATTCTCCCAAGCTTTTTCCTTATCCTTTACAACAGGAGCCCACCCCCTGCCCTGACCAGGGCTGCTCCCCATGCAGGACTGGGATGCTCCTGGGATTCCCTTCCCACAGCACCCACCCTCCTACCCCCTGATCCCCCCGCCCCTGCACCCCAGCACCGGAGGGGTTTGCTCAGCCCCTGGCACCCAGGGGTGCTGGCCCAGCCCCCCCCACACCCTGGGTTTGGTCTATGGCGCCGCAGGTCCCGGCCCCGGAGGGCGGATGAGGACAGAGCTGTGGCTTGGGTAACTTTTTTAATAGAAAGGCTCTTCTTACATGGTCTATTTTCTCAATACGGGTCATAATTGCTGTATTTTTTATCAGTGCTGATTTCCATACAGCTCCCAGCATGTGTGTCAAATCTCATCGGGCCAATAATAAAGTTTTTAAAATATCTTAAGCCGTTTCCTGCCCCGATCATTGCCCAGCAGCCAGGATGGAGCCAGCTCGGGAGGGCCCCGGCCACGCTCCAGGGCCAGGCAGGAGCCTCTGGCCAGGGAAAATGCTGCCGGAGGGAGGGCTGGGGGAGGTTGAATTGCTCATAAATTACTTTTTCTCATAAAAAATTATTTCAGGTTACATCTTACAGGTGCCACCGAGCCAGGAGGTGCAGCGAAGCCCCCGGGGGCTGGCTGGAGCCAGGGGGGCAGCTTGGGGGCCCAGGGGACAGCCCCTGGCACGGGGGTGGAAGAGGACACCGCAGTGGCCGAGGGGAGCCCAGGCCTGTCCCCACCCCGGGCTGTGACCACCAGCCCTCTCCCACCCACTGTCCCACCCCTCAGCAGAGCCCTTTCCCTCACCCCTGCCCCCTCTGCCCCCCACCCATCTGCTCCAGTCCTGGGAGAGGAAGAGGAGGCACATCATGGAGCTGGGAGCCCTCGTGCAGAGCTGGAGCCTGGGCAGCCACAGGAGAAGCTGTTTTCCTGCAGTGGAGCTGGAAGCCCCATCAGAGGGGACACAGGAGAGATGAGCCACCACGTCCGACTGGGACCGAGCCCCCTGGGCTGGGGACGCTCCCTGCCCTGCCCAGTGCCCAGCCAAGCACCCCGTGCCCGGCCTGTGGGCACCAGGACCTGCTGCACCAGTGATCAGAGAGTGCAAAAGGAGAAATACAACGGAAAAAGCAAAAACTCTGTTCGGGTTCAAGCCCTCACCCATGGGAGATACAGTTCCTGCCTGGAAACCTCTTCTCCCTGTGTGTGGAGCAAGGATGTGACCCTGGTCACTCAGGAGCTGCGGGAAGGGCTGTGGGAGCCACCTTGCTCGTGGGCACCCCCAGCAGTAAGCTTAGCAAGTGTGTGTGCATATATATATTTATATATATTTATCTCTATCTATCTCTCTCTCTCATGCAGCCCTAGGAATAGAGGAAGAGCAAACAGCCAAGCAAGAGGTCCGGATGGGAGCTCCTGTCTGCAGGGAGAGCAGGGGCACCCCAGGGCTTACTCCCACACTGCCCTGCCTCCACCAGTGGTTTTTTCCTAGCTTATATTTTACAGCAGTACCGTAATTCCCTGCAGCACCCCGAGCCCTGGCACAGCAGGAGCTCCGGGAGCGGAGCTGGCCCCATCCCAGCGGGGGCTGCAGTGCTGGCACCCCCTGCCCTGTCCCAGCCCGAGGCATGGCGTGGGCACTGGGCTCTGGTGGGAGCCTGGGAGCTGCCTGTGCCACCCACCGTGCCTTGGCTTGCCCGGGGTGTGCTGCCTGGCCTGGAGATGTCCCCATGTCCTGCCTGGCCTGGGGGTGTCCCCATGTCCTGCCTGGCTGGCCTGGGCGTGTCCCCATGTCCTGCCTGGCCTGGAGATGTCCCCATGTCCTGCCTGGTCTGGAGATGTCCCCATGTCCTGCCTGGTCTGGGGATGTCCCCATGTCCTGCCTGGTCTGGGGGTCCCTCTCGTCTGAGCAGGGGGACCCTGTCCTCTCTGCCTTGCTGCCCCCTGGAGCACTGTGAGCCAACAATGGAGAGTTGTTCCCCAGCTGAGCCCCTTTCCCCACCCACAGCAAGCTGCTGCTGGGCCTGGGAGCCGCCCCAGCTCTGGGACACGCTGCCCTGACTCCGGGAAGTGCCACCACACTCAGCACAGGCAGGGGACAGGTGACACGGCAGCGCTGTGACCCTCTGCCACCGAGGGAGTCTAGAGAAGAGAGAACTAGGGCACTAGTTTGAGCCTTTGGCTTTCAAAGCAGCAGGATTAATAAATTCCGCTTAGAAATGGAGTTCTGGGAAGCTGGACATGCAGCAGCGAGGAGGAGGAGGATGAGGAGGATGAGGATGAGGAGGTGGCGAGTGCCACGCGGGCGCCAGGGCTCCCGGATCAGCTGATGAGCGGCGCCGAGCGGTCGTTTGTCACCGTTGGCTTCAGCTGGACGTTGGCAAAGGGGTTCCTGCGGAGGAAGAGGAAGAGGAAGGGTTAACAGGAGGCCTGGAGAGAACAGGGCACCGGCACAGCGAGCGAGACTGGCGAGACCCCAGAACCAGCAGCGTTTGGGAAGGGCTTAAACTGGAAAAGCTCTGCCTTGTGGAGCCCCCAGCCCAGGTGCCCCACTCCCTGAGCTGCCCCCACAACTCTGCTCCTCTCCCAGCCAAGCCGTGGTGGGTCAGAGATGAGCCGAGCCCAGCTGCAGGGGGATGTTCTCCTACCTGGCTCTCCTCCAGCCTAAAGCTGGGGATGCCAGGGGGGCCAGGGCTGATGAAGCTGCTCCAGCCTCCTCCAAGGCTGGACTCCAGCACTCCCCATAGGTGGGAGCACTGTGGGTCACCCAGCCCTGGAGCAGGGGGTTATGGCTTCGCTCCTGGCCAAGGGCAGAGCTGGCAGCTCCCTGCAGAGCCTTGTGCTGCCTCTGGGGAAGTTAATACCCAAAAGGAAGAGTGTGGGAGACTAAGGACAGCTGGATGAGCTTGTCAGAGTGCAGGGCCCAGACTGGCTGACCTTGGGTTTCACCTACCTGGGGTGTCCCCAGCACCCTCCTGCTGCCATCGTCACCTGGCCAGGACAGGGTGCAAGGATTCCTTTGCCACGGGGAGCATCCTTACCCCTTCTCCAGGAGGTCCCCTCTGTCCTCTCCCAGCAGGAGTTAATTCCTGGGGGGTGTGGGCAGCTCTGGGGGTCCCTCTGGCTGCCTGGGGAGCCCCAAGCACCCCCTGCCCTCCCTGCAGCCCCTCTGTCTTGTCTGCCCACTGCCCCCAACCCTCCCCAGGAGCCACACAATCCTTCTGTCCCCGGAGGGAGCAATGGCCACAGCCCCCCAGGCCAGGTCCCACAGCGGGGCCTCTGCTGGTCACCCACCATGGGGGCACAGCCCTGCTACCCCTGATGTGGGTTCAGGTAAAGTGCTGTGGTTACCATGTGCACCTGCACCGAGCAGCTTTGGGATGTCCCCAGAAGCTTTGGGATGTCCCCAAAAGCTTTGGGATGTCCCCAGCCATCTCCCAGAGCAGGAGGAAGATGCTGGGACCTGCACCCCTCTGGGACAGGGTCTCACTGTCAGCCCCAGGCCGGACCTCTGCCATCCCTCACCTCTCCACATTTGCTTTTTCTTTCCTTAAAAGAGAAATGACTTTTGCTTAAAAATAGGGTAATTAATTTCACACCTAATTAATGCAGCTGCTTAGATCACTTTCCCTCCCAAGATGCCAAAATAGATTCTCAGGACTGGAGGGAGAGGAAAAGTTGCTTTGATGAGTCACCAGGGGCTCATTTAACTCTTTCTGTACTGGCAGAGAAGAGCCTTTGGGATGGAGCCTGCAGCTCCAGGGAAAGCAGCTCATGGATCAAAGAGAAACGGGGAAGGAGCTCTCCAGGCTCTGCAGTGCCAGCGAGGAGGAGGTCTGGACTCCTGGGGAGGCTCCTGCATCCCATCCCTGGGGCCAGGACCAGGAGGCTCCTGGGACGAGTCTACAACAAAAAAAGCTGCTCAAAAAACCTGCGGTTAGTGCGGGCAGGGCTGGGGCCGGCGGACACCTACAACCAAAGAGCCGGTTACGGGGAGAGGGGGCAGAGCAGCTCAGCATCCCGGCAAGCGCAGCCACGGCAGCGGGGCGAGCAGCAGAGGCAGCCGGGGAGCCCGGAGCTCGGGGACAAGCGGCGGTGACGCAGGGAGGGGACGGCGAGGCGGGAAGCAGAGCGGTGGCACCGTCCCCGCGCAGCCCCGCGGCCTCACCCACTGCCCAGCGCACCCAGGGCTCGGCCCCGCGACACCATCACTTACTAACTACGGGCAGGGCCACCTCAAAACCTGGCCACTTCAACATCGGGGCTGCAAGGGAAACAGAAGGCAGGTTGGAGGACGCCGCGACGCTTGATGGGAACAGAAGGTCGTGGTTAAGGAGAGACTTAAGGCCACGAGCCGGCCGGCAGGCCGAGAGCCCGCTGGCCACCCCGCACGCAGCGCTGGCAGGCAGAGGAAACAGGAGGAAAAAGAAGAAAAAGGAGGAAAAGTGGTGTTTGTTGAGTCGCTGGTGCTGTGAGGAGGGGAAGGAAGGGCACGGCCAGCCGGGAGCTGTGGGAGCGCAGCGGCCGGGCACGGCGGGGGCTGCGGAAGGGAGGGGGCGGCTTCCTTCCCCGCTCTGTGCCGGCCACCGCCGCTTTCCCAGCGCCGGGAAAGCGCAGCCGGAGCCTCGGAGCCTCGGCATGTGGCAGCAGGGGCAGCATCACCCCTCGGATGCTCAGCGAGGGGGAGCCGGCCCTAAAGCAGCTGTCGCTGCTCCCGCTCAGCGAAGCTGTTTAGTGCCGCAAAGGCAGCGTCCCCAGGGATGAGCAGGGAACAAAAACACGGCCTGGGAATGCGCGGTGGGCGATGCAGGCGGTGAGGGCAGCACACAGGCACGGCAGCCGAAAAAGACACCGAGGCCCAGCTCAATGCAATAAATAAAACTTTTATTCAAACAATAACTCAGTACAGGGCACAATTCTCTCTGGCTTTTAAAAAAAGGTTTTTCAGCACTTTACAATCTCCACACAGGCTTTGCTAGGCTGGGTTTGTGTTTTTTATGATTTTTTTTTTCCCCCTCTACATTCAGTCATTCATCGTGAAATATCCTGGGTTAAAAATCCTTAGCAAAATTCGGACATCGATGCAGGAGGGGCTCAGAACAGTGTGCCCGGAGGCGAGGAGATAACCCAAAAACTGGTCCGGGGTGGGGGGGGGTCTATTGCCAGCAATGTCCCAGTAAACAGGCAATGTCAGAGGTCTTAAAAATCACATCAGAAAAAAGCGTGAACAGCTTTGCAGTGGAGACGGCCACGGGCACTGGGAGGGCTATGGCCGGGCTCGTGCGGAGCGGGACCCCCAGGGCAGGCTGGGAGCCCCCCGGGCACTGCCAGGGCTGCCTCGCCCCAGCCCGGTTTGGGCACGCGAGCAGCCCTCGGAGCCCCAGCCCTAGCGTGAGGTAACAATACCTTGCTACAAAAAATATATATATATATATATTTATAAAACAACCAGGAGTAACACTTCCGGGGGGGTTCCCGCGGCCGGCGGGACCCCAGCCCAGAAGCAGCCCTTTCCCCGGGGCGGGAGCTCTGTGCCATCCGCTTCTCCCAAAGGATGGAAGCGGATCGGGCCCAGGGGGAGGCGCGGGGACGCTGCCCCCCCTCCGGGAACGGCATCCCGGGCGCGGGCATCCCGGATGCTCAGTAACAGTACGGACACCAGAGGCCATGCATATGTGATCCAGTCTGGGAGTTTGGTCCAGGCTCGTGCGGGGCGGCCGGCGCGGCCCCTGGGGGGGACAGTGCATCGCTAACATCACACGGGAGGACAAACACCGGGTCCCACTAAGTGACAACTGCGCCTGGGCTGCGAGCACAGGCCTGGCGGCAGTTTCTGCTTCAAAAAGGCTTCAGAAACAAGGGCACTGTGAACACCGGGGAGGGGTGAGAAGCACCATGGTTTCCTTGAAGATCACAAGAGTTTCAAATCCAAAAGAAGTAGAGAAAGAGAAACGAAAGGGAAGGAAAAAAAAAGGGGGGAGGGAAAGAAGCAGAAAGCTCTTCCAAGCAGCAAGGGGCCGCTGCGAGCCCAGGTGTCCTCACACCGTTGATACCAAACTGCCACTGCCGCTGCGGAACAAAGCACAGAGATGCCAGAGTGGCCGCGGGGCAGCACCGAGCTCACGGCACCGCGGGCGGGACCCTGCACGGCCACGGGCTCCACCCAGCCCCAGGAGCCAGACGGGGCAGCTCCGTTGCACAGGGGATGGATGAAGGAGGTGCTGGGGAAAGGCCCGGGAGCGTGGGCTCTCCGTGGCTTCCCTACCCAGGTGTGAGCCAGGAGGAGGTCGGGAGACGCGACTCTCTGGAGGAGCACGAGCTTGGGGACACCAGGCTGGCCCTGGCACCTGCCCTCCCTGGGTCCCCCCATCTCACAGATGAGACCTGGCCCCATCCCAGTCCCTGGGGAGCCCACGCAGGGACCCCTGTGGGGACACAGCCCCACGGCTTCACCCACAGCCAACACCAGGAGCTCGCAGGGAATGTGACAGCAAGGTGACATCTTACCTGTTGACGGACCTCGTCCCGTAGTCATCGAGACCCTGTGGGGAGGAGAGGAGGAAGCACAGTGAGGGACCTGTGGGCTGTGCCTGCTCAGGTGCCACCGGAGGGTCACACGAACAAACCAAAGTGCATCAGGACCCAGGGCCGAGAGCTGATGCATTTGGAGAGGAAAAGGAGATATGGAGATGATTGGAGTGGGATTCAGACAGCAGGGAGTGAAGTTCCACCACTCCCTGTAGGCTTTATCTGGCCAGACATGGAAAAGCGATTGCTGGGAGAGCCCTGCTCTGCTCTGCCCAGCCCCTCAGAGGAACAGAGCTCTGGCTGCTGCTGAGACTGTTGGAAAGGGGCTGCACGACTGAGAGACACCAGTGAAATGTTCTGTGGAAAGAGGGGTTGCCTGTATTCACTCCCACCAGAAACCCACAGGGTTTTGGACCATTTTCTCCTTTAGCCGGTGCTGAGCAGGCTTTGCAGGGAGGGACTGAGGGGCAGCTGGGGATCAGGCCTGGAGAACACCCCTCAAGGACATCCCTCCTTGAGCTAGGGCCTGCCCTGGGATGTGACTGGACCAGCTCTGCTCTCCATAACAAACATGGAGAAAACTCCAGGAAAGAGGGGGAGTCCCTGGCCTCTGAGCTGGCCATGCATCAGCAACCAGAGACCCACATTCCACCTTCCCAGGAATGCTCCCAGTCCCAAAATACCCACTCCAGCAGCAAATCCTGCTGGAAAACCCCAGCAAAACAGCAAGAAGTGGGGCTGTGCTTCCACCCCAGTACCTGCAGAGAGGAGCAGATCCCATCTGACCTGCCCTGTGGAAGGTTTGGTGCTCACTGCCCTTCTCTCTCCCTCCTCATCCTCTCCCCTCTGCCAGCACGTGATGCCAGCGTGGCTCATCCCAGCGTGCTCACTGTGGTGGGAGAGCTGCCCTACACCTGTAGCTCCCGGGTTAGGCTGATTCCACTGCTGTGCATTCTCCCTGGCTTGTTATCCAAGAAGCCCTGGGCTTGCTTTGGACACTCTGAGATCCTGTCCAGGATCTGCCCCAGTGTCCCCACGGGACTGTCACCGGCTTGATGTGGCACGTGCCAGAGAAAACACTTCCAGCTGCCTGTGAGCAGCCTGTTTCTGGTGGGAGACTCCCATGGAGTCAGCAAGTGTTGTCCTTTGGGGGTTTACGGGGCCATTTTGTGCCACTGCCCCCGTGCCTTGCCCGTTCCTCCCCATCCATGGGCTCCCTGCATCCCTTCCCCCCAGCAGAGGGGCTCGGCAGGAGCAGGTCCAGGCAAGGCACGCGGATCACCAGGCACAAAACGGCCAAACTTCCATAAATCCCAAGGGAAACATTGCAAGCGTCGGACTTACAGCTGTCGACCTAGTGTAAGGCTTGTAGTGAGCGGAGGGTGCTTGGCAGAGGCCACTGGAATAGTCTTTAATTGCACACCCATAGGGCATTAGGTAGTCCTAAAACAACGAACAGAGGTTGGAGAGCCGCCCTCGGCACCCCCAGGCATCCCGGGAATGGGAACGTTCCCACTCATCCCATCCCATCCCAGAGGGACAGGGAGCCGAGACCCCCGGCCAGCACAGCAGGGACAGTGCCCAGGGATCGGTCCAGCATCCCCCAGTGCTCAAACACCCCCCCAGAGTGGGAGAAGCTGGTGGGAGAGGCTCACCTGGGAGAAGGCGGGCACGGCCACGCTGTAGGGCCGCTGCTTGAAGGTGTTGCTGCCCTGTGCTGGGAAGGCCTGGGAGGCCATGCCATAGTCTGGTGGCGGGATGGAGATGTCATCCTTGTCCAGCAGGTTGCCAGTGCTGCTGCTCTTCCCTTGCTGCAGGCTGGGGGGCCCAGAGCAGAGGTGTCAGCTCCGTGCAGAGACCTCCAGGCCACCCATCCGCCATCCGCTCATGGCAAAAGCCACCCAGAGCCAGCAACCACCCCGCTGTGCTGTTATTCCTAAGGAATTCCTAATTCCCATCCCAAGGACACTCTGTCACCCCACACAATGCTCCTACCTGGTGTGGACCCGCTCGCTGCCATCATTGTCAAGGACCCGTGTGTAGGAGAAAGGAAACCAGCCCCTCCTGAAAGGCAAAGGGGGGGATGAGGCCAAACCCAGGTTTGCCCCAGAGGAGGCTGCTCCCCAGGACACCCAGCTCGCTCACATTTTGGTTTTCTCGCTCTCTCCGTAGTGCCAGCCGTCCCGGGCCTCGGGCACCAGCAGGGTGATGAGGTCTCCCTCCTTGAAGCTCAGGAGGGTGCTGTTATCCCCGGCAGCGTGAGAGAAAATCGCCTGCACCCTCGTCCGGCCATTCCTCTCGAGCCCGGCGGCCATGGAGCTGGAGCGTGGCAGTGTCTTGTTTTCAGCTGGGGGAACAGACACCAGTGGGTGCCCCAAATCCTGCAGCCCATCCCCAGGCACAGGACAGGTCCCCACCCCTCCTTATTTCAGCCCAGTTTGTGGTTGTACTACAACCCTCGGTGTGACTCACACCTTCCCCCTCACCAAGCAGGATCGGGCTCTCAGCATCACCCACCAGCCATGGCAAAGGGAGCAGGTTCCCTGTGCCACACTCCACAAGGTTTTCCTTCTGGAAATCCTGTGAAACCCCAGGGCAGAGCCCAGCTCCAGCATCTCCTAACGCTCAGATCAGAAGGCACAAGCAGCACTTAACACCGAAGGGATGCTGTGGTCACTGTGCCCCCACCAGCAGCACCCCCAAGAACCATCCCCACCCTGGAGCACCCTGGAGCTCCCTGGGCACTGGGTCCAGCAGAGGCAGCTCCAGGGCCCCCTGGCATGACTGGGGCCTCACCTGAGGCGTAGCTGTTTTTCGGTGCCACGTTTTTGCGAACTGGGAGTGTATTGGAGTAAGAGTCACTCAGCTGCTTCTGAGGCTGGGGAGGAGATAAAGATTTGGGCTGTGCTGGCTTCATCTCAGACCAGTGGTTGTACCCGTCGCTGTCAGAGCCCGAGACTCCGTTCATCACTGGCAGGGCCTCCTGTGCCGACATGCGCTGCGAGACAGGAGGGGAGGGGGACACAGAGGGCTTCATTAGGGCATCCCTGCAGCTCCAGAACATCCCTGCAGCTCCAGGAACATCCCACTGCAGCTCCAGGGAAATCCCACTGCAGCTCCCCAGTGGGATACAGCTCCAGGAAAACCCCTGGAGCTCCAGGAATATCCCACTGCAGCTCCAGGGCCGCTCCACTGCAGATCCCCAGTGGGACACAGCTCCAGGCACAGAGGCAACTTGGAGCTTTGTCCTGTTGGGTTTAGCTCCCAGCCAAACCAAACTGCTCTGGGGCAGCAGTGGGGTCTCCTCCATGGTATCTTACTGCTCTGAGCTCCCCTGAACCTGACAATTCCCTGCTGAGCTCTGTGCTCAGCTCATGTCCCCACATCAGCGGGACACCCTCTTCTGAAGGGTCCTTCATCCCAAGGGTCACTCCAGGCCTTTCCCTGCAGTTACTGGGGTACCTGGGTTCAGTCCCACAGCTCAGGGAGCAGCCTGGACAGGCAGGTCCAGCTCCTGGGTTCCCAAACAATGCCTGGGAGCCCCTGCTCTGCCAGAGCTCAGTGGGATGGGGTGGGACAGGCAGGTCCAGCTCCTGGGTTCCCCTGTGTTCCCCTGCTCTGCAGGGCTCAATGACTGTGGTGGAATGGGGTGGGACAGGCTGCCCGTGCCCAGGTCAGGCTCCTCCCCACACCCCAGGACGGCCCAGAGCTGCCATCCCTGCCATCAGTGACAGCCCATCCAAGGACAACTTGCCAAGGACAGCGGTGGCACCGGCCCGGCCTCGTCCCTCCGGCTTTGCTCAGAAGGGCAGGACAGCTCCAGCACAGGGATACTTACTCCTACAAAAGGTGCCAGCTCCGGGGGGACAGGGAGAGGTTTGGCACCAGGGATGGGATCAGAGATGATGAGGTTGGACTTGGATGTGGACAGAGGGCTGGGCATGATGGTGCCATTGCTGCTGGCAGCCATCTGCTGCATCAGCTGGATGGCGCGCTCTGGGATCTTGTTGGGGTCCGAGCAGGATTGCTGCCACAGCGGCAGCTTCTGCGTCAGCATCTCCTTCCCCTGCAAGAGCAAAACCAGGTGTGAGGGCACAGGAGTGCAGCTGGTGTGCCCCCCTTCCCCGGGCAGCACCACACGCAGCCAGGGCTGAGCTGGGACTGATTGATGGCTCTGTGTGTGGCACAGGTAAGATAACACCCAGGGACATGCTGCTCCCAGCTCTGATGGCACCAGAGCCAGGCAGGAATCGTGAAAAAGGGGAATGAGGGAAGGGAAAGGTAATCCAATCTCTCCCCATCAAGATATCCTGCGTGCAGCATCTCCAGGCTGCAGGGAGCAGGGCCCCACGTGGAGCAGAGAAATAAAACCAGGCTGAAACCGTGGCAGGGCACAGCCCATGCTCCAGGCTGTCCCCACATCCCCAGGGATGAGCTGCTTCCTTGGGGGGCTCAGCCCCAGCAGCCTGCAGGCCCCTGTGCTGCATCCAAGCCCCACTGCTCCCTGCCAGCAGTACCATGTTCCAAGGGGGAAACAGATGGAGCCAAACTTGTCCTTATTCACCCAGAATGTACCAGCACATCCCCCTGTGTGACTCAGAGGGGGAAGATGTCCCAGCCCCCTTGAGGTCCCTCCCAAGGGTGACCCGATGTCTCTGCTCTGCCTCATCTGGGGACAAAATGTGATCCTGCATATCAAAATCCCCCTTTAAATCCAATTTCAATGTCCCTGCATATTTCCCCAACACCGGCCATCAGGTCCAGCCTCATGATCCTGTGGAGCATCCTGCAGGAGCCATGGGCAGCAGCAGGATGGAGTTTTGAGCAGGACACACACCACACCATGGACAAGCCACCAGCGAAGTCCCTCCTGCAAAATCAGCCTGTGGGTGCTGCTGCAGCACGGTTTTGGTTCATTCCTGCTGACCAGCAGCCCTGGGAGGTGCTTTTCCTGCACTTCACCAAGCCAAGCGTGGATCCGTGCTGTGGATGTGCCAGGACAGAGCTGACTAATGCCAGCTCCCTCTCCTGCTCCAGTGCCAAGCGTGGTGGTGACAGATGGCTGCTGTGAGCCTCGGAGGGCGGCGCTGGGGAACAACCAGAACGCAGCACGAGGCTGCAGGAGCAGCACCAGCCCCTGTCTGGGTGGATCCTGCTCCACGCAGCTGCTGCAGCTCCCCAGGCGGGCAGGGGCAGCTCCAGCCCTGCTCCAGGGGCAGCCATGGGCACGAGGGATGTGGGGCTGCCATGGGCAAGGGGGATTTGGAGCAGCTGCTCCTGCTGGGGAGGATCTTCCCTGGAGTCACCTGCTGGTCACCACCCCCTCGGTCCCTGAGTGTGTCCCTGTGTCTGTCCCCTATGTGTGTGTTCCCTGAATGTGTCCCTGTGTGTGTGTGTGTCCCTGTGCATGTGTCCCTCTCTCTGTCCCCTATGTATGTGTCCCTGTGTCTGTCCCAGGGTGTGTGTCCGTGTGTGTGTCCCTGTGTCTGTCCCGCTGTGTGTGTCTGTCCCTGTGTGTGTCCCTGTGTGCGTGTGTGTCCCTGTGTGTGTGGGGGGGGCTGCACCAGCTGTGGTTTTCGGGATCTCAGGCTGTTCTATGGGGTGCAGCACCCACACAGTGCCAGGGCAGCCAGGGCTGGCTCTGGCGGTGCCCCTCACTCACCTTGGCATGGTAGGTGATGGCGCTCTTGGCCACCGCGCACTGCTTCTCCACCAGGAAGCAGAACCGCCGCCTCTCCTCCGTCAGAGCTGTCTTGTAGCCATCAGACACGTAGTTCTCCAGCTCCCCTTGCTTGTTGCTGATGGCTTCGATGTACTGCGAGAGAGAGAGGAGCAGGGAAGGGGCTGCTGGCAGTGCCATGGGGCAGGCAGTGCTGCAGAGAGGGGCGGGAGGGACCCTGGCATGGGACAGACACAGGGACAGACAGAGGGACACACACACAGGGACACACACCCAGGGAAACACACAGGGAAATGCACAGGGACACACACACAGGGACACATACACACCCAGGGACACACACACACCCAGGGACAGACACAGGGACACACACGTGTGCCTGCACACCCCCCAGCCCCTTACTCATGGCAGCCCCCACGCGGAGCTGACTCAGCCGTGGGTGCCCAGCACGAGCTGTACCCGCAGCCCCCGCTCAGCACCGGGCACGGGGGTGCCCCGGGGCTGGCAGGGGCTCCCACAGCCCCCGGCTCAGCCTGGCACAAACCAGGGCAGATGCCTGCTCTGGCATCGCCCGGGCTGTGCCGGGTCCCTGCCCGCTGCTGAGGGGTGGCACAGGGACCTGGCACACACGGGGGTGCCAAGGGGACCCTGCCACACACAGGGCCACCAGCACCCCTGAAACTGCCAGCAGTGCCTTCAGCCTGTATTCACCACAGAGGACACAGAGGTGGTGCTGGGCAGTGCCACACGCTGGCACAGGGCGCCCTGGCTGTGCCCTGGTGCCACACCTGGGCTGGCAGACACGGTGGCCCTGCCAGGCTGGCAGCTGGAGGCTCCTCTGCTGGCTCCTGCTCTCCTGTGATGGTGCCAGCACGGCTGTGCCACACTGGGCTCTGCCAGCACCACACCTGGCACAGCAGCAGCACACGGGGGAACCCCCAGCTGCTTTGCCCTGTGTGATGGAAAGGTGGCACAGGGGACTCCAGGGACAGCACCAGCCTCCCTGAACACACGAGGCGCCCCCAGCTCCCTGACCTGGCCACTTTGCCCTCCCTTCATCCCTTGGGATGCTGCCAGCTCCCAGCTGCCCTGTGGCACCAGGGGAGCAGCCCTGAGAGCAGCACCTCCTGCCCATCCCTGTGCCACACTGTGACACCTCCCTGCCACCACCTCTGCCCTGGGACAGTGGCACCATGACACTGAAAAGCCCCAACAGCCCCAGCCCAGGCAGGACTGGACCTGCTTCAGGCAGCCCAAGCTTCTCTGAGCTGGGAATTAAACTGGAAATTCAGCGCCCAGAGCAGCTTTGCTGCTTCTTCACGGGTATCAGTTATTTTTAGCATGCTACAATATTTATTAAGAGATACATAAAATGGAGCAAACCAACAAAAGCAGCAAGATTCGGTGACATCCCAGACTTCAAAGGGGGATTATTTTGGGGCTGGACCTGCTCCTGGCTCCCACCCTGCTCTGAGCACTCCCTGAGAGCAAGACCCAGTGCAGGGTTGTGGCCAGCAGCTTTTGGGTCTCCCCACATTGCACCAACCCGGGTGAGAGAAAGAGCACCAGTGAGACATGGATTAAAACCCCATTTTGCAACCAACGCCGTATTTCAAAAGAGAATTTTCCCCACCAAAATGAGAAAATCCAGGGCGAACGCCCGTGGCCATGAGGAGGAATCAGCGAAGGGAGCTGGGCTGATGGCTCTGGGCACACACAGGGGGAAGGGATGGAGGTTTTGGCATCACCCCAAAGCAGAGGCACAGGGCATGGCACTGGGAATGCCAGGCAGCACCAGGCTGTGCTGGGGCAGCGTGGCACAGGAGGAGGCAGCAGCAGCCCCGGGCACACAGAGCCCCCAAAGGAGAGGAGGAGGAGGAGGAAGCGCTGGGGAAGGCTCCTGCAGCGGGCTCAGGACGGCAGCAGCCGCCTCCTCCCGGGTATTATTAGCCTGGAACAGCTCAGGGACAGAGCCCAGAGGCAGCAGCCTGGCAGTGGTGATGGGAGCTGGGGAGTGGTGCCCCAGTGCCAGCCCCAGTGCCAGCCTGGAGAGCCCCCAGCCCCCCCCGGTGCCAGCCTGGAGAGCCCCCTGCCCCTCCAGCTCAGCCCCACTGTGCCTGGGATGCACCAAGCCCTGCTGCCCACACTCATCCACACCAGGGGCAGCTCCACAAGAGGTTCTACCCCAGGAGAAGGGGCAGGAGAGCTCCCCCTCCTGCAGAGCCCCGTTTCTGGAAGGGAAGCACACCCCTGACAGCGCCCGAAATAGCAGGAGCACACACGGACCCCGATCCCCATTCATTTAATTAATTTAATTCTCCCCCAACATCCTGTCTAATTTACTAACTGGGCCACCAAGAAGGAGAAGGTGAGGAGTGAGAAGAGCTCAGCTGCAGCTGATTTGGCTCAGATTCCCTGCAGGATCCCCATGCCTGGGTCAGGCACGGCTCCAGCCCAGACACCACACACGGAACAGGGAGAAGCCCTGATCCTGGCAGCGTGAGGGCTCCAGCTCCCAGCAGCATTTAAATCCACAGGTCCAAGCCTTATTTACAGCCCGGGCTGGTTTTGCAAGGCTGCTGCTGATTGCTGAGCTGAGCAAGGCTTGTCTGAGCCAGTCGGAACACGCCGCTCCGCAGCGCAGAGCCCACGCTCCAAACTTAGTGCTCAGAGCTTTATATACTCCATGGAAATGTGCTCCTGTGCCACGGATTTACCCAGAGCCCAGCTTTACACGCTGTTCCAGCACAAAATGGCGAGCCACACTCCTTGTTCACGAGGTGGTGTTCAGTTTGGGTTCGCTCACATTGACAGTGGGCTGTCAGATAACGCTCAGGAAGGCAAATTTAAATCAAAAGCCTGTTAAACATGCCAGATGCACGGGGGGAAAGCAACACATGAAGCACAGTGTGAGATCTCGGGGCTGCACTCCAAGGAGAAGCTCTGCCTTGCCCAGGAGTGAGGCTTCACCTGCAGCCAGGTGCCCACCAGGACCCCAGGGCTGCTGCTCTGGTCTCCATTCCCAGAAATGGGGGAATCTCAGCCACCCCACCCTGAAGCACAGCCAAACCTCTGCAGCTTGGCATGCCCTGATCCCCTGACAGGGCTGGGGGAAGGGGCTGCCCTGCCAGGCTCAGCAGCTTCTCCAAAACCCCCCTGACAAGCACAAAGCACTCCAGCACTGTAAACGGAGACCTTGACTGATTGAGGTTGTCAGCTTCAAACTCACACGTTGAGAATCATCTAAATAAAATCCCTGGTTGGAAGGAGGAGAGAGAAACCCCACTTGTGATCTGAGCAGGGCTGGTGGCTGTGCCCAAAGCCAGGGCACACACCAGAGCCACCCAAGAGCTCCAGAAAATCTTTTCTGGGTTTCTAGGTTGGAGAGGCCT
Organism: Camarhynchus parvulus; assembly: GCF_901933205.1. Classification (NCBI taxonomy): domain Eukaryota; kingdom Metazoa; phylum Chordata; class Aves; order Passeriformes; family Thraupidae; genus Camarhynchus; species Camarhynchus parvulus. The sequence goes on from NC_044588.1 coordinate 5,143,524, forward strand.
CAAATAACTCCCCCGTGCCGCGCCCCCCTCCCGCATCCACTTCCAATGCAGCGGGAGCTGCTGACCTAATTAGCAGTGTCAGCACGTGGGGCACAGCCCTGGGCACTGGGAGCCTGCCAGGATGTGCCACGGGGCCAGGCTGGCACAGCCAGGGCTCCTGGGGCACCCCTGGGTATGGAGGGGCTCAGCCAGGGACCCCCAGAGTGGGCACAGGAGCGGGGCTGGAGCCACAGAGGGCAGTGCCAAAGCCACCCTGCCATGGAGGGCAGTGCCTGTGCCACCCCTGCCATGGAGGGCAGTGCCAAAGCCACCCTGCCATGGAGGGCAGTGCCAAACCAGGCTGGGTCACCCCGTGGGTCAGACAGGGAATTAGGAGCAGCAGATGAAAAGGGAACGAGCTGCTGCCAAGCCACAGCTTGGGCAGCCACTGATGTCTTGCACAGAAAGGCAGGGAGGGCACACAGACCTGGCAGGGAGGGCACTCAGCCCTGCCACCTCCCCAAGGCCAGCACGGTGACAGCTCAGGGGATGGAGATCAAGGAGCAGCTGAGAAATGTCGAGCCCTGAGCTGCAGGAGCACACTGCAGGATCACACACTGCTGTCAGTGCAGGTGGAGCAGCTCCAGCCCAGCCTCTGAAAGCACAGCCTGGCTGGGAAATGAGTTCAGAGCTGCCATCCCAGCCAGGAACGTGCAGACACAGGGAACAGGAGCCAAGGGCTGAGCTCCACACAGAAACCATCACTCCAGATCATTCCTGGTGTGTTTGGCACCCAGCAGGCTGAGCCAAGGGCCAGCCCCAGGGACAAGAGGGGACTCCCAGCAGGCAGGAGCTGCCCTGGGGTCACCAGCACAGCCCAGCCCTGAATTTTGGGGCCAGAAAGCCAAGGGGAGCACGTGGCAGCAGCAGCAGGAGGGATGCAGGGCAGGGAGGGGCTGTGCCCACTGCAGCTCTCGTACCAAGGAAGGATTGGTCAGGACCAGTGGCACAGAGCAGTGAGAAAAGAGAAAGGAAAGGTCAGGGGAGGGAGAGGGCTGTGCTGGATCGATGCAGGAGCCTGAAATACCTGGAAGGAGTAAACACAGACAGAAGGGAGGGTTTGCTTAGGCAGCCATGAGGGAGAAGAGCTAGAAATGGGATAGGATTAAAAAGAAGTTGGGATGGGGAAGGGCATCTGAGCAGGCAAACCTGCTGAAACCCCAGCACAGCACAGAGGCAAAGTGAGCAGAGCAGGGATGCTCAGCCCGGAGAGCTTTTCCTCATTCCCAAAATGCTGCTTGTGGGGCAGCTGGCGGGGCCTGGAGCAGCCCCAGGGGTGGCACTGTCCCCTCCTGCAGCCCCCCAGCCCTGTGTGCCACCCAGAGAGCTCAGGTGCTGTGTCCAGCCAGGCACGGCAGTGCTGGATCCCAGTTTGGGGCTATCCCAGCCTCTCCCAGAGCCAGGAAGGAGAGCAGAGCTCGGGATGAGCCCTGACCCAACCTCTCCTGTGCTATGGCAAATAAAACAGCCCTACAGCAGGGAATGGCCACACACAGCCCAAACACATTTCCCTGCCTTCTGTGGGGTCACTGACCCTGCAGGAGCCCCCCAGAACCACAGCAGAGCCCTGCAGGTTTAACAACCTCCCCCTGCCCCGCTCAGCACCAGCCCCCGGGCAGGAGGGAAGCCCTGATGTGCTCCCCAGCAGCCTCCCCTGCTCAGCTCTGCGGGATCAGAGCTGGGCCACGGCTGCTGATAGACATCCAGGGTGAAGGGAAAGGCAGAGCAGGGGAGCCAGGGGAGGCAGCCCCAGAGCTGGGCACGCCAGGCTGCCCCCCTCCCCTGGGCAGGGCTGTCTGCCCTCGTTTGTCACATCTGCAGCAGCCCCAGCCCCGCACACATGGGCTGTTACATAAAACCCTGAGAGCAGAGCAGCAGGGGAACGCTGGCTCCAGCCAGCCTCACCCTCCCCTGCCCCAACCCTTCCCCAGTGCAGGGACAGCCCGGATCAGCAGCTCAGTCTGCACAGATCTGGTACCGAGTGCTCATGGCACAGCCCTGAGCTGCACAGGCACCCCCAGGAACATCCCTGGATCCAGGGGCAGCCACAGCTCCTCTGGCACCCTCTGCCAGGGCCTCACCCCTGACAGGAATTGGAATTTCTGCCCCATATCCACCCCTGCCATCTGACAGCGGGGAGCCATTCCCCCTGTCCTGTCACTGCAGACCTTGTCCAAGGTCCCTCTCTTGGAGCCTCCTTAGATACTGGAAGGGATTTCTCTCTTCTCTCTTCCCCTCCCCGGGTTTGGTACATGTCCTCCCTCAGCCTAAATCCCAGCCAAACCTGGACAGAGTCACCTGGAGCTGCTGAGCTCGGAGTCCTTCCCCATCTGACTTTCACACAAACCTCATAACCTGGTTTGTGCAAACTCCCTGCCATTTCCAGCTTCCTGACCTACACCTAAAATTATTTCTCCTGGTGGGAATACCCCAAATGAGGTTTCAATGACAAAAGTTGATAAAACCCCACAGGTTATTTGGCACAGTGGTGTTTAAAACATTGCCATGGGTGAAGGCAGGGGCTGAGCTGGGCCCCCTCTGCCCACCCAGGGTCACCCACTGCCACCTGGGCCAGGCAGAGCCTTTCAGGACAAACACCCAGCCCCAGCCCTGCTATTTACGCTGAATCACAGCCAGTTTAGTCTCAGCCCCATGCAGAAATCCAATTGCTCACAGTGCTAATATGATTTGATAAATACTTTGAACCAACATAACTTCATTGCTGAGCTGCTGATTCAATCCAGGTCCCAAACCCATCATGACCTTGATTTCATGGCCTGATCACAACCAGCCCTTAATGAAATTACAGCACTTGAGCTTCCTTGGCGATTGTTTAATCTTAATATTGTTCTCATTCTTCTCCATCAGAGATGTGAAGTGAGTGGGGTTGGTTTGTTCTCCTGCTTTTCAGCAGGGTCAAGCCCCATCTCAGTCCCTCCACGAGGAAGATGAGGCACGTGAGGCTCCCAGCCCTCACTCCTTGGGTGGAACAGCAGCTCAGGGCTGATTCCCAAGGAATAAAAGCCTGGCTGAATGTGGCACTCAGCAGGAACAACCCCAAGCACAGCATTGCTGCTGCCCAGGGAGCTGGGACAGCACTCCTGCAGCCCTTGGAGCTGTTCTGAGCTGCTCAGTGAGGCTGGGCTGCAGACCAGGGGTGTTTGAACTCCTCATGCTGCAACACTCATTGGGAGAACTCCCCCAAAAAAAGCAGTAGGAGACAGGGGCCAGGTGATGTGGGACGTGCAGACAGCCTGCACCAGCTCTGTGCATGCCATGAGGGCTGGTGCAGCTCAGGAGAAGCCTCCTGCAAGAGCCTGTGAGCATCTCACCCCCTCCAAAGCCTCTGCTGGGTGCAGTCCCTGCTGGGTGCAGTCCCTGCTGGGTGCAGTCCCTGCTGGAGCCCAGGGTGCATTTCTGCTTTACACAGGGGAACAGCTGAATGGAGCAGGTGAGAATGGAACAGCAGGTGAGATGTCTGTGCTCCTGCCCTGGGCTCTCTGATCCAGCAGGGTGGGAACACAGCCAAGGGCTGTTCTCAGCCAAAAGCAGGGCCAGGGTGGCCCCAGAGCTGCTCTGACTCTGGCAGACATTACATAAACCCGGGGTCCCCGCAGGACAGTGCTGGCAGCACGTGTCCCCTCTCCCTGGCAGCCGGTGACAAGCCGTGGTCACTGCACAGGCGGTGCAGAGGCAGAAAGGAGCCAGCTCTGCCTCCTGCAGCATTAAACACGGAGGGAGATGATGACAGAGCACCAGACTCCTGGCTGGCAGCTGCTCCAGCAGCTTCACAGGAGCAGCCTCCATTAGAGCAGGATGTGACTGCTGCCTCCAAGGAGGTGACACTTCCCCTAGCAGCAGCTTCTCCCACGAGGAGAGAAGGAACCGGGGCATGAGGAGAGTGCAGCAGCCCTGGCTGGTGGCTCTGCGCTCCCCAGGCACAGCCTGGAGCAGCAGCAGCATCCAAACCATCCCCAGGGCCTTCAGCACTCCCACGACACACCAGGGGTCTGGCAAGGGGCCACAGGGGTGGCTTGGGGCCAGCTCAACAAACCATGCAATGCAGGGTGCCACATCCCCAGCACAAACATCACTCTGCCAGAGACTAAATGCCACCAAATGCCACCAAATTCACCCCCAGGAGCACCCCCAGTGTCCAGGTCCCTTTCAGCAGACACAGATCTCTGACATGTGAAGAACAGACCCTGGTGCCAACATCACACACACACCCTGCCCTGGGCACAGGGCCAAGCCATGCCTGGCTGCAGGAATTCACCTCCCCCTGCCCAGGCACCCCTGGTGCCACCATGGCTCAGTGCCCGCAGCTCCTGCAGCAGCTCCCACTGCCAGCCTGGGCACCCTGGGGCACCAGGAACCCCTGGAGATCCCTGGATGGGGCCAAGGGCACGGTGAGGAGGGCACAGAGGGCACAGCAGAGGGCCCAGGGCACAAACCCCTCCTGTGGATCCCACGAGTGCCACAGCCCCTGGGCACTGCCAGGATGTGCCCAGGGTGCCCCTCAGGGAGAGCCAGGGCTGGCTCCCTCTCAGTGGGAGCTGTGCCTCCCCCTGCCCACCCCCAGCACACATCACACTGCTCTGATTCACCACTGCCACCCCCGCAGGAGGGGGCACAGGCACAGAACACACACAGCAAAACACCAGAAAACACCAGAACACACCAAAAACCCCTCCTGGGCACCATGGAGCAGGCAGAGCAGGAATTCATGCTCCTGGGGCCATTGCTGAGGTGACAGCAGTGGGACAGGTGGCTGCAGCAGGGGCAGGCAGCTCCAGCCCCACCCTGCCCTGTGCCCATGGGCACAGCCTGTGCCAGGGCTGGCTGCCACCCCCTGCCACCCACAGCCCCCAGCAAAGCCTTCCCCGGGGCTTTGGCACAGCCCCACCACCCCCAGGGGTGTCCCCAGCCCTACCTGCAGCTCCCTGTCCCCTCTGGTGTCCCCCAGTGTCCCCAGCCCTACCTGCAGCTCCTTGTCCGAGTACTTCTGGGGGTTCTTGCTGCCCTGGCTCTTCTTGCGCAGCTTCTTCAGCTCAGCCTGGCACTTGTCCAGCGAGTCCCCCTTGCTCCTCTGCTCGGTCTGGTATTTCTTCAGCGCAGCCTGGAACCACAGGGGACACCTCTGAGCCCTCCCAGTGCCAGGGGGGACAGGAACGGGCACAGCCCTGGGACAGGGGCACCCCCAAAGCCCAGGGGGCACACAGGGGACACAGGGGGCACTGTCCTGGGTGTGGTGACACCAGTGACACCTGTGAGCAAAAAGGGGAAAACAGGGGGAGTTTTCTGGGGGGGGGTGACACCAGTGACACCCAGCTGTGACCAGGGGAACCCCCAAACCCAGGGGGCACACAGGGAGCACTGTCCTGGGTGTGGTGCCACCCAGCTGTGGCTCGCTGTGACACAGGGAGCAGTGCCAGGGCAGCCCCAGGGCAGTGCCAGACACACAGACACACAGACTCACAGACAGACACACAGACTCACACTCAGGTACCGGGAGTCCAGCTCCACCTTCTGCTCCAGCTGTGTCAGGAGCTCGTTGTGGAAGGACTTGAGCTGCAGGGAGACAGGAAACACACAGAGATTGCTTGGGGGGCACTGGGGGCACTGCAGAGGGGCTGCAGGGCTCAGAGAGGATGCCCAAGCACTGCAGAGCCTTTGGAGCTCAGAAGGCCATGGCAGAGGGGCTGCTGGCATCTGGACAAGGCATGGAAAGCATTTCCCGCTGCGAGGGGCCCTGGCACACCAAGCTGGGCACTCACCATCTCCTCCAGCTGGTTCTGGATCTGCCTGTGCACCTCGGCCATCTGGAAGAGCACGTCCCCTGCAAGACAGCACAGGGAGGGCGTGAGGCACCGAGCCCAGGGGACAGCCAGGGCTGGGGCAGCAGCCAGGAGGGGTCCCCAGCCACACCTGGGGTACCCCTGTGCCCACCTTGTGGAGCTGCAGGGAGCCAGTGCTCACCTGGGACACTGGGACAAGCAGGCAAAGCTTGGGAGGCAGGGGGGGAACCAGGAGCAGGACCCCAAATCCAGGGGCAGCCCATGATCCCCTGGCCAGCACAGGGACAGGGACAGGACAGCCCTGGCACTCAGAGCAGGGCACAGGACAGGCACAGCCCTGGCACAGAGCAGGGAACCAGGACCAGGACCAGAAAACCAGAACCAGAACCAAGACCCCAAATCCAGGGGCAGCCCTTGCCCCCCTGGCCCAGCACAGGGACAAGGACAGGGACAGGACAGCCCTGCACCCAGAGCAGGGCACAGGGCTAAGCCCTGGGATCCCCACTGCAGCCACGGAATCCCAGCTCTGTTCTGGCACTTCCTTTGATTTTTCTGACTTTCCCCATGCTGCAGCCCCACGCCCAGAGCTGTTCCTGCAGGAAGGGCTGTGTCCTGCCCCAGCAGCAGCCCAGACACACTCAGGAGCATCCTTCAGGAGCAGAGCCAGCACCAAGAGCCCTGTGAGTGCATCAGAGCGAGCCTGGGGTCAGCCCAGCCCTGTCAGCTCCTCTCAGGGCTGGCTCTGGAAGCTTTTCCTCCCAGCATGGCAGGCTGCAGCTTCCCAGGAGGCTCCCAGCCTCTGTGGGGCTGTTTGTACATGCAAGGCAGCATCTCCCTGGAGTGAGGGAGGAGTGGGAGCCTCCCCCAGCACAGCTGGGCCAGCCCCAGCCTGTCCCCAATGTCCCCCCATGTCCCTGGCACATGAGCCATGTCCCAGCTGAGTGTCAGCACCCCCAGGTGACCAGGAACAACCTGCCTGCGCTCCCCTGCCTGCAGCAACCCATGCTCTGCACCACACTCTGCGTCCCAAACCCTTCTGCAAACATGAAAATCCCATCCTGGGCAGGCTCTGCCCCCTCTGCTGCAGTGCCAGGGCCACTGTCCCCTGTGCCCCCTGAGCTGCAGCAGTGCCCAGGGTGCCCCACAAACGAAGGGAGAGGTGCCCAGGGGGTCCCACAAAAGGACCTGCATACTGTGAGCTGCTTCACAAAACCCTACAGGCCATGGGAGACTGAGACATCTCACCCCAAAGCCAGCCCAGAGCTGCAGGGATGACGGTAAACTGTGACTGAGCAGCAGGATTTGAACTGAATCCCCTAAAACACATTGTGAATTCCCACAGGGCACCTCTGCCACCCCATACCTGCACACTGTGAGCTGCTTCACAAAACCCCACAGAGCATGGGAGACTGAGACGTCTCACCCCAAACCCCGCTCAGAGCTGCTAAACTGTGGCTAAGGGATACCAGAGAAGCTGGGAAGCCTCAACAGCCCAAAATCCGCCTTGCAAAAGAGCCCGTGGCACTGTGAAATTGTGGGGGACACCCCAGGGCGGCAGGGATGGGGCTGGGGCTGTGTCCCAGCCCTGGCAGCAGCACAGCCACCCACAGCAGGGCCGCTCCCATCAGCTGCCACAGGGATTTGGGGACATCCCCCTGCGCTGTCCCTGTGCAGCAGGACAGAGCCCAGGCCAGCTGGGAGCTGCCAGGACACACATCCTGCAGGTGGGGAAGCCGGGGAGCCTCTCAGGGTACAAAGAGAGCCCGGCACGGGGAGGAGGAGCTGCAGCTCAGGGCTGACTCACAGTATCGCCCTGGAGAGGAACCACAGCAGCACGGAGGGCCCTGCCCTTCCACACCCACCCACAGCGGGCAAACAGGTTGTTCCACATCCCTGCTGGCACCAGGACAGCCAGCTCGGCCCCTGCAGAGGGTGCAGCGGCAGCCCAGCTCCCCAGGGTTTGCTCTGCAGCTCTCAGAGACTCGGGGTTATCTTCTGACCCCCCTGTAAAACAGGACGTGGGGCATTTCTAATGGAAACACCAAGGATCATTAATCAAGGAGTTAAACTGCTCACAGGCAGAAGGTGGGCAGGGCTGGCTGTCCTGCAAGGGTGGCAGGAGATGGTGCCCAGTGCCAGGGGAACATCTCCCAGCACCAGCACCCTGGCTATCCCAGGATCACGGCCAGGACTTGGGCACATCCCCTAAAAACCAGCCAGCACTAACCCTGCTCACACAGCACCTCGGTGCTGGGGATCTGATGCAGCCAAATTTGAGGCAGAACCAGCACAGGCAGAGGTGGCACCTGGGCCAGGCTGTAAAGGTGGAACCAGTGACCCTGAGGGCTCTTCCAGCCTGAGCAATCCCACTGGGAACTCCTGCAGGGTGTTCCTGTGTATTTTTGTGTTCCCCCAGAGCAGCACAGCGTGCCCCAGGCTCAGAGCAGCCCCTTCCAGCCCAGGCTCTGAGCTGCAGGATCCATCCGTGTGCAGGGGGAAGGAGACAGCGTGGGGAAACAACAATCAGCTCGGGGGAACCATCAGCTTGGGGAACCATCAGTGTGGGGGAACAACCAGCTTGGGGGAACCATCAGTGTGGGGGAACAACCAGTTTGGGGGAACCATCAGTGTGGGGGAACCATCAGTGTGGGGAAACAACCAGGCTGGGGGAACAACAATCAGCTTGGGGGACCCACCAGCTTCTCCTCTGCAGCTGACTCATCCCTTTCTTCTCCACCAGGGTTTCACTTCTGCCAGCCCAGAGGACTGGGCCATGTGCTGATAACCCACCAGCCCCGCCTGGCACTGCCCGAGGCGATTTTCCTTTGTTTATTAACACACCAGGTAAAGGGAGCAGAGCAGCTTCCCAAGGCAGCCTGGCTGGGGCTCCCAGATCATGGTAACCGGTCCCATCAGGCTGGGCAGTGGCCACCGAGCCTTCCAGCAGGGATACAGCACTGGGATGCACCCCTGGGATGTTCTGTGCCTCCCACAACCCCCCTGGATGGGGCCAGTGCTGGGTCTGTGCCAGGATGGACAGCCCAGCGAGCCCCCAGTGCTGTGCCAGGAGCTGTACTGGTGGCACTGGTTAATTCAGAGCTGTACTGGTGGCACTGGTTCATTAAACCCCCACATTGCCCAGCCCAGCCTGTGTGACCCGACCCCTCCGGCACCCTGGCAGCTCCAGAGGGGCAGCAAAGCCCTCCAGGACCTGGAGCTGGCCACAAACCCCCTGCCCAGAGCTGCCAAGCCCCACCATGCTGAGGGAGGGCAGAACCCAGCCCTGGGCACACACAGGGACCCCTCCATCCCCCTGGGCACACACAGGACCCTCCATCCCCCCAGCACAGGTCCAGGGGACCCTGGGAGCTGTCACCATCAGCAGGGAAGGTGACACCCAAACTTTGCACACCTCTGCCACAGGCTGGGAGCCCCAGCCAGGCCACATGGGCCTCACAGATGCTCATTCACAACCCTGCTCCTCCTCCTCCTCCACCCACAAACACAGGTGGTGAGAACCAGCCTGGACTGGCTGCTCCTCATGGCAGGGATGGAGGCAGCAGAAAAACCCATCCAAGGCAGCAGAAAGCTGGAAAAGCCCTTCCCAAGGCAGCAAAGGCTTTCAGAGGGCTGTCCTGTGTCTCTGCACCCTCATTCCTGCAGCCTCCCTTCCTCCAGCAGCACAAAGCTGTCACCCACAAGGTCTTAGGTGCCTTGTTAAGCCCAAATTTAAAGGATCCCCAGCCAGGAGCTCACCTCCACAGCAGGGACACTGCCACAAACCACAGGAAAACATTTCCTGGAGCTCTGTGTCCTCCTGGGCACTGCCCTGACTGGGTCCCAGTGGGCACCTGTGGGATCCATCTCCTCCCCTATCCACCCCTGTGGGATCCATCTCCACACCCGTGGGATCCATCTCCTCCCCTGTGGGATCCATCTCCTCCCCTCTCCACACCCGTGCAGGGCAGGAAGGACCTGCCCAAAACGCCCCCCCAAATCCAATAAACAGGTTAATCCCTGCTCCCAGGGGATCTGGTGCAGCACAAAGCCTCTGAAGCACCGGGAGCAGGACAGAGCCCGGAGCCAGGGATGGCCCTGAATCCATGGAAATGTCCCAGCCAGGCTGGACAGGGCTTGGAGCACCTGGACAGTGGAAGGTGTCCCTGCCCATGGCAGGGGTGGGGCTGGATGAGCTGTGAAATCTCACCCAAGCCATTAAGGTGCCACATCCCGATTTTAGCGTGGAAATAAAAAGCCATTGTGTGCCAGGGGCTCCTTTCAGCTCCACAATGGCTCGGTAATTGCTGCCTGTGCTGCCCTTTCACAGCTGCCGTGTCACCCAGGGCAGCTGCACTCCGCCAAGGCACCTCCCAGACACCAGAGCTGAGCAAAATGCACCTCCCAAAATGCACTCCCAGCCCTGGAGGAGCTGCTCAGCCCCAGATCCCGGGGGAAACGCTCCAGCTCCGCTCTGCAGCACAAGAAAACCCCTCCCCATGACTTTGCCATGGCCCAGTTTTGAAGAAGGACAAAAGAAATGACATTTTGAGCAGCATCCAAGGGAGCCAGGCAGGAGCTGGGCAAGGGCCAAAGTCACCTGAGGACTCGTGCAGGAGGCTGGAGCTGTTGGAAGGGGCTGCTGGGCAGACACAGGCTCCTCATTTCAGATTATCCTCCCCAAAACCACCACGAGCACCAAGGGGTGAAGAACAGCCCAGGGAGCCTCTCAAGGGCACAGAGCCCATCCCAAACAGCAGGGCCTGGCCAGCAGGGACCTGCACAGGGCAGACTGACTTCTGCTGCTCTGGGACAATGACAGAGCTTCATGGGGCTGGGGACACCCCAAATGCCAGCAGTGGGGTCAGCCAGCCCTACCAGACACTGCAGCTGCTGCCCTGGGACAATGACAGCTCCACCCTGAGCTCCATGGGGCTGGGGACATCCCCAAAGGCCAGCAGTGGGGTCTGACAGCCCCAGCAGACATTGCAGCTGCTGCTCTGGGACAATGACAGCCCCATTGGGGTGGTGGACACTCCAAAGCCCCAGCTCTGCCCACCCTAAAGCTCAGCCAGCCCCTGCAGACACTGCAGCTGGAACTGAGCTCCCAGAGCCGATTACAGCCCAAGGGCATTACTGCTGTTCTTGCTGCCACCCTTCCTTTCCCACACAGGATTATCCTGTCTGCACACAGCTCCCAAAATCTGATGGGGAATTCAGGAAAATGCCCCGTGCTGGGCCCAGAGCTGAGCTCCAGAGGGCTCCCTGTGCCAGGAGAGAGAGCTGCAGGTGTCCCCCTGCCTTGGGACACCTCCTGGGGCAGAAAGGACAGCGGGGACAAGCACCCAGCTCAGCACAGAGAGGGCTGGCAGGGAAAACAATCACCTCAGGCTTTCCCCATGGACGAACATGAGCTGCAGTCCTGACAGAGCACCCACAGTCCTGGCTGACACCTTCACACAATCACAGAATAATGAGGCTGGCAGAGACCTCTGAGATCATCGAGCCCAACCTGTGCCCCAACACCTCAATCAGACTATAGCACCAAGTGCCATGGCCAGGCTTTTTTTAAACACATGTGTCAGCACAGAAAGGCAAAAATCCTCAGCATCCAGAGCTCCAACATCTGCTCTTTGGGCCAGCCCAATCTCAGCCCCCACTTCTCCCTCCAGCTCCATCCCAATCCCCATCCCTGCCTTTCTGCCGGCCAGATTTTGGCAGAAAAGTGATATTACACACTTCTAATCAACTGCACAGCTGTAATGTCAGTGCTACCCATCAATTCTGGGAGCCTTTTCCATGGCCTCAGGTCAAAATGCAGTGCTCTCCTGGGAGTCAGAGTGTGCCACAAAATCACAGAATGATGAGGTTGGAAGAGACCTCTGAGATCGAGTCCAACCTGTGCCCTAACACCTCAACCACACTCTAGCACCAAGTGCCATGTCCAGTGTTGATTTAAACACATCCAGAGATGGTGGTTCCACCCCCTCCCTGGGAAGAGCATTCCAGTGCTTTATTATTCTTTTGGTGGAAAGTTTCTTCCTAATATCCAACCTACACCTTCCCTTCTTGAAGCAGCTTTCCCTAAAAACTCATGGAAGAAAATCAAGAAAATCCCACTCAGGGAGGGAGCTGGGGACACACCATCAATGGAAGCAGTAATTAAAAGAATTGCTATTTATTGCTCTAAAATGAATTCCCCATCCCTGGCAGTGTCCCAGGCCAGGTTGGAGCACCTGGGACAGTGGGGGTGTCCCTGCCATGGCAGGGGTGGCACTGGGTGGGTTTTAAGGTCCCTTCCAGCCCACAGCAGTCTGTGATGCTGTGAAACACCCCAGAGCCCCCTATGGCACTGCCAGCCCTGCCAGCCCAGGCAGTGACAAGGCCAAGGTGTCCCCAGGAGAGGCTGCAGCCCTGGCCAGCCCAGCCCAGCCCAGAGCAGCTCCCAGAGCAGCTCCAGCCCTGCTGACACACCTGCTGGGAGGGGGCTGTGGCCCAGCTGCTCTCAGCCCCACGGAGCTGCAGCCACAAATGTTATCTGCACTTTCTCCTGCCCGGGGCAGCTGCCACTTCACAGCAAACATCAGCAGCATCAGCAGAGGAGCACAGGAGCCTCCCTGGGATGTGCCCACACCAGCAGGGCAAGGAGCAGCGATGTCGGAGCATTTCACAGCCCAAAATGCTCCAGCCACACACGGGGAGATGGCACCAAGAACACCAAACTCCATCCTTGGGTGAGAAAGCAGGGCCAGGGGTGCCCAAAGCCAGGTGTGCAGTGTGAGCAGACCTGCCCTGCCCAGGCTCCTGCCCCTGCCCAGGCTGCCCCAAGCAGCACCTCAAACCAAAATACTGCAGCCACACACGGGGAGATGGCATCAAGGACTGTTCTGGGTGAGAAAGCAGGGCCAGAGGTGCCCAAAGCCAGGTGTGAAGTGCAGGCAGAGCTGGGGCTGCCCAGGTTCCTGCCCCTGCCCAGGCTCCTGCCCCAAGCTCCCTGGCAGGAGGGCAGAGCTGGCTGTGCCCAGCCCCAGAGAGCAGCAGGGGCAGCTCCTGCAGGCTCTGCAGCACACAGGGCTCTTTGTTTTATTTATTAAACAGCAGCAGATTGCTCCAGGCAGCTCTAATCCACACTCGGTTTCCATAGACACTCGCTGCTTCCCCAGCACAGTTCCCAGGCAGCAGCAGCAGCAGCAGTGCTGGGGGAGCAGCTCTGACACCGAACCCAGAGCCCAGGGGCTGCTCCCCACTCCTGCAGCCTTCAGAGCCCTTTCAGCTCCAGCTCTCTGTTAATTGCCTGCCCCGGAGAGACACTTTAATGAGCACTCGGCCAGAGCTGCGGGAGGCACGGAGGAGGAGGAGGAGGAGGAGGAGGAGGGGCTCACCTGGGACTGCAGACACCAGACCAAGGCCCATCTCGCTCCATGAGAGCCTTAACAAGGTGCAGCATCCCAGGTGGAGCTGGGAGAGTCTCCTCAAACAATGGGAGAGACCTGGGAGGGTCCCCTCAAATTGTGGGGGGACCTGGGAGAGCCACCTGAGACCATGGGGGGACCTCAGAGGACCACCCTAAACCATGGGGGAACCTTGGAGGGTCCCCTCAGACCCTTGGAGGGTCCCCCCAGACCAGGGCTGTAAGAAGGGAGGACACAGGAGGATGCCTGGGCAATAGGGAGGCTGGAAAAGCAGCTGCCCTTTAAGGGATTTCCTGAGAAACGAGGGTGAGAAAGGGGAAGGAGGCAGCAGCAGTCACAGCTCGTGACTGGAGTGGGCAAACACATTGCCATGGAGTGGGCAAACACAAACCCCTGGCAGTGGGCACAGGGAGGCTCCAGCAGGGCAGGGCTGCTGCAGCCAGGGCACAGCCCCAGCCCCACAGCACAGGGGGACCCCCACAGCACAGCCCACCAGCCCTTCCCTCTCCCCTGCCCCTCCAGAGGCCCCTGAGGAGCAGCTCAGCCCCAGCTCCCCGGCCAAAACCTGCTGCTTCCCCTTCTCCAAGTGAGAACAAAGCACCACAAAACCACCCTGAGCCACAGCCCTGACACTCAGGCTATCAGGGGGTTTTCCAGGCTGCATCAGCAGTAAATCCAGAGACACTGCAAGCACTGAGCTCTGCTCGCCAGCAGCACCAAAGATCTGTTTCAGTCCTGGGAATCTCCAGAAATCTCCATTCAGCAGCAAATGGGGACTTACCCAATTCTTTTGATCCTTGGCTTTCACTGGCTAACTCCCCCATCTTCACCAGAGCATCAAAGTACCCCTTGGCTGCATATGTCATGCCTAAAAAGCACCAAAAAACGAGGTTATGCTCTCCTTAAAGGCTGCTGGAACTTCTGGGGCACTGAGGAGACTCTGGACACTAAAACAGGCATTACCACAAAGGGCCCAGCCCCACGGGGAGGGAGCACACAACAAACAGAGGAAAGGCAGCAAAGGGAGCTGGAGCAGTGAGATTACAGGGTAATTCAGCATTAGAAAAGGTGCATGCAGGACTGTGGTGGTTTCCATTGCAGTGCAAGCATCGGGCTGCTGGGAGAAATCACTGCAGAATAATTGAATATCACAGACTTTCATTACAGCTCAGCCTTGTTTGTTGACATTCCAGCTCCACGCTCCACTCTAATCAGATAAGCAGGGGGTTTCCTCTAATCACAGAACACGCTGTACAGCCCCAGCTCCAGCTTCCAGCGCTGCCCCTGCTCTGCCTCCTGGGCTCTGCCCTTCCTCCAGCTGCCCCCAGCTCGGGATCCAGGGCAGGGATGAGCCAAGCCAAGTTAAAAATTACAGGAAGACCCCTGGCTGCACAGCAGGGATGTGGGAAAAGCACAAAGGCAGTGATCCCAGTGCTTATCCCAAAGGGCCACGGCTGGTGGGACAGGGCAGCACGGGGCAAACAGCTCCACCTCCCCCAGGTAGTTAAACATCAGGAGAATCAATCAAAACCACAGTCCCAAGGGTCAGCACCTCCTCCCCCTGTCAGACACTGCCCTGCTGCCAGGAGGGAACCAGCAGGGAAAAGCAGCCCCAAACCAGGAACCCCATTCTGCTGGGATGCCCTGGAATCTGGGAAAGCTGCTGCCGGTGGGGAGGGTGCTCTGTGCCCCAGGAATGTCTGTGCCCCAGGAATGTCTGTGCCCCAGGAATTTTGGGAAAGAGGGTGCCCTGAGCCCCTGGAATTTTTGGAAGCTGCTGCCAGTGTGAAGGGTGCCCTGTGCCCCTGGAATTTCTACGCCCCTGGAATGTCTGGAAAGCTGCTGCCAGTGTGAAGGGTGCCCTGTGCCCCCTCCCTGGGGATCAGAGGGCCCTGGGCAGTGGAGCTGGACGGGCACTGCCCCGTCACGCTGGGTGAGCCATTAAATCCCAGCTCAAAGCAGTGCCCAGCGCTGGCAGGACGCTGTGTCCGGGCACCTGGGAACAGGGGGAGGGCTCAGAAACCCTCCTGGGAACAGCCAGGAGCTCACCTGACCTGGGAGAAAGGAAAGGAGAGGGGGAAAAGGAGAGGGGGAAAAGGAGAGGGGCTGCAGGCAGGGAGCAGGATCCTCCCCAAAGGTCGGGTCCCAAAGCCTGACACTTCAGGCACCAAAGGGATTTTTTCCCCCCTGGCTGAAGGTGATGACAGACTCTGCCCCACGGGCATTTTCACTGGGATTATTCCAAAATCAAATCCAGGAGACACGTGCAGCTCTGAAGGGAGCAGAGCCCTCCCTGGAAAAACAGAGCTCTGGGTTAAGCAGAGCTTAAAGCTCCTTTAAACCCAGCTGAGGAGGGCCCGGGCAGTGCACAAAGCCAGTTTAAGTAACTCAAAATAGCCCATTTTGGGGTTTAATCAATTCCTAGCTTCCTTTTGATCACTTAAACCTACACCTCCCTAATGGCTCCCAATAGGATCCTGCATTCCCAATCAAGAGCTGCCATCAAGACTTTTGGGCTTTTCCCTTCTCTTCATTCTTCTGGGCAATTTAAACATTTCAACAGCACCTCTTTAAACAGAGCTTAAAACCTCAATTCTCAATACTTTAAACAAACATTCAAAGCACTGTTTGCAGATGTGTTTTGTTATCCTGCTGCCTCCCAGCATTTTCTCCCTGGAATCCCTCCTGCATCCATGGCCTTGCACATCACCACCCTCACAGTTCCTTCCCCATGGGAACAAGCAACTTTTCCAGAAAAAACTCAAGATTTTCAACAAAAACCCCAAAGATTTTCAACAAAAGCCCCCAAGATTTTCCACAAAAACCCCCAAGATTTTGCAGCTTTCCCCCTCCCAGCCTGGCAGCCCCAAAGTCACTTACTTGCTAAGGCTTTTTCATAGGTCTTCCCCATAGAAATGAAATTCCTGAGGCTGGGATTGAACTGCTCCATGATGGTCTAAAGGGGAGAGAACAAGGCTGGGATTAGCAGGGGTGATGGGGAGTGGGGTGAGCAGCTCCATGCTCAGCTCTGTCCTGATAAACACAAAAAGAGAGCAAAAAAAAATCCTCCTAGCTCCGTGAAGAGGCCCCAGGATCCTGCACTGAGGAAGATCACGCTGGGTCTGAGCACAGGAGGGACAGGAACAAGGGGGTTCTGTAGTGCCCCAGCACCAGGTGCTTTCCAGGAGAGGAAAGTGAATGCTCCAACCAGAAAATTACCAGATATAGCAAAAATAACCATAATAACAACTGTAAGTGGCTGTTGGGGGCAGCAGCAGCCCTCAGACCAAGCAGGGAGGTGACCCAAGAGCTGGGGATGGTGATGTCCCAACCCCAGGATGGCCACAGAGAGCAGCAGGAAGGGCGGGAGAGCAGAATCCCAAATGTGCAGCCAGGATGGGGCAGAGCAGAACCCCCAGCAGCCCTGAGCTGTGCTGGGGGTGACACCAGGGTCCCTTGGCACTGCCCAGGGTGAGGGTCAGCGTGGGCAGCACAGCCGGAGCTCTCCTGCCCCGCCCCAGGGCCCTCAGCTCCGATGGGGGAAGGAATAATCGGCTCAGGAGAACAAGAAGGGCTCTGTGTGTGCACAGCCCTCCCCTCACCCCACCCCAAAATCCCAGATCCCCATTCCCTGCCTGCACCCTCTGCATCCAGCCCAGCCCCAGAGCCGGTCCTGAGCCCCTGCCCCACCTTGGGGACACCGTCCTGCCAAGGGGCCACCAGAAAACGGAGCTCAGGGCCTGAGTGCATGTGAGGGGGGATGCACCACGGGCATTCCTGCTGGGAATGGGGCATTGCTGAGGGGAATGAGGGCATCGCTGAGGGGAATGGGGGCATCGCTGCAGGGAATGGGGCATCTCTGCTGGGAACAGGGGCTCTGCACACCCAGGCCGCTGGCAGAGCCCCAGCCCGGGCAGGGAGGGAAGACAGGCAGACACTTACAGGAATAAGCTGATTAAGCATCTGTCACCTCCTCTCAGGCTGCCCCAACACTACAAAGCTCATTTTCTACCTGAGGCATTCTTATCCCAGTCCTTGCTGCCCGGCCCTCGGGTCTGACAGCTGAATTCTCTCCCCACGTGTGCAGGGCTCAGGCAGAGCCCCCTCAGGGTTCCCGCGGGCAGGACTCTGTGTGGGGCACGGGCAGAGGGGTGGCATCACCCCAGTGCTGCTGCTTCAGCAGGAATCTGCTCGTCCTTCCAGGCCGGGGGTGTCCCCAGAGCCTGTCCCCAGCAGCTCCCCACAGCACCAGCCACCACTGCAAAGGGCAGACGATGACTGACGAGGTTAATGAGGAGCTGGCCCGCTAATTAAGGCTGCAGGCCAACACCAGGGCCCCTGGAAGCTGTTTTGGGGCAGCTCAGAGCACTTTGGTGGATGTGCTCAGCCTGAAAGGAGAAAAATGAACCTGTAGCAACAAGCCAGGTGTTCTCCAGCGTGTAGGAGACAATTGCACAGCGGTTAATTAGCACTGGCAGGATTGCTCCATCCTGCCCACACCACGTTGAACTCCAGTCCAAAATGAGCACCAGAGGCTGGGATCAGTGGCCATGGCAGGGACAGGGACAATTCCCCTGCCCACAGCAGGGACAGGGACACAGCCCCATGCTCAGCCCGAGCTCTCTGAGGCTGAGCAATAGTTAAGCAGCAGAAATGCTGGCAGAATCTCTGCAGGGAGGAGATTTTTGGGCGGTTTGCAGGTTCAGAGCAGTGTTTGTGTACGAGGACGTGCACAGGGATATGTAAATAGTGTGATTTTCTCAGCAGTGCCCGTGTAAACACACCGTCCTGAGCATGAAACCCAGGGAATTAATGATGGAACCGGATCCCCAGGCAAAGCACCGTCCAAAATCCAGCACATCCTGCCCAAAGCAGAGGGAATCAAAGCACAGCCCAGCCCTGGCACTGCTCAGGGCAGGTCCTGCTCCCCACTGATCCACAAGAGACATTTTAAAGCAACAAATAAAGAGATAAAATCCCCGAAGAGGCTCGTGGGGCCGCTGAAGGAGCGGGAAGGTGACTCTGTGCTGGCCAAATAAAATTCACCAGCCCCCAGGAGGAAGTTTGCTGAAAGTGAATGTTTTTAAAACATTGTCTGGAGCCTCCAACAAAAACAGCCTGGCAGGATGAGAGCAGTGACAAGGGCTCCTCACTCCAGAGATAAAAATAAAAATAGCCTTTTCCAAGCCCTGCTCTCACTCCAGGGTGGGAAGGGAAGGTGACTCCAGAGGCTTCTCACCCCCCTCCAGGTGAGAGCCCTGGCAAGGAGGAACAGTGGGGAATGAACAGGTTTGTGCCATGGGATGGCTCAGCAGCATCACCCCTCATGGCAAGGAGGAATGGTGGGGAATGAACGGGTTTGTGCCATGGGATGGCTCAGCAGTATCACCCTTCATGGCAAGGAGGAATGGTGGGGAATGAACGGGTTTGTGCCATGGGATGGCTCAGCAGCATCACCCTCACACCAGGGACATGCTGGAGCTGCTCCCCTGCCAACACAGGGCTCATCCCCTCCCTGGGGGCACCAGGGGCTCTGTGCCCCTCAGGAGGGGTGAATCCAGGCTTGCAGGGCACCAGCAGCAAAGGAAATATCCAATAGCACTGTGGCAGTGAAAGCAAATCTCGTTCTCCCCAGATTTTTGCCCCCTCAGCAGCACCCACAAGTTGTTTGCCTTCCATGGGCTGCCTGGGCAGAGTTCAGAAAAACACAGACACAAAACCTGGCAGCCAAGGGTTGAAACGGCTTTGCTTTGTTCCACTGAGCTGAATTCCCTGGGTAATACCACTCAGCTCCCCGGGATTGGCACGGCTTTGTTCAGCTGCCAAAAATGAAACTAATGCAAAGCACAAGGTCTCCAGGACACAGCCCTGCTCCGTGGGCTGGGGGAAGAGGCAGCACAAACAGGGTCCCTTTTCTGCCCTCTGAGCACACTCCAGCTACAGCCAGGATGCTCCAAGCCCTAAATTAGCCCTTAAGGAAAAGTTTAGAATCAGGGCAAAGAATAAAACACCCCGAGCTGGAAGGAACCCGCAAGGATCATGGAATTTCAGCTCCTCAATCCTAAATTTTTAAGCCCTGCTCAAGCTGGAAGTGGCTCACACAAGTCCTGCTCAGCAGCTGAAGGGCAGCATTCCCAACACATCCCTGGAAGGGCTCCAAACCCACACGGATGTGGCACCTGGGGCCGTGGCTCAGCAGCACTGAGGGAATGGTTGGATCTGATGCACTCAGAGGGCTTTTCCAACCTTTTTAAGGATTTTGTGGCTCCCTGCAGGCCTGACCCTGCACAGGGCCCAGCCAGGGATTCCCTGGGTGACCACAATGATTCCCTGGGTGACTATGAGGATTCCCTGGATGATCCTCATCCCTGGGTGACCACGATGATTCCCTGGGTGACCACGATGATTCCCTGGTGTCACTCATCCCTGGGTGACCATGAGGATTCCCTGGGTGACCCCCATCCCTGGGTGACCACGAGGAGCAGGCTGAAGGGACAGCACCACGGGACTCTCACTGCCACTGAGCTGCAGAAACAGCTCAGCCCCAAGGAAGTTTTGTGTCTAAATGGGTCAGTCCTGCTCCGGGAGCACTTTCATCATTTTGCTATCAATATTTAATGCTCAGCAAAGCCCAGTGCTGCCTCCTCCATCACAGCTTGTCCTGCCTGGCACCATCAGCAGCGGCCCTGGGGGTTTCAAGAGCCAAGTTTCTGTCAAGACAGAGCCCAGGGAAAATCAGGGGGAAAAGGGAAAAATCCAGTTCCCATCCAAAGGCATTGAGTTTCTCCTGGCTGTCATGCCAGAGGATGAAGGGACCCAAGACTCAGGGAAAGAGCTCTGAACATCTCTGTGTTGGGGTCTGGGCTTGAGGAGAGCTGGGATGAGGATCCACAGGGGGCTCAGAGCCCCCAGCACTGTGGGAACACCCTCAGCACCCAGCCCTGCAGGGCTGGGCCATCCTCGAGTCCTTGGGGCTGGGACCTCCCCAGAGGAGCCAGGAGGGTCCCACTGAGGTGGCACCAGGGGCTGAGCCCCGGGCTGTGCCCAGAGCAGCTGTGTGCCCTGTGCCCTGCTGCCCTGCAACACGAGCAGCAGCACTGAAACCTTAACCAGGGCAGGCTCAGCACCACGGGCACCCAGGGCACAGCAGCACCTGGGAGGGGAGCAGCACCCAGGGATCAGCACAGGACACCCAGGGGAGCAGCACCCAGCTCCAGCAGTGCGGGACACCCTGGCCAGGCAGGAGCTGCTGCTCCCCAACACCTCAGAGCCCACCTGCCTGCAGGTGTCCCATCCCCAGGGAGGCCAGGGGGGCTCTTCCAGCCTGGGATGATGGATGGATGGATGGATGGATGGATGGATGGATGGATGGATGGATGGATGGATGGATGGAGCAGCATTCCCAGCTCAAGAGCCCTGGCAGTGCCAGAGCCCAGCTCACCACGGAGCCCTGGGGTGCTCCCCAAAGATTTACCAAGGCTGCAGGAAGCCTCAAGGCAGGGAGAACAGGGCATGGAATTTGGGGTGCCACAGGCTGGCTCCGTCCTCCTGTGCCACACTCATCATCCCTGCACTCCAAACACACCAAACCAGCCCCAGTTTCCCTCCTGAACCCCTTGAGGAAGAATCGCTCCCCTCCCTCTGGACCTGAGGAGAGGCTGTGGTGCCACAGTAACATCGATTACAGCTGATGGGGAGCTAAGGACCCTCGGGAATTCTGTCCACACCTTTCTGCACGACAATTGATTACAGCTGATGGGGAGCTAAGGACCCTCAGGAAATCTGTCCATACCTTCCTGCACGACAATTCAGCTTGGAGTTGGGGGTGTTGTTAGGCAAACACCTCTTCAAAGGCAGAGCCACTCGCACACCACCACTGCAAACCCATCTCCCGCACGGAGAAATGGCTTTAAAATGAAATGGAGGTTGGGCTGTAAACGGCAATAATCTCATCTGGCAGGAGGAGACAGATCTGTCTTCGGGGGAAGGAAGATTTGCCAGTCCCTGCTTTCTGCAAAAAGACAATCCTGAGCAGGGGCTGAGCGGGGAGGGAGCTGCCCATCCTCATCCTCACCCTCATCCCCGCGGCCCGGGGCTCGGGGCAGAGCCCGGCCCAGCTGTGCCGCTACTCGGGGCTGCTGGCAGTGAATCAGCAGCGCCAAAGGTGGGATTACGTTGGCGGAAGGTGCCAGCAGCCTCCGTCTCCCTCTGTAATTACTCCCCGCGTGTAGGCAGCTGCCTGTAGTGGCAGCATCGGCTCGGGGGCGGCTGACAGCTCCTGCACCAGCTCATTAGCACAGTCACTCCCAGGGTGAGCGCTGCTTCTGCAAAACCATGACAATGGGCTCCCCAGCACAGCGCCTCGGGAAACACGGAGCCGGGCATGGGCAGCTCCTGCCAACCCAAACCAAATGGGCAGGGATGGGCAGGGGCACGGCGAGGGATGGGCACCCCGGGATGGGCAGGGGGCACGGCAAGGCTCGGGGTGCCCCAGGATGGGCACGGCAAGGCTCGGGCACCCAGCCTGGTCCCCACGGGATGGGGCTCGGTGGCATCGTGCCCCTCCCTGGGGTTGTCTCCTCCTGCCCATGGCAGCGTTCAGGCTCCTGCACAGGCCAAAAGAATACCTGGGTAAGGGGATTGAGGCACTGGGATTGAAGCACCAGGACTGGTTTTAGAGTCAGACTCCAAAGCTCCAGGAGGTCCAGAAGACCCCAGCCCCCAGGTGGCCCCAGGGGTGGCTGAAGTCCTCAATGGAGCAGGGACACTCCAGGTTCCTGCAGGCACCACATGGCACACACATCTCCAGAGGCCAGGAAAGCACTGCTGGCTTCAGAGCAGCCTCTGCCCTCCACAGGAAGCCAACCAGAGCCAGGACCACCCTCCGGCAGCTCCCAGCACCGAGACACTGATCCTGGGGGAACACACGAGATCTCCCGCAGCTCCATCTCCTCACTGCCTGCATCTGGCCGCTCCCACCGGCATCCCAGGGAGCCGAGGAGTTCCCTGGGGATGGAGAGCCGATGGAGAGCCCCAGCCCCGGCTGTTGGCACCCCGGGCACCCCCTGCCCTGCGCTCTGCCCCGGAACAGCCGGGCCAGTAGCGGCCCCTCAGCCCCGGTTCCCTGGGGACGGGCTCCGCACGTGTCGGGACAGACAGACAGCCCTGGGCCGGGCCCGGGGTGACGGTGACCCGCACCCCAACCCTGCCATTATCCCCGTGCTTCGAGGGCTCCACACCTCAAACAACAACTGAGTCACGGCCGGGGCTGCTCCCAGCCCCTGTTTGCCCAGGCGGTGCCAGCAGTGCCCGGGCACAGCGCTGGGTGCCAGCTCTGCCCCGGACCAAGGACAGCCGGCACGGGGGCATGTCCGGGCACACCAGCTGCCTGCCAGGCTGCCAGGGAGCCCCAGGGACCACAGCGACATGCCACCAAGATTCAGAGCGACCAAGATTTCGGGTGCCACAGCTCTGCCCGAGCAGCTGTTACACCCCAGAATCTCCAAAACCAACACTTCACAACTTCACCGCCTCGGTACTTTTTGTACTACATTCTTCTTTTTTTTTAATCTTTTTTTTTTCTTTCCCTGCTCTGTGCTCCCAGGTAACTCAATCCAAGCCCTTAAATCACAGGAAATCGTGCAAGCTTCCCAGTTTAACAAACGACATCCTGCGTTACACGTTGGGCTCCAGCAGTTTGATTACTCCGGCTCTCCAGACCCAGCAGAGCAGAAACCGCTTCCTTCGGGGGGGAACTCAAACCACACAAATTGTTGCATTTTCTCAGGACACGGGGAGCAAAGCAGAGAGGAAAAACTGAGAATTCCCGAACTCCAAAGGACGAGGAAGGCTCGGAGGGCTCTGGTTTGTGGCAGAGCAGAGTGCCGGGGGTTGCCCCGCTCGGGGGTGATGCGGGGACAGCGCTGCCCACCCGGGCTCGGGCATCCCCACGGGGGTCCCGGGTCCCTCGGTAAGGCCGGGAGTGCCCGGGGAGGGCTCGGGGGTCCCCCGGTAAGGCTGGGGGTGCCCGGGGAAGGCCCGGGGTGCCCCAGCGGCCCTGCCGGCCCGGCCGAGCGGCTCCGGGCACATCGCAGGGCCCCGGCGGCGCCTCCGCCCGCTCTGCCCCCGCGCGTCCCGGGGAGGGGAAACGCGATAATTCCAATAATTCAAATAACTCAAAGGCAGCAAGGCGGGCAGCCGGGCACCTGTTGCGGACTCACCTTGTAGACATTCTCGGTGAGGCGGTGCACCTCCTCGGAGCGGGCCATGCCGGGCGGGCCGGGCAGCACCATGGGCGGCTGCGGGCGGGCGGGCGGAGCCGGGCGCGGGCGCGGGGAAAGCGCGGAGCGGCGGCCGCCGAGCCTTTTATCAGCTCCCGGAGGCCGTGCCCGCCCCGGACCGCCCCGCACCGCCCCGGCCGGCCCCGCGGGGAGGAGCCGGGCCGGGCCGGGCCGTGCCGGGCTGGGAGTAACGAGAGGAGTACGAGCGGCGCGGGGGAGGGAAGGAGCGATGTGCCGCGCCGTGGCCCCCGTGCGGGATCACATGCCCATATCCCATGCCCGTTCCCCATCCCCATTTCTCATTCCCCATCCCCATTCCCCATTCCCCATTTCCCATTCCCATTCCCTATTCCCTTTCCCTATCCCTCATTCCCATGCCCATTCCCCATCCCCATTCCTCATCCCCATTCCCCTTCCCCATTCCTCCCCATTCCTCATTCCTCATTCCCATTCCCATCCTTCATTCCCATCCCCATTCCCCATTCCCCATGCTGCACCCCATTCCGTTCACACTCCATGTCCCTCCTCCACCCCACTGCCCATCCCACACCCCATAACCTACCCTACCCTCCTGCCGTGCCTCACCCCACAGCCCAGGACCCCACACCACCCCCCTGCTTTACCCCTCCCCGTGGCTCTCGCTGTGCCACACATCCCTGAGCTGTCCCCCCCTCCAGCCGCTGCTGGACCCCCACTCTGGGGCTGTGCTCCATCCCCAGCTGTGCCCTGGGGAGGGGATGAGAAGGAAGAGCTGCCCGTGGTTTGTGGGGTGCTGGGAAGGAGGGTGCACATTGCCCAGGGAGCCAGGAGAACAGGGTGGGATGAGCCATCACCACGACTACAGACGGGGATGCTCAGCCCAAGGGACACCAGCCCCTGCCTGCAACCTCACTGTCCCCGGGCTGTCCTGGCCAGCCAGGAGAGCCAGGATTCCCAAGGGAGCCTCCTGCCAGAGCTCCCTCAGGTCCCTGTGGGACACCCAAGCCATGCATCCCTGTCCTTCCCATGCCTCGGGCCAACAGCAGATTTTTCCCAGGTGCTGAGGGACAGGAGGAGCAGACCCATACCCTAGGGCCAGTGTCCCCATCCCTGTGCCCTAGTGCAAGTGTCCCCATCCCTGTGCCCTAGAGCAAGTGTCCCCATCCCTGTGCCCTCTTCCCCTGGGCATGGCCGCAGGGTGAGCGGCTGTTAAAGGAGCCTCAGGGCCAGGCTGTGCCCCTGGGCTGAGCCTTCCTCTCCCTCCTCTCTGCTGTGAGAAGCAGTGAAGGAGTTAAGGTGCTGAGTGTGTTATTTTCCCTCACATCCATCAATTCCGAGAACAAGGAGCCCAGGTCGATACCTTGGTCCCAAACCTCCCGTGTCTGTTCCCTTTCCCGCTCTCCCTCCCAGCCCTGGCAAAGGCCCAGGAGGGGCAGCTGCTCCCTCCGGCTGCCTCTGGGTCCCATTTTGGCTTCTGCCTCAGAGGTTCCACACTCCAGAGCACAGTGAAGAATTTACAGCCCAGGAGAAGGATTTTTCTCATGTTTCTGGAGTGACCACTTAACCCTGTCCCACTGGGGCTGAGGAAAGGGAGCAGCTATGGGACCAGGACTGCCCTGGGAGGTGTCCCCAGGGGAATCCCTGGCTGCCTGCGTGGCTGCTGGGACACCACGGTGCCACTTTCCCTCTCCATCCCACGTGGCCAGACACAGTTGGCTCCCTCAGCCAGACACCAGCACCTCGCTGGCTCTCCAGTGAAGGATTCAGGATCAAGCAGCCAGGAGTAGAGTGCCTCTCTCTGCATCTCCATCACCTTATTTTTAGTTACGTTATGTAAGTTCTGCGCTACGTCATGGATGTGGGGGGTTCTTGCATCTAATTCCAGTGTGACAGCCCAGCAATTCAAACAAGCTGTTCCTCTGGTGAGGAAGATAAAAGGATTTGTAATTTCTGATAATAAAAGAGGCCTTTTGGGACGGCCCTCAGAGAATCTCTTCCATCTAGGCCTGCTCGCAGACAGCCGCTCCACTTTCTTCCCATGCTCTGCTTCTCCTTATCCCCTGGAATTTGAGCGCTGAAAACCTTTCTCCCTCATATCCCCTGCTCCCAGAGCTGCTGGGAGCAGCCAGGGAGCTCATTTCCCCACAGTCAGAGCCACATGGAGCGAATTATCCTCGTCCCTGGCCCTTGCCATGTCCCAGTCCTGGCTGGCAGTGCCCGGGGCTGCCCGTGCTGCCCACGGCCGGGAGCTGTGCCCGAGCCCGCGCTGGCACTGCCACCCTGCAGCACCCTGGGAGCTCTCAGCAGGAAAAACCTGCCTCTGCCTCGTGCCACAGCCTTTGCTTTGATTGCCTTTGATTTATTTTTTTTATTTTTTTTTCCTGGTTGCTGCTCGCTGCCTCTTTGTCAGGGTGATTCACTCGGCGGGGCTCGGCGGCAGCTGGAGCGTGCCCAGGGTAACCATGGTGCCAGGGCCCCGTGGGTTACCTGCATCCCCTTCTCCATGTGCCCGTGTGAGGGCGGGCCCATCCAGCACGGGCCGTGGGTGCAGCGTGGGGAAGCACCACCCCGGCAGGCTGGGAACAGCAGTGGGATGAGCAGGCAGCAGCCCCGGGGCTGGCAGCGGCCCCATCCCTCGCCAGGATCCCTCCCCGGGGTGACGGCACCGCGGCACACGCGGCACCGGCCACCTCCAGCCCCGGGTGGAGCGGAGTTGCTGTGGCAACAATGACTTATGTAATCCACCCCGCTCGGCTGCAGGTGTGGGGAGGAAATTGTGCTATTTTCGAAGTTTCATTAGGTTCCTTCTTAATTACCAGCATGGCATCGCGCCAGCGCTCCCGGCCGGGTCATGTGCCTGGCACAGGGACGGAGAGTGGGGACGGGGCAGCGATGGCTGAGACAGTGGTGGCTGTGACAGTGACAACCAGGGCAGTGACAACCAACAGCAGTGACAACCAGGGCAGTGACAACCAGGGCAGTGACAGCCAGGGCAGTGACAGCCAGGGCAGTGATGTCCGAGGGCGGTGACATCAGGGCAGTGACAACCAGAGGAGTGATGGCCAGGGCAGTGATGGCCTGGGCAGTGACAAGGCCTGGGCAGTGATGGCCTGGGCAGTGACAACCAGGGCAGTGATGGCCTGGGCAGTGATGGCCTGGGCAGTGATGGCCTGGGCAGTGACAACCAGGGCAGTGATGGCCTGGGCAGTGATGGCCTGGGCAGTGACAATCAGGGCAGCAGCAGCTGGAGCAGTGACAGCAGGTGCACCAAGGGACAGTTCTGGCCCACAGCCCCTCTGTGTTCCCAGCTTGGGGACACTGTCCCCGCTCCTGAAATGCCGCCCTGGTGGCTGGCAGGGAGGGACACGGCAGGGAGGGGCTGCAGGGCAGCATTACTGCCCAGGGAGGGGAACGTGGCACTGCGGGGTCACCGAGAGCTGCCACATCCTCAGTGACCTGGGAACCCTCTGGTGACATGGAGAGAGGAGAGTAAAGGTGGGTTGGAATCCCTGGGACATTTGAGTGGGATGTGGCACTGGCCAGCACGGAGAGGAAGCAGAGGGCTCCTCATGGCACCAGCGCTGGTTTTTGTCGCAGTCCCTAAGGAAATGCTTGGAGTTTCCCAAGGAAGATCGAGCCCCAGCTGCTCCAGGTGGTCACTGGGTTCTCCTGGCACTGCCAGAGCAGGAGAGACCAGGCAGGGAACGGGACCAGGTTGGAGAAGCCACCTCCACCTCCATCTCCTCTCCCACTCAGTCCCGCTGGCTCTGTGGCAGCCCCTGGCTCTCTGCTCCTCCTTTTCAGAGTGTGCTGAAGGGCAGGCTGAGCCCACCCAGCCCTGGGTGCCCCGCAGAGCCCGAGAGGGGCAGGTGTGCACAGAGTGTCACTGTGCTAATGACATTCCCAGGAACTGCCTGCCCATGGCACTGGGCAGATGGCTTCTCCATCGGAGCCCTGACATCACTGCACGCCCTCCCTGTGCTGTGTCAGGAAGTTTTTCTTTCTAAAATAACCCAAACGTGATTTTTCTGACATCTGGGGGTCACTAGGGAGTTGGCCAGGTGGGTTTGAGCCAAACCAACCCCTGAGAGCACAGGATGTGTTTTCCCTGAACACCTCCCTCAGTTGTGTCCCCTGCCCTCCTCGGGGGCCCCTCCTCAAGCCCAGGCTGACCCCCCACTTCCTTTGGGGCACCTCATTGAGGAGCTGGGCCAGTGAACCCCACACAGCTCCCAGGCCTTGGAGCATCCTCCCAAACCCAGCCTCCCCCGTGCAGGGCAGCCGTTGCTCACCAGGATTGCAGCAGGTGCCTCGAGCTGACAGCTGACAGGTTTAGGTTAAATATTGGAATAAATTCCTGCCTGGGAGGGTGGGTAGGCCCTGGCACAGTTTTTCCAGAGAAGCTGTGGCTGCCCCATCCCTGGAAGTGCTCCAGGCCAGGTTGGACAGGGCTTGGAGCAACCTGGTGTAGCAGAATGTTCCATGAGCTTTAAGGTCCCCCCAGCTGTCTGGGTTTGAAAAGCCAGGTGTCTGCTAAGAAGGGCGGGAGCCTCCTGTGGAATGGCAAATGTAAACCTCCTCCTCTGAATTATTATAATTTTGAAACTAAGGGGCTCTCAGGCAAAGATATGGGAGTATGAATAAGAGTTCTGTACTAGGAAAATTAAATTACAAATGCAATAGTACAAACAAAAACAAACCACTGGCAGAGTGAGGATACGACAGGACATCCTGTGTGCCAGGGGTGGCACAGCCCCATCCCATGGGGGCTCAGCCCTCCTGCAGTGCCAGCTGTGCTGCTGCTGCAGCAGGGATCCTGCACAAGGGGGGAGTTTTCCTCTGCAGCTCCAGGGCTGCTGCAGATGGGCCTGGGCTCCCTCTGGCAATGCAGGGCAGCAGAAAGCTGCTCCTCTGGCAATGCAGTGGGCAAAGGCTGCTGTGCTGCTCCAGGCTCAGATTGGATCCAGGTAGGAATGCTTGGCTCCTCCCCTGGGCGCAGCATCTCCCCATGGGATGCTGGAATTGGATCAGCCATGCAGGGACACTCAGTGGCCATGGACAGAAGATAATTAATGATCAATGGCCCATTAACAGAAGATATCTAATAATTATTTGTCCATTAACAGAAGAGATCTCCTGGAGGGAGGATTGGTTGTAGGAGAGATAAGAAAACTGCCCAATGAACAGAAGATGACTGCCCCAGCTCTGACAGATGGTGATAGAGCACACACCCAGCTACACCTGACACCCAGCCCAGCCATTCCACGATCCTGTCACTGCTGGTGCTGGTGGGAGCCGGTCCCTGAACCATCCAGGGCTCAGGACTCAGGAGAGCTGACCCTGGGCTGGAGATGTCCCTCCTGTGCCAGCAGCTCCCAGCAGTTAAATCCTGCTGAGCAAACCCAGCAAAGCCATTTACTGGGGATTAGCCAAGGATGAGCCATCCAGGCCCTTCTTCTGCTGGCTGGGAGCTGCAGTGCTGGCCTCAGCCATCCCAGCTCCCGCCTCGGGCTTGGGCGAGTGGGGTGGGCTGATTGCACCAAGGGGAAACTGAGGCACGGCACAGAACCTGGCCTCCCATCATCCCAGGGTTCCGTTGGAAGCAGCAGCTGAGCAGGACTCCCAGCAGTGCAAGCTGCTGTGCCCAGGGATTTGGGGACAGTTCTGCTCCCTGGTGTGACACCCGTGTCACTCTGTGCCTCCGGGCACCTGGCCCTGCCCATGGCGAGGGTCACAGAACCTGGGGACTGGGTGCCATCCCTGGGGGCACTGGTGGCAGCCCCAGAGGGACCCCAGCACCCGGCCATGCCCATGGTGAGGGTCAGAGGGACTGGGGACTGGGGACTGGGTGCCATCCCTGGGGCACTGGTGGCAGCCCCAGAGGGACCCCAGCACCAGTTCCCCGTGGCCATGGGCTGCAGGCAGCCGGGCAGGGCTGGGACATTCCCGGTGCCGAGGGGACAGCCCTGCCACGTGTCCCCTGCGTGTCCCGCTGCTCTGCCAGGCCCGGAGCAGCCTCGGCTCTCCCGGGAGGCTCCCGGGGAGGGCAGGCACAGGGAGGAGCCGGAGTGACGGAGGCAACACAGAGTGGGTGGGAGAACAAAGCGCTGCGGGTGCTGCACCGGGCCTGGAAGATGGAGGGAGGGAATGAGGGGTGCAGAATGGGAATGAGGGGTGCAGGGAGGGAATGAGGGGTGCAGGGAGGCTCTGGCTGCTGCACAAGGGGAAGGGGCAGCAGGGCTGGCACTGGCTGTGCCACATCCCTGCTGCCATCCCTGGGGCTGCACAGCAAACCCAGCCATGCCATGCCCCTGGGGCTGGGGGAGCAGGGCTGTGTGCTCTGGGGGAGCCCCAAAACGCACCAGGTCCCCCCAGCAGCCGGGCTGGGGCACAGCCCGAGCCCTGTCCCTCCTCACCTGCCCCAGCGCCTGTTTCACGAGTGAGTAATGCCGAATTACAGCGCTAAGGAGCTCTCTGGGGATCCTTCCGAATAACAGGAATAGTTTATGCGATTTGCATAATTGGTATGATGGGATTTTGCATCACGTTGCTGAGCTCGGGGAAGCGTCCGGGGCAGAGCCGAGGTGCTGCTGGGGGCTGTGAGCACCTTGGGGGGCTCTGGGCACCTTTGGGGGCTGCCTCCCCCTGCTCAGCCCTGCCTGGGAAGGACCAGGCAGTCACAGAGAGTGGCAGAAGGGACAGGTTCAGGTCCCACTGCCATCCCCTGCCCGTGTCCCCCCTCTGTCCCTCAAGCTGGCACTGGGCTGGTCGCAGCCCCTCGGGCACGTTTGCCTGTCCCATGGCCACTCCTGAGGGCTGTGCCTGCCCATCCCAGCTCGGGGAGCAGCCAAACCTTGGATCTCAGGCCTGAAGGCCACGGTGCCCAATTGCCCAGCTCCTGTTCCAGCCCCAGGGCCAAACCCAGCTCCCTGCTCCTCCTGCTTCACACACAGCCCAGCCCTGGCGCTGCTCTCCTCTCGTTTCCTCTCTTGCTAATTAATCACGGAGCCAGCCCTGGAGCAGCCTGGCACGGCTCTGCTGGGCTGCCCCAGTGACAGCCATGGGCTGGGGACACAGGCTGGGGACATGGACACGGGCTGGGGACACAGGCTGGGGACACAGGCTGGGGACACAGGTTGGGGACATGGACACGGGCTGGGGACATGAGCAGGGGACACAGGCTGAGGACACAGGCTGGGGACACAGGTTGGGGACATGGACACGGGCTGGGGACACGGACACAGGCTGGGGACACAGGCTGGGGACACAGGTTGGGGACACCCATCACGTGGCAGCGCTGGCCCTCGGGGACACCCAGCGTGGCCACGGCTTCACCCACGACTTGAGGAGCCACATTCCACAGCAGGGCAGGGCAGGGCAGCAAAAGTGGTGACACGGGGACAAGTGCCACCTCCCAGTGCTCCTTCCACCCATCACCACGGGTCCTGCGTCCCCCAGGAGGAGGAATTCTGGCTCCTACATCGGAGCAGGCCCTGCTGAGGCATCTCAGCCCTGCCAAGAGATTTCAGCCCTGCTGAGGCATTTCAGCCTCACTGAGGCATCTCAGCCCTGCTCAGGCATCTCAGCTCTGTTCAGGCATTTCTGGCCTGCTCAGGCTTTTTACCCCTGCTCAGGCATTTCAGCCCTGCTGAGACATTTCAGTTCTGCTCAGGCATCTCAGCTCTATTCAGGCATTTCAGCCCTCCCAAGACATTTCAGCCCTGCTCAGGCACCCCAGCCCTGCCAAGCAGTGGCAGCTCCCGTCTGGCACCAGGAGCCAGCAAAGGTCACATTCCCGGCCATGGGGACAGACCCGCTTTGTTCCCAGCCCTGCTCTAATTAGGAAATTACGCTGATTTTTTTTTTTTTATTTTCCCACAGATGAACTATCAAAACTTGGGCTTGTTCCCTGCCAAAGCCTCCTCTACTCTGCTGGTGACTCAGCCTGACACCAGGGCACTGGAAATACGGCAGAGGCAGAGGGAGGGAGCCAGGGGTGGCTCCCAGCGGGGATGGGGGGCTGGCACTGCAGGGTTTGGGTGCAGAATGCAGCGCCCCAGCAGTGCCCCCACGTGTGGGAAAGCACCCGGAACCACACAGGGCAGGGCAAGCTCAAGGTGTGGATAATGAAGAGGAGGAGGAGGAGGAGGAAGATGAAAGATGCACCGAACTGTGCCTGGTTCTGAGTCAGGGTTTGCCAGGAGGGTGGGGGACAAGGGACACTGAGAGCTCATTCCCCTGGGGGGAAGCTGAGGGGGGACAGGGAGAGCGCCCAGGGCCTCTGAGCCCCTCGTGCCAAAAAGCAGCAGGACCCAGATGAGAGAGTCTGACACCTCTGCGGTTCTCAGCTCTGTTTTGTTTTTCCTTGGGTGTTCCAGGAAACATCAGAGGCAGCAGAGCACAGCAGTGTGTCAGGGGTGCAGCTGTGTCAGGGGTGTAGCCGTGCTGGGGCTCAGCTGTTCTGGGGCTGTGCAGCTGTTCTGGGGGGTACAGCTGTTTTGGGGCTGTGCGGCTGTTCTGGGGGGTTCAGCTGTAATGGGGCTGTGCAGCTGTTCTGGGGGGTACAGCTGTTTTGGGGCTGTGTGGCTGTTCTGGGGGGTGCAGCTGTTCTGGGGGTTCAGCTGTAATGGGGCTGTGCAGCTGTTCTGGGGGGTACAGCTGTTTTGGGGCTGTGTGGCTGTTTTGGGGCTGTGCGGCTGTTCTGGGGGGTGCAGCTGTTCTGGGGGGTACAGCTGTTCTGGGGCTGTGCGGCTGTTCTGGGGGGTACAGCTGTTTTGGGGCTGTGCAGCTGTTCTGGGGGGTACAGCTGTTCTGGGGGGTGCAGCTGTTTCGGGGGGGTGCAGCTGTTCTGGGGGTGGGCTGGCAGCGCTGCCATCCAGCTGTGCTGGCATAGAAACTGCCAGGGCTCTGCCACCACCTCCCGGTACACAATTCCCTCCAAGCCCCGGGAAGGGGCTGCTGAGGAGGGGAGGCAGCTCCAGGCCTGTGCCCCAAACCAGCCTCGTGCCAGCTGTGGGCACACGGAGGGGTGGCCGGGGGTGGCTGGGAGGGCCCAGCACAGCCCCAGGGAGCGGGGCTGGTGCCCAGCTGCCTCCTGGACAGCAGGCAATAGGAGTCTATTTAAAGGCACTGCTGCTTGCATAACGCTGGCTGGAATCCCTGCCCCATCTCAGACCTCGCTGGGGGTGTGGGATGAAGGCTCTGCAGGCAGCACTCCCAGCCAGGCACGTCCCATGGGATGGGGCAGTGTCCCCATGGAACAGGGACTGTCCCTGGGGGAGAGCAGGGAATGGGCAGCAACATCTCCCAGCAGAGCTCCTCGTTCCCCCCTTCCCCTGCATGGGAATCCCACAGCGCTGGGAATCCCACACCAACTGCTGGGAATAGCACCGAGATCCAGGAG
Source organism: Camarhynchus parvulus (assembly GCF_901933205.1). NCBI lineage: Eukaryota > Metazoa > Chordata > Aves > Passeriformes > Thraupidae > Camarhynchus > Camarhynchus parvulus. Next base: position 5,176,432 of record NC_044588.1, read on the forward strand.
GAGTGGCTGCTCCTGGGAATGCTGCTGGAATTCCCTGGCACTGTCACTGTGCTGTGCCTGCCCTGAGCATTGTCCAGTGGCCAGAACCTCTCCAGAGGGGCCAGGGCTGTGCCAGGGCAGTGCCAGGGCTGTGCCAGGGCCGTGCCAGGGCTGGGGGCTCCAGGGAGGGCTCTGGGCACTGCAGGGGCAGCCGAGGCAGGAGCTGAGGTTTGTTCCTCCTCTCCAGGGTTTCATTAACCACGAGCAGCGCTGCCCCCACGCTCCTCTGGCTCAACATCTGGCCAAGTCAAACACAGCTGGAAGAGCTCTGTGTGCAGCCCTCCCGGCAGAGCTGGCTCCCACCCCGCTGCCACAGCTGAGGGGCACGGGCAGTGCTAATGAAACACTCCAAACTCGGCACAGCTGCTTTCCCAGGGCCCGGCTGAGCCGCCCCGAGGGCCCGGCAGGCGCAGGCAGGGGGGTCTGGGGGCATCCCGCTGCTCCCAGCAGCAGGAGAGGTGGAAACGCACAGTACCAAGGGAGCAGCTGCTGCCCAAGCACAGCCACAGGCTCAGGAACAGCCCAGGTGGGGCCTCAGCTGCACTGGGTGGAGGGTGGGGTGTCCCCAGCCCCTGTGCCCATTCCAGACAGGGACAGTCACACACAGGGGCTCGGGGGTGGCCGGGACAGGGGATGGACACAACTCCACAGGGATGGAAGCACAAAGTCCTACAGAGGCAGCTGAAATGGGGTGGGACAGTTTGGTCCCTCAGGAAGGAGCCACACGTCCACGTGAGCCCTGAGTGCCTCTGGACCAGTATGACAATTCCACAGTAATTCTCACAAATCCCTAATTTGGCCTTGCTCTAAACCCAGTGGCAGAGGCTCTCTAAAATCCCAGCCACAGCAGGGCCGTGCCAGGACTGTCCCAGCACTGTCACCTCCCGGGGCCATCCAGGGCTGTTTGTGTCACACACGGAGCCTGCTCCGGAATCTCCTGCCCACACCTCTCCCAGGAGCAGGGAGGAGCAAGGCAGCTCCTGCTCATCCAAAACACTCCCTGTGCAAACACGAGGCCGAAGAGGAGTTGGTGGAGCCACTGGAGCCAGTTTATTGTCACAGCACAGCCCAGAGCTCACAGCCCGCTCCCGGCGACCCAGCAGGATGGGGTCACGATTGGCACAGGGAGCTGGGGCCAATCTGCTCCAAACCCTCCTGCTGGATCATAAACGGCCTCTCCACTGTGGCAACAACCAATGGAAGGAGCTGCATTAACCCCTTCAGCACCAGCCCTGCTCCCTCCCCACACCCAGGAGTGCAGCCGCCAGGACCTGGCCCAGCCTTGGCACAGCATCCCTGGGAGGGCTGGCTCATCCTTCCTGCTGCCAGGACATTCACCAGAGACAAAACCAGAGCAGAGGGATGCAGCACACCCTCCTCAGGCCTCTCCCGTGGCGATGCCAACCCCAGGGAACAGAGATTTCCCAAAGCACCAGCAGTGGAAGCTGCACTCCCAGGACAGATCCCTTCCAGACCCCCCTGGCAGTGCCCTGCAGGTGAAGCAGGGCCACCTTGAACAGCCCAGCACCTGCTGGAGGAGCCCTGAAGGAGGAGAACTGCTCCTGGCAGCACGGCTCTGGTGAAGCCAAGGCTCTGGAGGAGAAGAACTGCTCCTGGCAGCACGGCTCTGGTGAAGCCAAGGCTCTGGAGGAGAAGAACTGCTCCTGGCAGCACGGCTCTGGTGAAGCCAAGGCTCTGGAGGAGAAGAACTGCTCCTGGCAGCACGGCTCTGGTGAAGCCAAGGCTCTCTCTGCTGGGAATGGGCTGCGTTGCAGCTCAGCCGGGAGTGAGCAGAGAATGAAGCAGCGGCAGCAGAGCAGAACCTGTCCTGTCCTGTCCTGTCCTGGCAGGGCTGGCAGCAGGGGCTGGCTGTCCCCACAGGGCTGGGGTGACCAGGGACACAGCCCTGGGATCATCCAGTGCAGCTCCAGAGGCAGCAGCTGCTCTGCCAGCACCGTGCTGGGGTCAAACACAGGGCCAGGGACTGGGGGGTTGGTACAGAACATTGGTGAGGACACACAGTGGAAATGGGGTGGCCCCAAGGCACTCACTGCCTTGGGGACACACAAGGAGGATGAGGATGCCCTGGCCAGTCTGTGGAACACAACAGAGAGCACATGGACTCCACCCAGAGCTGCTGCTGGCCCAGCAGCACGGGGAGCACCCCAGTCCCTGGGGTCACTTTTTGTCTAGCACCAGATCCCACAACCCCAGTGACAACCCCACAAAGTCTCCAAGGACCCTCTGGTCCTTCTGCTGTCACAGAAATGCAGATGAAGGGTTGTGGCTTCAAGAACATAATAAATTAAGATCTGCAGTGTCCTGAAGAGCATCTGCAAGCTGGCAGGCGAGCTCGTTCCAAGAGCAGCCAGATCTGCCACCACCTGGCTGCCAGCAGCGTTCCAGAGCCTTCAGCATCCCCATGAGTCCTCAGAGGGGTTGGGGCTCCCTGCAGCTGCTCCCAGAGCACTCTGGAGTGGTGATTTCTGCAGCTTCAGGCCCCGTGTCCAGAGCAGCACAAGGAAACGTGTCCAGTCCCCGGGGAAACGTGCGGCAGGAGCAGCAGAGTCTGTGGGGTCCATCATCCATCCCTGCCAAAGCTGAACTCTGACGCTGCAGCAGAGCCCGCCAGGGAGGAATCCTGGCTCCTGATGGCTCCTGGCACTGGCAGGAGCTCCACGCTGGCATGGCAGGAGATTTCTGCCAGCCCAGGGCTGAGCCCTGCCCGGCTCCTCAGCTCACAGCGGGTCAGAGCTGCCGCAGCAGGAGCAGGGCTGAGCAGCCAGGCTGGGCCTGGCCCAAACCAAACCCCTGGGGCTGGTTCTGTGTGAGCCCAGAGTCCAGCACTGCCCAAGTGCAGCAGGACAGGGACACGGCCACCCCTGCACAGATGGACACAGCAGAGAGCAGGGACAGAGGGACACAGACACCAGGGTGCTCCACAGGGCTGGTGCTCACCCAGCCCATGGTCACTCTGATTTCTGGGATTTGGCCAGAGCAAAGGCAGACTGACCACCAGAATCAAACCTACAGAGAAAAATTTGGCTTTGGATGATTTAGAGTTGCTGTTTAATCCCGAGACAGCGCAGCTGAGTGAGTCTGGAATTTAAGTTACAAAAAAAGAAAGCACTAGAAAATAATCTTGATACAAGAGCGATAATCAGCTGAGGTTCCCCACCCTGCGCAGGGAATCCTGCTCCACAATCCACCCAGCACAGCTGGGATGCTGCCAAGGCATTGCCTGCTCCCAGCACACACTGGGAGGGCAAACTGTCCAGGGGGAAGTTTGGAGGGGGAATCCCCAGCACTGGGAGTTAAGATGCTGCCACCAGCTCTGGCTTTGGCCTGTTCTTGATGGGTGACACTTCTGTGGAAGGAAAAGAAACTTGTTACAGAAGCAGGGAATGCAAATATCCCACAGCCATCTCCTGAGGAGGATCCAGGGCTCAGAGTCCCCTCTGCACAGCACCTGAACCAAGAGAGATTGGTTATAAATAATCCCACATTCCCATGTGCAAATGCCCCTTTTGCAGAGCACTGAAGAGTTACAGACTTTCAGAGCCTGCCCAGCCCAGGGACAGATCCTGGGCAGGAGCAGGAGCAGGGCCAGCCCTGCCCTCAGCCCTGGGCTGTTTTGTTTGGCCTCAGTGCTGACATCTGAGCCCTGTTTAGGAGTAAACAAGCTCCAAGGAAACCAGCCCCATTCCCCACATGCCAGATTGCTCCTGGGCAGATTCCACAGAGGGAAATGGTTTCTTCCAGCTCCTCTTTGCACAAGCAGGGAGGTCCAGCTCCCGTGAGTGACAGCTCAGGGCTCTACTGTCCCAGGAGAAGAGTCTTCACTGAGTTTTCAGCTCCTCAGCACAGACACCTGATGAATCCCAGTGGGCTCTTTCCCTGCCAGGCAGGGCCACCAGGGCTTGTTTGGTGACTTTCTTAGTGAGCTCTCCCATTTCCCAGCTTCATTCCCACACAAATCCTTCCACTGAGGCTTCAGATTGCTCAGGATCACTCAGGGACCACCAGCTGTGTGCTCTGACAATCCTGGAACTGTGGGACTCCAGTGATCCTCATCCAGCTGCTTCCAAAGCACTGGGAAGGGAGGTGGGAAGAGCTCCAAGCCGTGCCAAGCCTCAGGGAAGTGCAGTGCTGTGCAGGGTGAGTCCAGCATCCCCAAAATGCCCTGTGCTGTATGATGGGACCAGCCCGGGGCTGTGGGAGTGATTCCTGATGGAGCCTCCTGATGGAACGAGGTGTCTCAGGGCAGGCACAGGATGTGACAGGGACAGCAGGGGTCACCCAGGGAGCTCCCCAAGGCAATGCCAGATGCTGATGGAGCAGCGAGTGCAGCCTGGGGTGCTCCTGCAGCGAGGGCTCAGCTGGGCCTGGCCCACTCCAGGAGCTGCTGTCCCCTCCCTTTTCCCAAGACACTGACACGGGACAGGGGCTCAGAGCACTGCAGGGACAGGAGCACCTGAAGCCACAGCTGTGCAAGGAGAACATACCTGGGATCTTCTCTGGGAGTGGCTCTGAAGGAACTTCTGGGAGCTCCAACTGTTCCTGCGAGGACATTACAGACAATGTGTCACACACGTCACAACTGTGGGCAGGCACAGGGGGACAATGGGCCACATTTCCCCCAGAGTGAGCTCTGAGAGTAGCAAAAAGGGGGGACAATGTCCCACATTTCCCCCAGACTGAGCTCTGAGAGTAGCAAAAAGGTACTTGAAGTGCTGCTAAAAGCAGCTTCCTGAAAACGGGGATTTTAACCACAAAAACATCAAGCCCACCTGAGTAATAGCATTTAATTCTTCTAGAATGGCATCTTCATCCTCCTCGGTCAGGCTGCCAGCCAGGAGCTCGTCTATTTGCTGTGGGGGACAGGGAAGGACATGACAGCTCAGCCTGGTGGCTGCAGTGCCCAGCCCAGCAGCTCTGTGCAGAGGCTGCTCCCGGCCCCTCGTGCACGCACCCTCTGGTACTCCACAGCATCCTGGGTCTCTCCTATGATCCTTTCCACCTCTTCTATGGACATCACCTGAAGGGCAGAGCCAAAATGCATGTGTGGGAGGGGTCTGCAGGGAGGCAGCCCCAGCCAGGCCCCTCTGAAGTGCCCCAGCCACGGGTACCTGGTGCATTTTGTTCAGACACTCGTTGCCTATCTTCAGCCCCTCGATGACCTTCATTTCAATCTGGGTGAATTCAATGTCCTGGACCTGCAGCGAGAAGGGAAAAGGAGGAAGAGCCTGTCACACCTTGGCCAGGCATGGCACACTGCCCTGTGAATCTTGGAGGGATTTAACAGACATGGGCATGTGGCAGCTGGGGACAGAGGTGGCCCTGGCAGTGCTGGGCAGTGACTGGGCTCACAGGGCTCTTCCCACCTAAATGATGCCATGGTTGCCATTCTGAGGAACACACAGGCTGCCAGGAGGAACCAGTGGAGCCCTGTCAGTGCTGTCAGTGGCACCAGCAGCAGGAAACATCCACACCAGCAGGTCCAACAGCCCCTGAGGTGATTTCACCGGATTTTCCAGCTGCCAGCCCCAGCTGAGACCTCCCCAAACCCAAACACATCCAGTTCTGAAATGACAGGGCTGACACAAGCCAGGAAGGCCCCGGTGCAGCCATCCCCCCTGTGAGTAACATTTCAGCCATCTCCAAACCACACATTTAGCAAGGAACCTGCAGTTTTAAACACACCACTCTGTGTCTCCAGGGAAAATGGTGGCACATGCACAATTCTGGAGACATTTGCCCTTGGACAGAAGCTGAACAGCTGCCAGCTGCAATGGAATGGAATTCCAGGGTTCCCCACCCCAGAAAACGCCCCCAGGCCTGGCTCACCATCCGCTCCAGGTTGCTGATCTGGTTCTCTGTTTTATCCAGCAGCTGCTCCTGGTACCGCTTCTTCTTCAGCAGGAGCATGGCCTTCCTGAGGGACACAGAGGGGTGAAGCAGCTGGAGCCTAAAGGAGCCCACCTCAGCCACGAATCTTGTTCTGGGCTTCTGCTAAAAGGGGACAACTTGTGTGCAGCTCGACTGGCAGCCTGCAGCTGCTCCTGTGAGCAGCAAGGATGAGCAAACCGGGCACTGGGAATAAATCCTGCCCTGGGAGGGTGGGCAGGCCCTGGCACAGAGCAGCTGGGGCTGCCCCTGCATCCCTGGCAGTGCCCAAGGCCAGGCTGGATGGGGATGGGAATGCCCTGGGACAGGGGAACGTGTCCCTGCCATGGCACAGCTGGGATGGGATGGGATGGGATGGGCTTTGAGGTCTCTCCCAGCCCAAACCCTTCCAGCATTCCGAAGTGGGAATGGGAATTAGAATATCGGCAATGGGAATTAATGAAAATATCGGGAAAGGGGATGAATGTCACCTCCCGGTGTCACCCTGGCGGTGGCACTGTCCCCCTGTCCCCCCGGCCCCGGTGTCCCCTGTCTCTCACTCTTTCTTGCCGTCCCGGAGCAGCTGCCGGGCCAGCGCCCGCTCCCGCTCCAGCCCCAGGCTCAGCCGCTTCTGGTACTGCCGGAGCTTGTCCCGCTGCTGCTTCAGTTGCTGCGGGACAGACGGACACGGGGGCATGCGGGACACACGGACAGGGGGACGGACAGAGGGACGGACAGAGGGACGGACAGAGGTCACAGCTCAGCCCTGACAGCTCCACGCCCCCTCCAGCAGCGCCGCTCCCCGGCCCGGGCTGTCCCCGCCGTGTCAGCCACAGCACCGGGGGTCGCTCAGCCGCAGCCGGGCCGCTCCGTCCCGCTCTCTCCCCACTCCCCGACCCCGCCCGGTCCGTCCCGCTCTCCCCCGTTCCCCAGCCCGGCCCGGTCCGGCCCGGTCCATCCCCGCTCACCAGCACGGCCCGGTCCTGCTCCGTGACGCGGCTCCGCCGTTTCCGCCCGAACAGGTTCCCCATGGCCGCTCCTGCCCGGCCCGGCCCGGCCCGGCCCGCCCCCGACGGCGGCCGCGAGGGGCCCGGCCCCGCACAACGCGCAGCGACAGCGGCAGCGCCGGGAGCGAACCGCTGGGGGGCGCGCTGGGGACGGGAATGTCGGGAATGGGAATTGTTAAAATAATATCGGGAATGGGGATAATGATATCGGGAAAGGGAATTATTAAAATAATATCGGGAATGGGAATTAATTAAAATAATATCGGGAATGGGGGTAAAGATATCGGGAATGGGAATTATTAAAATAATATCGGGAATGGGAATTGTTAAAATAATATCGGGAATGGGAATGAATTAAAATAATGTCGAGAATGGGGGTAAAGATATCGGGAATGGGAATTAAAATATCGGGAATGGGGGATAATAGTATTGGGAATGCGGGTAACGATATAGGGAATGGGGATAATGATATCGGGAATGGGGATAAAAATATCGGGAATGAGTATAATAATATCGGGAATAATAATAATAATAATAATAATAATAATAATAATAATAATAATAATAATAATAATAGTATCGGGAATTAGGATAATAATATTGGGAATGGGGATAATAATATTGAGAATATTGACAATAATAATAATAATAATGGGAATGAGGATAATAATATTGAGAATGAGGATAATAGTATCAAGAATGGGGATAATAATATAGGGAATGGGGGTAATATAGGGAGTGGGATGTAGGGAATAGGATCTAGAGAATGGGAGGTCTGGAGGGAGGCTGCAGGGGTTGGGGTTACAGGGATAACACCGATTCATTCCCAGAGTGATGGAATTGTTTGGGGTGGAAGAGCCCCCGAGCCCATTGAGCCCATGGTGTCCCTGGCACTGCAGGGACCCACGGATCCCTCGGGCTGCAGCCAGTGCCCAGAGCTGCATTTGCAGCCTGCATTGGCATCCCTGCTGCTGCACCAGGCTGGCACACACATCTGTCACCAACACCCCCCGGGACCAGCCAGACCCCGAGCCCTGCACCCCGAACTCCCCCTGGCTCCTCCTGGGCCTCCCCCAGCCCCACAGAAGGATCCTCACACCAGGAAGTGTTTCTGCATTTATTTTTTATTAACCATTTATTTGTCTGTAATCGTTTTTACTCTCACATTACAATCGTGTGGGGGGTTTTATATATTTTTTCTTAAACTTTATTTTTGTAAAATAAATAGAGATAAGTGAACTTTTAAGGTAGGACGCTCTCCAGACCCTTGGTTAAACTCTGTGATCCCATGATTGAATCTCTGCATCAGACCTGTGGAAGCACAGCCCACACACGCTCAGGTAAAAGCCCAAAAATTCCTTAAAATTCCCCATCCTGGGCGTGGGGCTGCACCAGAGCCAGGCAGCAGCAGCAGCTCCCACATGCCAGGAATGTCCTGTTCCTTTCACAAACACACTGATACGAGTTAAAAATCCATTTTTTTTTTGAAGCTGTGAATGTTAAGGGTTACGTGAGATCCCAAACTCTGCTCCCACCCCCGCGGGCGGCCCGGGACGAGGCACAGCTCTGTTAGACCATAATTAACTCTGGGTAACTTACACGTGGGGTTTTAGGTAGTTTTGGAGTTTAAAGCCTTTGATTGGTTATCCTGGGATGGGACCCCTGGCGGGGATGGTGCTCGGGGCACCCAAAGTGGCTCCAGGCCGTGCCTGGGACCTCTCCAGGCAGGGCTGGGGGGCACGCAGGGACACGGTGCCAGGGCCAGCAGCAGCACGGGGGGCACGGGGCAGCCACGGCCAGCACAGGGACAGAGGGCTCTGAGCCTTCCCTCAATACACGATCCCCTCTGCACAGCTGGCACAAAGTTCTGAGCCTTCTCTCACTGCATCCCCTCAGTTCACTGACAGAGGGTTCTGAGCCCTTCATTCACTGCGTTCCCCCTGCACAGCTGGCAGTTCAGAGGGGATCTGAGCCCTTCCCTGTGTTCCCCTCAGCTCACTCACAGAGGGTTCTGAGCCCTCCCTGACTCTGCTGGAGCTGCAGATCAGTTCCCCCAGTCCCATGGCACTGCTGGGGGAACACTGGCAATTCCTGCAGTGAGTGAGTTCTGCCCCTCTGGAAGGAAACCTGTCCCCTGGCTGTGCTCTGCCTTCCCACACCCAGCCCCAGAACAGATCCCAGGGGACAAAACATTCATTGTTCACACATGGAAGGTGCAGAGATGGAGCAGGCCTTGCCTGGACAGCTGGGACGAGGGAGCTCAGAGCTGCCTTCCTCCTCCTCCTCCTCATTCTCCATGCCCAGGTGCTCCCATGCCTGCTCCCAGAGGGGCAGGTGAGCCCCAGCCGTGGTGTGCAGCTCCAGGTGTGCAGCTCCAGGTGTGCAGCTCCTGGTGCCCAGGCCTGGCCTCTCCTGGTGCCCAGCAGCCGTGGGGAGCACAGGGAGCAGGAGGGGCACGGTGGCCGTGCAGGTGGCACAGGGACAGTGGCAGCAGTGCCCGATGTGCCCCCAGCTCCCCACGGGCACCCTGGGCCTGGCTGGAAGCTGGTGACACCAGTGATGTGCTCCAGGCTCGTTGGGACGTTGGAGATCTTCGCTCCCTTTCTGCCCTCCTCTTCCTCACACGCAGCTTTAGGGCGTGGGACATCCTGCCCTGCTCCTGCCATCCCCTGAGCCCCTTCCTGCTGGACCCCTGCCTGCCCAGGCCGCCAGGTCCCCTCTGTCCTCGCTTCCAGGGAGAGCAGCTGCAGGCAGGGAGGAGGAGGAGGAGGCTCACGCTGCCCTGCCTCCCTGGCACCTGCATCCCACGCTGGGGTGGTGCCCTGGCCCAGCAGTTGGGTTTGGCACAGGGCTGGCAGCAGCTGGAGGGTCCTGTGGAGCTGGAGGTGAGTCCTGACAGTCCTTGAAGAACCCACAGTGCAGCACAACAAGGAACAAAGACTAAAATGAGACCCTTCTCAAGGGCGTTGCCTCATCCAAGTCCTTGGGAGCTCAGGAGCCGTGTTTCTGACAGAGAAGCCAACCACTGGAAACAAAAATAAATGTTCCTTTTCTGTAGCTTTGAGAGGATATAGCTGGAAAACAAAACAAAACAAAACCAGGAGATTGTCTCTTCCCCTTGTCAAACCCATCAGTAGCTAAGTCAGAAGAACAAATGTTCAAGTTATGGGGTGCAGCAGCAGCCAACACGAAACATTCAAGTCGATGATTTCTCTATGTACAGGAGCCCCCCCTGGGGCCGTCATCTGATCCTCTTCTCCACCGAGTACACCGAGATGTAGAAGTCATTGCTGCCGACGGCCAGGTGGGGCTGCGGGAGAGCAGAGGGACAAACGGACACGGTCACACCTCCCCAGGCTGGGAGAGCCCGCTGGGATCACCCACAACGACCTGCCACCCACCCTGTCCTAGGGGGACACATCCCCACCCTGTGTGTCCCGGGGCACCTCCAGGGATGGGCAGTGCCAACCCCTGACCCCCTTTCCATGGGGAAATTCCTGCTGTGCCCACCCTGAGCTCCCCTGGCCCAGCCTGAGGCCGTTCCCTCCTGTCAGGAGCTGTGCAGAGCCACAAGGGCCCCCTGATCCCCCTGTTCTCCAGGCTGAGCCCCTTCCCAGCTCCCTCAGCCCCTCCTGGGGCTCCATCCCTTTCCCAGCTCCCTCAGCCCCTCCTGGGGCTCCATCCCTTTCCCAGCTCCCTCCTGTGACCCACTCCAAGGTCCAGGTGTGGAGCAGTGCCTGGCACAGGTGACAGTGACCCAGCTGCTCCACAGCTCTGCAGGAGTTATGGGCCCATTTCAGTCACAGGGACAAATTATGGGCACTATTAGTTGCCAACTGCCAGCATAATTTCTCTAAATGACCGCAAATCTGCTCGTTAGGAGCCATGGCTGGGCTGAAAATGAGAATTTCCTGCAGTGAGGGGACCTGGCCCCTCCGGACAGGGCTCTGCTTTGCTTGTTTAAAGAGCAAACTGCTCTTCCCATTACATATTAAATATTTGTGAGCTGATCTGCAGATTTCTAAAACAACTCTTGTAACTCTCCCCTTGGTTTTCCCATCCATTCATTGTTTTCTCAGGTTTTCCAGCTGCTCCATTTATTCTCCTCCCTGGGTGAGCAAAGCCCACCATGCAGAAGGGACCTCCCTCCTCCTTGAGCAGCACCCAGACTCTCTGCAAGCACTGCAGAGCCCCTCAGCTGGGACAGACCCCAACATCTCCTTTTGTTCTGCCCCATTCCAGCTGGGACAGACCCCAACATCTCCTTTTGTTCTGCCCCATTCCAGCAGGGACAGACCCCAACATCTCCCTCTGCTCTGCCTCATTCCAGCTGTGACACTCCAGAATCTCCTGCTCTGCCTTACTCCAGCTGTGAGGCAGAGATTCCAGACTCCAGAATCTCCTTTTGTTCTCCCTCATTCCAGCTGTGACACACCCCAGAATCTCCTTCTATCTCATTCCAGCTGTGACAGGCCCCCAAATCCCCTTTTTCTCTGCCTCATCCCAGCTGTACCAGCCCATGCCTTTAATTCCACAGCTCTCCCATTTTCCTGAGGTGCACTTTCTGCCTGCCCAGCACCAGCCTCAGGTGAGAGCAGCCCAGTGAGGCAGCTGGGAGTGAACAAGCCCAGGAATTCAGGAACTGGGGAGCGCTGCTGGCACCTCGGACAGCTCCCGAGGCCGGGATGGGGCTGCAGCTCAGCTGGAAGGGCTCGGGAGCTGCTGGAACCTGCGGGGCTGGGCTGGGACAGCTCCCCTCGCCCCGGGGGGGTCCCCGTGCCACCCCCCGGGCAGCAGCAGGGTACAGACCCAGTGAGGGTGGAAGGCCAGGCAGCTGATGGCTCCCACTCTCTGGCCCATGAAGCCATCGTAGTACTTGATGTTGTTGATGAGCTCCCCATTCCCGTTGTAGATGGCAGTGAACTGGTTCATGGAGCCACTGGAAGGGAAGAGACACAACTGGAGTCACTGGGAGGGGACAAAACTGCTGCTGCAGCCCCTGGCTGAGCTGTGGGCCAGGCCATGTCCCCGAGTGGGACAGCATTCACTGGTGGCCAGAACCACAGCGGTCACCTGGGACAGGAAAACACAGACAGCTGATGCCCCAACACACCCAGAGCACCCCAAACTGGCTGTGGAGCAGCTGCTGGTCCCCAGGCAGAGCCCACAAATACAGAACAGGGACCCAGTGTCCAGGGTTCACTGAGGGACAAAAAAGGGGTAAAACTCCTGAGCAGCAAGCACAGGAAAGAAGCTGCACTGCTAGGGTGGGGTTAAAGCAGAAGAGCCAACAGCACCCCATGAATGATGTCTGTGGAGACAAACCATCCTCTCCAGGGATCCTGGAATCACAGAATGGCTGGGGTTGAGAGGGACCTTAAAGCCCACCTTGTTCCACCCCCTGTCATGGCAGGGACACCCCCACTGTCCCAGGCTGGCCTTGGGCACTGCCAGGGATCCAGGGGCAGCTCCAGCTTCTCTGGGCACCTGTGCCAGGGCCTGCCCACCCTGCCAGGAAGCATTTCCCCAGTGTCCATGTACCCCTGCCCTCTGGCAGTGGGAAGCCATCCCCCTCACCCCAGCACTCCAGGCCCTGCTCCCTGCCTGTGATCACCCTGGAGCCCCCCCGTGCTCCCTGCAGGGCTCCCTGAGCTGCAGGGATGGCAGCAGCACTCACCAAGCAAACAGGTTGGCCTGGGGGTGGATGTCCAGGGCCGTGAGCCCCTTGACAATCTGCAGCACCTTCATGGACTCGGGCATGCGGGGGTCGAAGAAGCGCACGTCCCCGTTGACACTGCAACACAGAGAGCCAGGCTGGGACAGAGCCACAGAGCCCCTCAGAGCCCCCCAGAGCCCCCCAAAACCACAGGGAATGCAGCTGTGGGGCTGCCCATGGGCCAGTCCCCTCCATGGGGCACTGGGACAGGGAACAGACAGGGCTGGGTTCCACCAGGGCCAGGATCTGATCCCATCCACAGCACGTTCTGTGCTGAGGGAACAGCTGGGAGTGACCCCAAACTGCTGATCCCACGGTGCTGATCACAAATTGCTGATCCCAAATCCCTGATCCCTCACTGCTGATCAATCACTGCTGATCAATCACTGCTAATCCCACACTGATAATCCCACACTGATGATCCTAAATTGCTGATCAATCAATCATTGCTGATCCCTCACTGATCCCTCCGTGCCTCTCTCAGTCCCAGCCCACTGCTGAGTGTGCCCTCCCTGCTCTGGCACACCCAGTACACCCAGCCCCAGATTCCTGCTGCTTTGCACAGCAGGAAATTGCCTTGGGAAGCTGCAAGCAGAGGGGACGTGCTGGTGCCACCCTTCACCCCTAAAGTGTCTGGACACCAGGATCTCACCAGGTCCTGCCATTTGTTTTCCTGGGATTTTGCTGCCAGCTGAAGCAGGGGGAACTGGGAGGTGGCTCAGCTCCACAGCCTGAGCTCCTCTGACCTTTTGGAGCCCAACATTCCCTCCCAGCTCTGCAGCCCAGGAGCAGCTCCCAGGCTGGAAGGGCTCTGAGGAGAGGGCACTGCCAGCCCTCAGCCCTGGGCACAGGGACCTGACCCCTGGAGCTGCTGGAGGAGCTTATGGAGAGGAAGATTAAAAACTCCAATATGGGAGCTCGACAAATCTGGCAGCTGCATCACATAATCCCCTGTTTGAAAATCTTAATACATTTTTGCTGGCCCATCCCCCTGCCTCAGGAATGTTCTGAAGCCCAGAAAATTATGTTTTGTTTCCATTTTCTAATCAAGAGAAAGAGGCTCTTTGTGTGCAAACGGTGGCTTTGTGACAATAAATTCTGTTCTGCTGCTCCTTAATGGCCAAATCAGTACCTGCTGCTCTGGCTGCAGTATTTACCAGGCAGCAGGGATGGATTTAGGGAATTGCACAGGAATCCTGCCCAGGAACGTGCCTGCCAGATGCACCATTCACCTTGTTCTCTCCCACATGTCCCCACGGAGATGTTGGCAGTGAAGCCCCCTCACCACAAGATATTTTACATCCAGCTCCTGCTCCCTCACTTCCCCATCACATCCCTGGTGATTCCAGCTCCTTTTCACCCCCAGACCCCCCCAGCAGAGCCACGCATCCCTCCTGCCCCCCTCCACCCAGTCTGGAGCAGGAGGTGAGCACTGAAGCGCTTCTCAAAGCCCAGAGCTTCACCCTGCCAGCTGCTGGAGCACCAGGGCCAGAATTGAGGGGAAAATGAAACTGTGAGTGTGGGAAACAGCCCCAGGAGAAAACCAAACTGTGAGTGTGAGCCCCAGGAGAAAACCAGACTGAGAATGTGGCAGGAGAAAACCAAACTGTGAGTGTGGCCAACAGACCCAGGAGAAAACCAAAAAACCAAACTGTGAGGGTGGCAAAGAGCCCCAGGAGAGCTCCCTGTACCTGACACTCATGATGTTGCCCTCGGGGTGCTTCTGCAGGTAAGCCTTCACCACCCAGGCTGTGTGCTCACGGTAGGTCATGACACGGCTGGGGACAAAGGGACATGTGAGAGGGGACAGGGAAAAAAGGGGAAAGGGAAAAGGGGGAAAGGAAAAGGGGGAAAGGAAAAGGGGAAAGGAAAAGGGGAAAACGAAATTTCAAGGAAAGGAAATTTCAAGGAAAGGAAATTTCAAGGAAAGGAAAGGAAATTTCAAGGAAAGGAAATTTCAAGGAAAGGAAAAGGAAATTTCAAGGAAAGGAAATTTCAAGGAAAGGAAAAGGAAAAGGGCAAGCAGAGGAGCACAGGGAGGCCCCGGGCCGGGCAGGAAGGGGTTACCATTCGCTCAGGGCCATCCTCCTGTCGAAGACTCGGATGGAGCCATCGCCCAGCCCTGCCACGATCAGCGAGCGGTGGGAGTCGCAGGACAGGCTGGTGACACAGCTGTCAGCTCCCGTGGGAATGTCCTGCGCAGACAGACAGACAGACAGACAGACAGACCACCGTGTTGGTCACACAGCTGGACATGTGGATGCCGTGGGACAGAAACTCAAGCGTTCCTCACAGGGCTCTGGGAACTTTCAGGGAGTTGTAAGGATGTGATCACTTGTTAAGTATGAACAATCTGCAGGTGTCTTTCTACTTTGTCTCTGATCTTCTCAAGGAAGGTGTTTTTGTTACCAACCAACCAAACAGAATGTATGGTGTCACTCTATATAAACCACACTGTTCTCTTGAATAAAGCCTTTGCTCTTTCTACAATCCTGCCTCCTGCCTGCTCCTGTGTCACTCTCAGTGCAGGAGTGACATGGGCACACTGAGCTTAGGTGACAGCAGCCAGTGCTCATTGATGGACACTCTTTTTTATAAAGGATTCAAAGTTCTGGTGCCTGAACCCTTGGTTGGTGGGGTTCCTAGCACTGCTCAGCTCACTGGCTGGGGGATGTCTGCCTGGAGGACTGAATGGAGTTTCTTGTTTGAGTTCCAACCTAACCTATCACTGTCTCACCTGGGGACTTGTTTACTTCTCTTTTTACCAAACTGGGCTGGGAGCTGGGATCTGTCACGGCCAATTTTATCCGTTCAGCTCGCAGACCTGCTGTAGCTGTGACACACAGCTTCACTCAGGCCCTGAACCAGGGTCCTGCCCCATCCCCATCCCCATCCCCACTCTCACACCGAGCAGGGTGGGGCAGCTCTGGTGCCCCTGAGCCCCAAAGGGACCCTCTGGCCCCTGGCACAGCCCCAGAGCAAGGCAGGCATTGCTGTGCCCCCTCCTGTCCCTGCTGCGGCACATGTGACAGGGACACCCAGAGCAGCTCATTAGAGACCTGTGCTGGGAAAGGGACCCGGCAAAGGCAGCTGGAGCTGCAGGGCCAGCTCTGCTGGGAACGCCCACGCTGCCACTTCCCCCCTTTCCACTTCTGGAGGCAAAAGAATCGCTCAGAATAACCCCTGTGCCTGTGGGGAGGGAAAACACTTTGTTAAAACCAGCAAAAACCGCTGAGGAGCACTGAGGAAGCAGGAATGACAGCAATGGAATGGGCTGGGTTGGAGGGACAGGTGGGGAAGGACCTTAGAGCCCCTCAGCACTGCGAAAGCACGAATGTGTCGCAGACATTTCTTGTGTGAAAATCCTGTCTTAGGATTTTTCCTGCTGAAGCTGAGAGGTTTCAGCAACGAGATGTAAACAATGGTTATCTGCTGCTGTGGAATGCAACAGGTCTGTCTGGATTGGCCCATCTTGGATGTTTATAATTAATGGCCAATCAAGGACCGAGCTATTTCGGACAGAGTCCGAGCGAGCTTCTTTTGTTATCATTCTTCTCTTTTCCATTCTTAGCTTAGCTAGCTTCTGAGAAAACCTTTCCTTCTATTTCTTTTAGTATAGTTAGAATTTAATACATACATCATAAAATAATAAATCAAGCCTTCTGAACGTGGAGTCAACATTCTCGTCTCTTCCCTCAATCAAGAACCTTTGTGACCACTGTCACAGGAATGAACGATGGAATGGGCTGGGCTGGGAGGAACCTTCCAGCCCCTCTCATCCCACCCCTGCCAGGGCACAGCTTCCTCAGCCCAGGCTGCTCCAGGGCTGGGCAGGAGCTGCGGGAGCTCATCCCAAACCTCACTCCTGTTTTTACCCCTGGAGAGGCACCAGGGCCGGGGCTGCTGCAGCCTCTGCCCACCCCAGCTCCTCCTTTGAAGCAGCAGCACTCAGCAGAAGTGCAAATGAAGCGCTTGTTCCCCCAGCGCTTCCAGAGGTGTGGGTTTGTGCAGTTCAAAGAGGGAGGCGCCTTTATCTGCCTCGATTATCGCTGCTCTTTGTGCTGATTCTCACTTTCCCAGGCACTGAGTCAGGAAGTTCCAATCACTTGAATTTCAACACCCAATCTTTGCAATTAAAAAAAGAAACAACGTGTTTTTAGATACTTTCGGTGCAATCATTAATCATCATCATTTAAAAGATTTTCGCCTCCTGGATTTTGCCGCTCCCTAATTTGCATAGAAAAAAATAATATGTGAAAGTAATTAAGATGAACAGAGGCTTAATTATCCTGCATCGCAGGGTCAAAGTGTCGCAATTAATGTTCATCCAAGGGTAATTAATTTCGAGAAGCTTTGAAAACTCCGCTTCCTTTTCATTGCAGCATGGTGCCTCCATTCTCACCGACCACCTGCTTCTCCTTGGGGTTTCTGAGAATCTCCCACGTGATGGGGCTGCCAGGGGCTCGGGCAGGGCCTTTCCCTGTTCCAAGGCACAGGGGGGTGTGTGTGCCTTCACAGACTGCTACACTACTCCAGTTACCTGGCCATGTGAAATCCAACTGCATCCCAGAGCCTGCTTCTGCATCCCAGAGCCCTCCTTGCATCCCAGAGCCTGTCCTCATCCCAGAGCCCTCCTGTGCATCCCAGAGCCTGCTTCCTCCCAGAGCCCTCCTGGCATCCCAGAGCCTGTCCTCACATCCCAGAGACTGCCCTCACATCCCAGAGCCTCCCTCTGCATCCCAGAGCCTCCTCTGCATCCCAGAGCCTGTCCTCATATCCCAGAGCCTCCCTCTGCATCCCAGAGCCTGCTTCTGCATCCCAGAGCCCTCCTGTGCATCCCAGAGCCTGTCCTCATATCCCAGAGCCTCTCTCTGCATCCCAGAGCCCTCCTGTGCATCCCAGAGCCCGCTTCTGCATCCCAGAGCCCTCCTGTGCATCCCAGAGCCTGCTTCTGCATCCCAGAGCCTGCTTCTGCATCCCAGAGCCCTCCTGTGCATCCCAGAGCCTGTCCTCATATCCCAGAGCCTCTCTGCATCCCAGAGCCTGCTTCTGCATCCCAGAGCCCTCCTGTGCATCCCAGAGCCTGTCCTCACACCCAACCCTCACATCCCAACCTCCTCTGCATCCCAGAGCCTGCTTCTGCATCCCAGAGCCTGCCTTCACATCCCAGAGCCCTCCTCTGCATCCCAGAGCCTCTCTGCATCCCAGAGCCTGTCCTCACATCCCAGAGCCTGCCTTCACATCCCAGAGCCCTCCTCTGCATCCCAGAGCCTGCCTTCACATCCCAGAGCCCTCCTGTGCATCCCAGAGCCTCTCTCTGCATCCCAGAGGCCACCTTCACATCGCAGAGCCCTCCTGTGCATTGCACAGCCTCAGCTTCCCCAAGCACTGCTGCCCACCCAGAAGAGCAGAGCAGCTTCCAGGAGAGCCCTGACACATTCCCTGAGTGTCTGTGGGGTTTTATTGACCTGGGAACGGGAGCTGGGCAGGAGGGCGGCGAGGCAGGGGCTCCAGGAGCTCCTCACAGAGCACTCCCAGGAGCTCTGGGCCCACGGCTGGGCTCTGGCAGGGCCAGGGGCTGCACAAGCAGGCAGGCGTTACCTGAACTTTCATCTCCCGGTCCGTGTCCCAGATCCGGATGATCCTCACGTCTCCAGAGGTCATCAGCAGCCCAGTCTCCTGCTCCCAGTCCACCACCATCCCTGCTCCTGAGACACAGCAAGGCAGTACACAGACACACAGGGCCAGTACATACACACGTACACAGCCCTACACGCACGCACACACAGAGTTACAGGCACTGCCAGCAGCAGAGCAAAGGCAGAATTACACACACACACACAGAATTACACACACACAGAATTACACACACAGAATTACACACACACACACAGAATTACACACACACACACAGAATTACATACACAGAATTACACACACACACACAGAATTACACACACAGAATTACACAAATACACACACACAGAATTACACACACACACACAGAATTACACACACACACACAGAATTACACACACACACAGAATTACATACACAGAATTACACACACACACACACACAGAATTACACACACACACAGAATATTACACATACACAGAATTACACACACACACACAGAATTACACACACACACACGAACACACAGAATTACACACACACACAGAATTACACACACACACACAGAATTACACACACAGAATTACACACACACACAGAATTACACACACACACCACACACACACACACACAGAATTACACACACACACACACACACACACACACACACAGCATTACACACACACACACACACACACACACACACACACACACACACACACACACACACACCACACACACACAGCTCCAGCTGCTCCTGGATTTGACTGCAAGCCCTGCTTTGCCCCTGTGAGTGCTGAGAGGAGCCAGGGCCCTGTGGGAGGGGAGCACAACCTCCAGGAGCTGCCGGGGCCAGGGCAGTGCCCAGCACCACGAGAACATCAAATGCTGATGGGGGACACTCAGCTGGTGCCACCCCACCCAGCAAGAGCTGGGAGCTCCTGGCTGATCCCTGCTGCTGCCAGGAGGCTGTGGGAGATGCTCCTGGCCAGGAACGGGGCTGCAGTGGAGTGAATTTAACAGCTGCAGGGAGCACGAGGCAGCTTGCTGCAGGACTGGAGAGGAGGGAGCACCCAGCAGCGCCAGCAGCTCAAACACCCTGACAGGAGCTGCTCACCCCTGAGGGCACAGACCAGCCTGCAGGGGATGCTCAGCACCAAGTCCCATCCACACCGCGTCAGAAACACAAACAAAAACCCCGGGAGCACCACAGGAGGGAACCAGAGAAGAGCTGCAGGCTTGGTGTCTGTTTCCAGCCCCTGGAGGGCAGAAACAGCAGCAGAATTCCTGCCTCACACAGCAGCATCATCCCAGCCTCCCAGAGCAGAATTCCTGCCTCAGAGCATCATCCCTGCTTCTCAGAGCATCATCCCAGCCTCTCAGAGCACCATTCCTGCTTCCCAGAGCAGCATTCCTGCCTCAGAGCATCATCCCTGCTTCTCAGAGCATCATCCCAGCCTCTCAGAGCACCATTCCTGCTTCCCAGAGCAGCATCCCAGCCTTTCAGAGCAGAATTCCTGCCTCTCAGAGCATCATTCCTGCTTCTCCTGCCTCAGAGCATCATCCCCGCTTCTCAGAGCAGCATCCCAGCCTTTCAGAGCAGAATTCCTGCCTCAGACCAGCATCCCAGCCTCCCAGAGCAGAATTCCTGCCTCTCAGAGCATCATTCCTGCTTCTCCTGCCTCTCAGAGCAGCATTCCTGCTTCTCAGAGCAGCATCCCAGCCTCCCAGAGCAGCTGCCCACCCTCTCCTCGATGCCAGCCCGGGTCTCTGGTGCTGAGCAGAGTTTCATAAGCAGCCAGGGCTGGAGGCAGAGCCCCCTGCAATGCAGGACTGCAGCTGCTGCCCCGAGCACCCTCAGCGCCTCCATCCCCGGCTCTCGCCCCACAATGAGCTGGCCCACGAGGTACAAATGTGCCTTTGGCTGGGTTTGCTGCAGGAACCATCCCCAGCAGGACACCAGGCCTGCCCCAAGGTGCTCCTTTGTCACCAAAGGGCCACCAGAGCACAAAGGGAACGGCACAAACAGAACATCCAGAGCACAAAGGGAACAGCAGCACAGCCTGTGAACAGCCAGTTCTGCTCCAGGTGATGGAGTGACCTTGTTTTGCAGCTTCACAGAAAACACTGCCCCTGTCTCCTGCCTGAGCACCACATCTGAGTGGATTCCTGATCCTGCCACGTCCAGGGGGTCACTGATTGATGCCAGCAAGGGGGGTTATTTACACATGTGAACAGGACGGGGCTGCTATAGAACGTGCCTCGAGCTGTTTGATTTTCCAGCATCAGTCTCATTCCATGGCTATGACAATGGGAAGATGCCAGCAGCTCACATCCCAGACAGCAGGCCAAAAAACTCAATGTTACAACTCACTTTATAAGCTTCTTGACCAATCCTACAAAGCAAAAGCACATTGACAGTAGTTCCATCCAACCACTATAAGCACAGGTACCTTTGGTTAAACAATGCTTGCTTATTTCAAATACAATACCTGCTTGTGAGCCTTCAAACACAATGCACAGAGCTCCATTATTGAGCTTTAACCTTCCTAATATCTTGCTAGATAAACTTTCTGTAGCTTAGAGACCTATTCAGACAAGCATTAATGCACAGGCCGTTGTTCTATTTGCCTTTGCTTTTTCTACAGTTTAAATAATTTTTCTGCTGACCTATCTCATGTTTGCTGCTTAGCTCCAATCACAGTTCTGCTGTATCTGAGGCCTGCCTTCTGCAGCTTTCCCCAAACCCCTCTGATTTTCCCTCTAATTCTGTGGATTCCCACAACTGATGTTCACTGCAGAGCTGGCATTTTTGGGGCGAGCTGGCATTTTTGGGGGCAGAGTTGGCGTTTTTGGGGGCAGAGTTGCCATTTTTGGGTGCAGAGCTGGTGTTTTTGGGGGCAGAGCTGGCGTTTTTGGGGGCAGAGCTGGTGTTTTTGGGGGCAGAGCTGGTGTTTTTGGGGGCAGAGCTGGCATTTCTGGTGCCTCTCTTGGTGTGCCTGTCAGGAGTGTGTCCCTGAGGATATTCAGCAAGGACACAGAGGGGCAGGGAAAGTCTCACTGAGGGAAGAGGCTCCGCAGGGATTACACCAAGGTTGCCATGAGAGACGAGCAGATGGAAAGGACAAGGCTGGAATAAAAGGAGGGAGATGATCATGGAATCCTGGAATGGTTTGGGCTGGAAGGGACCTTAACAACCACCTCACTGCACCCCTGCCATGGCACCACTTCCCCAGGCTGCTCCAGCCTGGCCTGGGACACTTCAGGGATGGAGCTGCCTGTGGTGAGCCTGGAGACCTTGCAGCTCCTGCCTTTCTTATTAAAACTTAAACAGTTCAGCTCAGCTGCTGCTCCCTGGAAGAGGCAGGAGCAGGATTTGGATCACCCCAAGCAAGGATCTGCCTGGAGGTGGTGGCTGCAAAGTGCCTGTGCTGAGCCCTGGGCTGGGGGCTCTGCTCCTGCTGCACCCCAGTGTGCCCTGGCCAAAAGGGATCAACTGGGAGTGCTGAAGCACAACTCCAACCTGTGTGAGGAGCAGAAAAGCCCTTGCACAGAAATGTCAGTCACTTGGAAGTGTGTGAGGGGAAGGAAAGCTTCCTCTGACTGTGAAATGTTCCATCCAGAGCTGGCACTCACAGTATGGAGTGAGACAGAAATAGCTGAACTATTTCTATGTACAAGCATGGCAGAGATGATCCAGGATTGGCTCATGTTTCCATGCTCAACTCAGAGCATTTTGGGATGAGGAGTGAACGTGGGATTGAATACTAATGATCATTTCCTGTTTAATTAACAGAGGTCCTACTCCAGGATGCTACAACTGAGCCTGCAGCCCACCCACAGGGCTTTGGCTCCTGGGCTTGGCACCTGAGCTGCTCCTCACTGAGCCCCTCTGAGCACCTGAGCTGCTCCTGAGCTCCTCCTGCTCACAGGTGCTGCTCTGAGCACCTGAGCTGCTCCTCACTGAGCCCCTCCTGCACCTGAGCACCTGAGCTGCTCCTCATTGAGCCCCTCCTGCACCTGAGCACCTGAGCTGCTCCTCATTGAGCCCCTCTGAACACCTGAGCACCTGAACTGCTCCTCACTGAGCTTCTCCTGCACTCCTGAGCACCTGCCCAGCCCCAGAGCTGGCTCTGCCTGGCCTGTCACTGTCCCAGCTGCTGAGAGCAGCACACAGGGCAGAGCTGGCACAGCCCTGGCACAGCCCCTGGCACAGGGCAGAGCTGGCACAGCCCCTGGCACAGCGCAGTGCTGCTGGAATGCTGCTGCTCCCAGCCCTGCACTGCTGCAATGCATCAGGAGCTCAGAGCACAGTTCTCCCCTAAGGGATATTTTGTTCTTAGATAATGAGCAGCAAACCTTCCACAGCTCAGGGAAAGGAGTTTTTAAATGGCTCTGGTGGAGGTGTTGGTGGTTTTTGGTTTGGGTTTTTTTGTTTGTTTGTTTGTTTGTTGCTGAGCCTTGTAAAGGCAGCCCTGGCAGCTCTGTGTGGCTGGGTTTATCCACACCAGCAGCTGCTCCTGCAGGTGGAACTGCCCACGGCTGCTCCCTCAGCATTGTCCTGAGCCAGAGACATTTGCCTGGATGGGACAATTCCATGGATACACTCCAGCACCACTGTGGTGAAGGCAGCTGCATTCCCAACATCTGCACTGCCCTGAACGCCAGGGAACGTGGTCAGGCTGTCCTTGGCATTTCAGAGGAGTCAGGAATATCCACAGAACACAACCAAAAGCATCCTGGACTCTGAGTGATCATTTTTAATCACGGGCCCTCCTGGCTGAGCAGTGAAGCACATCCCTGCTTCAATTTCCAGGAAGCAGTGGGAGGGTTGGATGACCTCACTCATCATTAATTTCTACAACATCCTCTCAAAAAGTGTCCCCCTCCTCCTGCCAAGGGCTCTGCAGTGAGGGACAGCAGGAGCTGGGATGCTGGGAATTCAATTAAAAGAACACAAACCCCTGGAGCTGCCATTTCTCCAGTGAATTTATTGCCATCAAACAATCTGACCAGAGCTGTGTCAGCCCTCCCTGCTGATGGGGGCTCCTGGGAGGGGTGGGAAGCTCCTGCTGCTCCCTCTGCCCCTTGCTCTCAGGATGAGCCTGAGGCTGATGCCTTGACCAGCTCCTGGAGCTGTCCCCCTGTCAACCCCTGTCCCCCTGTCCCCTCCTGTCCCCCTGTTCCCCACCCAGCCTGGCCTGGGGCACTTCCAGGGCTGGGGCAGGATCCAAGCATCGCTGATGCTGCCAGGAGAGCACCAATTCCACACATTTGCACAGCTCTGCAGAGGGAAAGGGGAATGCTGGGGCTGCCCTTGTCACCAGGAGGGCAGAGGCAGCTGGAGAAGGATTTCATGGCTCTGCCCTGCCCTGGGCAGCTGCATGGATTGCTCTGGAATTCCCTGAACTTGCCCAGGGATTCCTGAACCTGCCCAGGGATTCCTGCTCCTGCCCAGGGATTCCTGAACCTGAACCTGCCCAGGGATTCCTGAACCTGCTCCTGCCCAGGGATTCCTGCTCCTGCCCAGGGATTCCCTGAACCTGCCCAGGGATTCCCTGAACCTGCTCCTGCTCCTGCCCAGGGATTCCCTGCAGCCAAGCCCTGCTAATTTTAGCCTTGGCTGGGGGTTTCCAGAGCCAGGCAGCAGCAGCAGCCACACATCAGCTGTGCTCGCTCCTGCCCCGGCTCCCAGAGCCACAGGATGTGCTGAAGTGCACTGAGGAGCTCTGAATCAGCCCCTGGCAGGAGCCTGGCTGATGAATCAGTGCAGACCCAGCCAGCTCTGATCAGTCAGCAAAGATCAATAATTGATGAACATCCTGAGGTGACGCCCCCAGCACCAGGGATGCCCTGACACATCAACCATCTGCTCCCCACCCCCGTGGGATCCAGCCAGCATCCAGAGCCTCACAGACCCTGCACATTCTGTGGGACAAGGCTGGGCACTTCCCCCACCTTCCCTCCATGCAGCAGAGTGGAATTTGTGACATTTGTCACAGCCCCAGAACCCCAGAAGGATCTGGGTTGGGCACAGCCCACCCAGTGCCACCCCTGCCATGGCAGGGACACCTCCCACTGTCCCAGGCTGCTCCAGCCTGGCCTTGGGCACTGCCAGGGATGCAGGGGCTGCTCTGGGCACCTGTGCCAGGGCCTGCCCACCCTCCCAGGGAGGAACTACTGCCATGGATCAACCTACACTTCCCCTCTTTCCCCTGTGGTTTATCTCTGCCAAGGGTCCTCGGTTCTGAGGCTGCTGGGAAAGACTCCCCAGCACCTCCTGTCCACAGGATCTTAAATAAACCCCAGCACCTCCTGTCCACAGGATCTTCACAAATAAACCCCAGCACCTCCTGTCCACAGGATCTTAAATAAACCCCAGCACCTCCTGTCCACAGGATCTTCACAAATAAACCCCAGCACCTCCTGTCCACAGGATCTTCACAAATAAACCCCAGCACCGCCTTTCCACAGGATCTTCACAAATAAACCCCAGCATCTCCTGTCCACAGGATCTTCACAAATAAACCCCAGCCAGCCCCACAGCAGCTTGGTGCTGGCTCCACTTGGAGCCTCCCTCCCAAACCCTTCTGCTTTGAAATGTCCCTGGAGAAGTGAGAGTCCCAAATCCCCCCACCTCCTGTGGCTGAGGGGGCTCAGAGAGGCTGACAGGAACCTAAGGAAGATTCTCCTGCCCCAGCAGGGCTGTGCCTGCCCTGGGAGCACAGATCCTGCACTCCTCACGGGCACAGACACGGGGCAGGGCACGGCAGAGGGGGCAGAAAGCTTTCCAGGAGCCAGAGATCCCTCAAAGCACAGCCAAACCCCACCCAGCCAGCCCAGAGAGCTCCTGGCCACCCCCCCGAGCACGGGAACAGGAGCAGCACTCACCTCCCTGCTTGCTTCTGTCCAGGTAGATGGACACCCTGCGGGCCAGACCTGTGGGGAGACAGGGTCAGGGGACACAGGGTCAGGGGGTGCTGCTCAGGGCCAGCCAGAGCAGAACCCAGCTGCACACAGGGACCAGAAACAGCAACTCGAATGCAGGAACGTGAGAGAAGCAGCAGCAGCAGCCAGAGCAGCTCATGGCTCCCTCCCTCCCTGCAGCACAGCAGCCTGTGGGCAGCAGGAGCACACAGCAAGGAGCCCTCCTGGGGCTGGGCCCTGCTCCCAGCACTGCCAGGACAGACACACAGACATCCAGGGAGCTCCTGGGAGCTGCACAGATCCCTGGGAGCTCGGGGCTGCTGCCATGGCTCAGGGTTTGTGTGCCCAGAGCTGGGAGGGCAGCAGGGAGGCAGCTGGGCCAGCCCAGCTCTGCCCTCCCAGAGGAGATGTGCCACTTCTGTGCCAGCTCTGTGCCTGCCTGTGCCAGCTCTGTGCCTGCCTGTGCCAGCTCTGTGCCTGCCTGGGCTGCTCTCCCCCTCAGGCAGCCCTGAGTGTGTCACTGCCCACCCCAGACAACCCAGGGCTGCTCCCAAGCCTCCAAAGGATGAGTTTAGGTATTACCTATTCCTCTCTCCGTCTCTGAGTGTGGAAATGGCCCTGAAAGTCAAGTTCTGGCTGTTCTCAAGAGCAGTCCAGAGGTGAGTGTGACATTATGGCACAGGGGAAAAGCTGGGAGGGGAGGGAAGGAAATCAATAGTGGGAGCGAACAAACTCCACTAAAACTCCTGAGCTCTGCAGCTTCAAAATGCATCCTGAGTTCAGCGAGGCAGTGCTGGAGCACAGCTGTGGGCTTGGCAGCAGATGACTCTGAAGGCTCTCATCTCCACGGGGACTTGCTCCACTTTGCTCTTTTGAAGTGGCTACATTTATTCCTCTCTCCACAAACAGATCTGTCCTTCCCTGCTGCCCAGTCTGCTGGGAAGGTGGAAGGCAAAGAAAACAGGCCCCAGACTGCTTCAGTCCACCAGGGAAAGAAAACGCCAAGGGAAAAAAAAAACCCCAATCCTAAAGAGAAGAGATTGAAAAGTTTCCCCAGTCCTGTTCTGGCAAATGGAACCAGGCAGCTCTCAGAGCTCTCTCAGCAGTGTCAGACACTGAAAATCCTTGCTGGGTGTTGAATCCTGTCCAGAGAGAGGCAGAAGCAGCAGAGGCTCTGCCCTGGCCCAGTGCAGGTGGAGGGAAGGCAGGACAGGGGCACTGGGCTGAGGGAGCTCCAGCCCAGCACCCTCCCTGCCCAGGGCATTCCCAGCTCCAAGGATCCTGAATCCAGGGTGGGAAACATCACCCAGCAGCCAGGAAAGCTGCTGTTGGCTGGCACAGAGCTCCAGAGTGACACAAAGGGCAACTTGTCAGCACTGCTGGGCCCTGCAGAGCCAGGCCCTGCTGCTCACAGCAGCCCCTGCTGCCACCTTGGAAATGCCAGGCTCTGCCATTGGCACAGCAGCTCTGAGCTCCTGCAGCTCCCCATCAGTCCTGGCAGTGCCCTGAGCCTCACACACAGCCCCGAGACACAGGGGAGGGGCTGGGGAAACAACACACACGAGGCAGCCCAGGAAATGCAATGAAGAGCCGAAAGGGCTGTGTCAGGCTCCTGCGATGAACACATCAGCTCAGAAATGAGAACTGTCAGCTTTGAAGGTCAGGATGAATGATGGTGGTCATCTCATGTGACCTCCTGCACAGCATGGGCCAGGCAGCCTCCTCCAGCAGCTCCTCATCAATCCCAGCAAGTGCTGATTGAGCCACAGCACAGCCAGGAAAAGCTGCAGCCTTGATTAGAAATATTCAAGTGACAGAGAATTTGAGCATTAGCACCTGGTGGGGTCTGGGAAGGAGGAACACCCACTCCTGGAATGCTGCAAAACCTCCTTTAATATCCTAAACCTCCATTAATAGCCCAAAACCTCCCTCAACATCCTAAAACCTCCTTTAACATCCTAAAACCTCCTTTAACATCCTAAAACCTCCTGAAATGTCCCAAAACCTCTTTTAACATCCTAAAACCTCCCTTAATATCCCAAAACCTCCTTTAACATCCTAGAACCTCCCATAATGTCCTAAAAACAGATTTCAGGGTTACACAAACTGGTTTTCTGGCTGCATCCCACGTGTGGCTGGATGCCAGTGCTCCTTTTTACACCCTTTTCTGCCCAGCTTTCCTGACATTCCAAGCAGGCCAATGTCTCACTGTGCTGTCCTTCTGCACGTGCCACATTTAGAGCACACGTCCCTCTGCCACCCCCGACCCACAATAAACAGGGAAGAACAGGAGCCAAAATGGGAGCTGGGGCTAAAGGAGGTCACAGGTGCCACCCACAAAGCTGCATTTTCAGCTTCCCCCCCAGGAACCTCAGTGGCACCCACCTCGTGTGCTTGGCAGCATGTCTGACAGCCCCTGCCAGGCTGTCACCATCTCTGGGTTCTTCTCCAGGTCTGCAAAGTTCTTCCACACTCTGATGGCACCATCGTCTGGGGGAGCACAGGGAAAGAACACAAAGCAAAGTCACTGCTGGTCCTGCAGCTCCTTGTGCAGCAGGAAGGAGAGGAGAAGCAGAGCTGAAGTCACACAGACCCCAAAGCCCAGAGTGTCACTTGAACACCTTCTCTTGGAGTTGTTTTCCCTCTCTAATTTACATCCACAGAGCCTAAGGCTTTGTTCTGCTGGAGCTGTTCTGGAAGAGCTTTTCTCCTCCCTTGAACAACCCCTGACATTCAGTGTCTCTCCAGTTCCTTGACATTCATTTTCTGCAGGATTCATCTGTGGATTGGTGCCGAGGGCCACACAAGTACCCACTCAACACAGAACAGCCCCACGGAGGCAGCAGCATCAAAGCCCAGCCCATCAGCAGCAAATCTTTCAAGAACATTGTGTATTTTTTTCAATTTGCTCCCCATCTGTGAAACTTTTGTGCTAAGAATCAATAAATTGAAAGAAATATGTCCTAAAGGCTCTCTCAGCTCCCCTTCCCCCTCCCTTAATTCCACCCAACCTGTGCAGTTGAGCTGGAGAAGCTGCTGAAAACACTCTGAGTGCCAGCTTTGGAATGGTTCCTTGGGAGAGGAGCAGATCTGACTCACAGCTCTGCAGAGCAGAGACTGGGCAAGATCTCCTCATGCAGCCCCTGCTCAGGTGAGACAGGGACTGGAGGGAAACCTGAGGGGTCTGGTGCTGAGGCTGAGTCCTGCCTGCTCTACGTGAACACAGCTCAAGGAACAGAACTGCAGCTCCTGGGCTTTGGCTGCTGCACAGTTTCAGCTCTGGGCAGCAGCTTTCCCCAGCTGAAATCACCTTTATCCAGCTGAAATCACCTTTATCCAGCTGGAATCACCTTTATCCAGCTGAAATCACCTTTATCCAGCTGAAATCACCTTTATCCAGCTGAAATCACCTTTCCCCAGCTGGAATCACCTTTATCCAGCTGAAATCACCTTTCCCAGCTGAAATCACCTTTCCCCAGGTGTGCCACAGCAGGGGTGACCACAGCCTTGCAATGACAAGCAGAGACTCAGGTGGAAATGGCTTCAGCAGGTGTTGGACTGGTCAGTCCTTGGAAATTCTGCTTGAGAGGTTTCAGCACTGCCAGGAAGAACCTGCAAGTCTGAGCCTGGAAATCCTCCTGAGCTGAGAGCAGGAGGTCAGTGCAGGGCTGTCACTGTGATATCTTCTGAAAAATGCCTTCACCAGGATTTCTTCTCCTGGGAAGCCGGGAAGCTTCAGCTTCTCCATGTTTTGTTCCTCTGGAATGTGCTTTGGGGGGTTCTTACCAACAAGTGCATCTTTGATTAGTTCCACGTCAATTGTTTTTACTTAATGACCAATCCCAGTCCAGCTGTGTCGGACTCTCTGGGCAGTCACGAGATTTTATGATCATTCTTGTCTAGCCTTGTGATGGCTCCTTTCTCTTTCTTTAGTATAGTTTTAGTATACCATTCTTTAGTATAGTTTTAGTATACCATTTCATAGAATAGAATAGGATAGAACAGAATATCATAATATATCAGCCTTCTAAGAACTTGGAGTCAATTCTCATCTCTCACCTCATCCTGGAGACCCACAACAATTAATAACCACAGGGGGGGAAGATTGGGCTGGAGCAGTCCATGGAGGACAGAAGAGATTCCAGAGCAGCTCACCTGGGCTGGCAGTGTCCCCAGGCCCCCATGGGACAGACACAGTGTCCCTCACCTGTGGCAGTGAGCAGCAGGGAGCAGTCCTGCCCGTTCAGGTACTCCATGGCCGTGATCCGCGTGTACCGGGGGTTCCCGTTGTGGAAGTAATCCAGCTTCTCCCCCTTCTCCCAGTCCCAAAAGCTGCGGAAGGAACAAACACTGAGCTTCCAGTTCTCTGTGCCAGCTGTAGAGAGGCACTCCTTACCCAGTCTGGGATCTCTCCTTTGCAGCTGGGCACAGTTTGATTAACAACACATCACAGAATCATGGAATGGTTTGGACTGGAAGGACCTCAGAGCCCACCCAGTGCCACCCCTGCCGTGGCAGGGACACCCCAACTGTCCCAGGGTGTCCAATCCCCAATGCCCAGCCTGGCCTTGGGCACTGCCAGGGATCCAGGGGCAGCCACAGCTGCTCTGGGCACCTGTGCCAGGGCCTGCCCGCCCTGCCAGGGCAGGATCTCAACACCTCCAGCTGCTGAGAGAGCCAGGACAGGGGCACAGCTATCCCTGATGTGACCCCCAGCCCTCAGAGCTGCTGTCCCTGCTGTGTCCCACGTCCCCAGCCCTCAGCAGATGCTGCGCCCCATGTCCCCAGCCCTCAGAGCTGCTGTCCCTGCTGTGCCCCACATCCCCAGCCCTCAGCAGATGCTGTGCCCCATGTCCCCAGCCCTCACCAGATGCTGTCCTTGTCAGCCACAGCGATGCAGGGGGTGAAGGGGTGGAACTTCACCACGGAGGGCACGCCTGGGTTCCTGTTGAGGAAGATCTGATCGTCCAGCCGGGAGATGCCTGGGGGACAGCAGCAGCTCAGCTCACACCTGATGGCCCCAGGGATGGGGTGCACAGCCCCAGTGCCACCAGGAACCCACCCCAGTTCCCACCAGGACACCCCCAGCCCTCCCAGGGGTTTCTCAGACCCCCCCAGCTGTCTCAGCTCTTGAGGCACAAACCAAGAACTGTGGTGACAAACCCTTCATCCTCTGGCAAGCAAGGAGAACAAGCCCAGCCACACCCAGGGAAATGCCAGTTTGTATTGAGGGAAGAACCAACACTATTTATTCAAAATACAAAATATGAAAATGCCTTTTTTTTCCAGTTTAAAATACAGCATTTCACTGTAGCTTGTGGATTATTTATTTAACCTTCCATTTGAGTCCCCTTAAATTTTAGGTTAATTTGCAAATGAAAAATGTATTTTCCACGGAGACCTTAAAATGATGGGTAAAGACTTTTCCCATCTTGTGTTCAGAGCAGTTTGCTATTCACAAACAGTGCTGGGACCCCAGCACTGCTGGGTTCTGGCACTCTCTGAATTCATCACACAAACCCCTAAACCCAGGAGACATCCATTCAGCCCGAGTTTGTTTTAGAATGCATCCATTGAATCTAATTTTCATTAAAGGCTTGTAAGTCTATTTTAATTCTTTTTAATATTTCACGTTTTCATTATTTTTTTAACGAATAGTAGCATTTCAGTCACTCGGGTCAAGCAACCAAATATGAACACTGTCTAGAAAGAGATTTAACTTCTCCAGGCAAGCATGAAAAATCCCCTTCTTTGTATTCCATCAGATCTCCCAGGCCATCTCCTGGGCTCCAGGATCATTTCTGCATTTCTCTGCTTGATGATATTCTGCAGTTTCCTGGTGTGAAGCTCCACTCTGCACTCACAGGAGCAGCCTCCCAGTGACAGGGCTGAGCCCGGGGCACTTTTCCTTCAGCACACTGGGATTTCCAGCCCTGTGTGCCTCCAAAAGCATCCCTGGGAGGAGCAGCCCCCAGCCCTGCTCCTGGGAATGCCTCAGGGAGGACACCAGGAGCTCCTGCAACTGAGGCTCCCCAGCCTCTGCTGCTCAGGGCAGGGAAAATCTGAGGAATGCAAATTCCTCAGGAAGCTTCATTAGGCTCCACTTTATTCGAATAAATTCCTGTGCTGAGAGAATTCCAGCCCAAAGCTCCCTCAGAGAGCCCCAGAGACTCAGCCCCAGGTTCCTGGGGAGCTCCTGCTGATGCAGCACAGACCTGAGGCACCTTGGGAGCAGAACACACACAAATACCCCAAATGAAATGGGGTGCAAGGAGTAAACCAGCACTCACAGAGCTCAGCAGAGCAGGGCAGGTGAGAGACCTCCCTGAGGTGTCTGCTGACCATGTCTGTCCCACAAACCCTGAGCCTGCAGCTCTGGATTTGACCCTCCAGCGTTCCAACCTCCATCCCCTTAAAAGCAGAGGCTGAGCTGGGGACCACAGCCAGCAGCTGAGAGCAGAGAGGTGGGGCAGTAGGAAACACCTGCAGCAGCAGCAGGGAACACCTGCAGCAGCAGAACACCTGCAGCGCTTTGGAACACCTGCAGGAGCAGGGAACACCTGCAGCAGCAGGAGAACACCTGCAGGAGCAGGGAACACCTGCAGCAGCAGGAGAACACCTGCAGCGCTTTTGAACACCTGCAGGAGGGAACACCTGCAGCGCTTTGGAACACCTGCAGGAGCAGGGAACACCTGCAGGAGCAGGGAACACCTGCAGCAGCAGGAGCAGGGAACACCTGCAGCGCTTTGGAACACCTGCAGGAGCAGGAGAACACCTGCAGCGCTTTGGAACACCTGCAGGAGCAGGGAACACCTGCAGGAGCAGGAGGAAACAAACACCTGCAGCAGGTGAGAAACACCTGCAGCAGCACCTGCCCTGCCTTCAGCAGCCTGAGGGGCTGCAGGGAGCCATCACGAATTGGGCCCAGGGCTAATTGGGGTTCCCAGCCCACGCTGAGCAGGCAGCACTCACCCTTCTGGATGATCTTCTGCGCCTGCTTGCGCACTCGCGCGTTGCGCAGGAAGCGCCACTCCCGCTCCTTGCGGATCTGGCTCTCCAGGTCGTGCTCCTCGGGGATCTGCCAGGACAGGGACACACACACACAGGAGCAGTGACCCCCAGGAGCTGGCTGAGCGATGCCACAGTCCCTCCTGTCCCCTCTGAGCGCTGCGGCTCTGATCTGGGTACAGCACAGATTCCTCTCCCTGCTCTCCTCAGCACCACGCAGCAAGCCCGAGATCAAAGAGGGAGCCCAGCCCTGTACAGCCAGCTCAGAACACACTGAAATCTTTCTTTTCCTGCTAAGCAAGGGCTGCTGGCCGGGCAGGGCATGGCCACATTCCCAAATCCCCGGGATGTTCAGATTCCCACCACCATTTACCAGGAACTGCCCTGTTCTGGTTCCCTGGCCTGAAAACAATGCCCCTGTGTCACCTGGCTTTGATTATACACAAAACTCCCCCTGAAGCTGGAGAGTGGCCCTGCAGTCACAGCCCCCCTGAGCCATTTGATGATATTTATTCACACCCCACAGCTCCAGCTTTCAGCACTCCATGGCTCCCCTACAAAACCTGTGCTCCAGGCACAAGGCGTTTTTCATACTTAAAAAATTATCCAAGACTCCCCTGCTCCAGAACTATCCTTGGATCAATTAAGGAGCTGAGCCACAGGGTTCTGATCCAGCTTCCTTTGGTGCTGGTTGCTCTGAAGGAGTAACTCTTGGAGAAGGAAGACAAATTCCCCACAAAAACCCTGTAAGATAGTCCTTAAATCATCTGTCACTATTGCAAACACTGCCTTCAAACAATGCTATCCTTTGGAAAACTGCTGCTACTGAGTTGGACTTCTGCTTCTGTAAAATAAATAAAAAATAAGAAGCCCACCCTCCATTTTTCCTCCTGGCAAAGCAAAAAAGCACTTCATTTCAGCACAACACCTATTAGACAAGCAATGACAAACGACCCCTAATGAAAAGCAATAAACAAACCTGAGCTAAAATACATCAAAGGAATTTGAGAGGGGAGAGATGACACCTACACCTTAATGAAAATCCAGCTTCTCTGGGAATAAATTAAAGCAAGCCCAAGGAAGAGCCCTTGGCCCAGCAGTGCAGAGTCAGAGCAGGCAGGTGAAGGCTGTCCTGGCCCCCACACCCACCCACCTGTGTGGCTCTGGGGAAAATCCTGCCAGGAGGGAGGGAGGATGAAGGAAACACCAAGCCCAGCTCTGCTCCCTGCCCTGGCCACGCTCCAGCTGCAGGATGGGGACCATGACAGATCCCTCCAGGGCTTCCCCCAGGCAGAGTTTTCCTTCTCTGAGCTCAGGGGGTGCCAGGAGGGGAGCAGGGAGCCCTTGGCACAAGCTCCAGAGGTCAATCCAGCTCTCCTGGTCCCCAGCCCTGCAGCAGTGCAGGATCCCACTCCTCCCCCAGGACCCAGGGCCAAGGCACAGCGCAGCAGCCCCGGCAGGGATTGATCAGGGAGGGCTGCTTATGTAATTCTCACCTTCCAGGATCCTTCCCAGCTCCTGCCTGCATGTTCTGCCAGCCCTGCAAACAACAGATGCTGGCTCTGCTCTCCCTGCCTCGGGACTTCCTGACAGCTGGCACCGAGGCTTTCCTGCACCCCGTGGCTCCCAGAACAGCCCTGAGCCACCAGGGGCTGCAGGAACAGGAAAAGCTTCTGCAGAGCCCAGAGCTGGGCAGGGACCTGCTTCTCCTGGCACAGGGAGGGTTTCCAGTGAAGCTTTTTCTCTCTGCGTTTATTTGATTAGATAATCAATAAATCAAACCTGGAGTGATGGCTTGAAACAGAGCCCCTGATTTACACTGGAAATTAATCCCTCAGTCTTTCCAGTGAAAGCATTCTCAGGGCAAGGTCCATGAAGCAAAACTAAATTCATCAATTAAATATGACTAAGATGCACTCACAGTCACTTTATGTTTATTCATTACAGGAACAGTTGTCTTGTCTTTCCCTGCTTATGAAGGCAGGCAGCAGCTCCAAAGGAACGGCTGGAATTAAGCATCAATGTCATTTCTCCATCAGCACTTGGTACACTTCACACCCTGCCTTTTTCACGAGGCTGAAGCTCCCAAAAGGCAGCAGCCACCAGCCAGGACTGTTCCCTGCTGCTGCAGGAACAGGGACTCCATGGAAACTCAGGCACACCCGAGCTGTCACTCGACTTCCAGCCAAGAAACCCAAGGGAAAGTTCTCACAAAGAAACTTCCCCAGTGCCTGCACACAGAGCAGCCAGTCCAGTCCCAAAGTCAGCTACAATGCTCTCTCAGGACAGGGGAACACCTGCAGAAACTGCAGGGTAACACCTGCAGGGAACTCCCTCTCCTCGGCCTTCCAACACTGCCGAAATAACAGGGGGATCAATGCTCTCCCTTGTGTCATTAGAAAACACAGACCTTGTTCTCTTCAAGCTTCACCCAGGAACTCACCAGCTGGAATTCCCAGCTCAGGGAGCTCCTCCAGAGCCAGGGCTGTGCCCTGCTTCTCTCCCTGAGACACACAGAGCACCCCGGGACTGCAGAAAATCCCCTTCCCATGCCTCCCCTCCCTGGCTGCTGTGAATGAGTTCAGGAATGCTCCACGTTCTTTTTATTGCCTCCCCTCAAGCAATTTAGACTATTTTATGTGCAGGAAGTAGTAGTAAAGCCACTCCTCCCATAGAGCTCCCCATGTCCCCACTGCCCCTGCCTGGCTGCCTAATCTGATTTATTTTATTAATAAAGACCCCTCTCTTCCTCGGGAAGAGGTTTTCTTAGGGAGCAGACAAATGATTTTAATAAGAACTAAGAGCTCAAGCATCATCTTCCTCCTCCCGTGCTCTGGCCTGGGTTGAATCAAGGCTCTGAAGCTCATCTCGAGGAGAAAAAGCCCCGGTGGAAGCCTGGCCAGGCAGCCCAGCCCCACGCCCCAGATGTGCCCTAAGGAATTACCCGGTGGTCTCAGCAGAGAGGGAATTTCACAGCAGCTCAGGAAGTGTCGGGCAATGCTTCCCTGGTGATTCCCTCTGGAAATCCAGAGCCTGCCCTGCTCTGAGAGCCTTAACCTCGGGCAATTATCTCACCCTGGCACCCGGACGCTCCGTGCTGATGGCTCGGCCCCCCTCCCGAGGAGGCAGCACTAAAACCATCTCCTCATTATCTCTGCAGCAGTGCTGGGACACAAACATCCCTGCGGAGGGGCATTAATGGAGCCTGGCACCGTCCCTGCCGGGCATGGCAACCCCTGCAAGAGATGCAGCTCAAAGTCCTGACACCTTTGGGCTCCCTGAGACTCCCAGAGCACCTGGAAGTTGCCTTTAATGAGGGCGATTTACTGCTCCTTCTGTTTCATACTTGAACCTGAAACCTGAGCTTTGGCTGAAACATTCTGGGAATTTACCAGCTAAAACATTCTGGGAATCTAACAGCTTCTCCTTCCAGTCACCGATATCCTTGCCCATCTCTTAAGAGCTCTGGCTTGAGTTTTTCCTGGAACAAGGTTTCAGTTTCTCTCCCATTTCACACAGAGACAATTTAGTTACCCAAACAAATCACTTCTGAAGAGACCTGGATGTAAATTTGTCATTACCACCCTTATTCTTTGCTGTAACACAACTCCTGACATTTTTTTCAGACTTTAAACCCCAACAGTAATGCTCCCCAAGCCTCCCCCGGGCACTCTGGGCATGCAGCCGCCCTCACTCTCTCCCGTGTGAGTTAAAAGTGTCAGTGCTGGAGCAGAGCACAGCTCCCAAACCCCACCCAAGGGGGGCAGAGGGCTGTCCTGCCCCAGGGCAGCCTCCCCCAGCACTCCTCTGCCTCTTCTACCACAGCCAGGTCAGAGAGAAAACAGCATCTCTCATTCTCCAGCCTCTCACTCCCCTTTCTGGGTAAAAAGGGCCTTCATTATTCCATTTATTTACTTTAAAAACCAATTCATTTTAGCCATAATGCAATTTTCTATATGCAGAGAAGCACAGCATTTCAGAGGAACAACTCTGCAGTGCAACCAGGCAAAACTGGGGGATCTGACACAGAACCTCCCCTCATTCCTATGTTTTTTGTGGGCTGTGCTCCACGGGGAGCTGAGCTTCCCCTGGGCCCTGCCTGTCCCACCCTCAGCGACCCTTGTGCTCCCTCTTGAGAGGAATGGCAGATTTGTCTTTCCAAACATAGATAAAACCAGTACTGGGAAATAAAAGAAACAATGGGAAGGATTGCACTGATTGATGGATGGAAAAAGAGATTTGCTTTTACAAATAAACTTTAGGTTGGCTGATAAATGAAATTGGACATTGAAAGATGAAAGAAACAATGAGGAAGGAAAACCCCTAAATTCCACAAGAGTTAAAAATTAAAAGGGAGTGTTATACACTAGAGGGGAATCTCTGGTATCAGGTGTTTTGGGAAGTCTGTACCTCTCAAGTACCTCAGAAATGGGGAAAGAGAGAAGGGAAATGCAGCTGGGAAATTGGGATAATAAGGAGGCTGTGTCCTCCAAAACCTGGAGAGAGCCCAGGGGAATGCCCCATGGCCTCTCCTTTCATTGGAATAAAGTCAAAGGACTCCTCTGCCTCGTTTTTGGACATAAACCTCTGGTGATTGTGGATTAATTTTCTGACACTCTGGTCACTCTCATGACAGGGCTCAGCAGGATGGAAGGAGATCCACTCCTCTGCCTCCCCAGGAGAGAAGGGAGGCAGGACAGGCCCCAGCCCAGCAGGGTTACCTTCATCCACTCCTCTGCCTCCCCAGGAGAGAGAAGGGAGGCAGGGCAGGCCTGGCAGGGCTCAGCCAGCCCAGCAGGGTTACCTTCATCACGGGCTGGGCGAAGTACTTGGCGCTCCAGTCGCAGAACCCCGTCTGCACCGCGGCCGAGATGAAGCTCTTGTGTCCCACGGCATCATCGGCATCATCAGCTGTCTGTGGGGAGGGGACAGGGCTCAGCCCCTGCAGGGACACCCCAGGGACACCCCCCTGCCCCAGCCAGGCACCAAACCCTCAAACACAGTGCCCAGGACAGGGAACTCTGCACACCCAGCTCTGGGATTGGGGTTTTGGTCACTCTGCACACCCAGCTCTGGGATCAGGGTTCTGGTCACTCCTTGGAAAGGTGCACATTCCCTCAGCTGCAGGTTTGGGCTGGAGCAGCCCCAAGGCACCCCAGGGAGGTCCCAGCAGCAGTTCTGTCCCAGGGATGGGGTGTGGGAAGCAGTGAGGATGACTCAGGATCCAGACACAGCTGGTGCCAAGGTGGATGAGTGTCTGTCACACAGCACAGGACACCCCAAGGGAAAAGGGAGAAGCTGCTCCACTCTCTCAGGTTTCAGCTTTCAGAAATACAATCCTGGTGCTGCCAAACCCCAGAGAAGGGAAGGTGTTGCTGCTGCTGGGGCTGCAGCACCTTCTCCTTGTGACCACAGCTGTCCCTTGTCCCTGCTCTGCCAGGGCTGGAGAGCCCTGAGGGTCAGGGATCTGACTCTGGGGTGTCACTCAGGCACACAAATGTTTACAGAGCAGTAAGCCATGGACTCTGATTAGACACATTGCTTAGTGGCAGAAGTGAATAATGCCCTATCAAAAGCTGTAAACCACAATTTCTCCTGAAGAAAATAAATTAATCAATTTTTATTTGGCTGCTTAGAGGCAGCCAACCTGGATTAGCAGCAGCTGGAAGCAAACGAGGGATGCACAGAAACAAACCACAACCAACAGAAAGTGGGACAAACCCCAGTGGGGAGAAGCTGTCAGAGCAGTTCTCCTTACCTGCTCTGGGCCTTTGTCAAACATTTTCCTCGTCCTGGGGAACTGGTGGGAGTGGGGGGTGTACTGCACGCCCACGTTGCTGACGCTGGGGCGCGCGGACGCCAGCTCCCGGCTCACCGCCGGCTTGGGCACCTCGTTGGTCAGGCTGGAGCTGCTCGTGCTCGTGGTTGGAGGGGACCCTCTGAGGGACAGAGCAGGGGACAGGCTTTGGGTATTGCTGCACATGAGATTTATGTGCATTATGTCCTTTTCACTCTGTTTCCTTCTCACAAGATTTGTGTTTCGCTGTGGTGCCTCCTCTGCAGGAACATCATCGCTCCCACGTCCCCTCCAAAGGCCAAACCCACCCCAAACCAGGAGTGAACTCTGACTGTGCCAACTGCAGACTGAGGGGATGAACCTCAACGTTCTGGGAATCTGTGATGCCTGACCTAAGTCACCCTGACCAGAGACTGAATTCAAAACCATTCAAAACCATTTGAATTTGAACTGGGCCCTCTGCTGGGATCTCACTGGTGCACACTGGACATGGAACCAGCAGATCTAACGTGTGGTGTTTTCTCCTGGAGAGCTGTTTTGGGCAATATTCCCATTTTCAGCCCCCAGCCTTGCCCCCAGCACTCTCTGTTTCCCTGCAGCTCAGGCAGGGTGATTTGTCCATCAGTTAACCCCAGCTTTCATCAGCTCTAAGTGCAGCAGGCACAGCTCAGACGTCACTGGGAATTTGGGCACCACAGCTCAGGAAAGGTAAAAGCAGCCAAGCAGCAGCTCTTCCTTTCAGTTCACTTGGATACCCAGCGGGCTTGTTACTCTTTGCCCTAAAGGGAAACAGGAAGAAACTCCCACCTTTTCCCACAGCTTTCCTTCCTGGACACCTCACCCCCATTCCCTGTCCCTGGGCAGCTCCCCGGGATGGGGCTGGCCAGGGAGCACCCAGCCCACCCACAGAAGGTGCTGGAAGGCCGGGCTGCACTTACCCCACTTGGTGGATGTGCATCCCCTTGTTGGTGGGGCTGGCGGGGGCCGACTGGGTCAGCGAGGAGGTGTCCAGGATGCGCTGGGGGCGAGCGTTGACCGTGGCCTGGGGAGAACACAGGGAGCCTGAGCGGCTGGCACGGCCTGGCACGGCCCCGCACGGCCCTGGCACAGCCAGCCAGGGCAGAGAGGGAGCTCCCTATGGCTGGGGGGCAGAACAAAGCCCCCAGGCCGCCCCCAGCACCAGCTGCTTCCACTGCTGGCTCGGGCAGGAGCACTTAGCCCAGAGTGCCTGCGCTGCCTGCAGGGAGATGGCTGCAGCCAGGACCTGCCCAGCACCCCAAACACAGGGCAGGGACACAGCCTGGGCCCCCTCAGTGCCCCCACAGCCACCAGCCTGGCCCTCACACCTCAGGACTGAGTCCTGCAGCTCCCACCATGACCACAGATCATAAAGCACATTCTGAGCCTGGAGGAAAGGAGGCTCGGGGGGATCTGGCTCTGCACAACCCCCTAACAGGAGGGGGCAGCTGGGCTCTGCTCCCAGGGGACAACAGGACAAGAGGAAATGGCCTCAAGTTGTGCCAGGGGAGGCTCAGGTTGGATATTGGAGAAAATTCCTTCCCTGGAAGGGCTGTCCAGCCCGGGCACAGCTGCCCAGGGCAGTGCTGGAGTCCCCAGCCCTGGAGGGATTTAACAGCCACGTGGATGTGGCACCTGGGGACATGTCAGTGGTGGCCCTGGCAGTGCTGGGGGAATGGCTGGACTGGATGGGCTCAGAGGGCTTTTCCAGCCTAAATGATTCTGTGATTCAGCCTCAAGCCTTCCATTAAAAACACCTGGACAAAGCAGCCTGGGCTGAAGCAAACTTTCCTCTTGAGACTTTTTGATTTCAGCGAGTCTCTGGAGGCCCACACTGAACTCTGGGCCCTCGCTGTTTGTTTTGGTGCTCACAAAAAGCAGGGCTGGGTGTTCTCCAAGGCTCAGGCCGGGCAGGAGAACTGCACCATTGCCATCTGCATCACCACCATCCATGGCAGGGCAGGCACAGCCTGGGAGAGGCCCAGCAGTGCCTAATGAGCCCGGGGAACAGAGCAGCAGCAGATTCCTGCAGGAAGGCTGCACGCCTGGGCTGCCCACACACCGGCTGCTCACACCCAGCACAGCCCCTGAGCCCTTCTGGAGGAACAGATCCACAGCCCTGGCTCCAGGAAAAACCTGAGCAGGACACTCTGCTCTCCTTGGATAACAGCAATCACACAATCACAGAACACTGGGCTTGGGAGGGACCTCTGCAGATCACCCAGGTCAAACCCCCTGCCAAGGCAGGGCCTCCTGGATCAAGTGACACAGGAACCTGCCCAGGGGCTTTGGATGTCTCCAGAGGGGCTGGGATGGGACAGCCAGAAGAAATTCTTCCTGGGAGGTTGGCTGGCCCTGGCACGGGGTGCCCAGAGCAGCTGGGGCTGCCCCTGGATCCCTGGCAGTGCCCAAGGCCCGGCTCGGCAGGGCTGGGAGCAGCCTGGGACAGTTGGGATGTCCCTGCCCTGGGATGGGCTTTAAGGTCCCTTCCCACCCAAACCATTCCATGGTTCTGCAATCTTTAGTCCCCCAGCACTCTCCAGATGTGGAAGCCCATGGAGAGTTGGCCCAGCTGTTCCCACTGAAGCCCCCAGCCCCAGCCAGGTCCCCCAGACCTGAGCTGGGTTCTGCTCAGCTCTGCCAATGGAAGAAAACCTCAGCTGGCCCAGCTCCAAAACAAAGCCTCTCCTTCCCTGAATTTTACAGCAATTAAACCAAAATGTGAAACCCCTGGAACATTCAAGTGTTTTACATCACGTGAGGCAGTATTTTTGTTTAAGCAAGAAAAACAATTTTTGTTTGCATTCACTGGTAAAATTCAGCCCGAGTGGGCAGCGCTTGCACACACCGGGGAGGAGCAGTGCCCACGTCCAGAGCTCCCTTCCACATCCACCAAGCTCCAGCAGCACGAAGGAGAGGTCTCAGGACACAGCTAGCAAGGATTTAATTGTCACTGATTTGCATCAGACACCGGCCAGCCCCTGCCTGAGCTCCCACAGAGCCTCGAGCTCTCGTGGTCCCGCGGCACCGCTCACAGCACAGAACGGGACTGGGAACAGCCAGGGCAGCATCTGAGCCTCACAGCCCACTGTGCTGGGCAGCTCACAGCCTGTTTGTTGTGTTTGGGGGTTTGTTTTCATCACAAAGCCCCGTGAGAAGCCACCCAAGGCAGGTGGTGCTGGCCAAAGCAAAGCCCCCACATGCGCAGCAGGACCCCAGGAGCGATGCTGTCCTTAGGGGACTTGGGGCTAAGGCAAAGGAGAACAAACCACTTTTGTTCCCTGAAGCATCCCCAGATCCAACCCTTGTCAATGGGAATGCTTCCTGTTTTTCAGGGCTGTTGGAAGAGCCGTTGCCTTAGGAAGCAGGGGCAGAGCAGCTGGCCCAGCCGTGCAGGGTGAGATGCAGAGCCCCAGAGCCTGAGCTCAGGGCTCGGGTCAGCACCAGCACAGCCAGGCCCTCACTTGTCAGAGACAGCACAGAACTCCCCCATCAGCCCCAGCACTCCCTAGGGATGTGACAGCAGAATGATCACAGCTCCTGCTGGCACAGCAGCGTGGACACCGATGCTGGTACTGATCCACCTCTCCACTGGCCAGGGAGCACCTCCTGAGAACACATTTCGGTCAGGAAAAGCACATCTGCTTCCTCTTTATGTCCCTTTTAGCAGTAGGAGCAACACTTCATTTTGCAAAGAGCCTTCCAAACACAGAACTGAAATAGTTTTGTGCATCTAGAGCAGAAAGAGGGAAATCTTCCACCTTTTCCTTTCCTTCTTGCCCTTGTTTGGCATCTCCAGCCTGTCAGTTGTTGTACCCCTGTCTCTCCGGGGAAGGGCTGAGCTTGCTGCCCCCACTGCCAAGAGAATCCTCTGTCCCAAACCCAGCCCTTACCACTCACTGGCACGTGCACTTGGAACACCAGAGCTCAAGTCAGTAGCTATTGTCTCAAGAGAAAAAGTGATTTCCAAGCAGAGATCTCTGAGGCATTAGGATGGCAGTGCACAATGCTGGCGTCTCTTACTGCAGCTCCAGCTCCACAGCCCTGGGCTGAGGATCTGGGGTTTTTCCCTGGAAAGGCCCAGTAAGAGAGCTCCCATTGCAATGGCTCATGGTCTGGATGCTTGAGAGGCCAGAGAGGGTCACACAGAGCTTTCTGTGCCCAGCCAGGGGACGCACAGGGTGAGAAGATGTCCTGGGGTGGCCTGGCCTGGGCAGGGAGCAGCTGCTGGCCCAGGGTGGCACCTCCGGGGACATCTTGTCACCCCCAGGATGAGATGGGATGAGGATGGAGGTTTAGGCACCCAGCCTGGGCTGGGGTGAGGAGTGGCAGGGGTCTGCATGCTGACTCACATGTACTAGTTCACCTGGGTTGGAGAGCCGTTGTGGCTTCAGTCTGCAGGCCAGTCCCACTTGCATTATCTAAATCAGTTTGCAAAGGGATAATTTAATGAAGGATACTTAAGGTTTATCCCAGGGACTGATCTAGACCTCATTTATACCCTAAAACAAGCCCGGGCCCTCCCCCATTTATTCATTTTACCTGACCAGAGTTCAGAGCAGAGTTTATCATGGTGAAGCATTAAAAGCTCCTTCTGCAAAAGGCAGAGCCCTCCAACGGACCCATCCAGGTCAGTCTGCCTAAGCCTTGCCTAAGCATGAGAAAATCCACATCCAAAGAGCTGGCAGGCACAGGTGAGCAGGGCCAGGCACTTACCTTGTAGGCAATGCTGTTGAGAACCTTCATGGCCAGGTCAGACACGTCGGGATAGGGGTCAGCAGCCAGGTGAAGCAGCACTCTCCAAATTTGGGTATAAACACTGTTGAAACTCACACCTAGAAAAACAAAAACCACAACAAACCCCAAAGCCCTGCAGCACATGACAATCCATCAACTCCGATTCTTTGATCTGATGTGAGAAAATTCATTAGAACTCTGAACAACCTGATGGCATCTCAGGGAACATCAAGAGAGGAGCTCAAAAACATCCCACATGGGCATCTTGCCTCCCTTTTGCCTGGCTGTGAACTCTGCAAGGGCTTGTGAAATCAAAGTGGGAGGAAGCAAAATAAATTAAAGACTCCCTAAATCATCTCCAGTCAAACTCCTGCTTTTCCAGGCTCCTGAAGCAAACCACCTGGAAAGGCCAAGTGAATAATGTCTGAAATACTGAATGGTGGAAACCCACAGTTACTGCCCTATACTGTGGTGGTTATTTTTATTGAATTGTCCAGGGGTTTGCACACTCTCCAAGTTTGGTAAATGTTTAAAGCAAAGCTTTAGGAGTTGAGCCCTCAGGAAGCAGCGAGTCCAGCTCAGTCTTTCCTATTGACATTTGTATCAATTCCTCCAATTTGTTATTTAATG
Source organism: Camarhynchus parvulus (assembly GCF_901933205.1). Lineage (NCBI taxonomy): Eukaryota > Metazoa > Chordata > Aves > Passeriformes > Thraupidae > Camarhynchus > Camarhynchus parvulus. Next base: position 5,219,834 of record NC_044588.1, read on the forward strand.
AGCACATCAGCTGTTCGGTATTTCGGCAGAAGGGACTGACAGATTCGAAGTACAAATCAAATTAATAAGCATTTGCAACAACTGACAAAATCCTGTGAACATTTTATTTTGCTGCTTTTGGGGGAGAATTTGTTGTTCTGCCTCTGAGCCCTGCCGGTGCCTGATCGTGCAACGCCCCGGCTGGGAGTGCAGCCATTTGGACAATGTTGAAGTGGTTGCACTAACAACAAAAAAGAGCTAAAATAGAGATTTCAGATGAGTCACAATCAGTGCTAAATGACAGATCAAGCTGTTACTGCTTTCCCTCTCGTGTTTCTGGAGGCATCTAAATATAAAGTTGGGAGGAGAGGGCCCCTTGGTCACCAGGCAGCTCCTCACCTGGCAGAGCTACACCTGGTCCCTAAAGCAGCACAGCAGGCTGGGGCAGAGCAGGTCTGAGCTCCAGGAGGCTGCAGGCTGCCCTTGGGCTGAAAGGGGAACCTTGCTCTGCCCCAGGTGCCCAGAGTGGGACAGATCCCTGCAAAGGGCCAGGGCAGCCCCCATGACCCAGCTCCTCCCTCTCAGCCCCCTGCAGAGGGGCTCTGTCCCACCTGGCACCCAAAGGATGCTCCAAGCGACATCTGCTGAAATTTGCACCTGGGAATCTCACAAGGGAGCACCTGGACCGTGCTGTTTGTGTGCTGGGGGTGTCCATGCAGAGCCTGCAGCTGATCCCAACCTTCCTAGGGACAAACCAGAGAATCCCACACTGCTTGGGCTGGGGGGGACCCTAAAGCCTGTTCCACACCTTCCACCATCCCAGGTTATTCCAACCTGGCTTTGGACACTGCAGGGATCCAGGGGCAGCCACAGCTTCTCTGGGCACCCTCCCAGGGAAGGATTTCTCCCCAGTATCCCATGTAACCCTTCCCTCTGGCACTCCAGGCCCTTGTGGAAATCCCCTCCCCAGTTCTCCTGGAGCCCCTTTGGGCACTGGCAAGGCTGTAAAACCTCTAACAATGTAAATTGTTATAAGGCTGTAAATTGTAAAGGCCATAAACATATATTTATGTAATATTGTATAATATTTATATAATACAGTAAAATTGCAAAGGCTGTAAATATATAACAATGTTAAATCCTGGAAGCTTCTATTACCAAGCACAGAAAAACTGGAGAGGGAAGGATAAAGAACAAGAAGGGAGAGAGGCAAAGTGCTACAAGGTGTGGGAGGAAAAAAGACTCAGCTCATGAAGCAGCAGCCAGGTAATGTCTGAGGTGTGCCCAGAGCTGTGCCCAGAGCTCTGCCTCCCACACTCCAGCCTGTTACATAAGGGCCAGTGGGAAATCTGGATGCCTTCAGTTCTTTAAAGCCCTTGAAAGAGAGTAAAAGGAAAGGGAGAGGAGGAAGAGTGAGGGGGGCACCCAGCTGATTTCCCAGGGGCCCTGGTAACCACCTCGATCACAGAGCAAGAAACCCAACGGCATTTTTTATACATCTAAGTGTCAGGGAAAAAACAGATTTTAAGCAGAACTGTGCCAGTGCAATTCCCCCTTCACCTGGCAGCCTTTGAGGAGAACACAGGGAATTTCTCCAAAGGCACCTGGGGCTCAGGGCTGCTGCTCCCAAAGCTGCTCTTTCCTGCTGCCACTGCCCCACTGTCAGAGCGGGAGTGACACTCCTGACACTGCTCCCTGTCCGATCCTGAGCTCCAGTCCCTGGGAAAGGGAGCAGCAGAGGTGGCAGGAGGAACAGCAGCTCCATTTCACCTTTAGGGCTCCAGTGCCCACACTGTCCCCGAGATGCAAACCAGGAGCTGAGGGGGGCTGAGCACTAATGGAAGCAGACAGCTCTGTAATTAGTCACTGACTCCCAGCCAGTTCAGTGCACCTTGCAGGGTGGACTCATGTTTACAAAACCATCCCCCCTGCTAAGAATGTCAAAAATAAATTGCCTGCCTTTCCCTGAGTTGGATTGTCCCTGCACACGTGGGGCTCAGCTCACCTGTGAGCCCTGAGCACAGGCTGGGCTCCAGCAGCTGCAGGGGGAGCACAGTGCATGCAAACCCCACTGCTCGTGGCTTTATTTATTCCCTTTGGTTTGCCAGCCTGGGACAGAGTTTCTTTCCAATCCCCTGTAAAAATCACTGCAGTGATTTGAAGCCCCACAGATGGGGCAGCTCCACTTCCCAGCAGCACTGCAGCAAAGCCAGACCAAGGCTGCTCCCTGCTCCCAGCTCCTGGGGAGGGACAGGAATGAAACCCTCACACAGCACACAGGCAATGCTGTGCAGGGAAATGCAGCTGAAACATTCCAGGCTGAACAGCCCTGAGGATCTGGGCAGCTGCTTCCCCTCAGTGCCAACCACAGCTGCTCGGTGTGCATGCCATGAACCCAGGAGGGACCCTGGGTGAAGGGGACACCCCAAATCCCCACAGCTGCTCAGTGTGCATGCCATGAACCCAGGAGGGACCCTGGGTGAAGGGGACACCCCAAATCCCCACAGCTGCTCAGTGTGCATGCCATGAACCCTCCTCCTGCCAGGAGGGACCCCGGGTGAAGGGGACACCCCAAATCCCCACAGCTCCCTGAGCTCTGCTCCCTGCAGGCACAGCCCAGCCCCTGAGCCCCCCTGAGCTCCCCCTGAGCCCTGGGCAGAGCTGCAGCTCCCCGTGCTCCACAGGAGCAGCTCAGCAGAAGCAATTCCTCAGGGCAGGCACCCCTGGCACCACCAGCAGGGGACACAGCCCCCTCTGAGCAGCCCCTGCAGCAAGTTCCCATTCCCAAAGCCCACCCAAACCGCTGGGTTTTGCTGCTGTGCCTGTTCCCAGCTGCGCACACTGCTGGCTGACCAGCTCCTCCTCATTAGCTCGGTGCATTAACGCGGAGTAGGAGGCTCCCCTGCCCCAGTTCTCTGTTTCCTGCACCTCAGTGTCCACCTGCACCTCTGCAGCACCCTCTGCCCTCAATGGCACTCTGAGGCACATCCTGGGAAGTGGCAAACAGCTCTCCACCCCCAGCCTCTCCTGCTGCAGGAGACAACAATTCCCCAGCATTTCATGGCTCCCAGATTTATTTTCCTCCTTCTTTGATCACTCCTTAAGATAATCTTTCCAGCCAAGCTCTCTGTAGGACAAAGGCTTTCACGGTGCACTTTGCATATGAATAATCAGCCTCGAGGTATGCAAACCCCCAACTTAATTCCATCCCTTTTCCTATCTTAAAGCTGAACATTTCCAGGACACCAAGATTAATGAGTGGCTGTATGGAAAAGCAGCAAGGCTCAGCTTCCCTTCCAAAATGATGTCTTTGTTGACTAACCACAAACTGCCTCTTGCCAGCTGGAAAAGTGGGCCAGAAATAAATGTCTCTCCTGGTGCTGGCCTGTCTGGCCAAGGAGCAGCTGCCAGAGAACACAGAGCTCGGCTCAGAGCGTGTGTGGTGCCGTTTGGGGAGCCATAATGGGCACATTTGGCCCACAGCTAGCTAAGGAACTGCTTGTAAAATGGGACAAGGAGGAACGGAGAGGTTCTCCTCAAGTTTTTGGGAAGAAGTACATTGTATGGTGCCTCAGTGCCAGGGTAGAGACTGATCCAGAACAAACCCTCACATGCCAAGCTCCTAAAACTGCCAGAAAGGAGCAAAGGGCTGAGCTTCAGCAGCTGTGGCTGCTCCTGGATCCCTGGAAGGGCCCAAGACCAGCCTGGACAGGGCTTGGAGCACAGTGGGAGGTGTCCCTGCCCATGGCAGGGTGGCACTGGATGGGCTTTAGGGCCCCTCCCAACTCAAACCATTCTGGAATTCTGTGATCAGTGACTCAGCTTAGGACAGGAATGCAGAGCACAGAACACAAGCTGTGGCTGAAAATGTCTCCTTTCCCTCTTGCACACCAGATTCCTGCTCCACTTGGAGTCTCCCCACGTGCCCCAAACACCTTTCCCATTGCTCTGGCCATCTCAGATGCCTGGCAGAGGCCTTGCTGCAGAGCCAGAGCCCCATCTCCTCTCGCAGAAGACAAGAGCAGAGCACAGCATCCTTCAGGCACAGGTCTCTGCTCCCCTGCAGCAGCAGCTCAAGGCACATGAAGGAGCAGGGTTAGCCTGGGCTGCAGAGCTGTGGGGGTGGCTGGGGCTGGTGGCACCTCTCCTGGGGAGCAGGAGACAGGGCTGGAGGATGGTGATGCTTCAGAAGGAATGAGAAAAGCCTGGCTTGTACCAGGCAAATGGGGAGGTAATGGGATTCTGTGCGAGTCATGAATTTTAAACACTTCTCTAAGCTCCAGCTGGGTCTGAGCTCTTTGATGGATCAGGAATGAGGGAGGCCTTGGAGAGCTGCTCTCTCTTTCCAAAGTTCCCCTCACCACCTCCAGCTCCTCTCCAGAGCCCTTTCCAGCTGTGCTGCACAGCTCTGGTGAGGCACACACCAGCCATCAATCACACACCAGTGGAAATGGGAAAACTCCAGTCCTAGCTCAAGATGGAGAGAAATTTCCTAACATCCCTGCCATGCTTCAGAAGATCCAATGTCATTACTGATAATCAAAAGCAAATTAACTGATCAAGTTCCTAATGAACTCATGATTTTAAACTGCCACAGGGGCTCAGTAATTACAATCCCTGAATCTTTCAACTCGGGAGAGCCAAATCACCATTAATTCTCCTAGAAAACAGAGCAGGGAAAATGTTTCTTTGGTCAAGGCACAGGTGATTTCTCCCTGAGTTACCCTCTTTGCACTGATTTGTGAAAATATGGGCCCATTTAGTGATTACAGAGGAAACACAGAGACTTCCCCCAGCATTTCCCCGTGCATGCTGCTTTCCCTGGAAGGAGGCCATTCCAAAAGCCAGGTCCTTCTGCATGGTGCCTGTGATGCCGTGCCAGAATGGCTCAGACTGTTTGAAAAGCTACAGGTATTTTAAAGCCAAGCTGTTGTGGCCCCCACATTTTTGTGCCTGAATTCCTAACAGGATTTCAGTGCAGCTTAGAGCTGGAGCCAACAGCTCCCAGTGCCACCCCTCTGCTGGGGTGACCCTGGCACACACAGAGCAGGGAGGGGAACGTGCTGGAGCCCCAGGGCAGGGCAGGAGGGCTGTGCTCACCGATGAGGGAGTTGAGGGAGGAGTAGGAGCTGACTCTTCTCATCTTGTCGATGGTCTCGAAGGACAGGATGTACTCCTCGTTCTCGGGGCTGCCCAGCGTGCTGCTGGCACTGCTGCTCGTGCTCAGGTTCCCAGGGGAAAAGGCCACAGAGCTCCCAGCTGCCAGGACACAACAGCAGATGCTGGAACCAGGACTGGCAGGAGAACAGTTTTCACCCAGACAAAACAGCCCTTTTCTAAATCCTGCCACGCTCAGGGAAGGAAACCCCTTACCCAGGGGGCAAAGCCACAATTCCCCTTTGTCATACTGAAGGATTAAACACGGAATGGGCAAAAGATTGAGTTAAAAATCCACTTATGCTCGGAAGCCGGAAGGCACGTTTTCAGTCCCCAAACACTCAGAAAAATCAATGCTAATGACAAGAAAATTGCAACTAATTATGAGGGGGCTCCTCATCCAAGCCCTGGGAGCTGGACAATTCGGGATGAAGCGCCAGCTGCAGGGTTGTGGTGTTCCCTGGCTGGCACAGGGGGCAGGGGAGGCACAGGGGGCAGGGCAGGTTCCCTGGCTGGCACAGGGACATAGGACGTTCCCTGGCTGGCACAGGGCAGGTGCCCTGGCTGGCACAGGGACACAGGAGGTGCCTTACTCTCCTCGTTGAGGCTGAGGTTCTGCAGGCTCTTGTTGAGGCTCCTGGCGCTGGTCACGGCGCGGATGTTGCCGTAGGAGCTGACGGAGCGCAGCCGCGGCGTGCAGGGCCCGTCCCGCACCGGGGTCAGGCTCCCGCCCTCTGCAAGGCAAGAGCAGCAGTGATGCTGAGCTGCCCTCAGAGCCCCCAGTGCCACGTCTGAGTGACACCCAGAGCCTGGGGAAATGGCTTCTTTTCCCCTGGAAAATGGCTTCTGTTTGCAGCCACTCGCCCTGGCTGACACTGGGGTAACCAACCTGAAAATTGGCAAACTTTGCTGGGTTTCTCCAAAACTGAAACACCAGCAACCAGGACCCTGCAAGGCCATGGCTGGCACCAAAGCCAGCCCCAAAGCTGGGTCAGTGCCCAGCAAATGGGCACTGACCTCCCTGCCCTATGGGAGCTGTCCCTGCCTAGGACAGCAGGGAACAAGATGAGCTTTAAGGTCCCTTCTAGCCCAAACCATCCTGGGGTTCTGTGGCTGATTCTGACAGTCTGTCAGACTGATGCAAATGAGTCATTAAAACAGCCCTGATGTGCACAGAGTTTGGCATTCTCTGTCAGGCTAGAAGGGGATATGCTCTGGCCACAGATCCAGCATGGATTCTGTGTCTCTGCTGTCCAGGAGGGCAGTCTGGGACATCCAACAAGGCCAGGTGAGCCCAGCCTTGCCAGTGCCTCCCAGGGGCCCTGGTGACTCCTCAACCCCTGTGTCAGGACAGCCTGAGGCAGCCTTGGCCAGCTCCTCTCTGCTGCTGCTCATCAAACCCCCCTGGATTTGCTCATCATCAGGAGCTATGAAAATTCTGGTTTCCTGACCAAATTTCAGGCCTGATTTAAATCATATTAAAGTTCCATGGGCTCAGTGGAGCTGCTCTGTTTCCCTGCAGAGTGGCTGCACTGTGGTGAGGAGCCAATGCTTCCAGAGTGGCCCATTTCAGGATTCTTTTGGATCAGGAAAAGCCCTGTAGAAAGCCCTGTAAACATGCAGTGTTTATCTCCTGCAGCAAATGGGGAGGAGCTCATTTTCCAATATGATTCAGTTATTCACAGGACAGGGAGACCAAACCACTCTGTGCAGAGACAGCACACTGCCTTGTCTCCAAGATCCTCCTGTTATCCTTTAAGATTTCCACTGCAGTTTACATCTAAAGGAAAGGTGAGGTCAGAGACAACTTCACCAGGACATTTCACTCCTCACACAAAGCCTCAGACACAACAAAAGGGATGGGGCCACAGGCTCAGAGCACAGAGTTCTTCCCCTCCTTGTCTGGCCCTCCCAGCAGCAGGGCTGGTTCATGGTGTGCTGGAGCTCCCAGCAGGTCACTGTGACACTGAACGTTCACGTGTGGTTCCAGAGGGGAGAGAGAAAATGAGCCTGTGCTGCCTTGACCAGCATCTCTCTGAATGGGCAGGAGCTGCAGCCAAGGCTCAGTGCAGGATGGATTTCTCCAGTGTAACATCTCACAGGGCTGAACAGACACCAGGTGTCCCCTCCTTGTCACCCACCATGTCACAACAGGGCTCTTTAATAAACCCCCCCCCAGCAAGAAGCTGTTGGGAAAACTCCTTCAATAATTCCCAAATACTTCCAGGCCCCACATCTCCTGGCCAGCCAAAGCCAAGCCCCACCTGGAGCAGCAGGAGAAGGGAGAGGATAATTCTTCTCCTCTTCTATGAACTGCAAGGCCACGGTGCAGAAGTTGCTCTCGTACTGAACCACCAGGTGACTCAGGGCCACCACCAGCTCCTGGGGAAAGAGCACAAGAAACATCTCATGGGTACACAGAGAAACAAGGCACTGAGGGCAAACACTGACCAACACTGTTGGTGTTACTGGGTGGCCATCCAGGGTGGAAATTCTCCCTTAATTCAAGGGGTGAACTGCAGAAAGGCAGAGGACTGTGTCTCACACCTGATTTCTCAAAGCCTTTCCTACCTGGCTCCCTCTCTTCAGAGCAGCTGCCCAAAGGGAGCTGTCCCTGCCTAGGACAGCAGGGCTTGGAACGAGAGGAGCTTCCAACCCAAACCATCCTGGGGTTTGGGGCTGATTCTGACAGTCTGTCAGGCTGGTACAGTGCCACTGACCTGGCCCAGCCCACGGGGTGTGTGTGGCTCCCTCAGAGCCAGGGCTGTGCCAGGGCTGGGGGCTCTCAGCCCCTGTGGCACAGCTGGACCCTCCTGGCACTGCCCAGCCCCTCCAGGAGACACCTCCTGCCTGGCCCCTGGGAACAGCAGACAGGAGACAGAGCTGCCTTTGGCTGCTGCCTCTGCTCAGGGACTGATCTCCCAAGGAGAGATTTATGAATCTCCCAGAGCATTCTGTGTGACACGCAGCTCTCTCCTGAATTAAACTGATTAAATGCTGGAACGAGACAACAGAAATGAATCTTTGCAATGCTGCTGACAACTGCCAGGGTGTTGATGTTCCAGTAAAGTAAACACAAACATTAGGACACTTCAGAACAGCCCTCAAAAACAATCCAGAATGTCAAAAACCATTTAATGTACTATTGATGTACGATGGTGCCTCAGAAACTGTAGCTCTCCCAAAGCTGGAGAGGGTGGCAGCAGCTCTCTGGCCACAGAGAGCAGGCACAGACTTTCCCAGAAAAATCCTGGGAAGCTGGCTGGAAGCTGTGAGAAACTTAGAGGAAAAGAATTCAAAAAATTATTATCTCTCTTTCTGCAACCATTGTTTATAAATATGGTTCTCTAAAGTGTGTTATTGATAGCCACCAGCAGTGTGTGAAAAATTTTCACTTTGAGACCAATCAGGTCTTAGTTCCACCACTGTTTCTATAAGAACTGTAGATTTCTAACAATAAAGTGTCTTTCATTCCTTCTGGATGATGGAGTCAATAATTATTACCTGGCTGGGGGCCTGCTACCACAGGAGAGCCACTCTGAGGGGTTTAAAGGCAGGGAGGGCTTTTCCCTGGCCAGAGCTCCCTCATTCCCTGCACAGCCGTGCCTCAGGGAGCAGGGCCAGCCCCAGAGCACAATCCAGGCACAGGCCACAGCTGAAGGAGAGGTGTGAATGGCCTCACCTTGCGGACCATGGGGCTGCCATCGTTGATGAGCTGGGCCAGCATCATGGCCACGTTGTGGTCGATGGTGGTCGAGTGGTCCGTGCGCTCCGCAGAGTTCCCCACGAACGTGCCCAGGGCAAAGACTGCAGCACAGCGAACCTGGGGGCACAAAGAACAGCCCTGCCTGTCCCCTTGGGCTCTCAGTTATCCCCACACACAGCAGCACTGCAGACCTGAGCTGCTGGGTCAGTGCTGCAGACCTGAGTGTCGCAGACACATTTGATGAAAAATCTTTTCTTTAAGATTTTTTCTCTTGAAAAGCTGAGAGGCCTCAAGAACAAAATGTAAACAGTGATTGTCTGCTGCTGTGGAATGCAACAGGTGCATCTGTGATTGGTCTCATGTGGTTGTTTCTAATTAATGGCCAATCACAGTCGAGCTGTCCGGACTGTCTCAGTCAGTCACAAGCCTTTGTTATCATTCCTTTTCTATTCTTAGCTAGCCTTCTGATGAAATCCTTTCTTCTATTCTTTTAGTATAGTTTTAATATAATATATATCATAAAATAATAAATCAAGCCTTCTGAAACACGGAGTCAGATCCTCGTCTCTTCCCTCATCCTCGGACCCCTGTGAACACGGTCACACCTGAGCTGCTGGGTCAGGGGGGCCCCTGGGGAGCAGCAGCCCCAGCAGCCTCAGCAAACTGGGCTTTAAGCATCCCCAGATGCAGGATATGGTTAATTTCCCAAAATACTGAGTGACCTTCCCATGGGTGGCTCTTCCAGTTGGTGCTGCCTTGAATATTAATTAACAGGAATAAGGTACACACAGCTCCTGTTGGGATGTGGATCTTTTACAGGAGTGCTGACTACAGTCTTCAGTTATGGGTTTAGATGATGGAAAAATGGAGAAAAACCAGGGAGAACTTTGGAAAGCCACCCCACCTGTGCAGAAATACTGCTCAAAAAGGGGGGAGGATGGGGCCAGGGACAAGAAGAGGAGGATGCAGGACAGAGGCTGGACGTGGAGGGGATCTCATCCCTAATCCCTGCACGTTATCAGAGCTGTTTATCTCAGCTCCCTTCTCCCAGGGTGTGCTGGGTGTGATGGGCTCTGTCAGTCACTGCCAGGCCCTGCACAATCCCTCCTCTCCTGGGAGTGTCACAAAGGTAAACCACAGCCAGTTAAAGATGCCTTTGCACAATGAGCAGGGGGAGAAGAGTTTTCTTACTTGGACAAAAAGACTAGAGGGATTTTTGCAAAACACAGTGACTTTTGGGACCGCATTTTTAACATCTTCTGTTAGCAAGGAAGCAAAAACCATGGCACTGCAGTGCCCAGGTCCCAGGGGTTTGGGGCTCTGTGAACTCCCTCTGCATTTCTTTGGAAGCTCCTCTCCTAGAGCGATGAATTTTGATTTTTGGGCTTGTTTGATTTGCATCACCTTGGAGAAACAGCAGCAAGGTCCCTGTCTGAAGCAGACACAAACCCAGAGCTCTGGAATGCCCTGCTCTGCAGGAACTCCAGCCCTGCCAGCTCCAGTGGGGTTCACCAGGAGAGCTGGAGTTTTACCTCGGGGATGGGATCTGAGAGGAGGCTGTAGAGCTTCTCATGGGCGCTGTCTCTCACTCCACACCACCTGGCTGAGTCGAAGTTCTGCCAGATCCTCCCCAGACAAATGGCCACCCACTGCCTGAGGAGCGGGTGGGGATCGTTCAGCTGCTCCAGGCAGATCGCTATCAGGTTCCCCTGCAGGCAGGCTTCCTGCAACACAAACCGAGCCTTTTGTTTGGGATGACAGCTTCCCACCTCGTCCCCGCACAAGGAGACTATTCTGAAGGAGTCAGGAAGCCAAGAGAAAATAATCGTTCAGTGGTTCCAGGCTGATTTTGTTACAGAATACCAGCAGCACGAAGGGAAAGGCAGCTAGAGTTGATTAGATAGTTGGGCATTAAAATGCTTTCTGCAATGCATAAAGCTTCGTTTTTCCTCTTTGGAAACGTTCCTTGCACCTGTCAGAGCCCCAGGGCTTATGGCTCAATCCACAGAGCATTCCCAGCCATCAGGGTCCCACTGGACAGGACCAGAACCCTTCCTGTGCCAGTGGCTGTGCAGGGACCCCTGTCCTTGTCCCCCACTGCCAGGTGCTGGGTACACAATGTCTGTCACATCTCCAGGCCAATTCTTCTCTTCATCCACACAGAAATAACAAAAACCAACGCCCCAGTTCTGTTTCCAGGTTCAGGTTTAGTGCAAGCCAGGACACCTGTACAAAGCCAGGGCATGAGGCAGAGAGAGGCAGCAGAGGATGAGGGGAAGGGCTGCTGGGACTCACCTGCCCCGTGTTGTAGTTGTTGACAATCACAGCCAGGATGAAAGCTGTCATGGTCCTGTGCTCAGCCTGAGAACAGCACAGACTGAGGTTAGCTGGGGGCAGAACAGCCACAGCCCACCCTCAAACAGGACATCATCCCCAGAGCAGGCTGTGCCATGGTAAACAATGAGAAAATCCCAGCTTGCTTTCCCCTCTCTTGGCCCCATTACACCCCAGCATGCTCCCAAGCAGCTCTGGGGAGACCCCAAACACCCTTATGGGAACCCAGCTGCTGCAGAGGGAATTGCCAAAGCTGTGGGGCAGTTCCCTGCCCCAGCAGGCACCCTGGAGCCCCAGCTGCACCCCCAGGGACCCTGCTTTCAGAACCCCAAGGAGTTGGTACAGCCTTGGCTGGGTGGTGCCCATGCCCACATCCCAGCAGTGCCTGCCCAGCACAGCTCTGGGTGCCACTGCAGGGGAGGCAGCCCCAGGTGGCACCAGAACTGCAGCACATCAGCTAAAACAGGCAAGGAAATGCTAAAGAGCCTGAATAAACGTGACTTGTCCTTACTGGCATGTAGGGATCTGCCAGGACTGAGAGGAAATACTTGTGCCCATTGTCCTTCACCAGGTCAGCCTGGCACGACTGAGAGAGAGACAAGAAACCCACAGTGAGAACCACAACACACACATTCCTTCCTCCAGTGATGTACAAACCTTTCATTCCTCAACCATTTTTCTCCCACCCAGTTTCCATTTGAGAAGCCAAAAGAAGCTCAAGCCCTTCCTGGGGGCTGCACCAGACAGCCCCAAGGGGCAGGACAGGGAAGCCACTGCCAGAGTGCCACAAAGAGCAGGAAATGTGAGCTCCTGTGTGGGCAGGAGCCAGAGCAGCCACCTCTGGGCCACTCTGAACCTCCCCAGGAATTCCTGTGTCCCACCAGAGCCAGCCCAGGCTGCAGAGCAGCCCCTGGGGAGCACAGGGCAGCTCAGGACTGGGCTGACACACCAGCTCAGGCTCCGCTTCTGGGGTCATTCTGAGAGGATCCACGTGGAGAAAGTGAAAATGGAAGGGAGGAAACCCTGACTTGGCACAGCTCCCCGTGGCACGGGACAGGATCATGCATTTTTCATCAGGAGGAGAAGGGGAAGGAGGGAACTAATTGCTGAAAGGGGAGGGTGGGGTGGCAAGGCAGAGATGCAAGGGAATATTTTAGTGCTGAGGAGAGGGAAGCTGCTGGATTTGGCAGAGCCAGGAGCAGAGGGCCTGGGCTGCTGCCAGGCTGCAGCTGCAGGAGAGGCTTCCCCGACTCCCGCTCACCCCAGGCTCCTCTCAGAGCCTGCCAGGGTCAGCACCTTGTGTTCCTCACCCAGAACAGCCCCTGGAGAGCAGCACAGGGAGCTGCCCAGGCCACCCTGCTGCTCTGCCCCTGCTGCCCAGCTCCTGGGGCTCGGGAGGGAGCAGGGCCACACCTGAGCCCCTCCGTGCTGGAACACAGGGGAGCCCGGCAGCACTGACACCTCCTCCTCCTGCTCCTGGGGGAATAAACAGCTCCTGTGGCAGTGAGAACACAGCCTGACCCAGCCAGGCTGCAGGCTTGGTGTGCAAGTTCAGACTCACAGCAAATACTCTGTCTGCAGGGAGCTGCTGCCTGTGCCCCCCCAGCAGCATCCTCAGCACCTCCCCCTCCTGCCTCCCACTCCCACCATGTGCTGCTGCAATGAGGGAGTGAAACAGCACAAAGAAACCCGAACCCACCCCTTCAGAGTGGCTTTTCTGTGTGTTTTGCTCTAAAGCTCAGCCTGCAAACAAGTGGGGCAACGCCAGAGCATGGGAGGGAAGGTGTGAGGGGCAGGACAGCACATGGGAATCACACCTGAGCCCTGGCACACACCTGGGGCTCAGGCACCACAAGTGAGCTTCTCCAGAAGAGCTCTGGGATGAACAGTTTTCATTTGCTTTGCTTTCCCAAATCCTCTTAGGATGTTAATGAAAATATTGCTATAAAACTAAACCTGACAATGCTGGATCAACAGAAGGAAAACCTTCACGAATTCAGTGCTGTGCTCCATACTGAAATGCAGGAGAGACACAAAAATAATCCCCAAAGAGGAAAGGTCCAACATCCACAGCAGGTCAGACATTCTACATGGACTCCCAATTGTGCCTGAATTAATGTGAGCACCTCTCCTAATAATTGTACAGTGCTCCACTAATTGCACCCACAAACCACTGAGTCAGAGACACCACTCCACACATTTCCCTGCAATTACTTACCAGCTTCATTGCTCATTTGCAAGCCCAGCAAGCAGGGCTCTGGCTGGGCCAGGAATACTCACACTGTCCACTGCCAGGATCTTGGCCCAGATGAACACAAGGAGAGGCCTCAGCTCACGGGCTGAGCTCTGCAGGAGCTTCAGCACATAGGGGAAGATGCCAACAGAGAGGGCCTGGAGGGAGAGAACAAATCCCTGTCAGCAAAACCCAAACCCCCCATGGCAGCTGAGCCCCCAGCAGGGCCCAGGGTGCAGCATCTTTACAGACACAGCTGAGAAATCTGGTAGGAAATAATGCCCCAGTAAAGAGGGGATCCCCGTGTGTTTGTCTGTTGTTATTTTCATCTTGAATAGCACCAGGTACTTCCAGACTCATGTGGTCCATGGAGACCCTGAGTTAATCCAGCCCCAGCCTCCTCTCCTCACAGCCTGGGCTGGTTTTTGCTCCACACCCTCGCCTCCCTCAGCTCTGCTGGCTCTCCCAGCTCAACCCGTCACAGAGTTCAGGAATTCCAGCCCTCCCACTGGGAACTACCAGGTCTCTCCAGGAGGAGGTACAGCCAAGCACTACAAAGTGCCATCACTGAGCTGCTCCAGGACCAGCTGCTGCTTCATCTTCATCACTTTTATCATCAAACAGCTCCATTTACGGCAGTGCTTTAAACTGCTCCTGTTTAATTCTTATTTACGCTCCACACTGTGCTGCCACTTTCCAAACTGCAGAATGCAGCTGCTGCCTGCTCAGAAGAGCTTGTAAAACCCAGACACCAAACAGATCAAGGAGGAGAAGAAAATGATGCAGCCAGTAAGCAGAAAGAACACATAATAAATGCATGTGCTATTTTTTTGGCTATTTATTTTATATGATATTTCCTCCTGGTTTGTCCCTGGCATTATTTCACCCTCAGCTGTTCCCTGGGAGCTCCCCTGGCTGCACTGGGCAGGAGCAGGGGGCTGGCTGTGATGAACACAAACCCGTGTGACACCTCTCCCTTTCCCACACTGGGTCACTGTCAGAGCTGTGCTGCTGCTGCCCAGCTCCCTCCCCTCAGGCAGCAGTGCACCCACCACCCCTGCAGAGCACAGGGAGGGAGGCATGGAGCCCACGGGCAGCCCCCACGCACCAGACTGACAGCCCAGGGCCCCAGGTCCAGGAACCTCCCCAGCAGATCCAGCGCTCGCAGCCGGTGCACCTGGCTCAGCAGCACCTGCAGGGACAGCAGGGGAAAGGGGTCACTGCTTGGGGGACAGGAGACAGGAAAGCCTTGTCAATATGATTGCCTGGCAAAAGATTTTGGGAATATGGAAACTCTAAGTGAGATTGAAATGAAAGCAAGCTTTGAGATCCCTCAGTTACTGAACAATTGGAAAACAATGGTGTGGCTGGCTGAAGGTGATCCCCTTTTGATGGAACAACACCCTCTGCTTGCAGACAGGCCCGAGGGTCAGAGCAGACCCTGCTGGCTTGGCAGAAGGGGCCCAAAGAGGAGTTTTTAGGGTTTAAAATGTAACCCAGTGTGGTGATGTAATGATTCTTACAGGCTGTGTGTAAATGCTGTAGGATTTGTATCTTGTACCAGATTGGTTAGTGAGAATTAGAAAGTTCAGCACAGAAGAAGATTTATTGTATTGTAATGGGAAGCTCTCATTCTCTCTTTTACTCTTTCATCCTCTCTCTTTTACTCCTTTACTCTTCCTCTCATCTTCCCATCCTCTTTAACACACTCTTGCCTTCTCTCTCTTTACCATTCTCTTTACTTCTCTTGGGCCTCTGACAGCCTGGCACCCTGCAATGCCCTGTGCAGGATCTCTGACAAAGCTGGCACCCTGCAATGCCCCTGTGCAGGATCTCTGACAAAGCTGGCACCCTGCAATGCCCCTGTGCAGGATCTCTGACAAAGCTGGCACCCTGCAATGCCCCTGTGCAGGATCTCTGACAGCCTGGCACCCTGCAATGCCCCTGTGCAGGATCTCTGACAAAGCTGGCACCCTGCAATGCCCCTGTGCAGGATCTCTCACAAAGCTGGCACCCTGCAATGCCCTGTGCAGGATCTCTGACAAAGCTGGCACCCTGCAATGCCCTGTGCAGGATCTCTGACAAAGCTGGCACCCTGCAATGCCCTGTGCAGGATCTCTGACAAGCCTGGCACCCTGCAATGCCCCTGGCAGAGCAATCCCTGAGGGTCCCAGCTCCCTTCCCAGCCCAGCTCCTGGTGCTTCCTGCAGCAGGACCCAAAGGACAGCTCCAGCCCAGCCTCCCCCTGCTCCCCAGGCTCAGGAGCACAGGAGGAGGCTTTGCTTTCCTCGGCAAATCAATAGCACAGACTTAAGAGGGAGCAAAAGGTCATGTTGGTCGTTAATAAAAATCTCATTAAAATGGAGCCTGACAACGCTAATGAGGTGGTGCTTTGCTGGCTTATACCTACCCTGGTGTGAAATATTAACAGATAGACTTGCACTTCTTAATCTCCTTAACAGATGTAAGATATTGGAATGCAACGTTTAATCCTCAGTTTAAATTGAGGAACATCCTTCAGCGTGGATCTCAGGGAAAGAGACTCCTTGATTTACCTCCCCAATTCCATCCCCTCCTCAGTGTGTTTGCATGCTGCATATTGAAATGAGATTATTTTTCATGTTTAATATTGAAGAATAACTAAATTGCTTGGCTCACATCTCACACTCTGGATGACTGGTACAGGGCACTGAGGTGGTGCAGGAAAAGTCCAGAAGAAAGCAGGGGGATGTGATAACTGCTGCTGTGGGCTCACTCTGAATATCAGAGCTCAGATCTCAGGACAGGTGACAAGAGGAAGGATTTTGGTCATCCTGCCCTAGCTGGCACCAGCCTGTCCCATCCAACAGCCCAGCAATAACAGGGGCAGCTGTTTGGGACTGCAGCAGGAGCAGAGAGCAGGTGAGGCTGCAGCAGGGCTGGGACAGCAGCAGGAGCTGGCAGGGGCAGGAGGCACAGACGTGGCACAGCTGGCACCCTGCAGCCTGCAGAGAAACCAAGGGACCCCAAACTCTGCCAAGAAAGGGAACTGACTGCAAAGGCTGTCTGGGTGAGGATGAACCGCCAGCTCCACACTCTGCCCTCCCACAGCACATCCCCCAGAACACTCTGGGGCTGACTGGAAAAGCTCTGGGGCGACTGGAAAGGCTCTGGGGGACTGGAAAGGCTCTGGGGCGCTGGAAAGGCTCTGGGGCTGGAAAGGCTCTGGGGCTGGCTGGAAAGGCTCTGGGGCTGGCTGGAAAGGCTCTGGTTTGCCATTGTCACCCCAAACAAAGCCCTCAGCCTCGCAGGATTTCCCATTCCCAGCTCCCCAGTGGCTCTGCACAACACCCTGAGCCCAGGCTGAGATATTGCAGAGCCTGGGGGGAGGATGGAGGGCAGCTCCTTGATCCCCTGATTCCACTGTTCTCCTGGTGGATGCTGGAGATGCTGCTGTGCCACCCCCCAGACCAGCCCTGCGTCACCGCGTGCGTCCCTCGTGTCCCCAGGCAGAAATGGGGAGTTAATTACATCCACCACGCAAATTAGGGACAAGCCAGGACACAGGGGGCTCAGGGATGTGGCACAGGCTGTGTTTTAGCAGGCAGCTCCTCACAAAGGCAGGATGAAGTCAGGCCTGCAGTGGTCTGTGCACAGGAGATGCCACAGAGTGACTGTCACAGGGATCAAGGCTGGCCAGGCCGTGTGTGCTGCTGCTGCTCCCTGATGGTTTCTCTCCCTGGGGTCTGAAACTCCCTCCCTTCCTGCCCTGGATCAGCTGGGCTTGGCTTCTCAGGATGCTCAGACCTGTTACCAACCCATCTTATTCCTGTACAATTAATGTGCTATAATTATAACAACAATTACACTGTCCCAGCTCGGATTGCTCCAGGCAGGAACACAGGTTCCTTTGCCAGGTGACCTCTCAGTTCCACTGCAGTCACGCTCCTGCAGAGCCTGCTGGTGCCAAACAATCCCTTGGAAAGCAGCAAAGTTGGAGCTGGAGCAAAATCCTGCCTGCTTCCAAGGCAGTGACAGAGACAAACCACACATCTGCTTATCCACCTCATCTCTCAAGGCTTGGGAGACTCAGGAAATTAAAATCTGGTCTTGCAGAGATGGATGGTGCTGCCAGTCACAGGCCCAGCTGATAGGGAAGGGGAGTCTCCTCCCAGATCCCTGTACAAGGAACATTCCTTTAAAAGAAAAGCTTTAAATTGTGCTGCCCACAGGCTGGGGTTTGTATTTCTGTCAGCACAAACTGCAGGGGAGAGGAGGCCAGAGCAGGCTCCAGATGACAGCTGCAATCCTGGCCCTGCCATAGAACATCACCTGAAACACTGAGTTCTGCTTCCCCTGGATTTCCTCTCCTTCCAACATGAGAGCTCTGCCTCGTTTGAGCAGTGTCCCCCACGCTCCAGGTGTGCAGAGCTGGGTGCTCCTGCAGCAGGGCTCCAGCCCCACATAAAGGGAGCTCCAGCCCCACACAAAGTAGCTCCAGCCCCACACAGAGCGGGAGCTCCTGCAGCAGGGCTCCAGCCCCACATAAAGGGAGCTCCAACCCCACACAAAGGGAGCTCCAGCCCCATAACAGAGCTCCTGCAGCAGGGCTCCAGCCCCACATAAAGGGAGCTCCAGCCCCATAACATACAGGGAGCACTTCCCAGGCTGCACCAGAGGGACAAAGGAGATATTCCCAAACAGAGTTCCTGCAGCAGGGCTCCAGCCCCCACATAAAACGTTCTACAAATGGAGCCAAGATAAAAGCTCCTGCAGCGGCTGACAGAGCTGGGACACAGAGGAGGTGCCAGAGGAAAGGGACCCCACACAAAGGGATGTGCCCCATACAAGCTCTGCAGAGCCCAGCCCCACATAAAGGAGCCACCACACAAAGACCCAACGGGAGGGGCAAGGGCACACAAAAGGAGGTGGATACGTGGCTCTGCTGAACTCACAACCAGCTCTCATTTACCCTGGAGAAGCCCCTGGTATTTGTGTTCCCAAAGGGCACCGGGTTGGCTGAGGGGGCAGGAGAGACAGGGACATATGGCAGGGGCAGAAACAGGGACACCCCTGGGACAGACAGGAACAGCCCTGGGATGGGCAGAGAGTGACAGGGACATCCCTGGGACAGACAGGAACAGCCCTGGGATGGGCAGGGAGAGGCAGAGACACTCCTGGACAGGCAGGGAGAGGCAGAGACACCCCTGGGACAGGCAGGGATGCCCCTAGGACAGGCAGGGAGTGACAGGGACACCGCTGGCATGGGCAGGGACACCCCTGGCACAGGCAGGCAGGGACAGGGACATACGGCAGGGGCAGTGAGAGGCAGAGACACCCCTGGGACAGACAAGGAGATGCAGGGACACCCCTGGGACAGACAGGGACCCCCCTGGGACAGACAGGGACCCCCAGCCCAGCACTGACCTGCAGCACGATGGGCAGCTGCTCCGGGGGGTTGCGGTTCTCCACGCCCATGGTCAGCCACACCTGGAATGCCGTGAGCTGCTCGGCGAAGAAGGGGCTGTGCTGGGGGAGCAGACAGGGAGAGCAGCCTGGGTTAAACACCAAGCAGGGAAGTCAGGAGCTCTGACACCCCTGGCCCTGGCTGTGCCCTGAGGCTGTGGTTTGGAACTGACTCGTGTTTGCTTGGGGTTTTCTAAAGGCACAAAACCTTCCCAAAGACTGAGCAGACACACATCCCTTAAATGTGGTGGGGAAAAAAGGAGGCAAGGGTGGAGAAAGGGGAAAAGTGAGCACAAAAGGTCCTGGGGAAGCTGGCTGCTCTCCCCCCAGAGCAGCAGATGGAGCAGCAGAGGATTTATCTGCTCTGCAGAGGCCATTTCACTCCTGCAGCAGCACTTGGAGCTGCCTCTGCCCCATCCACAGAGACACAGCCCAGGTGCAATGAAAACAAATTCCTCATCTCATCCATCACCCTGAGGATGTGCTGCAAACTCAGGGTGAGAATGCACTGACCAAAGCACTCAGCAGCTTCCAGCAGGAATCCACAGAGAAACAGGAATCAGAGGGGAAGGAGGGAGGGAAGAGATGGAGGAGGGAGAGAAACCCAGCCCAAACCCATCCCTGTGTGAGCACCGGGAGCCCCCAGGCCCTTCCCCAGCAGGTTATTGTGTTTGCCAGGTCTGAGCAGGCAGGAACAGCCTGGGAGCAGCCAGGAGAGGTTTGAGATGTGCTGCTGATGCACCCCAGCCCCGAGGCTGTGCCCAGGGCTGTGCCCAGGCCAGGCTGCACTGGCAGCCCCCAGCAGGTCCCTGTGCCTCACCCAGCTGCTCCCCAGCCCTGCCAGGCTCACAGTGGCCACAGAGACACGGGGACTGTCCCTTCCAATCCCCACCCAGGCTGGAACTTGGCTGCACTCTGCTCCCAGCCCCAGCTGCACTCTGAGGCTGAACCTGCCTCCATTCCAGCCCAAATCCACAACAAACCCCATTTGTCAGGCCTGAAAAGGAGCCTGGAAATTGCTCCCAGCCCACCCTGAATCGATCTCCAGCTGAGAATGGCCACTCTTCTCCGTGACCTCCTGCCTGATCCCAGCAAGTCTGCGCCTCTCCCACCCCAAAACACTCAGAAATCTCCTGAATTTCAGCTCACTTGACAGAGAATGCCCAGCTGAGGGTTAACACTAATCAAAAAGCCTCCAATGGCATTGTTAGAGACTGAAAGTAAAAATGAACGTAAGCCAGGAGAAGAAAAATAGTATTTTTTATGTTCTAAAGCAGAGCACAGAGTGAGGAAGGCAAGGGTGGGAGGATAAAGGCCTCAGGGCATCCTCATCAACCCCCAGCCTGGCAGGAGCCCACAGTTCTCTTCCTGAACTCAGGGCTTTGCAGACAACCTGCAATTACAGCCAGAAAAGCTGGGGAAGTTTGGGAATATAAATAAACTGCAAAAATGCTGCTGAAAATTAGAGAGACATCAGGGTGGAGCAGGGAGCTGAGCTTCTGCAGTAATTATTATTTACAGGTTTCACTTCATGGAATGGCAAAGGACTATCAGGAAAAATCCATTCTGAATAAAGGAATTTAAACTAAATATAATATTAATTTTTTTTGTTTTCTGAGATTAAATAAAGCAGAAAAACCCCAGTGACTCCTGTGAACAACACTGAGCTTAAGAGAACTCTCTGGACATCCCTCAAACTCTATTTTATATTGGAAAAGAACTCTAATAAGAGATAATTTTCACATTTAGGCCTTTAATTTCAAAATCTGTGCTGCATGTTGGGCCCTTTTGGGTAACAGCACCCGGCCACGTTGGAGTGCTTGGAATGTTCTGAGCCAGGTCTCAGACACTGCTTCTGCTGCCAGGAGCCTCCTGGGGGCTGGATCATGCAGCAGGGAAGAGCCTAAACTTGATTTTTGTCTGTTCCTCTAAGGGAGAATCACAGAATTCCACAATGGTTTGGCTTGGAAGGGACCTTAAAGCCCATCCAGTGCCACCCCTGTGCCAGGGTGCTGCAGCCTCCAGGGGCAGCCCCAGCTTCTCTGGGCACCCTGTGCCAGCCATTTGCAGTTTCTCCCAAACACAAAGTGCAGCAGCAGAAGCGCTGGGCTGGGTGTCAGGCATGGAGGGAGCTGTGCCAGGACAGTGCCCCACTCACCCTGAAGGCAGTTCCCTCCTCGATGATGGTGGGCAGCTGGGAGAGGCAAATGTCAACAGCAAGGTCCCAGGCTTGCCTGCAGGGAGAGAGGGGAGAGAAGGAATCACAGGTTGTCCTCAGGAACAGCAAGGGAAACTGGAATTGTGACCATCCAGGAACGTGGGCAGTGTTGGCTGGCTCAGGAGTGCTCAATATTCCCTGTTTCCAGGGAGAAACGGGAAAAACACCTGAAGGAATTTCTGCAGCACTGGAGAATGTCAGCCCACGGGGCCTTTGAGGTACATTTTACTCTGCAGGAGAATGGTTCAGAGAGCAGAGACAACTGCTCTGATTTTGGCTGCCCACAGAAGGGTTCTGAGGGTCACTCACTGCAGCAGCACACAGAGAAGATGCTGAGCTCTTCACAGTAGTTTTAGGTAAGCAGCACTAATACTGCTACAAAAATGCCCAAAGCAGCCCTGCGAGGTCAGATCTCAAAGGCTTTAAGTGTTATCAGAAAGAACAAACAAAAAATTTAAAAAGAGATTGGAGTAGATTAAAATGAAATCTCTTTTTGATGCTTCTAAAATCAGGCTGCTGGAAAGAGCAGCCAGCATCACCCAAACCATTCAAACCTCTGCCAACCTTCCCAAGCTTCCAGAACAAAAACCACAACATGAAACCTTAACCCTCCTGCTCTCCACAACCAAGGGCTGTTCATTAATGGCAGCTGTGGAAGAGGCTCTGCTCAAGCCAAATACTTCAAATGCTTCTCCAGGCATCCCAGAGCAGCCCTGAAATGATGGTCCAGCCCTTCCAAACCACCCAAAGTGCTGCTTCTGTTCTGTCTGTGGAAAACACAAACCCTCCCAGCCCGTGGGACACCAGCAACCACAGTAAAACTTCTCTGCTTCCAACCAGTGCAACAGCTGCTTCCTCCTCAGAGCCTCAGGGTTACACACAGGTTACACACAGGTTACTCACTGTGCTGGCTGAACAGACAATGGCATTAAACTCCCGTTACAATAATGACAAGGTTCAAACCAAGCCACAAATGAATGGGAAAGGAATAAACCCTGGAGGGTGGGGAGAGGAGGAGCAGGGAGAACACTGGCACGGTGCTGGTGACAGGGATGGCTGGGAGGAGGAGGAGGAGCAGTGACTGACAGCTTTAATAGCCCAGAGGGAACAGGAAAGGTGGGCACGCCTGGATGTGCCGCCTAAATCCCATCACACAAACGAGAGAGAAATTTGGGAGCAGCAGGGACCCGGGATGGGAGGAGCTGCATCCCACCAGTGATTTATGAAGGGCAGAGATCAGAGCACCCCCTCAGCAGAGACTGCTGGCTGCAAAGTGCTCTGCAGAAGATTTGTTCTCACTGCATCTGGGACACAAAGGGCACAACATCTTTCTTGGCTCCCTCCTCACTGCTCTCTCCCAGTAACTCCAGGCCCTCCACCCTGACAGGGTGACACAGTGACGTATCCATGGGATGACAACCCTGTAAACACCCCAGGCCTTCCACTGAGTTATGCTATGAAAGAAGGTGTTAAAGAGGATTTTTTAAAATATTACATTGAACTAATTGCACAGAGTTAAAAGCTCTCCTTAGCAGGAAGACTGACTCAGTTTAAAAAAGGCATTTTGCTTATCCCAAAGCCAAGGCAGCACCACAACAGGAATGGTGTGTGGAGGGACCCCACCTCAGCCCAGGACCCTTTCACTACACCAGGACTGTCTGAATGTTCAATAATTTAACACAAACTCATCCGCTGCCTCTTTGGTTCCCAGAGCTGCTGTGAAGTCTGGACTTAATTCCCAGCCCTGCCCAGGGGCTGTTCACTGCCCAAACCCAGTGCCAGGCAGTGGAACCCCCAGGAGCACTGAGGGCACAAACCCAGCCCTGCCCAGGGGCTGTTCACTGCCCAAACCCAGTGCCAGGCAGTGGAACCCCCAGGAGCACTGAGGGCACAAACCCAGCCCTGCCCAGGGACTGTTCACTGCCCAAACCCAGTGCCAGGCAGTGGAACCCCCAGGAGCACTGAGGGCACAAACCCAGCCCAGTCAGAGCCTGTCTGGCTGCACCCACAGGTACCCATTAGCTGGCAGCTCCTGGAGGCTGATTTTCTTACACTCAAATTTTTGGGTTGACTCAATGTCTAATGCTTTTAACTCTGTTCTTTTTTTTAAATAATGTATTCTTGATGTCTTTTAACGCTCTCTCTTCCCCTGGGAGTGGTGGGTATTACCTGGCACCACCCAGGTACCAGGAACAGGAATGTCCCTACCTGGAGGAGCAGCTGGAGGGAGGCTGGAGCCACCCCTCAGCCCTGGGGCAGCTCCTCCTTCTGAGCCCCATTTCTGGAGCCATTAAATATTTCCCAGCCCCTTGTGTCTGTTGGCCAAGACATTCCCCATCAGTTCTGGCAGCCCAGTGCCAGCCATGCCCTGTGTGACACCCCCCAGGTGCCAGCCCCAGCTCACCTGTGTGCCAGCCACCCTGTCACCTCCCTAAGCTGCTTTGGGGCACAGCTGGGAAGCTGCTCAGACACAGCTATTTTTATAAACTGGTTATTGCTGTGAATATTTGGCACAAGTCTGAAATCCTCTTCTTCCCCCAGCACATCCCCCTGCTCCAGCCACAACTTAGGGCACAGGCTTTGCTATTTCTGTCCCACATCAAAGTCTCCTAGTCTGATAATGGGACTTGGAGATGGTAAGACTAACACAGAGACACAAAAAATATCAGGTTACAGTGTAATCTGAACTAATGTAATCCTGCAAACAGCTCCAAATGCCTTTCCCAACAATCACTTTCCTCTTGCAGAGCCCAGAGTGTTTGGGTGCAGCTTCAGGAGCCTCATTTCCCTGAGGGATGGCTGGGCAGCCCTGATCCATCCTGCTCCACCTGTAATTGCCTTGCTGCATTATGGTTTTGTTTCCAGCCCCAATCTCCAGCTCCCTGCATTTGCAGTACATTATGACTCCTTTCAACCCAAATTTCATGGCCTGCAAACACACCATGGTGTTTCTATTAGGGATGGGTTGTAGCTCTTCCAAAGCATAATTAAGGCACTTGGGGTTTAATATATGACCTGTGTTAGGAAATATTTCCAAACACATTATTAGGTCTTTTCAGGGGCCGTGAATAAAAGCAGCTGGCAGCAGCAGTAATGCACAAACCCTAATCCATCACAGCACAGATCAAGGTGCTGACAGAGCTCTGTGCTCAGGCACCACAGACAGAGCCACTCTCAGCTGCACAGCACAGCCAATCAATGGATATTAATATTAATGTTAATATTAATCCTGCATCCTGCAGTGAGGGCAGCACACAGACACAGGCAGCCCTGCCCCAGGGGAAGGGGCTGAGAGGCAGAACGCAGCGAGCCAAGAAAAGTAGGAAAACCAGAAATAATGTGTCCGATTGTGTCCAAGGGGCACAGCCACAGAGATCAGCTCTCCTGACTCAAAGCACACTGCCCTGCTTGGTGAAGGGAGGAGTCTGACAGCTCCTGGGTCAAACATCCTCTCAAAAACGGGAAATTCTCACTTTTCCTCAAGTTCTAGCTAAAAAGGACACTGTGATCACCCAAATGAATTGGCCAGAACACCAACTTGAAAAGCTGAGTTTTTGAAAAGGCAGAGCAGCTCCCACCTCCAGCACCTGGGCTTACAGCTGTGCCAGATGCCAGCTCAGAGCCAGCCCAGGTCACCTGGGGCACCCCCCACAGCACAGGTGGGCTAAGCAAAGGAGACAGAGCACAAAGGTTGATTCTGTGCCCCAGAAGGGGCAGTGGGAATCATCCAGGAGGTGAAAATTGAAGCTCAAGGGTGAGGGACTGTTTGCAGGGCTGCTCCCACCACGTACAGACCTTGTCACAGCAGCCACACTTGCTCTCCAAAACACTGCCTAGGGATCGAAAATCTGGGGAAACTCTGGATGAAACACCCATCAGAAAACTCTGCTGGATCAGAGGCACAGACCTGGGTTCCACAGGAGGCCCCCAGCCCCCTGGCTGGAGTTTCATCCTTTCCAGCACCCTGTGGCCAACTGCCCTGCCCTCATCCATCACCCAGCGCATCCAAACTGTAAAATGGGTCTGCAGCTTTCAGAAAAGGCATCCATTAGAAATTCCTGACTGAAAGGTAATAGACAAGTAATTATTTTTAGAAAATATTTCAAGGAGCCCTAAATTAGTTTCTAAATCTGTCCTTACTAAAAGTTCCTAATAACCACTGAGCCACCTCGGCCAAAAGTGGAATTTTCCCCTTTGCTGGATTTGCTGCAAACTGCACGTTTTTTGGAGGGCACTGAATAAAGTGTGTCAGTTCCCTGCTCCCTTGCTCTCTACCTCACCAGTGTTTAGGATTCATGCGGAAAAGAGCTCTTTGTGTGCTTGTTCTTATGGAATTTCTTCTGGTAAATCCTACAAAGCAGCAGCAAAGGTGCTGTGCCCTGAGGGGCTTCACAAAGGTGTCCCCAGCACCATCCTGCAGCTTCCCAAAGGAATTTCCAGCACCCCTCTGCTCCAGAACCACAATACGAACCAAGAAAATGTGTTTGTAGACCCCACTGTGCTGCCATGTGAGTCTGAGAGAGATAAAAGTGGGATCCAGGAGCTCCCAGTTTCATTCCTGTGGCTCATGGATGGCAACACCAACTCAAGTCAAGCCATATTCCCCCAGGAAACCAGAAACACAGGCTTTTAATAGGCTGGCAATAAGAATGAATTATGTCCCTATAAGGAACAGAAAATATAGATTTTTAATATGCTGGCAAAAAAGCAAGCCATAAATAACTCCAGGAATTTACTGGTTTAATTTTGAAACTCCTGCAACACCGTGTCCTAGCCTGCTGCACTTGCAGGGTGCAGCTGATGGCTGGAGCCCTGCCACGTCCAGCAGCAGCTCAGGGTCACCAGGGTGGCTTTTCCTGCCCTGCCCTCACTGTCCCAGCCCTGGTGACACTGGCAGAACAGCCCATCCCAGTCACAAGTGCCCAAAGCAGTTTTCCTCAGGAGCTGCTGACCCAAAGCACTCAGGGTTCATTGTCTGCCACGTCCCAGCACTCAGAATGTTCAGCACTCACAATGTTCAGCTGCTGGCAGCTCCAGCCAAAGGCTCCCCAGCTTCCTCCAGGATTTTCAATAATTAAAGCAGCTCTGTGGGACCTGCAAATGCCTCCTCAGTGTTTGCTGCACCTGCAAAGGCACCTGGGGCTCCCTGCTGCCAGCCTGGCCCATTCCCTGCAGAAACCATGGAATCATGGAACATTTGGGCTGGAAGGGACCTGAAAGCTCAGCTGATGCCATGGGCAGGGACAGCTACCACTGTCCAAGGCTGCCCTGAGAACCTGAGCTCCTCAGAGCTGCTGTCAGTGCTACACTCCTTCATCACCACCCTCTGTGCTCACCTTCCTGCACATTTGTACGGAGCAAACCCACTGAAAAGCTCCTGGAAGTGCTGAGCCCCCTCAGTGCCTTACCTGTCGCTCCCTCAGCCTTTGGCAAGGCTCTGCTCTGTCCCCCAGGAGCCCCTCAGTGTCACTGCCCCCATCTGTACCGGGCCCCATTTGGTGCTGCTCTATTAGTCACAGTGAGCAAGAAAATAAAAGCCAGAATTTTTGTTATTACTGTTGTTATTATTATTATTATTTTTACTGTAATTGTTCGTGGGACATTGGTTTGATAGGCAGAACTGCATTTAAGAGCTTTTTGATAACTGTGCCACCTCCATTTCCATTAATCATCTTAAAAGCAACAGTAAAAGTAGAGGAACTCTAGAGCAGGAATTTCTTCTACTGCAGCAACACAAGTTAAGGATCCTGCCCACCCCACACAATCCCTGGGGAGAACAAAGGCAGAGGATGAGCCATTTCTGTGGAGTTTGAGTGAGAGCTGCCAGGGCTGGAGGGGAGCTCCTGCAGCACAGAATCACTGTGCAGAATTACAGGATCCCAGAGCAGGAGCAGCTTTGGGGATGGGCTTTAGCTGCCAAAGCTGTTCCACCCTGATCCACTGACCTGTCACATTCACATCCTCTGGAAAATCCCTTCACCCAGGATTTTCTCCTGGGAAGCTGACAAGCCTCAGAGAAAAAGGAAAACAATTCTGATCTCATTTGGTTCTCCTGTGTTGTGCTCATGTGAAATGTGTTTGGAGATTGTTTACCCACAGGTGATTGTTTCATTGGTTTTATGTGAATTGGTTTGACTCTTTGGCTAATCAGGGCCAAGCTGTGTCAGGACTTTGGAGAGAGTCACAAGTTTTTGCTATTATATTTTTAGCATTCTGTAAGTATTCTTTCTGTATTCTTTAGTATAGTTCATTTTATTTATTATTTTATGATACTATATTATATTAAGGAATGCTATTCTTTAATATAATATAGTATATTATATTAAAGAATAGTAGTCTTTAATATAATGTAGTATCCTAAAATAATATGATTCTTTAATATAATACAGTATCATTATATATATAGTATATATATGATTCTTTAATATAATATAGTATATTATATTAAAGAATAGTATTCTTTAATATAATATAGTATCATAAAATAATATGATTCTTTAATATAGTATCATTATATATATAGTATATATATGATTCTTTAATATAATATACTATAAAATAATATGATTCTTTAATATAATATAGTATCATTATATATATAGTATATATATATAGTATTCTTTAATATAATATAATATAGTAACATAAAATAATAAATGAGCCTTTTGAGCACATGGAGTCAGACTCACCATTCCTTCCTTGGTCTGGGGGGAACCCAAACACAATCCCACCCCAGGGAAGCCCTGCACAGATCCAGGGGGAACCTTGGCATGGCTGGGCAGGAGGGGACCCTGCAGTGCCACCACCCCTCCATGGACAGGGACACCTGCCACCAGCCCAGCGTGCTCCTGCAGGCCCATGGAACCCCAGCACTCACCACATGGCGTGCATGTAGGTGGGGGGCAGCCTGGGGCTGCTCACGGGGGTGCAGTTGTAGGACCTCATGATCCTCTCTGCCAGCAGAAAGTTCCGGAACAAGCTGGCCACCAGCAGGTCCTGCCGGAAGAGCTTCTGGAACAGATCTGAGAGAGATGGCAGGATCAGCACAGGCACCTCTCAGCGCCTCAGGTATCATGTCAAAAGGGTTCAGGACATAAAACCACGTTAACATTTTGTTCCAGTAAGGAGGAATCCCCAGCAGCTCTGCAGGGATGAGATGACAACCAGGAAAGGGAAATTGTGCCTGCAGAGCTCCCTCAGACACCATGGCTACTCCATCCTCCACTAACTCAGTCAAACACTTCCTACCTTGGGCTCTTTTTTGCCTTTTCTGGATCAAATTCCCATTTTGGTGTCTCAGCTCATCCTGACTAAGTTTTTGGAAAATTACTGAGGGAGAACAGGACCTCTGTGTGCTGTTTAATCAAGAACTATCCATCTGTTAACTGGCAGTGTGATGTGCTCATGAGAAGCCAAAATGAATCCTAAAAGATAGCAAATGTGCTCTCTTCTACAGGGTAGAGAAGAATTGATGCTGTGTGAGCATTAGGAAGAGCAGGGTTGGAGAACTGTTTACAAATTTGGCTGCTTGTGCTCCAGAAGTACCAATTCAGAGCACAACAGGGGTGGAGAAATGAGGGATGAAGTTACTCATGGGAAACAAAACTGCCTTACCAGCAAAGAGGGGAAAAAAACCCTTTATTCATGCAATTAACCAAGGCTGGAAGAAAACAGATTGCTCTGTACAAATTCAGTAAGAAAGAGAATTATTCAAGCTACAACAATTGTGTTAGCACAGAAAAACCCTTTCTGGGTTCTAATCATCAGGTCTCTGCAACGCTCTGGTGAAAACAACAAATAAAAAACAAACTAGCTTTCAGCTCCATCCTGATCTGGTCTTCCAGTTTAATTTTCTCCTCATTTCAGCCTCTCATGGATGTGACTCCTCATCCCCCTATGTCGCAGACATCTTTTTATGAAAATCCTTTCTTAGGATTTTTTCTTCCTGAGAAGCTCAGAGGCTCCAGGAATAAAATGTAAACAATGGTTATCTGCTGCTCTGGAATGTATCAGGTGGATTTTTGATTGGCCCATCTTGGATGTTTCTAATTAATGGCCAATCAAGGCCCAGCTATCTCGGACAGAGTCTGAGCCAGTTGCCTTTTGTTATCATTCCATTTCTTTCTGTTCTTAGCTTAGCCTTCTGAGATGAAACCTTTCCTTCTATTCTTTAGTATAGTTTTAATGTACTGTATATCATAAAATAATAAATCAAGCCTTCTGAACATGGAGCCAACATTTTCATCTCTTCCCTCACCTGAAAACCCCTGAGAACACCGTCACAGCCCTCCCTGGCCCAGCCTCACCTCTGGGCAGGACGTTCCAGGCAATGGTGTCAGTGATGGCTGTGAAGATCCAGTTCAGCTCCCCCAGGGGGGTTCTCCTGTCGTTCAGCCTCCCAGGAATCCTACAAGTGGGGGAATAAAACCCTTAATGAGACCCCTGCTATTGTGCCCTTCTCCTCATGAGGAAGTATCAGCAACAGGACGAGGAAGTTTCAGAAACATGCAGCAACCTGCTAAGACATCCTGTGGATTTATTCCTAATTTAACCCAATTCCCTTTCTGTGACAGTTTTTTAAACATCAGAAGTATCAGCACCAACACAGGAAGCCTTTCTATGGCCACTGACTCCTCTGACACATGCAGCAGCACCATTCCCATGTATAAACACAGTTCTAAACCAGGCAGAAATTAACATCTTATGAAAAATTCCTGTCTGTCTGGGTACCAGAGGAGAAGCACAGATCTCTGTGCAGTGTTTGCTAATGGAGCCCCGCAGCGAGCAGGGGGAACACGAGGCCGCAGAGGCTCTGCTGAGGATTCCCTGTCAATATTTGCATTGCAGAACACCCTCTGCAGCAGAGCTCAGCTCCCCGAGCCAGGGGGGCTTCCCTGGGATCCAAGGGGATCCCTGCTGAGCCTCCCCAGCCAGCCAGACACTGCCCTGCAGCCTGTGATGGCGACTTGCACAGCAGGCTTTGTCTCCAGCAGGAATTTCCCCATGGAAAGGGTGGCCAGGCCTTGGCAGGGGCTGCCCAGGGAGGTTTGGAGTGCCCATCCCTGTCCAGGGAAGGGCTGGATGTGGCACTCTGGCCTGGGGACAAGGTTGGGCTCAGTGATCTCAGAAGTCTCTCCCAGCCTCAGAGGTTCTGTGTGACACTTCCTGGCCTGGCCAGAGCTGCTCAGACAGGACCCACAGAGCCCCTGTGCACACATCCAAACCCCAGGCTGATCCAGGTGCGCCATGCCCAGGCTGGGCAAGCTCTGAGGAAGACAAAGGCAGGGAGGCAGCGCTGCAGAGTGAGGATGTGAGCACAGCGTTGCCATGAAAACCATCCCTGGAGCAGCAGTCTCCCTCTGCACTCCCCACAGGCTCTGCCTGAGCCCTGGGACAGGGGTGACAAAGGAGCCCCTCCAGCACAGCCCCCCTAGTGAGAGCAGAGGGGAAACCCCTGCACCCCCAGGGCTCTGGGGCACAGCAGCCCTGACACCAGGGCCAGGAGCTCCCCCTGGGACACAGAAACCCCCTCTGGGACACAGAAACCCCCTCTGGGACACAGAAACCCCCTCTGGGACCTTCCACTGAGATCTCCACAAGGGGCTGGAACTGCCAAAGCCAGGTGCAAAGGCAAACCATGAATTATCACCTTCCACTATCAATAATAAACAGACGTTAAAACATGAGCAATTTCCAGCCCCTGACATTTGATAATGCTTCAAGTGGAAGCAAACATTAATTTCAGTCTCACATTTGTTATTTGTGGTGACTTTTATGGATGTGGTGCTGGTGCACCACAGCCTGGAGCAGGCTCTGCCACAGCCACAGCAGGACCTTCCCCACGTGGTGACATTCAGAGGGGCCCTTGTCACCAGCACCAGGGAGCAGAGGGACCCAGCTCCTCTGCAGGGACAGAGACCTGAGCTGGGGCCCAGGCACAGCCAGCTCCTCAGTCTCTTCTGAGCAGCCCCACAGAAGGTTTCTGCCAGGAAACCTTTACTCAAAGAGGATTTAAGATCCAAGTGCTCTGTGAGGCTGAGTCAGAGCTGCCTGCCCCAGACCTTCAGTGACCCCACCATCTCTGATTAGAGACACTCTTGTAGCAATTGCAAATTAATTAACTTACCCCAGCCCTTGGTTGCTTTCCCCTTCTCAGGGGGTTTTTGTCTAGAATTCCCTCCTTCTGCACAATGGATCCAAGCTGAAAATCCCAGGAATGCCACAGACCATTCCTGGCCTCCTGAGAGGAGGATTTTGGGAGAGGGAGCCCAGTGCAGCAACAGATTAAAGCATCTTGTACATCCCCAGTTCTTGGCACCCAGTTCTGGATTCCCATTACCAGGGATTTATTCCCACAAACCATTGCTTAGGTTTTTCCCAAACTTTTTGAAAGCAGAACAAAGCTCAGCTCACATCACTCAGCAGCCACACCTCCAGCACAGATGATCTGAAGCCTCGGGATCAAAGAGAAAAGTGCCCCCAAGGCAGGAGGAACACGGACAGAGATGCTGCCAACAAAAGTCTCATCAGGTGGCAGCCAGAAGTTCCCAAATTCCCAACACTCCACCAAAATTCCTTTGTATTTTGCTGTCTGGCTGCAGCAAAGATCTTTATTTCTAAGCTAAGGCATTGTTTGGCTTCATCTCAGAAGATCTGTGATGTAAATGCACATCAGGATCCACCCCACGTTCCCTCATCAGGACATGGGCTGAGCCTGGATAATTGGAAATTGGAGCCCTTCAGAGAAGGTGCAGCTTCATTTAGCCTCAAAGTCTGCAGCTTAATTGCAATATAAACTCCTTCCCCAGTTTTAAAGACAACTGAATTATAAATTACAATATACACATAGGCAATCCAGGAATTATTCCAGCTCCGTCTCGAGACTGTAATAAAAATCTGTGTTTTCCATAATTGATATAAGGAGCAGAGGAAGATGATGAGGTTTAAATATTTGATAGCCACAGGAAGCTGCTGCTGGCACACACGTGTGCTGTGGCACAGACAGACCAAGAGCCTGAACAAAAACCCATTTCTGCCAGGAAACCTTTATTGAAAGAGGATTTAAGATCCAAGTGCTCTGTGAGGCTGAGTCAGAGCTGCCTCAGACCTTCAGTGACCTCACCACGTCTCTGATTAGAGACACTCTAGCAGCAATTGTAAATTAATTAACTTCCCACAGACATTGTTTATGCAGTGGCCTGAGGTGGCCTGAGTCTCCTCCTCACCCCCAAAGCTGTGCACACCTCTGGCACTCAGCCCCAGGAAGGTTTCATTCCTGTTCCATCTCCTCGAGGCCACAAGAAACCCAAAGCCCAGCACATTTCCCCCAGAGCTTTCAGAGGCAGCAACACCCAGTGGTGAATTCTTGCCCTGAAAACCTCTCTGACACCTGCTCTGAGACAGGGTTTGTCTCTGCTCTGTCAGTTGTAAACTGTGTTTTTATTTTGGTCCAATGAGTGTCCCTGAAATGCAGCTTTATACAGATAGTCACTCACTCTCCCCAGCTGAGAGGACAGAATCAATTTTTCCCATAAAAAATTAACACAATTAAACCCCTCAACTCTGCTGATGAACCTGGCTAACCCAGCACACCTCTGTGGAAGGGCTGGCAGCACTGAGAGGCTTTTTGAACCCCAGCTGACTGCAAACACGCCAAATGGCTCAGGAAATGGGAGCTGCTGTGTTCTCACCCCATTACTGAGCAGGACCCTTGGCAGCTCCACTCCCCCACACTGAGCACCAGGGAGCTCTGGGAAGGATTTACACTTCTTACACCCAGACTTCTGCTCTCCTGACCCCTTCCAGGACACACCAGCACATGTAAAGCTTGACTTACTTCTCTATTAAATCCAGCGTGACTCCTGGCACCAGCCTGACACTCTTCTGCATGCAGAACCTGGGGAGAGACAGTAAAACAGAGCACACTAATTGAGTGCTTAATGACCAGGCTCTGTGGGGAGGAGGCAGGAGGAGGGCTCTGTACTGCACTGCTCCTGCTTTTAAAATGCTGTTTGGGCAGGGAACTTCAGCAGGGTGTGATCAGAGCCAAGCCAGGCCCTCAGCATTTGTCACCATTTGTCACCCTGGTGATTCTAGGGCATTTCCATCGCCAGGTGTCACACCTGGGCCACTGTAGCTGTCAGGGTGACAAGTGTTCCAGCACACCAGGGAGGGGGGAAAGGCTCCCAGCATCCAGCACAGCCCCTGGGAGCAGCAGGACAGAGCAGGGAGGGCTGTGCTGCTGGGATAATGCTCAGGGAGGGCTGTGGCTGTGCTGCTGGGATAATGCTCAGCTCTAGGAGCAGCAGGACAGAGCAGGGAGGGCTGTGGCTGTGCTGCTGGGATAGTGCTCAACCTTGCCTGGGCTTCCCTGGCATTAGGGCACGGCGGGCAGGGGAGGCAGAGGAGGGACGGGAGGAACATGTCAGGTTCAGACACCTGTTATTTAATTAAAAAACCTGCTGACTCCATTTCCTCAGCCTTACAAATCCCACTACTCCAGGAACAGCAGCCCTGGAAATGCAGTCCTGTCAGCAGTGCCTGGAAAATCCCCAGAGCTGCTCGAGCAGAGTGTGTGGGAAGGGGGGAGCTGCCCCCTCCTCCAGTCCTCCTGGGAGCACAGGGCAGCAGTGGGGATGCAGCTCCAGGATGGAAATCCTGCAATTCCAGCTTGGAATGGCTTCCTCTGACAGCCCCACATCCCCAGCCCCTCAGGAACCCACTCCCTGCTGTTGGAGGAGGAATTTGCCCCTCTGTGCATCTCATTTCCCCCACTCTGGGACACCAAGGGCTCAGCTGCCCAGCAGTCCCATCTCCCCAGAGCCACATTATCCATGTCCAAAGGGTTTCTCCCCAGATCATGGGGAGAACAATTACTTATTAAAAACAGGACATGCAGAGCTCATTTCTGAGATCCTGAGCACCTCTCCAGTTTCCCTGTGGCACCCCCTGCCCGAGGGGCATCCACTGGAGCCCAGCACTGGGACAGGCTCTGGGAAGCTCGTGGTCCCCAGGCTGTTCTCCTGATGTGTGTGTCATCCAGCAGAAAGAGAAGCCATAAAGATCCCAGGAACCTGCAGTGGGATCCCTGTGCAATCTGCTGAAATATAAAATTCTTATGACAGTGCATTACAGAGCCATGCAGGGAAATTCCCTCCTAAACAGCCCCAGGCAGACTCAGGCTGGCAGAGCCAGGTCTCGGGATGAGGCTGGAGAGTTTAACCCTTCTGGTGGTGCCTGGAAGGACCACGAGAGCAGCAGAGCTCTGCAGGGTGACATCTGCTGCCTCCAAAGCAGGGTGGTGGCCCTGGAGTGTCCCAGGCCAGCTTGGACAGAGCTTGGAGCACCCTGGGACAGTGGGAGGTGCTGATAGTCCCAGATTAGAGAACATAAACCTCAAAGTCCAGGTTGGACAGGACTTGGACACGCTGGGACAGTGGGAGGTGTCCCTGTCCAAGGCAGGGGGTGGCACTGGATGGGCTTTCAGGTCCCTCCCAGCCCAAACCCAGCAGTGCAGGAAATGGTGCTCGGTATCACGGGAATATTTTGAAACCCAGTGTAGCTTGTCTAAACCAACGTGGGACAGAGGATTGGCTGAACTGACCCCAAAATCCCAACCAGGAAAGCAAAATGAATACATTAGGGAAAACCCCACAAAACACCTGAAACAGAGCAGCAGCAGGCACAGCTCTGGTCCTTTCCCCTTCCCTTCCCATGCTGGCTGTGCCTTCTGGAGGACACAGTGCACATCTCCAACTCCCCAGGCCTCTGCTCCTTGCTCTTTGGGGCTTTTCCAGCCCTTTCCAGGACCCCGCCCCTCTGTATGGACGGGCTGTCACAGCCCCCAGGCCCTGAATGAGCTCAGTGTGTGACTGCTGCTCGCTGTCACCTGGCACATGAGTCAGCCCTGAGCTCAGCCTCCGGGGGAGCTGCCTGTGCTCTGCAGCCCCCGAGGCAGCGGGACGTGCGTAAAGCAGAGCTCCGCACGCTCCTCACCAGCCCTGCCTGCCTCCCGACAGCCAGATCCGTCAGGATTAACAATCCCTGCAGCTTAGCTCCCAGCCTGCCTCACCCGCAGCTTTATATAGCTGCAGATCTGTCTGCAACGCGTCAGCAGCCACCACACGCAAGGACAACGAGCATCCACACGGCCAGGGCACACTCCAGGCTCCTGGAACTGCAGCCTGGCACCAGCAGCTCCCTGCCCCACATCCCAAGGGCTTGGCTGACCTGTGCTTCTGCTCCCAGCAGCAGCTTCACTTCCCCTGGCATGAGACAGGAGTGGCTGCAGCTGCAGCCCCAGCTGATGAGGGACTTCGTCCTTCAGTGACTTTGCTACAGAGAACAACATGGCATGGATAAACGTTTATCCAAGCTTCCACTTGCCCATAAATTCCCTGTATGAAACCTCATTAGAGTGCCAGTCTGGAGCTGCACAAATGTTCTGTTTCAAAAGCAGTTCCACAGGGTTCTGGGTCAGCTTCAGGAAAAGGGCTGAGATGAAGGAAAAGGGACGTTTTAATGGCAAAGGTCTCTGTGTTGATTTTTGGTTAACAGCTTTAGGACATCAACAGAGCTTGGCTCAAACTCTCAGAATGCAGCAGAGGCTCTGGTTTTGCATTTGTTGTGTTTAACGTCAGTAAAAACCAATGATCCACAGCAGCACTTATTATTTACAGGATTGCATGGATAAAACCACACCTGCAACAATGCCAAGCACCTGGGAGCACAAAAGGAGCATAACCTTCATCAGAGAACAAAATTCCTGAGAGTGCAGTGAACACCACACAATCACTGCATTGGAAATGGGAGGAAATTCTTCACTACCCAGGAGCTCCCTTGGCACCTTCTAGCTGAGGCTGAGGCATTTAAACCCTTCCCTGAGCAGTTTTACAAACACCTTTCCTGTCAAACACCTGAGACACAGCTCAGAGGATCTCCCATGCTCGTGCAGGTGTGGCCTGTGCAGAACCTGCCCTGCTCAGCCCCTCAGCCACATTCCCATGGAGATGAGGAACAGGAAATTCCTGAGCAGATAACAGCATCCCAAAAAAACCTTTCTTAGCATATCTAACAAACAAAACCCACCAAAAAAACCTCTCCTACAGAACTTCACACACCCAAACCAGAGCCTGGCCACAGGAACTCGCTCAGTTTGCTGCTGATGTGAAACAGAAAGAGTTTAAAGAATTGTGATTAATTACAAATATCCCCAAAGGGCAGTGAGTAACTCTTGGAGCTGTGGTGACAATTTCTCACCACCACCTGCAGTGTCTGCGGGCTTCTGCCTGTTCAAACCCTGCCCCACCCATTTCCATTCTACCACACAAACAAAGTGGAAAAGGAGCCTCTGAGCTGGGTGCTCAACCCTGGTGTTGGTAAAACACTGCTCTTGGAAAGCTCCTGCTCTCTGGAGCAGCCTTTTCTAACTTTCTGCCTAATTAACTTGGGCTGTCATTCCAGAACATCTTTCCCTGGTTTATCACTCCCTTCCTCTCACTCCAGCACTGTTTAGAGCTACTGCATTATTTACAGCAACTGCAATATTTGGAATGCGATTTGTGCAAAGGACAGTTTGCAGAGAGCTGTATTGCACTGTGTACCATCCCTGCTCTCTGAGGAAGCAGATATTTAATTCCCAGATCAGTAACCCCCTTAATCTGAGCAAACCTAGATATTGAGCTGGAAACTAAAACACAATAAGTAGAAGATAACAATATTTTCACCTTTCTAGCTCTCATTAATAAGCCTCTGTCCCCAGTGCCCAGTTCAAACCCTGCTGTTCAATATTGCAGGCTTGCTCTGGGTCAGGAGCAGCTTTTGCACCCCAGGCAGGGGGCAGGGGGAGTTTTAGGAGCAGATTTTGGGCTCCCCAAGCCCTGCTGTGCCCCAGGCAGGGGGCAGGAGGGGCAGGGGTCCCCACTCACCAGCGCAGAGCAATCTTGATGGGGGTGGTGAGGCAGGAGGTGAACAGGTCTGCAGGCAGGTCGGGGATCATGGGCAGCAGCTCGTTGGCCTCACAGGCTGCCAGCTGGATGCAGTTCTTCATGGAGGGGGGCAGAGGCATCTGGGCAAGGGGGTGGTTGGGGTTAATGGCAGCCACCTGTGGAGAACAAGGCAATTGCCCAGTGGGGAGTCAGGGAGGGTCAGGAAATACCCCAGGGAGAGCTGCCAGTGTGGCAGCACCAGCACAGCTTTAACTCATACCTCATTAACAGCACTCAACTAAGTCCAGAGTCAGCCCAGAGACACCTCATAGACCAAACCTCAGTCTATAAAATGCCCTACAGACCAACATTCCCACTTTCCAAAAGCACAGGGATTCTCCTATTTAAGATTTTGCCTAAGAATGTGATCTTTGAGACTAATAATTCAGGGAGTGAAAACATAAATAATCTTCCCAGCACCTTTCTGAACCAGGTAAACAAAGTGAACTTCAGCCACCAAGGTTTCTTTCTAACATTTTGCATTTTTTTCATTAGGGCAAGATATGGAATCAGGAGGTGAGAATCCCTCTGGCAGATTAAAGGAAGAGCAAACTCCTCTGATCTGCTTGCAGGGAAATGGGGAACAATTATCCTGATCACTCTGGCAGCCCCTCTGGAGCATGAGTTGCAGCTTTGCTTCACTCTTCATGAATTTGAACAATTGGATAATTTATAATTTTCCGAATGAATTCCCCTCCACGCTCTCGTGACGCCGTGAGCACTCTGCTGTCTGTTAGCAGGGCTCTGCTCTCTATTCCCCACGAGCAGCAGCCTCAGTCAGGCACCAGGAGTTAATGAAATCTAAGGACAGAATGAAAAGCAGACACATAACCCTGGAAGTATTTTCCTAACCAAATTAACTGGCAGTGTTAACCTGTGCTGCAGTACTAAAGCGGCTGTCCCATGGAGCCTCACATATTCCACAGGATGATAAATCCCAGAGAAAATGGAATGGAATGTTTGTTGGAATGAAGACTTTGTCACTTGTGCTCATCCTCCTCCCTTGGCTGGACCTGCAGAGGTTTCCCTGCACCAACTCCACCTGAGCACTGGATCTGCCTCTCAGAGGGGTCCCTGGGGCTGCTCCCCCCACAGCAGCCTCCAAGTCCTCCTGGAGCTCAGCACCAGCCAGGGCAGAAGGAACTTGGTGAAGACAGCAGGGAAAGGGAAAGGAGAGGTGAAGTCAGACCTGCTCACCCTGCTGGGCAACAGAATGAGAAACCAAACCCACAGTGCTGAAGAGAGCATTGTATCAACAAAGGAGAAAGGCCCCAAAAATATCCCAGTGAAGCCCCAGGCTGACAGGGAAACCTGGGGAAGGATACTCAGACCCCCTCCTCTGACTCCTCCTCCAATTCTATTGATCCTGTCTGGCAAATTCATGTTCTTCCCAAGCCACAGACTATGGGAGCTTTCTCATTGTTACAAAACATGGAATTGTTTTATGGAAGAGAAGGAATAATGAAATGATCTGCATATCCCAGACTATCAGGTGTCTTCTTCAGTACATTGGAATTTCCACCTGCCAAAGAGCCCCCACTAAAGCATCTCCAAACACTGGAATTCCAAAGGAAAGGACTGACAGGCAGGGACACCTAACATCTGTTTGGAGCTTATTTGTGGCACTCAGTTGCCTGATTAATTAATATTCCTTCCTTGAAGTTCTGGGGTTTCTAATCCAGTGCCCTGGAAGTGTGAGAAGTGAATCTTTACAAATGGGAGCTACAGGCAGCAGGGGGGAGGCTGCACAGAACATTCCAGCTTCTTCCCTTCCACTCTGCATTTCAGATCTGCTTCAATAAATTTATTACTAATTCCATTTGCAACCAAAGACAGCTTTTCATTGGGAACACACTCCACACTCTGCAGAATGGAACCACCAGGACAATCCCTGTGTGGATCAGGTTTTTGTTCTTCCACATTTTTGCATTCACTTCAACAGCACAAAACCACAACTGCATTGAAATACAGCCCCAGATACCAGAGTTTTGCAACCAAAAAATTATGTCTTGTTCACCTCAGCATTCATCTCAGCAGAAAAGACCATTAGGGCCCAAATTGATTCTATTAACATTAACATTTAATTAGTGCTTGTATTAAAAATCATTCCAAGTTTAATGGGATAGCAAACTGAACCAGAAAGATCAGAGTGGCAAAGTTATTTGCAAATTAATTTGCCTTCCAACACGGTTTTAAACACATTTTTCAGTGTACACAGCAAAGCAAGCTTGAACTTCATTTGTGCTCAGTAAAGGGCAGCAGGCTGAGCTCTCACCTCCAGCTCCTGCTCTCTCTGTAGTGCAAACTGCTTGAAGGACTTGACAATGAGGCCAGCGTTGGAGCAGTCGTAGACGAAGATGGAAGGGCTCCCCATCCAGGTCTGCAGGTCGTAGATGGACAGGGGGATGTACTGGGTGTAGTTCTGCAGGAGGAGAGGAAAGGAAAGCACCACTGCAGTCACCAGGGAAGGAATGGGGCCTGGACTGGGTGAGGTGATAAAACACACCCAAAAACCCAATTCTGAAAGCCCTAAATAAAACCTAGGTTGGAATTATTAATGAATACAAATCTCAGTCAGGATCTGCCAATAGCGAGGATGTGAGCCCAAGTCAACACAAGCAACAAGCAGATTTTATTGTGGCATTATTTGAAACACCCAACTCTAAAAAAAAAAAGCCCAAAACTTTGCCAAGAGTTTTCAGTATCAGATATTTAGAGCTCTGATATGTGCTAACAACTCCAAACAGCATTTAATAGTCCAATTTTATCCCAAATTTCTGCAACACTGATAAAGGATGCAAACCAGCTGTCTTTAATTTAACATCAAACATCTTAAACTGAAAACCCCATCAATAAATCAGGATGGCTAATTAAGCCCCTGCAGCCCATCAGCACTACCCCGCCTGAGCCTAACGAGATGCTTCATAATTTTATTACAGCTTTAGCTTCTGTGCAACTTTCCAAATTATCCATTAAAATTAAAACCAACAAAGCTGCCTTCAACAGAGTGAGGTGCCCACAGTTCCCCTTTCTGGAAATAAGAAGGATCTTGTTCCTTGTCTTCCATCTCAACGAACGCCCCCAAATAACTGGAGGCAAGAGGATAAAAACCAGCCACTTAAAACCAGTTCTGAGGAGCCAATCCTGGACCAAGTGAGCTGAAAATATAAACCACAGATTCCTGCCTGCAAAGAGTCACCACCAAACAGCCAGTGGCTGCCAGCAGGATCCTTTTCAGCTGCAGGCAGAGAGCAACCTGGTGTTCCTCCAAGCCTGAGCTCAGCCCAAAATCCTCAGGAAAAGCTGTGATGTTCCTATTAACATCAGCAGGATGATGGATGGGATCATAACTCTCATTTAAATTCAAGAGACTTAAAATAGCTGTAATAAAACCAGTAAACTTTTTACAAAAATCAAATTTTCAAGGGCACGTATCAGCGTCGATAAAGACAGGAGGTATCATAAACCATGTGTTATGTAAGGCAGGGAGGGGTAAGGCATTTCCAAACCCAAGTTTTGCCCATATATAACAGTTTGGGTTGTTTCATTAAAATGAATAGGGAAATTTGTTGATAAAAGCTGGAGTTTTAGGGAGCTGGAGCTCTGCAAATCACTGCGGGGTGGGATGAGGCACGAACAGCCCATCCTCAGCACAGCCTTTCTTAAGGTCACCCCTCACGTGAAGCACACTCCAAGCCCAGGAAGTTCCACATAAAAAACCTGCTCTGACACATCTCATCAAGGACATTTTATGGGCAGGCATTGTTTTACCTTTACATTTCCAAGGCATCTTGCTCCAGCTGAGATCAGATTATAGCTCTGATTAATACTGTGGTATTTCCAAGCAGAAGAATTTTATGTTCCAACTCTACTGTGGGGGTCACATAAAACATCAAACTTGCTAATGAGATGTAAATGAGGCAGTTTGAAGCAAGAAGGGGTGTTAAAGCAGAGTGGAAGGGTGATGCTTTGGTGCTGCTGCCACGCTGGGCTGGACACACAGTTTGTTCCCTGGCTTGGGTATGGAGGAGAAGTTCCTGCTCCAGCACTGCTCCACCATCCCTCTGTGTCCCCTCCCACAACCACAGCTCAACTGGAAACTGCTGGTGAACAGATTTCATCCCCAGTTGTTTAGTGAACAATCAGAGATATTGGAAATTTGCAGAGAAGCTCCTCAAAAAGTCAGAAGAAACATGTCTGAAGTTGGGGCATGTTGATTTTTCTCCTTTTGAAGCCACGCTGAGATTTGCTCAGGGGATAGCAACTAAACTAGAACATTACTCCTTACTGATACAACAACACCTGCAAAAACAAGAAATCTGTCTCATAACAATCTGTGAAGAAAACATGCAACATTTCTAGAAAGACAAAATTTGTTAGACATATACAATAGCCCTTACCAACCAATAAACTCAGTCTGACTATTGCTCACCAATGAAGTTTAACAGGATACCTTCTAAAATTTCCTATAAATTCATTACAGCTTTAGCTTCTGTGCAACTTTCCAAATGATCCATTAAAATGAAAACCAACGAAGCTGCCTTCAACAGAGTGAAGTGCCCACAGTTCCCCTTTCTGGAAATAAGAAGGGAACTATCTTATTTACAGATGGAACCATTGTTCCATCTCTTACTCCATCTTAACGAACACCCCCAAATAACTTATATTTATGAATCTAAACAATGTAAATACAGAATGGGCTTTTCCTTCATGAAGAAACTGAGTCCTGTCTGCTTATTATACAAGTGAGGGTGGGCAGGCCCTGGTTCAGGGTGCCCAGATTTGCTGTGGCTGCCCTGGATCCCTGGCAGTGCCCAGGGCCAGGTTGGACACTGCGGCTTGGACACCCTGGGCCAGCTGGGGTGTCCCTGCCATGGCAGGGGTGGCACTGGACAGGCTTTAGGCTCCCCCCAGCCCACAGCAGTGTGAGTGCAGGACTCGCAGGCAGCTGTGCTCCCCAGCAGGCTGCAGGGCTGGCACACCCACCTTGTTGAAGACCCAGATCTCCCCGTTGACGGTGGGCCGGGGCACGCCGTGCCCGTTGTAGTGGAACAGCACGCGCTCCTCCTTGGCGTTGCGGCGCAGGGACGTGCACAGCTTCTTCACCTCGTCCACCGTGGGGTCCAGGCTCTGCTTGTACCTGGCCTGGGACAGCAGGGACACGGTCACTGCTCACAGCCCCTGCTAACGGTGCCTCAGGTATTGAGCTGTTCTATTCCCAGAGTCTGCACTGCATTGGTTTAGAACGCTGAATTTCATATAAAGTGTCAGCAGTTCTCCTCGCAGCTCAGTCACACAAACATTCCTTTTCCAGCCCCAGAACCAAGGACACTGCTGCAGCTTCAGTACAAAAAGAGCAAACAACAAAAAGGCCCAAAATGCCCAAAAAGTGCAAACAACAGGGAATTGAGGAGAGCAATCTGGGAGAATGGGAGTGCAAAACCTGGAGCTGTGATTGGACAATTAACCCCAGTATGGAAATGGACCAGAACTTATTAAAAAAGTGTGAAAACTCATGACCCATCATCCATCTTGGGTGTAGCCTTGGCTGGACTCTTGTACTGCCCAAGGTGGATCCTTTCAATAACTCCCTGCTTTATTCTTTAACTCTGTCCAGCCTCTGTTGCAGGAACTCCCCACTGCTAATGTTCTGTGTTTCCTTTCCCAAAGCAGTGTGGACAGGAACTGGCTGCTTTTGGAAAGCAAACACAGACCAGTGGGGCTGGATAAACAAAGTGTGTCTGCTGCTGTGTGGGACTCTCACACACCAACAGCACAGGCTGGAGGGAGCTCAGCACAGCTCCCAACTCCCACCCAGCTCACTCACTTTTCAATTATTAATATTCAGAAAGCCATAGGAAGGGGATCTCTCTTTCAGCATTAGCCAGTCTCACAAGCAACCCCTGATCTAATCCTCCAATTCAGACCCTCTACACCTCCAACTGAACAAATTCCTTCTTGAAGAGAGAAAATTGTACAGGTCATCACCATTCGTGAGACAAAAGGACACAAAAGGCCCAAGAATGTGACATTCACACAGTTGGGTAAGAAGGGAGAAAAGTGATGGAGAGCCCTTGGAAACTGCCCTTTGCCTTGGGAAAAATGGATGTATTCCCCCAGCTGTGCCTGTGGACACCCTGTTGCTGCTCCTATGAGCACTGAACTCAGGGCACATTGGAGGATGGAGGGAAAATCAAACTGGCAGAAACCCCAATGCTTCAAACCCCTCTTAGCTTGGCTCAGTTCACGACATCCAGGTAGGAGCTGGTTTGTCACGCTCAAAAGTGCATTTTTTTGAAGTAAGGCCAAATAATAACAGAAAGTCTTTCAACTGTCCTTTGAAAGACAAAAGCCTGGCTCTTTCTGTCTTCTTTCAGTCTCTGCAGAGACTGAAACCCCAGAATCACAATAAAAACCTTGAATCTGATGTCATGAAATAAAGACCCAAGTTTAACGGCAGGACAAACACACCTCTGCAAGAGCTGCCATTGGGAGCCTGTTTATAAACCAAAGCTGCAGAAGTTTGGGCTTTTTAGGTTTTTCTCTGTGATAGCCAAAGATGAGAAAATGTTAAAATGCCACAGGAAAAGAGGATGAAGGGCTTAAATTGTTTATCTGAGAAGCCTGAAGAGCAGATACAGCGCTGCTCAATTAACAGTCAGAGTCTCCAGCCAGCAGGGGAGAGGGAACAATGAATGGCAGCATTTAATGATGGCAACACCCAAGAAAAGCAAGGAAAAGGAGGAAAAATATGAAGCAAGAAGCAGTGATGTGACACCCTCATCCTTTCTGGGAACCTCAGCACTCAGGAAAGCCCAGAGGCTGCATTAATCTTCCCACCTCCTCCTCTCTCCACTCAGAGTAGTGATGAAGACACTGATTTGCAAAAATGTGCCCCTTAAATCCCAGCCTGGCTGCTGGCAGCTTCAGCAGCCACCCAAAGCAGAGTGCTGGGGAATTTCAGCTTTTTGTCCCCCAGGAGAACAGGCTCATTCCCTCCCTCCTCACGCCCCTGGAGCATCAATATTAAACACAGCTCGCAGTTAATGGAGGTGGGTTCAGACTCCAAAACTAAAGTCTGTAGATCTCAATTTCCAAACTGCAAACAGATCATTTGGGCCTGGAGAAACACGAGGAGGAGGGAATGGGAAGGAGGGAGGGAGCTGTGAATAAGCACAGTCTGAGCCCTAGTGCCAGCTCAGGACTCAGGTGGGAGTTTTAGCTATGACA
This sequence comes from Camarhynchus parvulus, assembly GCF_901933205.1. Classification (NCBI taxonomy): domain Eukaryota; kingdom Metazoa; phylum Chordata; class Aves; order Passeriformes; family Thraupidae; genus Camarhynchus; species Camarhynchus parvulus. The sequence continues at coordinate 5,264,122 of NC_044588.1, forward strand.
AGAACCAGGTATGTGAGTAACACAGCAGCCCAGGTGCTGCCTTTTTTGTCTTTTTCTTTCTCCCATCATTATTCCTCTTCCTTCCCTGTCAAGGTGCTGATTCCTTCCCCTCCAGCTCCCAGCAGGAGCTTTCCAGCACTAATGAGGGCAAAAGGTAACAGAGCCAACCCAGAACCTGAGAGCTCTGAGGGGCTTCACCCCAGCAGCTCTGGAGGTGCCACCGCCCAGACTTGGGGCTGTTTTCCCCTGGTTTCATGAGCCATTGCCCTGAACACCAGGCTGCCCTCGTGCCACCATCAGGTGCTGCTGACAGGTATTTGCTGCAGCTTGGCAAGGAGCCTGTGCTCCCTGGTGCCATCACAGACAGGACACTGCACTCCTCACCCTCACCTGCAGCAGCAGAGCTGGCCAGAGCACCCTGATGGGGATGGTAGCTGCTCTTCTGTGGGAGTGTGAGCTCCTGATCACCTCCTGCCCCACTGGAGAGCTCCTGTGAAAGGCAATAACCTGGTGGGCTGATCAGGAGATTCTCATTATTCTGCTCACACAGCAAAGTTAAAAGTTCTGCTTGTGTATCTCACGTTTCTGTGCACCACTCACTGGTTTATCCAGCCTTGTCCCTGCTAACTTGTGACAGTTAGGATGTTGGTTTTTAAGACATTTCACCTCCCAGTGTTGGAACTTCAGGACTGATAAAACACTGTACTGATTTGCAGGAAATGGGAGGAGTTTCATTAGAAAGGAGTTCTGGCACCCAAACCGGGAAAAGAAACCAGTCTGGGGGTAGCACCAAGTGGTTTTCCTGGGGACATTTCCCATGTGTAATGCTGAAATGGGAAGTGAGATGGTGCCACTCCAAAGCTACAGTGTCAATCATCCCCTGACACCCCCACAGAATGACCTCCCAAATTACTGCCCGTTTGTTTCACAAGGGATTTACTTCTTTCAAAGGGAAAATAAACCAGCCAGGTGTTACTGCCTAGCAGGGCACAGCAGTGACCTCTCCAACACAGAGGGGAAAATCCCCTTCAGTGGATTTATCAGCTCCTGCCCCACTGGAATGTCAGGATGCACTGGCTGCTGAAATTCCCACAGTCCTCTGCATTTTGAGCTTAAATTACTGGCTCTGCTTTGGAAACTTCACCTAATGACAGGTTTGCCTTTCATTTTTCATGGGGCCAAGACACTGAGGAGGAGCCCCAGGCAGAGACCCCTTTGCTGAGGAGCCAGAGCTGCAGCAGCTCTGTGGCTGTGCCAAAGGGCTTGGCTGTCACCTGAGCCACCAGAAGTGGCTCCTCACCACCTCCCAAACCCAGCTCTGCTCACCCTGCCAGCTGCTGAGTGCAGGAAACAGCTCAGGATCAGGTCCCGCGAGGAGGAAGGGATGCAGAGTGCCAGAGGTGACACAACAGGGGACTGAAGTTGCTGATGTTGCTCAAGTCTCAGAGGCAATGGAAAGTTCTGGCAGCCAGGCCAGGTTCCATCACCTCTGGCACTGCCCAGCCCAGCAGGCACTGCTGGAGCCCCATGGCTCTGTCAGCAGGGAGATGGACTTTTTCCCCTTAAGAAAACACAAGGATAAACCTATTTTCTCACCAAAGCCATAAAACTCAAGTTTCCTCTTTCATTCTCCTGCAGCCCAAGAGCTCAGTCTTTGTTGCAGAAGGATTCCACAAGGCTCAGACCACAGTGTGTGTGTGATCCCACGCCAAAACCCCAACCCTGGCCCAGCAGACACAAAGTGTATGAAAAATGTATGACAAATGTCTCTGCTGGCATCCAGAGCCTCTGCTCTTCACAAGCTCTAACATCATCCATCCTCTTCCCATTCAGCAGAACAAATCCTGAAGTCACTCCCCTTTTATCCCTAAGATACCTTACTGAATGTGTTCCAAATTTATCCACAGAAAAAAACTACTCCAACATTCAGTATTTTATACTGAAACTGCCTTTTACACCTCCTTGCAGAAGAAGGATGCTCCTACCCAGAATCCATAATGAGATATAAAAGCTTTATTTGGCTGGAGATTGGGTTTTTTAAAACAGCTTCTGGGTGACAAAGAATCCCAAATGCAAGTGGCACACACAAGGCACTGCATGTGGTGAGTGAAAGAAATAAAGCAGAGGCAATTCAGCTGCAGTGTTTGAGGTTCCAATGCTCCCCCTTGAACTGCTGCTCTGGGGGGTCTGTAGGGTCCCTCCAAGCCAATTCCATGATTCCACACCTGCAGGACATGGACAAACCCTGCAACTGGAAGGTTTCCTTTCCTGCTGGGTGGGATTTCCTGGAGGAACCAGTCCCACCCAGTTATCCCAGTGCAGAACCCGTCACCTGCACATCCTGGGCTGTCAGCAAAGGCTCCCCAAGGTGGATCCCAGATTCTGAGATGCAGCTTTCCCTCATCCTCAGCAATGCTTCTTCCTAATCCAGACCCCCAGGAGCAGCCCAGGGTGCAGCTGCCTCTTGGAGCAGATCTGCATCCCAGTTTCCAACAGCAGAGAAGACATTAAACCTGTGACTCTGCCATGCACACAGCCAGCCTACTCCACATGATTTAATTAAAAGGAATCAAAGCAAGCTAATTATTCCAAGAGAGGGGTTTTGGAACAATGCCCAACTTGGAAAAACTCCACTATAAGAAGCCTCCCAAAGAAGTAAGAGACTAAAACCCAAGAGGAATGGCACCAGCAGCTTCCAGGGCAAGGGTGGGCAGGTTGCACACAGCTCTCCTGGCTGTGTTACAAACCCAGCCCTGGTGCTCAGGGCTCCATCCTGGAGCAGCATCCCTGCTCTTCCCTGGGAAGTTCAGCCACACTAAGGCAAATATCTCACTCTAAGGCAAAGGATAAAACCACCCCCAGACAGAGATGCTTGAAGACCTGCTAAAGATGAACACTAAAAATCCTGGATTAAGTTTTCTTTAAGTGAAGAGCATAAAATTGAATTAATTCATGTTCCACTTTGCATGAGGCAGCTGCCAGTTTGATGCAACGTGTTCCTGAGAGTGTCTGGAACAAAGTGGGGCTCAGACACATAAAACAGGCACATATATGTCAAAAATTCACAGCCAGGATGAACATGTGGTGCACAGAGCAAAGCAGCACCATTATATTTTACTTTTGAAATCTCCTGAACACATTGGAGCATCTAAGCAACGAACAGGAACATGACCAAAAAGAAAAAAGGAAAATCCAAGATAGGACCAGACAATTCCAGCAAGCTGAGAAGCCCAGAGCTGGTGCAGCCATCCCCAAGCACTGTGGGTGACACAGTGAGACCCCCCAGTTCCAACAACCCCATCCCATTTCCAGGAACTAAAAAGTATAAACGGAGTTATCTCAATTACTGAATTACTGAGCATCACCTGGAGATGGTAAAATCCCTCTGAAAGCACCTGGGTACCAGGAAAGGGGAAAGCAGGAAGAATGACATCAGTTTTCAAAGGAATCCAGAGGAAATCCAGGCTGAGCCCTGCGCTGGGCACGTTGGTGGAATAATAATAAATAAACAGAACCATGAACAAACACTTTGGGGAAGAGCCCATTCAGCATCTCTAATGAGAAGCCAGACTTTTCAAATCAAACTCTTATCTTGTAGAGTCTCCTGAAGAAATCAAAGAGAATAGAGATGAGAGGAAACATCTTTTTGATATAAACCCATTTGGATTCCCAGAGGATATTTAACAAGATCTCAACACAGATTTGGAGGAAAGTCCATATATAAAGACTTGCTGATAAAACAGGCAGGTGGGGAGAATCCCTAATTTTGTCCATGGAGGGAAGGCTCTGGGAAGCTCCAGGAGGATCTGTTTTGTAGGCTGACTCATCCAGCACAGCCCCAACCATCCCTGGCAGGGAGGGGGCAGGAGCTCTGCCTGCCAAGGGCAGGGCTCAGCAGAGCTCTGCAGGAGGATTTGCACTGCCCCTTGTGCTGTACTCACCCATTTCCCTTCCCCAGTCCATTACTACAGGGTTTGTCTCCATGTGCTGCCTGCTGGCCTGCTTCCAGGCCTGCTGAGGGGGAAGCTGTTCTAGTGAAAAACTACAGGCTTCACTCCCAAACAAAAATACTTTGTTCTTTGGTTCATCCAAAACAGTGGTTAACAACCCAGCCCTGCACCGCCCCCTGATTTCACTTCAATACTGACTGAACCACAGCTCTTTTCCTGCATCAAAGCAAGATTTGGGATCCTGCATTTACACCAGCTTTGGAGACACAGCAGAGGACAGACAAATCTCCAGCTGCACGTGAACACTCTTGGGTTTGCACAGTTCCACAATAAACATCCCAGGGCTGGATCCCAGGGCGGGATCCCAGGGCAGGATTCAGCAGTGCCAGGGCAGGATCCCAGGGCAGGATCCAACTGTGCCAGGGCAGGACCCAGCAGTGCCAGGGCAGGATCCCAGGGCAGGACCCAGCAGTGCCAGGGCAGGATCCGCAGCAAGGCCAGGTAGGATCCCAGCCCAGAACCCAGCAGGATCCCAGGGCAGCCTGCAGAGGATCCCAGGGCAGCCTGCAGAGCCCAGGGGGCAGACACACCCCGAGCCTGTTGTGTGATAAGCTCAGAGATAACTCAGCCCTGTAAGAAGTGGCTGCAGCTCATCCCCACTGCCCATCAATCACAAACCCAATCACCTCAAGCCCACGCTGATATGGCCACAATAACTCTTGGGTTGGACACATCATGCAAATGCAAATTATTCTGAACCATATCCACTGACTCCAAGCTTCTTAATTTCATATTAAAAAAAAAAAAAAACCACCACCTCCTTTAAGGTGTTTTAATTTTAGGCTGTGGGCACATAAAATTACCCTGATGCAAATTCATGAGGATTAAGCCAAGATAATAAAAACTGCATATTTAAGTACAAGGGAGTGTGCTGGAAATCCCAAACTGACGTTACAGGCAGCAGCTTAACCTGGTTAACACAGGCCAGGAGAAAACATTACTGATAAAATTATTAGTCATTGCTAACTTGAAAAATATTCATTATAGCAAAGACAAACTGTAACTTCAAGATGCTTTAATTTAAATACTAAACTAAGGCAGAGGGAGGCTCCTGCCAGTCTGAGGCAAGTCCTCTGCAGATATCTGGGTGCATTTCAAGCCCCTCTCCATCTCCCCCGTGCTGATTCCCCCTGGAGCAGCCCGAGGCTGCTGGAGCTGCTGGTGCCAGGACAGGAAGGTGGCAGGGTCCAGCTCTGAGCCTGGCACATCCCCTCCTGTGCCTGCAGCCAGCAGTGGGGACTTTACCTTCCCTCTGCAGTCTCTGACCTTGCTTTCAAGTCCAATGTGAAATGAATTCCAAAGTACCTAATCCTCACTGTGCAGGCTCAGGATCCAATAACACTTCCAAAAAAAAAAGCCTTGGAGCAGTTTGTTCATGAGAACCGATGTTGACAGGGAAGACAAAAATCAGGACAACCAACCTTGAGTTGCTGCTACAATACATCCACAAGACAGGTGTGTTCCTCAGCAGTTACAAGCTGCTTCACACTGCAGGTTTGTGCCAAAGTTCACAGAAATTCCACCCACCAGCCTCCTGTGTTTGGTACAAATCCTTCCCTCTCTGCTCAAATAACCATTCTGAGAGGGCTCTGTAAATAATTGCTTGCTTTTAAACAGAGGGAATGGTAAAAGAACTCAAATCTGCTTCTCATATGGCAGATCTGCACCCTCAGCCCTGTGACAGCTCGATGGGTCACATCACAGGGTGCCCTAACAGGATTTTAGGAACACCTCAGGTCACATCCTTCAAACCTGCTTAGTCAAACAACCTAACTGCTAAGCATCAGTGACAGCTCCATTCCTTCTCTAGAACCTCAGTTTCATGAGCTCTTTAAAGGCTCTGCACCTTCTTGTTTGTTAAACAGAAATCTGGATCTTACTGGGAGCCCAGTTGAGGCTGCAGGAGCACAAACTGGTAACCAGTAACAAACTGGTGAATTCTCAGACTGGCTGTCTTTACACCCTGGCCCAAGTGCATCGTGCTCCAGGGAGGAGCTGCAAGGCTGGGGCCCTGCAGGGCAAGAACTTCATCTTCTCAATACTAAATAATTGTTTAGTAATTTCAGTGCTCCTCTGATTGCAAAGTAATTGCTTAATGAAGCAATTTTCTGATTAAAAACACCTTAATGAGTCAGGAGAAGGAAAGCCAATCATTCCAAGGCTTACGCCTTGTTAATCTCCACAGGAAAGGAGTTCAAACCAAAGCACCTCAGGATTTCCTCATTCTGCCTTAGAGAGGAGCAGGAATATAAATAACAATGTGAAGAGTTTCCTCTTTATCTCTGAGTTCTGCACAGAACTGGTGGTGTCTGTTAGCAGGGAGCTCCCAATGCAGCATCCTTGGCCTGTGCCAGTGTCCAGCCCTGCATCCCTGCCCAGTGGATCCAGGTGCATTTACTGGGCACAGAGCACCAGGGTGCTGCCAAGGGATCTGCAGGAGGCTCCCCCTCCCTGTCCCCCATCCCTGGGATTCTGCACTCCCCCCAACACAAAGCCAAGGTGCTTTTAAATAGGTCACCCCGAGCTGGGTGGTAATTACAGAAACACGTTAATCAGCTTTGCCAGGCAGAGCTGCTTTTCTCTCCAAGAGCCTTTTCCTGTCAGCTCTTTCTTCCCATCTCTGACAAGCTGACATCAATGGTCACAGGAAAGCACCCTCAAAAGCACAAACCTTCCTCCCTGCCAATTCTGGCCCCATTCTGATGGCAGAGCACAAACCAAAACAGACATGAAGAATAAAACATGGGAAATGAAGTTATTGCCAGAAGTGTGGAGGGGAAGGCGAGGGCTTTGAGCAGGAGTTCAGCTGCTGGGTGATCTCCCTCCTTCCAGCACACCCTGCCCACAGAACTCCAGCCCTGCAGCAGGTGCAGAGACCCACAGGATTTCAGATTTTGCCACTGAAGTGACTTTGCAAGTTTGCTGACTTAGTTCCAGAGTGCCAGCCCCGCTGCCTGCAGTGCATGGCCAGCTCAGCTCCCAGAACAGCCCAATGCCACTGCCTGCTCTCTGCAGCTCTGAACACACTTCCCCACAGCACTCCATGCCTCCAACTCTTTTTCCTTTTTGTGACTCATTTTTCCAGGAGAATCTCTAAAAAATCAGTATTAAGTACACTACTGCTGCAATTTCACAGTTTCCACTTTCAGTGGTGTGTTAAAGATTTAGCAGTTTTTTTTTTCTCACTATCAAAAGCATTCAAACATGAGCTGTACTCAGAGCTGCAGCAGGGAGCTCCTCCCTGGCACAGCCAATTCCCAAATCCTCAGTTATGCCTGCTCCAGGAGCCCTTCCAGGCACAGCTGCTCCCAGAGCAGGCAGGAGGAGCCCCAGGTGAGGCTCTCCCCACCTGCCAGGTGAGCTCCAGCTCCCCCCAGCCAGGCCATGCTGAGGCAGGGTTGGGATGCAGAGCACCTAGAGAGCCACCAAGGAGAAAATTACAACCACTGACTCATTTCTCCTCATTTTCCCCATATTCCCAAGGCATTCAAGAGTGGGTTCATCCTTTACCACCCCTGAAACCTGAAATCTGTGCTTTCCTGGCCCAGTGCTTCCACAGGCAGCCCCTGGCTGACAGTGACACTCTGACCACGACAGGTTTCAGACAGAAGGAGAACACCAATAATTGGGTTTCACAATTAGACTTGTTGACTCCACTTCTGTGGCAGACTTTTTTTTTCCCCTGAAAAAAAAGCCCTGCTGGTTTGTGCTGAAGACAGTTGATCTTTAACAAGACAGCAAAGGATTGATACAGCAGAATTTTGCAGAGCCTGAAATAGCTGCCAAATTCAAGAGGCTGTTGGGAAATGAAAACCAACAAACATAGTCCTCTAAGGAAAACCTGGTTTTGTTAAACAAGGTCACACTCTCTTTTTGGTTTTTTCCTTCCTATTCATTTTCTTCTTGCATGTTCCTACATCTGCAGATATCTCCTACTGGAGACCAAGTACCAGTTTTTCCATGTTCCCCTTTGGAATTCCACAGTATTTCTTCTGCAGGAGCAATTAGTATTTGCTGTTGTTTTAAAAGAAAAACCCTACAGAAATAAAGGAAAAGTATGACTCACTGAGAGACCAATAATTAGGTCATGTGTTCAATTAGTTTTCATGCTTAAGTAGTTACTCTTTAGGAAATGCTCCCCCTTTGATGTGCAGCAGCAACTTCCCAATTAATTAGGCAGAAAAAAGCAATGAAGGAATGAAACCTCAGACACCGAATCAAAGCCCAGAGATCTCTAATGAGGGGAACAACAGCATCAACAACAGACAACATGCACTAAAAGGTAGAGCCTTTCAATGATCCACTTCAAGTATCTTGGCTGTACTTCCTTTGAAATGAAGAGAAAACTGTTGGGAAGCAGACTAGAAGAGAGGGAGAAGCAGCCTGTTTGATCAGAAAATCACTGTTTCCTTGAAGGCCTGCCACAAAAGAGATAATTTATCCATATTGTGGGAGATGTGCCCTCAGAGACCATCACTCACTGGTGCAGACAGGAGGCAGCACACAACGGGTGAGACTGGATCAGAGAGGAATGGGAAAGCCCTTTCTCCACAAGCTGCCCAAGGAGCAGCAGCAGCACTGCCATGTTCCAGCTGCAGGCACTCCCAAACACCAGCACTTGCTTTCAACCACCCTTCCCAAAGGCTTCCTAAAAGTTTATTTAATCTTGTCTTCTAGATTTCCCCAGTCCCTTCCCCATGCAGGATTTCCATCCCTCTTCATGGCTCAGAGATCTCCCTCACCCCAGGGATGCCCATTCAGGTATAATCCATTCAGCTCTAATGAAATCAGCTCCTTCCAGGAGAGAATTAACACAGCCCCAACGACTCTCTTAGAGAAAAAGGAGGAAACTGAGAGAAGAAAAAGGGAGGCAAAACCGTAGCACTTGAATTAAAAAATCAATACTGTAATTGACTTTGTTTTATGCAGGCAAGTGGGTGTAAGGGGGATGTGGTGGCTCAGTCCCTTGGCCTCGCTGGTGTGGGTTGGTGCAGAGGGAGTGCTGATGGCAAATCACTGCTTTGGGGTCAATCCTACAGAGCTACACTCACACTGCATTCAGCTGCTTCTCAGAGGATGTAAAAACCCCTCATTCCACAGAAAAAGTGCCCTGCAGATGGAAGGTCTCTGAACAAAATATCCCAGTGCAACATCTCAGCTGGAGCCACGCAGGAGCTGAGTGTCTGCATCCTTCTCACCTCTCCTAGGAATGGTTATGAACTGCAGACTTTGGCCTTGCTGGCAGCACTGGGAAAGCTCATCAGAGAATAAAGGAGAGGACTGCAAAAAGCAGCTGGTGCAGGAGTGCCACTGGGATCTGTGCACCAGGGAAATCCCAACAGAAGCAGCAAAATTATTGAGGAGGGAGGAAAAACTCCTGTGAGTGCTCTGGTCAGTTTGGAGTTAAAGGGAGAACCTGGCCAAAAGCCAGACCTAACAAAGAGAGAAAAAAAAATCTATAATTTCATGCAAATTTAATAAGCATATGGTCCAGACTACTTCATAGCAGGTCCTGAATTATGTAAACTGTGCCTCATCCAAGCCCAGCCTTTGGCTGCACTGCACACCCACAGGGATGGAGGCACAGGGCCCTGGGCTGGCTGGGCAGGAGATGGCCAGCAGGAGAACAGGGGAGCAAAGCCAGGCAGCAAATCCATCCCTGGCTCATCCCTGAGGCTCTGAGCAGGGATCAGGGCACACAGGGTGCTTGACACACAGCCTGGAGGGTGCAGGGAACTCAGTGCCCCAGCCAGCAGAGCCCCTTGATGCTGCCCAGCCAGCCTGCAGGGCTGCAGCCCAGGGCCCAGCTCCACTGCCAGACTGGGCTTGCAGAGCAGTAACTCCTGCTCACAAAAATCCCCACCAGCTCCTGCATCCCATAAACCATCCCACTGCAGCAGCACTGGCAGCTCACAGCCCTGTTTGCAAAGGCCCTTGACTCTTCAGCTAAGGCTAGTCCCTGCTTTGCAGTGGCACAAGGTGCAGTGCTGCCAAGAAATCTGAATTTACAGCCCAACAACAGGGAAATATTTGCTGCTCCCTGCCAGCACAGCAAAGCTGTGCCCTGGCTGGGTACCTGCTACAGGGCTGCACCTCACACAGGCAGGGGTACTGAAGGGGGTCAGCAGCTGAGAAATCAAATTTCAACATGATTACCTAAATATTTTAAATACAGAGCTGCACCTCCCACAGGCAGGGTTCTGCAGGGGTACTGAAGGGGGTCAGCAGCTGAGAAATCCCATTCCAACATGATCAATTCCTTATTTAAATATTATAAATACAGGGCTACACCTCCCACAGGCAGGTGTACTGAATGGGGTCAGCAGCTGAGAAATCCCATTCCACCATGATCGATTCCTTACCTGAATATTTCAAATACAGAGCATCCCACAGCTAGCAGCATCCCACAGAAACTCCAGTTATTTTATTCTGGGCAATTGTGTCTCCTTTCCTGGTGCTGCCAGCTCCTGCAGCCATTCCCTCCATTCCCTCCCCAGTGCCCGCAGGTCCCAGAGCACAGGAGCTGCCCCAGGGAAGGTTCCCCCTCTCTCAGGCATTACCGGTCCCTGTGCTCTTCACTTTCACTCTCTTCTTTCCTTCCATTCTCAGCTGCTTAAGCAGCCCCTTTGATCCCTGTAATTGAGCCTCTTTCCAGATTACCCTCAGCTTTAACCTGCTCCCTGCCCAGTAAAACTTAAGCCCCAAGCCCAAGGGGGTGTTAGTGTAGAGCTGTCTCTGTTTTCCTTCCACTTTTTCACCAGCATCTCAATTATATCTGCACTGAATTGCAAGAACTCTGTACTTGTTCAGGGCAGTCTTTATCAAGACAGATCGAGCCCACAGCTCTGTCATCTCCTACCCTCTCCTCCAGCACAATCTTCATTTGAGAACTGCATGAAATGACTGAATATTGCTTAACTGCAGGATTTTGCAGAGGAAACAACAGCTGAAGTGGTTTCTACTCCCGCAGCACACAAATTTATGTAGCTACACAACAATAAAGCAAAGTCTTAAATTTAATCAGAACAAATACTTCAAGCAATGGCAAGCTGATAAATTATTTAGAAAGGGGCTCAATAAGACCTGGAAGGAAATATCCATCAGCTGTGAAGCCTGGGAGCTTCCAGACACAAGGAATTTTCATGTTTTACCCCTCGTGCAGTTTTCTTACAGAAAAGCTGTTTGTGTTGAGCAGAAAGGGGGACGTTTGAACAGAAGGACTGGCTGGCAGCAGTGCCACAGGACTGGTCACACAGTGGTCACCACTGCCACCATCCATGCCAGCAATTAGCACCCCTTGTGCATTCCCAACAAGGTGCTGATGGCAGCAGCTCCAGCCCAGGAATAGCAGCTATTTCAGAAGATGGTTATGATTTGCTCTTTTCTCCAGACTGCCTGGTTTCCCCCAAATTGTCTTCCTTCCATCCACTCCTCAACCATTCCAAGCCCCCAAGAAACAGACCAAACTGGATGTATTAGTATTTATATGAAAGCTCTAGGAAATTCAATAATGCTGCTATTGTTTTATTGCAGATGGCACACCAACTTCTCTTTATTACTGCAGAAAGCTCCAGAGCCCTGTGGAGTGCAATAAAGCAGGACGTGTTTGGCTTTGCAATGTGTCAGGGCTGTGCTTTCCTGCAGGAACCAGGGAACCAGCCCAGCTCTGGGATTGCCTCCACCAGGCCCACGCAGGGAGCCTGCTGCTCCTGAGCTGGCCTCCTCCCCAGCACAGAGCACACAAAATGGGTTGTTTTCACCTTTGCTCCAAGATGCTTTTTCTCCTGTTTGATATCAGGCGCTTTTTGAATTTTCTGCTAAATTCTCGAGCTGTTGAGATTTGAAAATTGTCAATGTGCCACAAGGAAAGACACAAAAAGGAAATTCTCTTGTCTTAACTGTACACAAATATCTGCCATAAAAGCTCCAAGACATAAATACCCTTGGAAACCCTTGGGAAAAACCCCCAGGCTGGGTGGAGGAGAGGCTCCAGCCCTGGAGCAGAGAGAGCCCAGGCTCCCAGGCAGGGGAGCCCCAGGAGCAGCTGACACTCACCCTGGGCTGCCAGTTCTCATACTGCTTCTGCAGGTTGGCCCCGATGGTCTCCAGAGCTTTCTGAGGCCCCATGGACAGAGGATCTGGGAACAGAACACACAGCAGCAGTTTCAGCCCAGTGCATCTCTCAGGGATGTTTTCATGCAGGTTCCTTTCATCATCAAACTCACTAACACCTTGTTCCTCCTGGAATTTACTTGGAGGCAGCACCCAAAAATTATCCCCAAATTCCTCAGTCCAACAAAAATCCAGTTCCATTACAGACTGTCAGATGTGGAAGATTTCTCTCACTGAGGTGCTGAACAGAGTTTTGTTTTCAAAGACAGGAGAGGCATTGCATTTGTTTCTTTTAATAATGAAATAAGGTTTCTATTGTAAATAATGACAAGAACTCAAATTGGTTAAATATTTGATGACAAACATTTTCTGTTGATGAATGCAAAATCCTGCTTCATTTACTTCCTTTGCTTCCTTTGCAGAGATTGTGTGCCATTTGTAATATTTAAGAAGTTAATTTTATTGCTAGATAATTACCACAATCCATACATAGCAATACAATTCCAGGCCATGTGCTTTATTCAAACACCATGGACATATAATTAAACAATTAACAAGTTTTCTTGAAAAAAAAACCCTACAAGCTAATATTTTCCTATTTAATATCAATTATTTTAAAAGCACTAAACCAGATCAGTGAAGGGTTTTTTTCCCAGTTTTTGCAAATATACTTTTGTTAGAAACAAAATGTAATGAAGCAGGATGAAGGCAGGATTTTGAGTTATTTTTCTTTTCTGAATCAAAGCTGCACGTGGAAGGTGCAGCAGGAGCTGCACGTGGCTCTGCTCAGAGGCCATTTGTCACCAGGGGTGACCAGCTGGGACCCCAGCTCAGGTGTGAACAGCAGCAATTGCACCCCAGAGAGCTCCCCAGCCCCTGCACATGTGGCACAGACATTTCTGCACCCCCACCCCCCCCGCTCCTGAAACCGATGACACAAAACCATCAGATATTTCCCCAATTACCTTTTTCAGAAATTTCAAGTTGGCTGGAAGTAGAAGGAGCACTTGTGTACATAAACAAACTGAAAATTTAATTACAAAAGTGCATTCAAAATTCTCTTTGCTAATGATAGGCACTAATGACTTTATTTAAATGCCTCTGCAATGCTCCTCTGCTCGTGTACCAATGAGACATCAGGGCTGTGCTCTGCTCTCAGGCACCTGCTTGTGCCTGCTCAGGGCTTCCATCAGCATTTCAGGTTAAAAACCTGAGGTGCTGTGATTCACAAAGCAGGTAAGGCAGGGTTAGAAAACCTGCTGGAAGTTTGTAAAGAGATTCTGTTTGTGCAGTGATCACTTTGCCCCTGGGGCTGTCAGAGCCCTGAGCTGAGGATTACAGGGATGTGCTGCAGGCTGAGCATTCCCAATTCCTAGAGAAAAACCAAACCTGAGAAAGCTTCTGTACACAAGATATTTCCTTCTAATATTACTTCAGAATTGTCTCATCTTGATAATTAGACTTTTTCTCCAAAACCAAGGGAACTTTTAATTTCTCCACAAAAAAACTAGGAATTGAGTGCAATGCTGCATGAAAGTAGCAAACCCAGGTGCTGGAACTGCTGGCAAGACATCCTTGGGAACAATTCCAGGTCTTCTGAATGATTCCAATTAAAACAGGCCCAGAGCAGCCACCTCAAAACACAGCAAGGTGTTTCACAGAGCTCACTGCTCTGCTGGCTGAGGCAGGGAAGGGGCATGGAAAGCCCTGCAGATCCCAGCACTCTGAAGGTTTCTCTGCTCAGAGATTTCCTTCAGGTATTTATAAATCTAAAACAATTACAAGAAAGCAAAGCAGCTCATTAACAGCTGTTTTTCTCCACGGTATCTCGTTTCAGAACACAGTAGGAGAGATGACCCATGGCAGCAGGTGGAGCTGGACTCTTCATTAACCCAGAGAAAAATCAGATCCCACACTTCCTTCTGCTCAGCCCATTCTCAAGCCCTGGCAATGCACAATTCTGGGATGGATTCTGTGTCTGTGAGACCAGGGGAGCCTGGGGCTCTGGGCACTCACCAATCCAGCACTCCAGGCGGGCACAGGGAGTTGTTTTCACCACGTCTGGGGGGTCCACGCCGACGTTGAGGCACAAAACTAAGGCAACACTGACAGTCTTCATCTGCAAAGACAAGAGCACAGCCTTAGAGCAGCAACAGCAACGCCCTGGGCTCCAAACTTCACCTCCCCAGAACTTCTGCAGGGCTTCAACCAACCTCTCCTACCTGCTCTTGCACATGGACTATTTTAAGCAAGGCCTGACTGATGAAATTTTTCATCTTTTTTATTAGAACAGTACTTAGACTCCATGTTACTATTTTTGTTATTATTTCCAGAGCCCATTCTTCTCTTTCTGAGCATGGAAATGGATCCCAGTGAACTTCTGCTGCTCATCTTAAATTAGCCATTGTCCAACTGAACCACATTATTAAAACATGAGGCAATGCTATTCAGGGCCCCTGACCAATATTATAATGCAGCGTGTGATCTCTAATATTGAAACTAAAAGAATTACAATGGAAAAACCCCCAAGTGACAAACAGAATCGTGAAAAAAATCAAACAAACAAACACACCAAAACAAAGATATTTAGTGCATTTTTTATTTTGTTTTCTTCACATGCTGGGTTTTCTGGGAGAGCCCTGTAAGGAGGAATCCTGGCTCCAGCTGCTGCTCCACTTGGGCTTATCCCACCCAGGCACCCCAAATGTACCCAACCCAAACCCAGCCAGCCCCACCTGGGACCCAAAACCTGCATTAAACCAATGACCAACCACCTTGGCCAGCCAAAAATACTGCCTGGAAATCATCACTTCACATCTTTATGGGTTTTTTCCTAGATTCCCTCATGCCAACACCCAAACCAGAGGAGGAAAACAGAAGCAGTGATGAGTCTCTCAGTGATTCCAGGCATTCAGGGCTTGCCTGCAGCAAGGCCACCCACATCCCCACCTCCCCACGGTGCTCTGTGCAATGCACAACAGCAGGGGAAAAAAATCCCAAATTTCACACTTAGGGAAAACCCTAGAGCCACATAAATGTGTAATTTATCCAGAAAGTGGAGCAGCCAGACACCATTCACAGGCTCGACACCAGGACAGAAATCCTGCAGTGTTTCCTCACTCCCATGGCCATGATGGGAACATGGAATAAAAAACCAGCAAGAACTGTGGTTTATGGCTTCATCCCAAGCCCTGCTCTGGCTAACAAACCCTGCAATCCTGTAGGAGCTCCTCGTGCCAGGAATCACCCAGCACTCTGCAGCACAGGGTTGGAAACAGGAATTCCCTGATCTGGATTTGCTCATGGATGGGGTGGGAGCCCAGAGCTGCAGTTCAGCACTCAGGACATGGAAACAGGAGCCTGGGCAGGAATTCCCTGATCAGAATTTGCCCATGGATGGGGTGGAGAGCCCAGAGCTGCAGTTCAGCACCCAGGACATGTGCCTTAGAGCCCTTTGTCACCATGAGGGACATCCCACAAAAAGCAGAACCAGGGGCAGCTGCAAGGTGCAGCCCAGTCCTGCAGACCTTGACTGCCCTGAGCAGCTCAGAGTGCCCTGGAGCCCCCAAAACCACCCCCCAAACCCCCCTGGGCACTGCACAGCCCCTGCCCTGCCCTGGGGACACCTCCCCAGACAGCCCAGGCACTGCCAGCTCCCCAGGGAAGCCAGGGAGCTGCAGGGTGGCAGGGCATGAACACTGCCAGAGCCATCCCACGCTGCCACACACACGCCCAACACCCCAGGGAAACACAGAAAACTACACACAAAATGACTTATTAGACCTGGAAACACATAAATCACTCTTGCAAGAGAAAGTATCCTGCCAAGCAATCTTCTCCATCTCATTTATTTATTGTTTCCCATTTGCACTCTAATACTGACTTATTGTTCAGTATTTTGCTGGTAACGCCTGATTGGTGGTTCATGCTGAACAGGCTGGCATTTATTTTCCATTCCCAGGTTCGGGCTTTTAAATAAGTGTTTCTCCTGGAAAACTGACAGCAAAGCCATGAGAGGAACAGGAATTGATCCCAGAGACAAATGGGGTGATTTCCCCTCTGCCACCTCCCCTGAAGGATGGAAAGCCTTGCACTGCACACCGTGTGCTCTGCTAGCAGGAGCACACCCTGAGAGCCACAGCTCATTCCTCTCACCACTCCTCACAGGGAGCACTTTTTCCTCAATATCCCGTCCAGCCCTGCCCTCTGGCAGTGAGAAGCCATTCCCTCTGTCCTGGCACTCCATCCCTTGGAAATTGTCTCTCTCTGCATTTCTTGTCAGCTCCTTCAGGCCCTGCAAGGCCACACTGAGCTCACCCCAAAGCTTCTCCTGCCCAGGTGAGCAATGCCAGCTGTGCCAGCTGTGCGCTTCTCTGGCCACATGAGCTCCCCCAAAGCTTCTCCTGCCCAGGTACAGAGCTGTCAGCTCTTAGCACCTCCCCCAAAGCCTGCCAGGGTGAGCAGTGCCAGCTGTGCCAGCTGTGCCCGCCTCTCTGAGGCCACACTGAGCTCACCCCAAAGCTTCTCCTGCCAGGGTGAGCAGTGCCAGCTGTGCCAGCCTCTCCTCCCAGCAGAGCTGCTCCATCCCTGGCATCATCCTGGAGCCTCCCTGGGCTCTGCAGCAGCTCCAGCTCCTGCCCGTGTTGGGGCAGCTCTGCAGGTGGGGTCTCACCTGAGGGGCAGAGGGGACAATCCCTGGCCCTGCTGCCCACGCTGGGCTCAGCCCAGGCTCAGCAAGGGTTTGGGGGGACAATGCAGGTGACTGATCAAAAAAAACCCAATAATGCTTTTCCCATTTCTAAACTCTTTTGGAACACACCAGAAACTTCACTGCATATTTAAAGGTTCCTAATGCAAGCAGCATGAGGACATTCTCATCTGTCATTAAGACAGTGGAAATTTTCTTTCCCCCGTTTCAGGAGTATATCCATCAGAATACATTTCCATGGATTTTTGTTAGAATTAAAAAATGAAGCAGGAGAACATTTGGCGAGTTTGTAAGAAAACCAATATCCAAAATGCTTTGTCAGCAAAGGCTCAAGATCAAACCACAGCAGCTCTTACTGTGGGCTCTGCACTTTGGAGTGTCATTTGTATGTTAAAAAATGGGCTACAACTCCCCAGCTTGTACTGCATCCGATTTCCAGTGATTTAATAACACTGGGTCAGAACCTGCAATCCTTAAATGGCCAAATCCACTCGGGTAAAATGCTCTTCCTGAGAAGTGATGGCAGAGAATTCATCCCAAAGCCATCAGAAATGGGACTGGGGGAGCAGAGGGAGTTCTGTGTCTGCTGGGAGAGAAGCTGCTTATTAAAGCATTTGACACTAAAATTTACATCTTATGCTAAAGACCTTCTAAAATATTCCTAATTCACCTCCTATTTCATTTAGAGGCCAAACAGATCTGCAGGTGAGTACAGTGCAATATCTGCAGGTATTTTCAGCTAGGAAGAAACCATTATGTTCTTCTGGGTTTGATTGAAAACGTGAAGTTTTATCATCCCAGGAACCCACCTGTCCCCACTGAGGCATCCCTGGGAGTGACTCCAGGCCAAGCTGACACCAAGACACCCATTTATTTCAGCCTGAGTGAGACCAGGTTTGGAACTCAGAGCCACAGAACTGCTTCATATTCTAGTTCAAGTAATACCAAGAACAAGTCAGTGCATTTATGAGAAATTCTGCATTTTGTGGTACATCTCAGACTGGACGTTTTAGACCCCATTAATATTTGATTTTCACACTGCAATTTGCAAGCTGAAAACTTTCTGCTTAAACATTACCCAGATGAACACTCAAGTGTTAGAAACCTGCCTGGGTTTATGCCAGTGAGTTCAAATTGCTTCTGGGAGTTAATACAAACACAAGATTAAGTCAGCATTAAACTGAAATATATACAGCTACATTATTTTACAGAGTTGAGGATGAACTTATCAGCATTAAACACAGATCCTGGGACAAATTTCCAAATTCCAAATCCTCGTGTGAGTCTCATTTGAAAACCCTCTCTGGCCAGGAGGCTCAATTTCCTGCTTGTGCAGGAAATTCATTCCCTCCTTGAAGCCTTTTTTTTCACATTTTTCTCTACCCACATTTACAGATTTAACACAAATCTCTTCCCCACCAGCGAGGTGTTCCTCAGGTAACTCCTGACTGTGGGCTCCTTTGGAGACCTGACATGCAATGTTCCATCAAGGAGGTCTCCACAGAGAGCAGGAACAGCAACATTCAACAGGAGGAAACATTGTTCTCCCTTGAGCTCAGTTCACTCTGCAACACCAGAGGTTCCTGTTTGCTCTTTGCCAAACTTCCCTTTTTTTGGGCTCCCAGCTGAGAGGTGACAAGTGGTGACATCTGTCCTGCATCATCCCCGGGGCTCTGGCACCACCTTCCACTGAGGAGCAGTGGAAATCAGCCTGCAATCAGTATGAAAGCAGAAAAGGCTGAAAGTTCTGAAATCAGTTTCTGAAAGCAGAAAAGGCTGAGGGTTCTGAAATCAGTTTCTGAAAGCAGAAAAGGCTGAGGGTACTGAACAGGCAGACCAAGCCTTGACCTTGCACTCCCTCACAGCTGCAGAGAACCAACGCCAGGCTCCTGAAGGAATGGTTCTCACCATATCCCACCTGGACAGGACTTTCCCCCAGCCAGGGGAACAGAGTTCCCTGCTGCCCCTTCAGCTCCTGCACCACTTGCAAGGTAAAGCATCTTAAAAGAAGAGCTTTCCGTTTCAAGGAATTTTTTTGAAATGTAAAGTTTAAGATAAATAAATTGTTACGAAAAAAAAAATCTCTGTGTTCTTCTCCACAGCAAGAGAAGCAGCAGAATGCAAAGAACTCCTTCAAGTTGGCATTAATAATTCAACAGCTCTGCAGGTTGTCTCCAGCCATCTGCAGCCCAGAGTGGGTTCCTGGTGTGCCAGCCCGCTCCACATTCCTCGATCAACTCCTCCTGAGGGCTTGGTTTCCTTCTCTCACCTCGGAACCCAGCACTGCCACTCTGAATTCTCTTCAGGGCTTTACTGTGCCCAGAAAGGCAGCTCCTGCCCACAGCTGCAGTCCTCACAAGAGAGGAACAAAGCTCACTCTGAGCTGCTGCCCTGAAGCACTTCCCAGGCTCATGGCTGAGTTCCTGCTGGCACTCTCTGCCCAGGTATCCACAGGCACTTCCCATGCAGCTCCTCTGTGTGACAGCAGTGACATGCAGGGGCCCCCAGAGCTCCAAGGTGTTGCCCACTGTGCTCCAGGTTAAAACTCCAGACTGCAGCAGGCTGGTCCTGGCTGCCACAGCCCAGCAGCCAAACACTGCTTTCCAACCACTCTGGCATGCTTAGAGCCAAAGTGGGCTTTCCTTCCCTGTCAATCACTCCTTACAAATAATAAAAATAATAGAAAGCAAACATTTTGCTCCCATGATCTTTGCTTTCTCTATACAACCTGCAAAGAACCGACAAGAGGCGTGTCCCAGGTGTCACTCCCCATTTATCTGTGACAGGGTTTGCTCCTCATCTGTGCCTTGCATTCCTGCAGGCTTCTCCTCCTGGCTGCACAGCAGCATTCCCACTCCTGTCTGGCACTGCCTTTAGGAGGCTCCCATCTTCCCAGGCACGACTGATGCTGCTCCAGACCTTCCCTGGAATGTTCCTTCCAACCACTCCTGGACAGCCCCTCAGATGTCCCACATCACTGCCTGGGGATGCACTGGGGCTTTGATCAGGAGCAATCCCTGAGCCACAGCCAAGAGCTCACATGCCAATGCCTTCCTGCACCAGGAGCCTCCCCACCTGCCAGGAGAGCAGGAGCAGCCCCAGGAGCAGCCCAGCAGTTCCCCTGCAGGGTCAGGATAGGGTGAAGGGCACAGAACATGGCACAGAACATGGCACAGAACGCTGCCCTGCCTGGCCAGGCTCAGCCCCTCCATCCCTCTGAGCTTCCTGTGGCTGTGTCAGGGCAGGAGGGCACAGAGCTGGCTGTGCCAGGGACAGGACAGGGCACAGAGCTGGCTGTGCATGGACAGGACAGGGCACAGAGCTGGCTGTGCATGGACAGGACAGGGCACAAAGCTGGCTGTGCCAGGGCAGGAGGGCACAGAGCTGGCTGTGCATGGACAGGAGAGGGCACAAAGCTGGCTGTGCCAGGGCAGGAGGGCACAGAGCTGGCTGTGCATGGACAGGAGAGGGCACAGAGCTGGCTGTGCCAGGGACAGGACAGGGCACAGAGCTGGCTGTGCGTGGACAGGAGGGCACAGAGCTGGCTGTGCCAGGGCAGGAGGGCACAGAGCTGGCTGTGCATGGACAGGACAGGGCACAGAGCTGGCTGTGCCAGGGACAGGACAGGGCACAGAGCTGGCTGTGCATGGACAGGAGAGGGCACAGAGCTGGCTGTGCATGGACAGGACAGGGCACAAAGCTGGCTGTGCATGGACAGGAGAGGGCACAGAGCTGGCTGTGCATGGACAGGACAGGGCACAGAGCTGGCTGTGCATGGACAGGACAGGGCACAAAGCTGGCTGTGCATGGACAGGACAGGGCACAGAGCTGGCTGTGCATGGACAGGACAGGGCACAGAGCTGGCTGTGCCAGGGCAGGAGGGCACAGAGCTGGCTGTGCATGGACAGGAGGGCACAGAGCTGGCTGTGCATGGACAGGAGAGGGCACAGAGCTGGCTGTGCATGGACAGGACAGGGCACAGAGCTGGCTGTGCCAGGGACAGGACAGGGCACAGAGCTGGCTGTGCCAGGGCAGGAGGGCACAGAGCTGGCTGTGCCAGGGACAGGACAGGGCACAGAGCTGGCTGTGCATGGACAGGAGAGGGCACAGAGCTGGCTGTGCATGGACAGGACAGGGCACAGAGCTGGCTGTGCATGGACAGGACAGGGCACAGAGCTGGCTGTGCCAGGGACAGGACAGGGCACAGAGCTGGCTGTGCCAGGGACAGGACAGGGCACAGAGCTGGCTGTGCATGGACAGGAGAGGGCACAGAGCTGGCTGTGCATGGACAGGACAGGGCACAGAGCTGGCTGTGCATGGACAGGACAGGGCACAGAGCTGGCTGTGCCAGGGACAGGACAGGGCACAGAGCTGGCTGTGCCAGGGACAGGACAGGGCACAGAGCTGGCTGTGCCAGGGCAGGAGGGCACAGAGCTGGCTGTGCATGGACAGGACAGGGCACAGAGCTGGCTGTGCATGGACAGGACAGGGCACAAAGCTGGCTGTGCATGGACAGGACAGGGCACAAAGCTGGCTGTGCATGGACAGGAGAGGGCACAGAGCTGGCTGTGCATGGACAGGACAGGGCACAGAGCTGGCTGTGCATGGACAGGACAGGGCACAGAGCTGGCTGTGCATGGACAGGACAGGGCACAAAGCTGGCTGCAGCCTGAGCTCCTGCTGCAGGAAAGCCAGAGCACCAGCCCAGGGCTCCAACCACACCTGCAGAGTGCTGGCCTGACCCACCCCTGGCTGCTCCCACAGCCTCCTCCCCTGGCACTGCCCCTGCTCTGCCCTCTGCACAGCACTGCACTAATTACACTAATTACCCTCTGCTCCATCCCTGCCCAACAAGAGCTGGAGGTCACCCTGTCCCAGTTGAGCAAGGATGGGTCAATAAATGCAAACACAGAGATAAAAGCACTGGTGAGGGTGCTGCTGGCACAGCCTGTGGGACAATGAGAGCAGAAGGAACCCCTCAGACCCCACTAACACAAACCTGGCACTGAAAGATGCCACCAACACAAACCTGGCCTTGGGTAACTCATCAGTTAATCCACTGAAAGAGGCCAGAGAGGAGCAGAGGAACAAGACAAACACCAAAAGGATCCAGGGGTTGATCAGATCTGGCAGGGGCAGCAAAGCTCCAGCCCCAGAGGGATCAGTGACCCCTCTGGCCAGGCCAGGGGAGAAGGTGAGCACAGCCCTGAGCCGCTGAGCAGCAGCTGTGAGACAGCCCAGCTCCCCAGAAAGCCACCAGCCCTGGGGCTGGCACCTCCCTGGTGCCCTGTGACACCAGGTAAACTCTGCTCATCTGGATCAAGCACATCTGTATGCAGTCCTGCTTAAATCTGCATTTCCAGAGAAACCTAATAGTGGATTCCTCTTCTCATAAAAACGGGATTTAATTCTCACTCAGCAAGTTATGAGGCAGCAGGAAAAAAAAAATGTTGAGGTGAAACTATTACAATCAGCTTTGTTGCTCCCTGCTTATCTTAGAAATCAATATAAATACAGCAAATCTTAATTTAAATATTCTCAATTTAATAGCAACTTGTCAGTAAAACCTGGTGTACTTGGAGTCTTTTTCTTTAAATCAAGTTATGTGCTTTGGTTGCTACAGAGGCTGGGAGATTTAATTCAATACACAAAACATAATTCCAACCCTCTTGTGTTAAAAATATTCTTTAAATAAATAATAGATCAAAGCAGTGTCACTTTGATGGCATATGCAGTCCAGGGAAGGGGGAGAGGAAGGATTAAATGTTTTCAGAGCAGCCCTCATGGAGGAAGGGGCGGGGGACACCAGTGAATTCTCACTTATTTTCTCTACATTTACCACTCATTACTCTGCTGATTTGATTCTCCCCTTATCACAGCTCTGCCTTCTAAAGAACCTTCAACTTCACATAAACTCCGGGGTTTTTAGAGCAACAAAGCAAGATGAAAAGAGGAGTCATTCCACTCCCAAATCTGAATCACTTCCTCTAACTGTAGTAGAGCTCTGCTCACTCCCCATGACTCCTCGATGAATAAGGCAAAATCTGCCACTGCTTGGGGCTTCCATGACTCACAGGGGGAAATGGGAATTCACAGGGGAAATGGGAATTCACAGGGGGAAAATGGGAATTCACAGGGGAAACGGGAATTCACAGGGGAAATGGGAATTCACAGGGAGGAATGGGAATTCACAGGGGAAATGGGAATTCACAGGGGGAAAATGGGAATTCACAGAGGAAAATGGGAATTCACAGGGGGAAAATGGGAATTCACAGGGGGAAAATGGGAATTCACAGAGGGAAATGGGAATTCACAGGGAGGAATGGGAATTCACAGGGGAAATGCCACAGCTTTACCTGCCCTGGGACTGCAGAGCCTTGTCTGGGCTCACCTTTGAGCACCTCTTCACCCAGGGACAAGCTGGGGTGTTTAATGGCAGGGAATGCTCCCAGCCTGGGCTGTGAGGAGTTCATGGACCACATGGAAGGTTCTGGAATGTTTCCCACACTCAGCTCACAGGCAGAGGCACATCCCCTGCAGCAGCAGCAGCAGCCCAGGGAGAGGAGCACAGCTCCATCAGCCCTGCCTTGTGGGAAAGGCAGCCAAGAGACAAAAGGAGCTGCAGGAATTGGGGATGGGGACAGAGGCTCCCCCTGGGCCTGCAGGGAAGGAAGGGGCTGAGCCATGGGCTGGGCTGGAAGGACAGAGGGACACCAGGGGCTGTGGGCAC
The DNA here is from genome assembly GCF_901933205.1 of Camarhynchus parvulus. NCBI lineage: Eukaryota > Metazoa > Chordata > Aves > Passeriformes > Thraupidae > Camarhynchus > Camarhynchus parvulus. Next base: position 5,287,682 of record NC_044588.1, read on the forward strand.
TGACAGGGCTGCAGGCCACTGGGGACAGTGCTGGAAGGAGAGGGAAGAGGAAGAGAAGAAACTTCCGGAAGACAGCTAAAAGGAAGTAATTAATTTATAATGCCAGCCAGCAAAACAAAGCAGTTCAGGAACAAAAAGGGGGGAAATCTAGAGCCCATCAGTTTCACCCTGATGGCACAGGCTGCCCTCACAGCACCACTGCTCACAGGAAAACCCCACAAAGCCCAAGCTCCTGGGGTTTTCTGCAGGTGCTCCATTCCCTGGACAGACCTGTCCCAGCCAGCTGGGCCATGGGAAAACAGCAGCAGGAGTGGCTGCCCTCCCTCCACCTCCTGCACATGGACACGAGGTCAGACCTGACCAGATTCTGTGAACTGTTTTGCAGGGTTAGCCAAACTCGAGCTCACTGGGTGGAAATATTCACCCCAGACATCACCCCTGCAGCATTCCAAACCCCATCCTCATCCCCTTCCCTCCCCAGCTGAGGCTTTGTCACCTCACATTAACCACTCAGGTGACAGCCAGTGACAGCTGAAAAGGGGAACAAAATACAAGACATGACAAACAGCTGCTGAGATCTAAAAGCAATGAGGTTGAGCATTCTCAAATCAGCTGCTCTTCCTCTCTCAGGTGTCTTTACCTGCTTTTGGTATCTTCCTAGGCACCTGTTCTTAAACAAAAAGTAATTAAACACAACAGCAAGTTTGTCCAAAGGATCCCTGATCCAGACATAAACCATGCCTGAGCTGCACCACTGCCCTGGTGTGAAGTTATTTGGTGTACTGGTGTTTGAAGTTACCTCCAGCTGGCAGAGAAAAAAGGACTAAACTGAAAATTTGAGAATTGCTTCTATTTTCTTCTTTCACAAGAGTCAGATTCAGCTTCTTGGAGAGTGAGCCAGGGCCCAGCCCCACTGAGCTGGTCCCCAGAGAGCAGCAGCAGCAACAGCCACGACTTTATGGCACAGAGTCCCAGGGGAGGGAACTGCAGCTGCACGGAGCCAGGCAGCAGGAGCTGGGCTGGGATGGCCACTGATGGTAGCAGGCACCTGAAACATTTCACAGCAGCCACAGAGAACCCCTGAGCACCCCCTGATCTGGGCTGCTGCTGCTGCTGCACAACCTATTGATCAGCACAAGCAGGGCAAAGTCATTCCTGAATTAGAAACAGGCAACTCTGCAGATCGGGGATGGAGGAACAGGAAGCCTCCCAGGAAGGCTCCTAAAATAGACCAGCAAGCTCATCACACCTCCACAGTCTAGTGGAGAAAGTCTCCTGTGTGCCAGAACCCTTTGGAGCAGAGCACCCAGCGTGGTGTCTGTGCTGCCTTCACATCACACCCAAAGCCTCAGCCCCAGCCAGCAGCAAGCTGCCAAGTCCCACCTTCAGATCATGGTTCAGAACTTCTGAGCAATGCAGTCACCACTCTGGGAACACTGAGACTCTGGGACAGCCTGGGCACAGAAACTGCAGTTTCAGTGAGTTATTCCATCCTTTACAAGAGGATCATAAGCATAACAGAAATCTGGCCACCAGAAAAGCCCACGAACACCTACAAACACAAAGTTATGGGTACAAGAACTGGGAGAGCCAACAAGGGTGGAACCTAAAGCAGCTTCTGAGAACAGGAGTGCAGATGATGTCCAGGACATTTCTTAGGTGCTTGCTTTGCTCTTTACTGAGCCATTGAGGGTGTCCCACAGAGGCAGCAGAGGATCCCAGACTCCCAGCTGGGACGTGTCTGTGTCACCCCCAGCACTGTCAGTGACACACAACAGGTCCCCAGACACCCCAGGAGCTCCTGTAACACACCCAGAGCTCCATGTGAGAACTGTGTTCTGCCTCCAGAACCCCACAGCCTGTTTGTACCCAGGACAGCCTCAGTGTCCCCTGCACACAGCACTGCTGGCACAGCAAACCCACGCAGCTCCAGTGCAGCTGCACCCCCAGACAGCTGCAATTCCTGCACCTGCAGCTCCTCCTGAGCTCGGGCACTCCACTGCCTTGCCCAGAACACACCAGGCTGCATTTAAAGAGCCCAAGTGAAGGAGCTGCTCCAAGAGCCCGGCGCCAGGAGCATCGCACCAGTGCCTCTGGGCCAGCTGCAGGTTTGCTGCCCTAACCCCTCACCACCGGGACACAAACCACGGGATCCACAGCCAGCCTTTCACCTGGACCAGCTCAGCACCCTCTGAGCTCTGACTCCTGCTCCACCTGTCCCCCGAGTGCTCCTCTGCAAACCCCACGGTGCCCTGGAGCATTACCCGGTCCTTCATCCTCCAGCTCTGAGCCAAAGACTTGGAGCCTTCGATCTTCTCGCAGTGCCTTTTCTTCATGAAGGCCAGGGGCAAGTTCCAGTCCGTCAGGTCGGACTCATCCTCCTCCCCGAGCCCCAGCAGAGGCGACTGCAGCATCTCAGACTCCATGGGCGGGGGATCTCCGGGCACCGGGTGGGCAGCGGTGTCCAGCCCGGCACCCAGCGGGGCCGGGGGTCCCTCCGGCCGGAGGGGCACGACGGGCCAAGGGCGGCGGGGGCGGCGCTGCCCGGTGCGCGGGCAAGGACGGACCCGGGGCACGCAGCGCCTTCACCTGGCGCAGGCAGCGGCCCCGGCCGGGCTCGGTGGCGCGGCCCGGGGAGCACCGAGGGACCGGCGAGGGACCGGGCCCGGGGCCTCCCTCGCACCTCTACCCCCGCGGGCCCCGCGCTCCCTGCGGCGGGCACGGCGCCCGGCCCATCGCGGCTCCCTGGCACACCGGCGGGCCGAGGGCGGCTCGGCGAGCAGCGCTCCGGGGGCGGCGGCGGCGGACGGGACGCGCGTCCCGGGGCGCCGGCGAGCGCGGCTGGGCTCAGCACCGCGGCACGGGGGCGGCCATCTTGCCCGGCCCACAATGCCCCGCGGTACGGGCCGCCGCGCGGGACACGCCGCGCCGCGCGCTCCGCCGCGGGGACGGCGCGTTGCCATGGGGACGGCGCGTTGCCATGGGGAAGCCCAGAATCCCAAAATCCCTGAGGCTGGAGAAGCCCTCCCAGCCCGTGGGAGGAGCTGTGCCCCATCCCCACCTTGTCCCCAGCGCAGAGCTCTGAGTGCTACATGCAGGAATTCCTTGGATGCTCCAAGACGGGGGCTCCAACCCTCCCCGGGCAGCCCCTACCGAGGCCTGACCACCCCTCCCATGGGGAAATTCCTCCTGGTGTCCCCGTGTGGCACCTCTGTCCCTGTCCCTGTCCCTGGAGCAGCCCCCTGCCCCTGCAGAGCTGAGATGGGATTTGAGATTCGCCTCAAATTCAGCTGAAAACCAACCCCTGGTGTGAGCTGCTGCTCCAAACACACCCAGGCTCAGCGTCCAGCCCAGCCTGGCCTTTCCTGGAGTTCCCTTTGTGTTGTGGGCTCGTTTATTCTGGGGTCAAACAGCCCAGGAGGGTGGTGGGGCTGGGCACAGCCCCCAGCAGATGTGTCTGATGCGTGTGCGTCCTTCCACACGGCAGGAAAGGCAGGTGAAGAATTTCAGGCACAGATCCTCCCTGCTGTTACACTGAAGGTTAGTGGAAATCAAATACTGCTGCTGAGGAAGTTCCTCAGTGTTTACCCCTGGCAGCAATCGAGCCCCACCACATTCACATTTGGAATACTTGAACGTGTGAAAATCATTTCAAAGGGGAAGGGAAAGAATACGTGTGTAATTTGATTTACAGGGCCGTTAATTTTCATAAATACTCTCCGTGTGTTTGCCCCCATGGAGTGTTCCCAAGGCAAGGACCTTTCTCTGCAGGAGCTCGGGAGGTTGGCACGGGATGTTTCTGGCGTGGCCAAGGTTTGCTTTCGCTCCTTGCCTCGCTGAGGAGCTGATTCACTGCCTCACAGTGCCTTGTGCTGATGGCTGATGATGGCTGCATGATTGTGATCAGAACGAGCTGCAGAAAACGCTTGTGGCCGTGCTTCTGCTGGCCTTTAATGGATTCCTCAACAGCAGCCACACAAAACCAGGGAATTACAGAATTCTTTGGGTGGCAAGGGACCTTCAAGGTCTTTATTTCCAACCCCCTGTCACGACCTCCTGCCCCACAGAAGAACAGATTAAATCTCCCCTTGCTCCCAGGGAATCCCAGGAGTCAGGTAAGGCTCAGTGAGTGATGCCCTAAACCCCAAACGCAGGATTATCTTCCACAAACACGTTTGGACACATTCTCCCACCTGTCACTCTTTTTAATGAAAAATCCTCTCCTATCTCGGGCTCTGTCAATGTCCTTTGTTTTGCCTCATTCAGCCATCTAATTCTAATTCCACTTTTGGGCAGGAAGGAACACAGATATGGAAAGAAGAATGTTGCTCATAAATATCACCAGAGATCCTATCTTTCGATTTCATTACTCAACCTCGCAGGTCACCAAGTGAGTCAGATGGATGCAAAGCTCCGTTCTCGGAGCCAAAGGGCCACCGGGCCGCCTTGCCTGGGGCAGGTGTTTGTGTGCAGCTGGGCGCCTTCCTTCCCCAGGGCAGCCCCTCCACGGCCAGAGCTGCTCTGGGGGCGTTTGGGGCCATTTAGGGGCCAACAACGAGGTTTGTTTGAGCATTTCAGCCGGGGCAGCTTTGCAGCCTGAAGACAGCGGGTAAAATATTGATCAGATCTCTGTGGAACCGAGGCTGACTTCAGCGCTGTCACTTCTGCGTGCGCAGCCCAGCCCAGCCCGCCTGCCCCGTACCCGCAGCCGTGAGCCGCGGTGGGGATGGGGCTGGGGAGGCAGGCGAGAAGGGGGCGGCCGCTGCTCTGTGCCGAATCATTCAAACACGATTCACACGCTGCCCGGCTCGGGAAGCCTCCCGGTGACCTCCCCTGCCAGACAGAGCTGCTCCGGCTCTTCCCGGCGGCTCCCGCTGCAGGGGAGGAATCGTGTCCTCGCACGGTGCCCCGGAGCTGCCGGGGGGGGTTTGGGGCTGTACCTGCCCCCACAGGTGACCCCGGAGCTGCCAGGGGGGTTGGGGCTGTACCTGCCCCCACAGGAGGGTCTGGGGCTGTACCTGCCCCCACAGGAGGGGTTGGGGCTGTACCTGCCCCCACAGGAGGGTTTGGGGCTGTACCTGCCCCCACAGGAGGGGTTGGTGCTGTACTTGCCCCCACAGGAGGGTCTGGGGCTGTACCTGCCCCCACAGGAGGGTCTGGGGCTGTACCTGCCCCCACAGGAGGGTTTAGTGCTGTACCTGCCCCCACAGGTGCCCCCAGGGCAGGGCAGCAGCTCTTGCTGCGGTTTTCCAGCACAGGCACCGGGGCAGGGATGGGAAACCGAGGCTTTCCCTGCCCACGCAGAACCACAGACTCTCCTGGGATGGAGAAGCCCTCAGAGACCACCAAGTCCAACCGTTCCCCAGCACTGACCGTGTCCCCAGGTGCCTTTAAACCCCCCAGGGATGGGGACTCCACCACTGCCCCGGGCAGCTGTGCCAGGGCTGGACAACCCCTTTGGAATAAGAAATTTTCCCCAATATCAACCTGACACACAGCCGAGGCCATGTCCAGAAATTTTCCCCAATATCCAACCCGAGCCTCTCCCGGCACAGCCCGAGGCCATTTCCAGAAATTTTCCCCAATATCCAACCCGAGCCTCTCCCGGCACAGCCCGAGGCCATTTCCTGACCCCTCCAGCTGCCCCCTCCTGCCAGGGGGTTTTAGGGAGTGAGGAGGTGCCCCCCGAGCCTCTTCCCATTCCAGGCGTTCTGCAGTGCCCAGCCCCTGGTGTGATGGGACGTGCTCTTCTGAGCGCAGGCAAACTGCCTCAAAAACACGGGGGGCATAAAATAAAGGGTGCAAAGTGGCGTCTTAGCCAGCGGCACCCGTTGGGAATGTGACAGGGATTCATGCTCTCCTCTCACGCTGAAAAGGCCACAAGAAATACTAGGTCAGAAATCTCCCCTTGCTCTTTCAGTGGAAGAAACATTTTGGCATCAACCTTTTCACCAAGGAAGAAAAGAGGGGGAGAAAGGAAAGGTGATGCAGCTTTTGGAAGCAGAAAATCTGGGAGTTTTAATCTGCTGCCTTTGCCTCCCCTGAGCTACATCAGGGCGAGTTTCCGGATGAATCAGAGGCTGTGGAGCTGAGTTAATGAGAGCATTTGACATCCTCGGGTTCCAGGTAGTACACAAGCTGGAAGTCATTTAGACCGTGAAGCAGGCGCCGCGTTTGACCCCAAAGGCGACTTCAGTTCACGGCAGATGTAAAGATTTCGGCGTTCCCGGCGGCGCAGGGGAGACTCAGATGACCCCTCCGCACACTGACAGCAATCGGCTGCTTAATGGAGCTGTTTTCCTCACGGAGGCCGAGCAGGCTGCACTCGATACGGCGGGGATGCGATAGATCGGAGCGTTCGGAGGAGCTGTTAATAGAGTTCCGCAGCCCCGCCATCCATCTCCGAGCCACTCATCCCTTATCGTTATCTGCCTTTGTCTCCTCGCAGGCCGGGCTATTTGCGAGGTGATCGAGCTGCGCGTGTTTAACAGCACGTGATCGATGGCACCTCGGCAGATATTCTCTGCTTTTCTCATTAGAAGCGCAGAAATATTTCCTTAAACACCCTGTAGATCGGTATCGGCTCTGACAGAGCCGGGGAGCTCCTCCCGGCCCTGGCGAAAGCCTTCAGCCCCAAATTCCTGCCTTCTTTTTGCTGCAGGACCTGACGTTTCCCTTTGTCCGATAAGAAATAATTCAGTGTTTTACAGGGATTTCTCATCCTGTCTTCACTTGGGGCTCGGGAATCACTTGCGGCTTGGGAATCTGCGCGGCAGCCAAAGCGTCTCCAGCCTCTCTGCGAGCCTGGAGCAGCTCCTGGGCCTTTCCAGTCACCCTCAGTCTCTCTGCAGCTGCTGGAGCCCCGGCCTTGTACAGGAATCGATGCTCCCAGCCCTAATGCAGCCTCTCTGCAGAGACTCAGCATCCTGAGAGCCTTTCCCCACTGAAAGCTGCCCTCAGACTCGGGGTCAGCCCTCACAGCAGCAAGCTCAGGGAATCCCTGTTGCCTTGGAGCGGTTTTCTCCATCCTGGCTTTAAAACCTTCTGTGTTTTAACCCCAAGCCCTGCAACATGAATTGGCTCTGGCACATCAGATCCCCACCCAGCACGCAGGATCTGAGCTCTGGGCAGATCTGCCCCTCCAAACCGCCCTGTCCCTGCTCCAGCTGCTCCCTGTTTGGGAGCAGAACCAGCTCAGCTCCCTGGTCCTGTCCCTGTCCCCGTGCTTGGACTCCCACCTGTCCAAAAAAACCCTGGCTGGGATCTGTGTGCCCCATGTGCACCCAGAACTCCTTCCAGGCTTGTCCTGCTGCACATCCATCCATCCACCCACACATCCATCCATTCACCCACACATCCATCCATCCACCCACGCATCCATCCATCCATCCATCCATCCATCCATCCATCCATCCATCCATCCATCCATCCATCCATCCATCCATCCATCCATCCATCCATCCATCCATCCATCCATCCATCCATCCATCCATCCATCCATCCATCCATCCATCCATCCATCCATCCATCCAATTTAGTTTTTATTCCTCATTATCCTACTCTGATTTCATTGGTAACAAGCTAATTTCCCCAAGTCCAGCCTGCTTGCCCCTGGTGGTGATTGCTGAGGGGTTTCTCCCTGCCCTTATCTTGCCCCATGAGGCTTTTGCTCTATTTTCTCTCCCCCTTCAGCTGGGGATGGGGCTCTGGGAGCAGCCGGTGTGCAGCCTGGGTCACCCCAGCACAGCACAGTAACAGAACACAGCACAGGGAGTGGGAGAAAGGGAGCAAGAGACTGCAAAATAATAAATAATCATGGAAAAAACTAGGGCACAGCAGTGTCACCAGCTTTTGATGTTTCCTTCTCATCCTGCCCTGCCTCTTCTCCCACGAAAAGGGAACACTGCAAGGTGGGAAGAAGCTCCAGAGCAACAGGGACACAGAGCTGTGTCTGTTCAGAAGCACCAGAAGGATTACAGATAAATATTGAAGCTATCAAAGAAGCTTAAGGGATTTAGGAACCCACTCCCCATTATTATCCTCACTGGGGGAGGGGAAGCGATCTCTGCAGCCCTACAGCAAACACCAGAACCGTGCTGACTTCTGAAAGCCCCTGGCCCGGCTGTGATTCCCCCTGGTTCGCTGGGCGGGGGGAGAAATGACGGCTGTGGGGTTTGTAAGGCCACGGAGGCACCGTTTGTCGCTGGAGCTCGGTGACACCCGGAGCAGCCCTGAGCAGAGCCGGGGCAGCGGGGCCGGTGCCACAGCCCAGCCGGGCTGGCATCCATCCATCCCACCGCGGGCACCTCGCCTCTCCCACTGCGGGGAAATCCAGACAGCGCTGAAAAACGACCGGAGCGATGGGCTGGGAGGGAAAGCTGGCGGCTCCCGTGACGTGCGTGTGTGCAGACAGGGGGGAATTCCTGCACAAATCAATGCCGAGGCGGATGCGGGCTGCGCCGAGCGGCTCCATTCAGCTCCGCTGCCGAGGCGTCACCGCGGAGCTCATCGCCCGAGCCCGCCACGGCCCCGCTCCGCCCGAGGAGCTCCGCTCCGGGCCGGGAGGGTGGCAGGGACAGGGCTGTGTGCCAGGGGCACAGCAGCGTCCTGCTCGCAGCCCTGGCACCCACCCTGCTCCTTCCCTGCCCTCGGGCATCGCCCTCCTCGCCCAGAACCCGCCCCAGGATGGGCTCAGCGCTCTGGGCACGGCTTAAAGCTTCAGTCCCTGCTCAAAAAGGGGGCAGGAACCCAGCGGGACCCGGCCCAGCTCCCCCTGCTCCAGCCCAGCCCTGCATTCCTGTGCTGGGAGCATCACACCCACCCCGGGCCCCTGTGCAGCTCTCCCTGCAATTTTGGCAGCTTGGTTCTCCAGCGCCCGGAATGGCTTCTCTGCCACACTTTTAAGGGGATGCTGCAGTTTTAAACCACAAATTAAATTTTTAATGAAACTTCATAACTGTTGTACCCAAATGTAATGTAATATTGATAGGAACTGTGCATCCAGCTAGCATGAGACTGCCCTAGAAAGCTTTTTAGGCTGTTATGCAATATAGAGCTAAATTAATTATTTGTAATGAAAGGATCTGTGTCCCTATAGCATCACAGAGACCTACTGGTACAGAGACCACACTCCCGAGCCTCACTGAGTGTAAATGTCAGGCAATTTAGGAGCAGACTGGCTGGTGAGATGGGAGCAATGAAAGCAGGGGAAGGGAAAAAGGGAAGAGAGTGAATGTGTGAGAGAGGGAGAGAGAGAGAGGAACAGAGAGGGAGAGATCTGCAAAGAAAGACTGCAGCAAAATGCAGCAAAATTCCCAACTCCTGTCCAGAGTGTGTCTGTCACAGAAGGGAATCCTCCGTCTCACACACGGTGTGTGCACTGGCTGCACCCCATGCCTGAGCTGCTCTAGTGACAGCTGCACCCTTTAGAAGGCACCAAAATCCCCATTTTGCAAATACAGCATTCTCAACAGAACCACGGAGCAGCTGGGGGCTGCTTCCCTGGTCCAGCTGCAGAAGGAAAAGGCTTTGGAGGTGATCTTGCCCCCCACATCTGGGCTCTGCACAGGCAGTGATGCTGCGGCCACAGACCCTGTCCTTGCTGCAGTTTCCCCAAGAACTTCTAGTAAAAAAAAGACAAAACAACGCGGCACTGTCTGCCCTGTCCTGCACGGGGATGTGGGGATGGGGATGTGGGGATGGGGATGTGGGGATGGGGATGTGGGGATGGGGGTGTGGGGATGGGGATGTGGGGATGGGGATGTGGGGATGGGGATGGTCCCTCAGCAGCCTCAGTGACAGCAGGGGCACAACCAGCAGCTCCATGGCCAGACAGAGGGAGCTGAGCTCCTGGAAGTGCAGCCATTGCTGTTTCCCATCTCAAGCTGCCTCCATCCCATAATGGATCTCATCGTTCCCACTCCGCAGAGGAGACTTCACTGCGGAACCAGCATCGCCCCACAGGAGATGGTTTATGTACAGCAGGCTGCACAAGCAGGAGAGAAAGCTTCCACTGCCTGCTCCCTGGGGCTCCAGCTCCTGGGATTAGAGAGATTTGTCCACTTTAAAAAGCTGTCCTCTCCGAGCTGGTGCTGGTGCTGCTCCCACACGGAGGTTGGTGTGGAGCAGACAGACTGACAGCCCTCACCCCTGCACGGGCACAGGCCACGGGGCCGGGAGCACCCTGGGCTGTCCAAAGCCACCACAGTACAAATGTGCCTGCTGGCTCCTGTTCAGGGCTAAATCACCTGCGAGGTCCTTGGGAGCTGTGCTCAGCTCTTTTCAGCCACAGAGCCATAAATGAGCGGCTGCCGAGCGCTTGGGAAGAGGCAAGGGAAGAGTTAAAAACAGGGGCTCCATTACTCCATTACAGCCACACAGCTCCTAAATCTACAGAAGCAATAACAGATCCTGCTGCATGATTCAGTGATTCCGGGAAAGCTGAAATCCTGATCATGTTTTCCGGTCCTTTCTTTGCATTAGGAGCCACGGGGGTTATTTTGCTTATCTCTTGTAGCACAGCTTTGTTGTTTTTTCCCATCCAGGCATTTCCTGGTCTCCATCACCATAGCATCCGAGTGTTTATTTTATTGCATTTGTCACCTTGGGCTCATCTCCGCATAATGTGCTGTGGATGACAAAGGATTGCGAGGGAAATTGGTTCAGTGACACGCTCAGCTCTGTCAGGGCTGTGCAGATGTGAGCAGGACTGGGACCTGGCTCTGCTGCCTCTCACACTGCCTTACACTGTTCTCATTCTGTTGCCTGCAGTAACATCATTTTTGGGTGGTGTTCCTGCCTGTGGCAGGATTAGACCTGCAGGCTTGTCAGCTTTTCCTTTTGCCAAAAACCCCAAACCCAAGCAGCACAGAAGGGAGACTGCTCTGCCCAGCAAACCCCATGGCATCTGTCCCCTCCTCATCCCCTCCCTCCCTCCTGCTCGTGCTGCACTGAACACTGCTCAGCACAGAGCCAGCAGCAGGGACAGTAACCAGGGCGATAGAGCCACAAGGAAGAGCCTGCTGGAAATGCAGATTTTCCCCCAAATTTCCTGCACACAACACCCCAGAGGGGAGCAGTGCCAGAGGTGTGGGCACCCTGCAGGTGAGCAGCACCACAGGTGGCTCTGAGCTGCACAGGCAGGACCAGCAGTGAGCCCCAGGAGCCTCAGCGAGGCTCCAAAGGACACCCAGGTCTCATGAGCACTGGAACAGGTTGGATGGACACTGTTGAGAGCACTACAGGACGCCCATGAAGGTGCCCAGAGGTGCTGAGCACCCTGGCACAGCTCCTGACCTCTCAGCCACGTTGTCAGCACCGCCCTGGGTTCCCCAGGCTGGCATAAATGGGCAGCAGAACATCAGAGGCTTGCCAGGCTGCCACCCTGCTCCTGCTGAGAGCCCCAGGCCCTGGGCTTGGCCATCAAATGCTGCTTTTACTGCACCACAGCAGGGCTGGATGGGGAGAGAGGCTCCCAGGGCAGCTGAGCTGCCTTAGAGGAGGAAAGAGCCCCTGCCACCACGTCAGTGTGTCACAAACCTCCCGGGGCTGGATAAGGACCTGCTCCAGGAGAGGCATCGAACCAGTGCCAGGTGCCAGAGAGCAGCTCAGGGAGCTCCAGCCCCAGCCAGGGCTCCTCAGGCCTGCTCCAGGCACATCAAAGGGGAAAGGACCACGGAGCCCTTGTGTTTTATATTCTGCAAATCCATGGACTGAAAACCTTTGTACTTTATTGACCCACTTCACTAATCAAAATTAATTACTTCATATTTCACAGGATAACTTGGCATTATGCAAATACTCCAGCCATATGTGCTGCTGCAGTGCCGAGCTGAGCTGAGCTGAGGGGGCCGCAGTCCCCACCACTCCTGCAGGCTGCAGGGATTCCCCACCACAACACAACACAACACCCCAGGAGAGGACCAGGATAAAGTCAACAGGCAGGAGAGGCTCAGGGAGCTGGGACAGCTCCGTTTGTGCTCGGGTGTCCCGGCCAAGGACGTGGGGAACAAGGACAGGGGACACTGCTGGCTGAATGAGAATCGGCCTCGGCTGAAGAGCTGAAGATGAGAGAAGTGACAGCTCCAACAGCCACGAGCTCTTCCCACCAAGGACAGATCCAGACGTTACCTGCAAGGTTCTTTCTCTGATTAATAAAGAAGCAAAACCACTGCTCCCCTGCGCCCAGAGTGGGGCTGGGCACGGGCACCAGTGGGAGCAGCTGTCCCTGCAGTGACCGGGCCTGTCCGTGCTCCAGGGGCTCCCCTCGGGCGCGCAGCCCCGCAGCTCATCCTTGTTCTCCCCGGATCCCGGGGGCTTCCCCCGCTCCACGCGGCACCGACCCCCGGAGCTGCCCCGGCCGCTGCTCCCGCACCGCACCCGGGGCAGCCACAGCCCCCGGAGCCGGGCACGGACACCCGGGGGGCACCCACGGGGCACCCACGGCCCCGCACCGGCAGCCGCAGGCACCGGTGCGTGCAGAGCCCGCACACAGCCGCGCGCGCACCACAGCCCGCACACACACGCACACGCACACCCCGCACACTCATTCCCCGCAGCCCCTCCCCGCACAGTCTCCTCTGCCCACGCGCCGCCCACGCGCGCTCCCGCCCACGGACACACGGACACAGGGACACAGACGGACACACGGACACACGGACACACACGGACACACACGGACACACACGGACACACGGGCGCGCTCTCACGCTCCCCGAGCCAGCCCCGCACGCTCTCGCACTCACTCCCGCCGCGCTCCCACGCGGGCTCCCCCGCCCGGGCCGGGATTCCGCGCTCCGTGACGCCCCGCGCCGCCCCGCCCGGCCGCCATAAAAGCGGCGGCGCCGCAGCGGAGCCGGAGCCGGCCCGGAGCGAGCGGAGCCGAGCGGAGCCATGGCCGCGGGGCCGCCCGGCAGCCGCCGCCGCCTCCTGCCGCTGCTGCTGCTGCTGCTGGGGCCGGCGCTGGGGCCGGCGCTCGGCCAGGGCCTGGGGCAGACGCGCTTCATCTGCACCTCGGTGCCGCTGGACGGGGACGTGTGCGCCGCCTCGGCGCTGGGCACCGGCTCGGCCGAGGAGCTGAAGGGCACCGTGCTGCAGCTGCGGGAGACGGTGCTGCAGCAGAAGGAAACCATCATGAACCAGAAGGAGACGATCCGCGAGCTCACGGCCAAGCTGGGCCGCTGCGAGAGCCAGAGCGTGCTGGAGCTGCCCGGAGAGGGAAAGGGCAGGAAGGGCTTTTCCAAGAACACCATGGGCGACCTGTCGCGGCCGGCCGCCGCCGAGACCCTCAGCCAGCTGGGGCAGACGCTGCAGTCGCTGAAAACCCGGCTGGAGAACCTGGAGGTACGCGAGGAGAGCCGGGGAGCCGCACAGCCGGGCGCCGGGAGACACGGGGAGCGGGGCAGCCGCGCATCCCAGCGCGGGGAGCGCGGAGCCGGGCACCGGGCAGCCCGCGGGGCCGGGCACCGGGCAGCCCGCGGGGCCGGGCAGCGGGAGCCGCCTCCCGGTGGTAACAGCCCGCTCCTCTGCTCGCCCCTTGCAGCAGTTCAGCAGGATGAACTCCTCCAGCCAGACCAACAACCTGAAGGACATCCTGCAGAACAAGATCGATGACCTGGAGAAGCAGGTGCTGTCGCGGGTGAACAGCCTGGAGGAGGGCAAGATCAGCCCCCGCAACGAGTCCGAGGAGCGCGGCAAGATCGAGAGCACCCTCACCTCGCTGCACCAGCGCATCAGCGACCTGGAGAAAGGTACCGGGTGCTGCCCACCCCCGGGACTCCCGGGCCGGCTCCCGGAGCTCCCCCGCCGCCGCGGACCGGGCGCTGCCGCACGATGCGGAGCCGCTCCCGCGGGCGGATCTGCCGAGCCCGTCCCGTTGCCCTCCCCGGGAGCGGTCCCTCTCCCCCAGCTTGCCTTTCCCCGTGGCAGGGGTCGGGACTGGCCGGTCGTTGAGGTCCCTCCCTGCCCAAACCCTCGCTCGGTGGCTCCCGAGGCGGCCGGTGCCCGCGGGCTCGGTACCGGGGATGCTCCGGGCGCTGCCCGCCCCGGGGATTAGGGAGCCGCGCGGCGCCGGAGGGATTTGCTCCTCGCTGCCATCTCAAGGCCCGTTACATAACGGGGTGGGGAGGGGGGGAACCCCCAAAGGGGCGGAAAGGGGGCCCGGCAGGAGCCCACCGCCCCCGCGCTCCCGCAGGCCAGAAGGACAACCGGCCCCCGGACAGGTTCCAGCTCACCTTCCCCCTCCGCACCAACTACATGTACGCCAAGGTGAAGAAGAGCCTGCCCGAGATGTACGCCTTCAGCATCTGCATGTGGATCAAATCCAGCGCCTCTCCCGGCATGGGCACCCCCTTCTCCTACGCCGTGCCCGGGCAGGCCAACGAGCTGGTGCTCATCGAGTGGGGCAACAACCCCATGGAGATCCTCATCAACGACAAGGTAGGGCCCCGGGCCGCGGGGAGGGCGCTGGGCTGGGGGGGCGTGGGGGGGGACCCCCGTGGGTACCACCCCGACCCGCTGCCCGCAGGTGGCCAAGCTGCCCTTCGCCATCAACGACGGCAAGTGGCACCACATCTGCGTCACCTGGACCACGCGGGACGGCGTGTGGGAAGCCTACCAGGACGGCACGCAGACGGGCAACGGCGAGAACCTGGCCCCCTACCACCCCATCAAGCCGCAGGGCGTGCTGGTGCTGGGCCAGGAGCAGGTAAGGGCCGGGGCGGCCGCGGGTCCCCGCTCGCCGGTGCCCCCGGGGGGACGGACGGGCCCGGGGGTGCCCCGCTGACCGCAGCCCTTCCGCAGGACACGCTGGGCGGCGGCTTCGACGCCACGCAGGCTTTCGTGGGGGAGCTGGCCCACTTCAACGTGTGGGACCGCAAGCTGAGCCCGGGGGAGGTGTACGGCCTGGCCACCTGCAGCTCCAAGGCGCTCGCCGGCAACGTCATCGCCTGGGCCGAGGCCAACATCGACATCTACGGCGGGGCCACCAAGTGGACTTTCGAGGCCTGCCGCCAGCTCAACTAGGGCCACGGACAAGCGAGAGAAACCTCCTCAGCGGGTTCTTTTATTTCTTTATTTTTTTCCTCCTTGTTTTGCGCAAAAACGACCGAGAACGAAGCCACCCGACTTGTCCCGGGAGCAGGGATGCCCCGGCAGCGGGGCGCCCGCCCCCGGAGCCCCACGACCCTCCGGTTTCTGTCTTGCCAACGTCCTTCAACGCCTGCGTGCCTTGGCCTGGCGCGGCTGCGCCCCCCCGCCGCCCCCCGGCCCGGCCCCCGCTTCGCCGCCGCTTCCCTCGGGCACCGGCGCCTGAAAAGGCTGCGGGGCCCGGCCCGGAGCCCCCTCGGGGCTCCTCTCTCTGTCCAGCCTGACCCCCGGGAGGCTGCTGCCCCCAGAGCTGGGGGAGAGCTCTAACATCCCCCCCTCCCCAGCTGCGCTCCCACCCGGGACCCCGAGTGGGGCGACCCCTCCGCCGCAGCCCCGGGAGGAGCCGCCCCCTGCCCCGGAGCCCCGCGCCCCTCCCGGCCGGCGCTGCTGCCGAGCACCACAGCCATAGCCCCGGGCTGCGGCGGGCACCGGGGCGGGACCCCCGCGGGACCCCCCGGCCCCGCTCCCCGGCCTGCCGCACTCAGGTACCCCCGGCCCCGCCGCCTGCAGCCCCCCGAGGCTCCTACGCGCCGTAGCTGGTGACAAAAGCCTTTACCGTCCCCTCCAGCCCAGCTCCCACTGACAGGTCTGAAGCCTTTCTGCTTTTGATAATACACTCTCTTGTTTCTCTTACTGTAAAGGGAAGTTTATTACCAATTTAAAAAAGGGTATTTTTATGAAGATAAAAAAAAATTATATATAGAATTATCAGCGCTCCCTGAGGAAAAAAAAAAGTGCTTTGAGATTCTGCAGGATAAAAAGAGATAAAGAAGCGTATTTTGAGATAACAGATGCATTTTGTATGGTTTCCTTTTCTAAACTCCTGGTTTGTACTACAGATTGCAGAAATCACTCCCCAGCCCCCCTCCTGCCCCCCCAGGGCAGCCCTGGGCGGCAGCGGAGGATGAGGCAGAGAATTCACCCGGGGCTCCAGAGCCTCACGACCAACTCCAAAGATGCGGCAAAGACACGGGCGGAGCGGAGGGGGCGGCGCGGGCCCGGGAGCTGCCCCGGCCGGGGCTCGGAGCTCGGAGCCCGCCCCGCC
Organism: Camarhynchus parvulus; assembly: GCF_901933205.1. Taxonomy (NCBI): domain Eukaryota; kingdom Metazoa; phylum Chordata; class Aves; order Passeriformes; family Thraupidae; genus Camarhynchus; species Camarhynchus parvulus. Next base: position 5,303,871 of record NC_044588.1, read on the forward strand.
TCGGCTGCCCCGCGGGGCCGGCGCAGGCAGCAGCACCCCCGGAGCGAGACCCCGCGCACGGCTCAGGGCAGCGGAGCCTCAGCCGTGCTCCTGGTGCGAGAAAAAACACCCCGAACCATCGAGAGTTAATTTCAGTTCCTCCCAAGCCCCCGTTCACATCGGCGAGCACAGGCACAACCTGCTGAGAGCAACAGCGAGACCACGGCACGGGTTTCACCTCCAGCCCCAGGTGCGTTGGATTTGCCAAAAAAACACGAAAGGGTGTGATGTCAACGCAGTGTACATAGTGTACAGTAGGGGAGAGAATCGATGTATCTTAATTTGTCATTATTTTGCTAACCAAAGCTGTACATTTTTCCTACTCCTGGCTCTGTCTCCTTTGGGATTTGAAGGGGTTCTGACACCCCGTGCATCCGGCCCGCATCGGCAGTTCTGACAATGCACTGTTTCTACGGATTCTCATGCTTTTTCCATTTTATTGCTGGGATTACATGAATTGTTGACTTTATTTTTACACAATAAAGCGTGAAGAAAGACACCGGCTTCTCTCACATGTGTCTGTTCCCTGAGCAGCCAGTGCTCAGCGGCTTGTCTTTTTCCACAGGAAGGTTTTGTGCCTGCATGAAGCAGAGATTTCTGCCCAGCTCCTCTCGGAGCTGGCTCAGGCACTCCCCGAGCCTCTGTGCCAGGCTGTCTCCTTCTCCTGTGCCCTCACACCACGTCTTTCCCTGCTTTATGTAACACCGCACACTAACCGATGTATTTTCCCCTCAAGCCGCTGTCTGGGAGCTCCCTGTGGGCCCTGCCAGGCTGGTGCGGGGACAGTGGCACCCCGGGGCTCTGCAGGAGCTGCTCCCGGCGTGGGCACCGCGACAAACCCCGGCTGCCTCCGCTCCCTCGGGAGCCGGGCTGGGCTCCAGCCGCAGTTCCTGGAATGCAGCGCTCCCGGGGGAATCTCAGCTGCGGCTGAGGCCACCCGTGTGCCACAGACGGGGACAGGCAGCGCAGTGTCCCCAGCACTGTCCCCGAGAGCTGCAGCCTCCCCCCGACCCACACGAATCACATCAAAGGTACAGGGAGGAAAATCACCATGTGTTCGTGTAGCCAGCCCAAAGGATCTCCCACACAGCCCCCCGAAACAACCCCATCCTGCTGCAGACGGGGACGGAATGGGGTGGATCCAGCCCGGGGCTCTGCCTGGGGCACGGCAGGACACGGGGACAGCGGCGGGGACACGGGGACAGAAACAGGGACTTGGGGACAGCGGCAGGGACATGGAGACAGCCCCGAGGGACACAGCTGGGGGAGCTCAGCAGAGCCCTCGCTGCTGCCACGGCTGGGGACAGCGACCCTCAGCTCCCCGGGCTGGGGTGGCCACAGGGAAGGTCACAGCAGTGGCCATGGGCAAGGTCACAGCAGTGACCACGGGAAGGGTCACTTTCACACCAAAGGCCACAGACAGGGCCAGAGTGACAAGTGCTGGGCACCCTGGGGAAGGGACAGCCGGCACCAGGAATCTGCTGGGGGCAAGAGGAAAGGTGAGACACAGGGGAAAGGTGAGACACGGGAAAGGTGAGACACCAGAGCTGTTTCAGGGCACTTCACTGAGCCCACGGGGACAGCCGAGTGTGATGTGCCACCCGCCCCTCACCCACAGTCAGAGAGGAGGCAGGGGACAGCCATGGCTGAGGGGACAAGGCAGGGTGGGCAGCGGGCACAGGGGGCGCTGAGGGGGTGCTGAGGAGGACGGTGCCACCACGAGCTCCCCTTGCCCGGTTCCCCAGATCCCCCCAAGTGCAGGAGGGATTCAGAGCAGGGTCTCCCAGGCTCGCCAAGGCTCCCGGGCCCCGGAGGAGCTCGGCCCTGGCTGGCACCATCCCCCCCTGCCCCCAAGGGCTGCTCCAAGGAAGGGGCTGGTGGGTCCCATGGCACTGGGAGCAGCCACATCCTCACCAGGAGATGCCATTTGTACCCAGGGGAGGGTGGCAGCTCCTGCCTCCCTCTCAGCCCCCAGCCCTTAGCAGGGCCTTGGCCCTGGGGTGATACCACAGCCACCTCGGCCCTTCCCGTGCCCAGGGGGATCCCAGCACCCACCCTCTGCTGCGGGACAGGGAACGATCCAGCCCCGGGCAGAGGCTGTGCTGCCCTGCAGTCTGAGCTGCAATAACAGAACCACCCAAACAGACGGGTTTGGCTTCTCCTGGGGTACCTGGCGAACGCTGCTGAGGTGGAACTGGGGCTGTGCCCCAGCCCGAGGCCGTGCAGGGCCGGGCTGGGCAGGGGAGGATGGGATGGGATCCATGGGATGGGATCCATGGGATGGGATGGCCATGGGGATGGAGGCTGAGGGAGCCGCAGGAGCTCCCGCACTCAGCAGGTAACAAAGCCCTGCTCATTGCCCCCGGGCTTCCCAGGGCTGCGAGGGGCCCTCGAGCTGCTCTTAGCCCCGCAAACCCTGCCGGTATCGATGGGTGCACTCAGCTCAGGCAGCGAGAGGCAGAGCAGCCCCGGGCAGGGCCATCCCTGTCCCTGCCGCAGCTCCAGGCACGGCCCGCAGCGGTGCCAGCTCCTGCGGGAGGGAGGGCAGGAGGGAGGGAGGATCCTGGCAGCGGCGAGGAGCAGCCCGGCCCATCAATCTCACACCGTCCTGACACCTCCCGCTGCACCAGGAGCCGCGGCCCGGGTTTGGTGGCAGCCGCTCTGCGGTGACAGCCAGCCCCGAGCTGGGATCTGGGAGCGCTTCCCGCCCCGAGCACTAAATCCAGCAGCTTTTAGAGCAGATGGAGATCTTGGGCTGCGTGAGGACAGGCCCAGGACCCGGGAGATGGCTCACAAATACCGCCGGGGGCGAGGGCCAGTCCTCAAGGGCAGGAGCGGCTGGGATTTACAGCTCTGCTCCGGCTGCTCTGCAGGCACATGGCGGGGAACGCCGGGCCGGGCTCTCTGCAGCCTCCTCTGCTCCCAGCGCTCCCACAGCTCCTCCGGGGCTCCCAGGGGTGACAGGAGGCGATGGGGAGAGCAAACCTGAAATACGCTGCGTTTTACAGCGAAACACCCCCGAAAAAAGGAGCCAGCGTGTCCTGGAACGGCCTTTCCCACCTCCCTGCGCGCACGGGAGCGCCCGGGGCCGCCTGCGAGCGGAGCTGCCTGCGGCACCGGGACCGGCAGCGTCCCCGAGCATCATCGCCAGCATCACCGCGCAGCCCGCGGCGGGCCCGGCACTTAATAAATGCCGATGTTGGATTAATTAGCAGGGAATGTGTCACGGCGCGCCGGCTGAGGGAGCACATGGCTGCAGGAGCCCCGGATTAAAAATGCATCAGGCAGGGAACGAGGGACAGCCCCGACAGCCAGGGGGGCTCAGCTCCCCGCACGGGCACGGCTGGGCCGGGGAAACCACAGCAACGCCGGGCACGTGGCTGCAGAAACCGCTGTGCCTGCGCTCCCAGCCCAGCTGATGGGGGATGGACATCCCCTCCTCCCTAGCGGAGCTGATGGGGTGTCAGACATCCCCTCCTCCCCAGCACGGAGCCCATGGGGGGTCAGACATCCCCTCCTCCCCAGCACGGAGCCCATGGGGGTCAGACATCCCCTCCTCCCCAGCACGGAGCCTATGGGGGTCAGACATCCCCTCCTCGCCAGCACGGAGCCTATGGGGGTCAGACATCCCCTCCTCGCCAGCACGGAGCCCATGGGGGGTCAGACATCCCCTCCTCCCAGCACGGAGCCCAAGGGGGGTCAGACATCCCCTCCTCGCCAGCCGGGGCCGGGAGCAGCAGCATCCCAGGGGGATCCCGGCCCCGGGGCTCGGCAGCAGCTCCAGCGTGAGCTCCCCGAGCCGGCTCTGGGCACCACGGGGAGGGTCCCGGCTCCCAGAGACCACCCGAGGCTGCCCAGGGACACCGAGGGGCTCCAAGGAGCCGCCCTCAGGCTGGCACGGGAGGAGGAGGAGGGCAGGGGCGTGGGCAGCAAACACTGCAGCCGGGCAGGGCTGGGGACATCCCGGCTCGGGGAGGATGAGGATGGCTCCGTACGTGAGAGGGCGGGGGCAGCGGGGCCAAACCCTGCCAGGGCCGAGCCCGGGGCTCCGCGGGCAGCTGGACACGGCCCCGGGCACCGAGTCAAGGCCGACAGAGCGTTCCGGTCACAGGCGTGAGTCACGGGCTGCGACAGCGGCCCTCAAATGCCACCCGGGAGCCTTTGCTGGCAGAGCACCGGTTCCTGCACCCCGAGGCACTGCCCGGGCACAGCCGGGGAGCGGTTTCCTCGAGCTCTCCTCCCTCCGGAGAGCACAACCAGGACCGGCCGGGGCCGCACGAAGCGGCACTTCCAGAGCCAGCGCTGCTTTCCACAGCCCGCAGCCTCCTCACGGGGCTGCTCCCCCAGCCAGGCTGAGTCCGGGCACCAGGACTCCCCATCCCTCCCAGCTGCAGGAACACGGGGCTGCCCCCGGTTCTGCCTTCTCAGAATCTTCACAGCCTTTTCCCGGGCTCCTCCTCTTGCGATTTTCCCAGCTGCTGTCAAACGTCACCTCGGCAGCTGCTGCCTCCATCCTTCCTATTCATCCCGGCGGATTATGGAGGGGCTGGGATCTCAGACTCCACCGAGGAGCTGTGGGCGGATCCTCCTCTGGCTGGGGGTCCCGTGAGGGGTCCCGAGGGGTCCACAGAAGGGAATAACAGCCCATGTCCCACCGGAGGGTCCCCAGCGAGCCCCGCTCCGCCCTGGGACAGCCCGTGGGTGCGCACGGAGCAGAGGCAGACTCTGTCTTCCAAAACTGATTAAAAATAGATGCAGCATCAAACTAATTATGGAGATTAATTAGCATTCGTGGAGCAGAGTGAGCACAGGACGGGGCACACGGGGAGGAGTGGGTGGTGCAGCGGGGTCCGAGCCCACCCTGTGTTACCCCGGAACCCCCAGTGCCCCGGCGCTCCCCAGGACTGGTGGAGCACATCTGGGGGGTCCCCAGGCCCCCACATGCCCCCGTGTCAGCAACAGATGCCAAACCGCACAGCGCTGCTGAAATGAGGTCAGCGATCGCCTGCGGCGCGTTGGAGCATCGCTCGTCCTGCCGAGGCTGCGGGGCGAGGGGCCCAGGGCAGCCCCGCTCCCCGGGCCGGCGGCAGCCGGGGCAGGAGCGATGGAGAGCTCTGGAGCAGCCCGAGCAGGGCTGCAGGGTCAGCGCTTGTGGAAGCTGGGAATGACAGAACCCCGAGCACCCACACTGGAACCTGCCCCCCAACACCCGGTGGGGCGGGACAACCCCACAGGGCCACGGAGGCGCTGATTTATTCCTTCTGGAAAGCGGAGCAGGACCCCAGGTGCCCCCAGTGCTGGTGCCCCCCCGCTCACACCTCTCTAGCCCCCCAAAGCCTCCCCGTGCCCGGGCACCGGGCGGTTTCGGGCACCGATGTTGGATTTGGGATGGGCTGTGCTCCACTGCTGGCCTCCCTTCTGCTCCCTGCCCAGCCCCCGTGTGTTGGGCCATCGAAATTCATGAGCTCTGTGGAAAGGCTGGGACAGGAGCCCCGGGCCGGTGGATCACGGCGATCCAGGGCTGCCCGGGACCCCCAGCCCCGCCTGCCTCGCACTGCCGACACCCAGGGCCCTTCCCCAGGGCTGGGGCAGGGGCAGCGCCCCCGGCACCTCCTGCTGCAGCGCTGCTGCCCTTCCCAACCCGGCCTCGGGAGCAGCTCCTGCTGCCTCCCTCTCTCCCCTCGCCCCTCCCGGCGCAGTTTGGCAGAGCCCGGGCGGGAAGATGGGGAAAGGAAAGGAAAGGAGCCTATTTCCAGCCATGGATGGAATGTGGAATTCATCCACCTGCGGTCGGAGGCGTCAGGAGGCTCGGGGCGGCCGCAGGGACCGCACAGACCTGCCTGACCGGGGGGTTCGGGGGGGCTCGACTCAGAGGTGGCACCAGGAGGGGCCGGGATGTTGTCCCCAAGGGACGGGGATGTCCCCAATGGACGGGGATGTCCCGCGGGTGGGGCAGAGCCCGGCTGCAGTCCTGCCCTGCCTCGGCAGTTCAGGCACGAGCGAGAACCACATCGAACTAATTGGATCCCAGTTTACCGCAAACAAAGAGAAGGCAGGTGACATTTACCTAGCGGAGTAATTGATATCCGAGTAATTTGTCGGAGTAACCTCATTACACGCCAGCTGGATTTCCACACCCTCCCAATCCCACTCATTACAAACAAGGTTTGTGTGTTAATCGGAGCGCTTTAATCACGGCGCTGCCCACCATCCCTCCGGCAAGCTACAAAGCCGCCAGATTTATCACAGACTCTAAACACTCTCCCAAGGATCGCTGGGGATTTTAGAGCAGGCAGCGCTGCTCCACGGGAAAACAGCGGGTATTTATCCCTGGAGCGATGCGCGGGGCAGAGCCGGTTCTGGCACCACCTCTCCTCCCTTCCCGCAGGCTGTCCCTCCATCCGCGGCCCGGCTGATCGCCTCCTCCTCCTCCTCCTCCTCCCCACACAGGCAGGAGCTGTTCCCTCGCCAGACACGCGGCTCCAGTCACAACACGAGCCGGGAGCCGCTCGGCGGAGCCTCCCACGCGGGGAGCGCGGCGCTCCCGGAGCCCCAGGAACGGAGAGAGCCCCGGCCCCGCGCGGGAGCTGCGGGGAGCCCCACGAACCGAGCCCCACGAACCGAGCCCCGGCTCCGAGATGGAGCTGCGGGCATCCCCACGAACCGAGCCCCACGAACCGAGCCCCGGCTCCGGGATGGAGCTGCGGGCATCCCCACGAACCGAGCCCCACGAACCGAGCCCCGGCCCCGCGCTGGAGCTGCGGGCAGCCCCACGAACCGAGCCCCACGAACCGAGCCCCGGCTCCGAGATGGAGCTGCGGGCAGCCCGGCGCTCTCGGAGCACAGCCCCGCAGCAGTCTGAATTGCTGCTACCATAGTCCAGAGTAAGGAAGCAAAGAGGATCTTTGCACAATAACTACAGATGCTTTGTTCAGCGGCACGGTGAGATGGTCGGGTCCCAGCACCCACACACAGAGGGTCTCGCTTTCTCTCTATGGGGCCTGGGGGAGGACCCTGGTCCCGGGGCCAAACAGGGAATAGGGAAGGTGTGGCTCAGGAACAGACATAGGAACGGGGGAAGGAGCCCATGGGGTCTAACAGCTTTCTGAGGGAAGCTCCTTGTGTCTCCCTAGAGCAGGGGATGCCCCCAGGGTGTCCGCACAGCCCCACGAGCAGAGCCCGGCTCCGAGCAGTGACCAGCTGGGCTGCACAGGCACAGGCACGTCGTGCCAGGCAGGCGGGCCAAGAAAAGCAGGAGAAAGCGTGTTCCTAAGGAAACATCCTGCACCGAGCCCCCGAGGCGGGAACCAGCCCAGGAATTAATCACGGGCTGCCTCCATAGCCTCGCTTCGTGGTTTCAAAGCTGATCCGGCTGCCGGGGTGGGGACAAAGCGCTCCCAGCGTGTCCCCATGGACGGACCCAGCTCATGGGGGACCCCCAGAGCATCCGTGGGTGCACCCCCGAGAGCAGCCACCCCCTGCACCTCTGCTCTGCCCCCTCCTCCTGCAGCCCCGGGGTCTCAGGGCCGGCTCTGCTCAGCATCAGCGGCTCCTTGGCTACCAAAACTCCACCCAGCAGCCCAAGAGGGGCAGGGAGCAGCTTCCAGCCCCCCAACAGCAGAGATCTGTCGCCCCATGGATTTGCTGCCTTGCTTTGGGCTGAGCCCTGCACAAGCTGCTCCATCGCCCTAATGACACAGCTCATAATCATCTCATTTGCTATTAATTTGCTTGTCAAGAGAAATTCCACTCATTTGCTTTTAATTAATGGGGCCTTAAAATAAAGCCGGGGGGGCTGGCGGGGCGCTGGTGAGAGGATCAGGGAGGATCAACCAACACCAACAACGAGAAGAGCAGTTGGGGAGAGAACTATTTATAGGACAAAAGGAAGGGGAAAATTAAAAAAAAAGGACAAAAGGACAAAAAAAAAAAAGGAACCAAAAGCCCTGCAAGGGAGCGATGACGTTCCCCAGCTCCCTCTGCTCACCCGGAGCCACCACATCCAAGAGGCCTCAGCTGCCACGGGAGGGAGGGAGCAGCACTAAAACCGCCCATTTAGAGCCCAAAGCTGGGGAATGCTCGGAGACCCAGGGGACACAGCTGCCCCTGACAGCGCCACAAACACCAAAGGCTCCAGGAATGGGGGGAGAGAGGGGCTCAGCTGCTGGGCACATCTCCACAGCCAGGGCATGCACCCCGAGCTGCAGCTGGACCTGGTTTGGGGAACCAGGAGGGAAAGAGCCCCTCCTAAACCCTCCCAACCGAGCCAAAGGGAATGGGGGGCAGGGAGGGGGGAAATCCCAGTGAAACACTTCCCCCGTGCTCGGCAGGAGCGTCCCAAAATGCAAACCCTGAGTCACAGGAGCTCAGACTGCACAGGCAGCACCTACACTGCCACAGGCTCCAGACACGGAGGTGGGAGCTCATCCCACCCAGCCTCAGGCACCTGGCACGGAGCTGCTCAGCCAGACCTCCTCAGAAACCACGGCACAAACGGAACTGCATCCTAAAGCAGCTCCTCTCCCTCTCCTGGGACCAGGACAAACAAGGCAGGTGCGGGGATCCTCCTTGCTGCTCTCCAGGATACAACAGGGGGAGCAGATCCAGAGAATCTGCAGCAGAGCCATTCAGCACCTGGGAGTCGGGAATCCAAGCCCAAAGCAGTTCTGCCCCGGTTTGCCGTCCCTGGGCAGCCCCAGCCCCACAGCTCGTTCCCCAGCACCGAGCCCTGAGGCGCCTCCACCCAGCCAGCCCCAGGTGGAAATGGTGAGAGAAAACCCCCTGGTGATAACAGGAGGATTTACAACCAGTCAGAATAACCATTCTCTGATTCCCAGCATCTTCACACCCAGAAAAGCCAATTTCCAGCAAACAGCGAGTTAAAAAAGACAAGCCACGTTCGAGTTTATTTCGAAGGACACTCAAGCTCCAGTCTCTGAGTTTCTGTTAAGAGGTTTCAAGCATTACAAAGCGATTTTCCCTTCCCAGGGTTATAAACCAATTAGATAAAGACCAAGTTAATCCCTTATTGTGTCCAAAGAGCCACAAGCAGACACCAAACACAGAGATTAGTCCCTTCCTTTAGGAAGGACTAAACTGCCACGTTTGGGCAGCTGGGAGAGCATCCCAAAGCCCAAAGGCAGAGCACAGAGCTCCAGCAGGGCTGCACGGGGCTGCCGGGACTCTGCAGCACCATCCCCTCCCAAAGCCTCCCCAGCGACTCACCCAGAGTCACCGGAGCTTACCTGGGCTCGGGAGGAGGAGTTCAGAGCCTCACCAGAGGGAACCTGGGGCAGTGATGCAGAGCTGGGGTTTATGCTGGTTTTTTTTTATTATTTTTTCACCTGATTTTCCCTCACCCCCCAGGCAGAGGCAGCTGGGGGGGCTCAGGCCAGCCAAGGACAGCAGCGTCCCCTGCCCTGCATCCCTCACAGGCTGAGCACACAGACCCTCCATGGATCACAACACCCAGATCCCAGCAGGAGCACCCGGAGACAGACCCTGAGCAGCCACAGCCTCACATTCCTGTCTGAGCTGGGCTCAATTCCTCCCCTGACCGGCCCACCCCAAAGCTCCCATTGTCAAATACCAACCAGAAGCACACAAAAAGCCACCAACAGATGAGGGATTAAACCCACAGACATTAAACATGAGATGAAAGGCAGACACTCACCAGGGCAGGAGAGGCCACAGCCCCACACTCTGAAGGTTCCCCTGCTCTGCCAGGGACATCCTGGAGGAGCTGCTCCCCTCAGAGCCAAATGAGGAGCCTCATTCAGCACACCTGGGGTCAATGTGGAGGAGCCTCATTCAGCACACCTGGGCTCAACCTGCACTGGGAGTGCTGTCACCCACAATTTGGGATGAGCCAGGGATGACCCTGGGACCTCCCAGCACAGGCCAAATCAGAAACCCAGACGATTCCCCTGGTGTTCTGCCACGAGCTCTGGGAAGGAGCTGTCCCCTGCCCCTCGTGCCTGAATCTGTGACACGCTTTAGGACACTGTCCCCATGGCCAGAGAAGCCACTGGATTGTGTGGGGCTGGAATGAGGAATGAACTGATCCCTGCTGGCTGTGGCTGTCCCCACCCTGCTCCCTCAGGCCATGGCAGAGGAGGCTCTGTGTCCTTGCAGGGAGGGGACACGGCTGTCCCTGTGTCCCCTGCCACAGCCAGCACCAGGCACGAGCCCAGTGCTCCATCTGCCCCAGCCCTCAGGATCAGAGGAGCAGCTTCCTCTGTGGTTTTCCCTTGCAGGCTCTGTCCACCCACAGACAAACCCTGGTGGGAAGCAGCTCTGAGGGTTCCAGCAGAGGTGGCTCCTGTGCAGGGCTGGGAGCTGCAGCTTTGGCTTCTAAAACCTGTCAGAAAGGCTTTTGAGGGAAGTGCCCTTTCTAAAACCTGTCAGAAAGGCTTTTGAGGGAAGTGCCCTTTCTAAAACCTGTCAGAAAGGCTTTTGAGGGAAGTGCCCTTTCTAAAACCTGTCAGAAAGGCTTTTTTGGGAATGCCCTGCCAGTGCCTGTCCCCAGCACTGCCAGGACAGCCCCAGAGCTGCCCCTGTCGAGCCCAGGGTTTGTCACTTCCTCCCTTTCCCCACCTGGTTCAGACCCAACACAGCAGAGGCACAACGGGCTGGGCTTTGTCCTCCCCACCCAGAGCAGCTCCAAGACAGGAAAGAACAAATTTGTACAACAAATTTATGCAAAATGGAGGTTAAACAGCCCACATGGGCCTGACCTGAGCATCCCTCCCCACCCCCAGGAAAGCATCCTTCTTCCTCTTCAGGCTGGAGTCTTCACAGCCACACCAGGATCTCCCAGGGCACCTTCTGCTCCTGCTGCTCCTCAGAACAGTCAGGAACCACCTGCCAGGACCCCACACCTTGGGAGCAGCCTTGGTCCTGCAGGCTGGATGAGGGTTGAGGATGATTTGGGCACAGAAACTCTGGGCTCTGCTCCTCAGGTTGAGCTGGGGCTGGGCCAGATCTCCAGCCTGGGATTTGGGCACCTGAGCACTCTGTGTGCCAGGAATGACCTCCCCATGCTCCTCAGAGGGAGGGTTCCTCCCATCCTTTCCCCTGAGATGATCCTTCCTCCAGAAGAGCTGGGCAGTGGGGCTGCTGCTCCCCAGGGATGTGCAGGGGGAATGGGAGAGCCCAGGCTGCAGGGACAGGGGGAGCTGCTCCAAAAGCAGAGGGAAAGGAGGGCTCTCAGAGTGCCACAGAGTGTGGTGGGACACACAGGCTGGCTCTGCAGTGGCAGCCTCAGCAGCTCTGTAAATGAGCCCCTGCAGCTGCACAAGGACTCCAGTGAGGTGCTGCAAACTCACACGTGAGCTTTGCTTACACAAAGACTTTAACAGCACTCGAAAAGAACCCTGAGAAATTCACTGCAAGGATTCTCCCTGAGCAGTGGCTGGTGCTGTGCTGTGGGACACAGCCTGGCACAGCTGTCCCCAGGGTGGCACTGGGCTCCTGCACCCAGCAGGACCCAGCCTTGGTGCAGGACAGGACCAAGAGAAGAGAAGCTCTGCACTTTCTTCTGGCACCAGACTAATCCTCCGATTCATCCTCCTTTTTGCTGCAGGGATAAAAATGAGAAAGTAGGAAATAGTTTTACAAAAAGTAGAAGCCAACAGGCACAAACAACTGGCACTTGGTGAGCTTGAGCTCCTGCACCCCAGGGGCAGATTTAATCCTGAACTGACACCCACTGGCCTACCTTATGTAAGAGTGGGGGACTCTGACCCTCCCCAAGGCCTGGGGCCAAAAGCAGCTCCCTGTAGGTATTTCTGTCCCCCCTCAGGTCACACCTGTGGGCGTTAGGGCTTTGCTTATGAGCAGGGCTGAAAAAAGAGCAAATCCCTGCTGCCCTTCCCCAGCTCAGGACAGCGTGCGTGGCAACGTGGCCACAGGGAGCAGGAATCACCTTCTGCAGGCTGCACATGTCCTCACCTCCCACTGAGCTCACCCTGTTACCCTGCCTGTACCCTTAATGCCATTACTGCAGCTCATGCCACCAGCAGATGCCCTCTGCCCACACACCCACCTCTCTGGGCTGGCAGGCACAGCCTCCAGCCCCTCCACTGGAGCACAGGGCTGCCTCCGAAGGTACTCCCTGGACCTGATGTCAGCCTGGAACAAAACAGGAAAAGGAGTGAGCATGGGCTGAGCAGCCTGGCTGCTACCCCAGTGTGCCCATCCACCCTGCTGTCAGCACATCCCACCAGGAACACCGGGTGGCTCAGCAAGGAGAGCACCAGCCACCCCCCAGGAACTGTCAGAGAGTGCTGCTGGGCACTCACTGGGTGTGCCTGCCCCCACCCTGAGGGGCTTGCTCAGCCCTCCAGTGCTGCACGACACCAGCAGCAGACCCTTGATGCCACCACAAGCACATCCCGGGCTCCTGGACAACTTTGAGGCAGTTGATTTTTACAGTCCTTCAAAGTTTTTCCTCTTTTAGAAACTTCAGTGCCATTTCCGAGCAGCTGCTGTGCCCACCTCAAAGGCACAGTGTCTCTCCCCACCTACAAAGCAGGATGTGACCTTCCCAGCTGGAAAAGCTTCACAGTGTCTGGTGACGAGCTCAGAAACTGGGTTAACACATCCCTGGGGACTGTCCTTGAAGCAGTGCTGCTCTCCACCCCGTGCTGCTCCCCGGGAGCCTCTCGTGCAGCCCCCAGGCCCTTGGTGGAGGCTGTGCCTGCTGCTGGAACCTGCTCCACAACTGCAGAGCCTCCTGCCAGCTGAGAAGGAGAGAGTTACATAAGGGGTGGTTTGTTTGGGAGATTTTTTTCCCTCCTCTCTATAATTGGACAGTTTCATAACCAAACTGACAAATAACTTTGATCACTCTTCAGGATAAGCGATTACGTGATGGATTTTATAACCAGGGAAGGAGGCTGCTCAATGGTCCCCACGGGCACAGCAAGGAGCAGCAGGCACAGCTACCAACTATTTTTCTAGGGAAGAAAAACCCCAAGCACATTCTGCTGAGAACATCAGCTAGTGCTTGATGAGGTGGCAGTTCCCAGGCAGGGCTCACTCCTAGCACAGCACTGGAGTCAGCTTAAGGTGGTGATTAACCACAGGCTAATCAATAAGATGGATCACTGCCCAGCAATAATCCTCACAGATTTGGGCTATTTTCAGAGGGGATGAGTGCTGCCCGTGGAAATGCTGCTTTGCCTGTTACCTGAGGGGCCAGGGTGGTCCCTGGGCACAGCAGGCTTGGAAGGGGTGCCCCCAGAGGCACCAGTGACTGCTGCCCAGTCCCAGAGGAGAGGCTGCTGCCTTGTCTCATGCTCCTGAGGGCAAGTGTTCAGCGTTTCACAGAGGGTGACCTGCAGGCCTGCCCTTCCTGGTGGGCTGGAGCACCCCCAGGCTGTGCCAGCCCAACCCCCTGGGCACCCAGGGGCAGCTGAAGGAAGCAGCAAGTGAGCAGGAGGCTGGGCAGAACCTGACCCAGAGAGAGCAGAGCAGGCTCCTGGTGCAAGCCTGGCAGCTGCAGAGTGGGCACAGGGATCTGGGAATGAGCAGGGTGCACCAGGGAGGGCTCTCACCTCTGCCAGGAGCAAGGGCAGCTCTCTCAGCAGGGCCTGGGGCTGCTCCAGGGCCACTCAGGCTGTGCTGGTTGCTCTGGGATGGCAGCCCCATGCAGGGCCTCACCAGAAGCACAGCTCTGCTGGCTGGGCCTGGCACGTGGAACAAGGAGTGAGTGGGATGTAAATACTGATTGCAGGTGACAAGGGCAGCTCATCCCCCTGCTTCCTCCGAGATCTCACTTCTCTCATCTGCACCACAGCCAGCTCCTTGGCAGCACAGCCACGCTGTGGGCTGAATGCAAATGGAACCCTGCTGCTCCCTGCCTGGGTAATGTGCATTCCTGGGAAGCACCACATCCCCTGGAGCAGGAGCCTGAGCTCCCACAGCAGCTGCACTGCACATGCTGCCCTCACACAAACCCCAGGAGCTGTGCAAAGCTGAGCTCTCACAGACCATTTCATTTCCAGGCCTGCCAGAACTTCCAGACCAGCACCTGGTGATCCACAGGTCTTTCCTGACACTGGGAAATCTGTAAGCACTTCTCCTATCAGGTCTGCAGTTTCTGGAGATGTACCATGGCAAAAAGGCCACACCAGCCACCCATGGCAGGATTCTCCACAGCCTCCTACTTCCTAACCCCAGCTGCAGGTGCTCAGGAGCTGAGGCTTTCAGCCCTGCCTGTGCCAAGAGCTGTGGCAGTCACACACGGAGGAAGCAGAGCAGGGACAAGTCCCATGGACAGGTTTAAGTGTCCTCATCTCCTGCCATCCCTCTAGAGTAAACACACGCTGGATTTTTCATCTCTCTGTAAGAAAAGTGATAATAATTCATTCCATCACTCCAAGAAAAAGGTCACAGGGAACTGGAAGAGTCTCCGAACATGAGCAAATCCTGGAGATGGCTGGAAGGGAAATGAGGGTGATGAAAAGCTCCAAGACACCTTTCTGTTTCCAAAGGGAATGCTTCTCCCTTCCCTTTGAACACGCAGACTGCAGAGCTGGCTCGAGCTCTGCAGAGGCATCTGTCCCTGGCTGGAGCAGGTTACATAAGGAGCTCCAGCAGCCTCCTCCAGTCTGGCAGGTACTGGGGCTGAGACTGGGAACTGCAGCTCTGCTCTGGACACCCCAGGGCTTGCTCTGCTCCAAGGAGTTAAGACTTTGGGGTAGTTTATGAGCAGATCCCAGTTCCAGGGAACACTGCAGCTCTGGAGCAGCAGGGTCACCCAGCACTGCCCCCGGGGCTGCTCAGGTGGGCACACGCCTGATCCCCCCAGGCTGGCACAGCAGCGATGCCAAGGGGCTGTCCCAGGGCACTGCTAGGGACAGGGACACCCTGGGGTCACTCCTGGCTCTGGGCTGTGGAGCCACCAACAGCACAGTGACCTCAGGCACAAGGGAAGCACTGGCCAGGCCAGAAGTCCCAGAGACTTTGAGCTTCTCCAGAGCCTTTCCCCGAGTTGTGCTGCGATTGCAAACCAGCCAAGGCTGAGCCCCGGTGGCAGCTGCAGCCCGGTGACAGTGATGCAGTGCTGTCACCTGCTGGCTGCTGCCTCCGTGCGGCAGCGGGAGAGGCCCAGAGGAGCAGCACTGCGGCCGTGCTGGGCTCCAAGCACCCGGGAAAGCTGCACTGCCGGCTCCTGGGGATGAACAGCAGCATGGCAGGAGCTGCCTGCAGCGAGCAAGCAGGGCATCAGTCAGGGCAGGGCTGGCAATGCTGCCGGGCACTGCTCAGGACAACGGGCCTGGCAGGATCAGTGAGCACCACCAGGGGAACTGCCCAGCAGGAGGGGGCCCGGCACAGGAGGGGCAAAGGGAGGCTCTGAGCAGCCCAGGGCTCGGCAAACCCTGCCCCGGGGGTGCTGTACCTGCCCCAGGGGTGCCGTACCTCCCCGGGGTGCCGTACCTGCCCCAGGGGTGCCGTACCTGCCCCAGGGGGGCCGCACCTGCCCCAGGGGGGCCGTACCTGCCCCAGGGGGGCCGCACCTGCCCCAGGGGTGCTGTACCTGCCCCAGGGGTGCCGTACCTGCCCCAGGGGTGCTGTACCTGCCCCAGGGGTGCCGTACCTGCCCCAGGGGTGCCGTACCTCCCCGGGGTGCCGCACCTGCCCAAGGGTGCCGTACCTGCCCCAGGGGTGCCGCACCTGCCCCAGGGGGGCCGCACCTGCCCCAGGGGGGCCGTACCTGCCCCAGGGGGGCCGCACCTGCCCCAGGGGTGCCGTACCTGCCCCAGGGGTGCCGTACCTCCCCGGGGTGCCGTACCTGCCCCAGGGGTGCCGTACCTGCCCCAAGGGGGCTGTACCTGCCCCAGGGGTGCTGTACCTGCCCGAGGGGTGCTGTACCTGCCCGAGGGGTGCCGCACCTGCCCCGGGGGTGCCGTACCTGCCCGAGGGGTGCCGTACCTGCCCCGGGGGTGCCGTACCTGCCCCGGGGGTGCCGTACCTGCCCCAGGGGTGCCGTACCTGCCCGAGGGGGGCCGCACCTGCCCCGGGGTGGCTGTACCTGCCCGAGGGGGGCCGTACCTGCCCCAGGGGGGCCGCACCTGCCCCGGGGTGGCTGTACCTGCCCCGGGGGTGCTGTACCTGCCCCGGGGGTGCTGTACCTGCCCCAGGGGTGGCTGTACCTGCCCCGGGGGTGCTGTACCTGCCTGAGGGGTGCTGTACCTGCCCCAGGGGGGCCGTACCTGCCCGAGGGGTGCCGTACCTGCCCCAGGGGTGCCGTACCTGCCCCAGGGGGGCTGTACCTGCCCCAGGGGGGCCGTACCTGCCCCAAGGGGGCCGCACCTGCCCCGGGGGGGCCGTACCTGCCGGATGGGCTCCGGGATGCGGAAGCGGCAGCAGGCCCTGACCAGGGACACGGCCGTGCCCAGGCTCACCCGGTGCCCCACGGACACGTACAGGGGCCTGGAGCTGTTGCTGTGGCTCCGCAGCACCTGGGCAGCCAGAAAGGAGAGATCAGGCACTGGAGAGGCTCGTTTGAACACACACACACAGGGGCAGTGGAGCTGGGAGGCAGCTGGAGCCCTGGGGTGGGGTGGTGGCTCTGTGTTTGCAGCTCCCAGCCTTCCTGAACACCTTCCCCATCCCAATATCTCCTGTCTGTCCCCGTGGCCCTTCCCAGATGCCCGAGGCTGCTCTGGGATGCAGGAGCTGTGCCAGCCCAGGCTGACAGCACCCACAGGAAGAGTCTCCCAGCTGCCTGTTCCCGCTCTGCTCTGAATCAGCCGCTCCCAGCCCGATGCTGGGGAGCTGCCAGGGAACTGGCACCTCTCCCAGGCTGCAGCTCACCATCCGGGCTGCTGGAGCACCTCAGTGCCACAGCCACGGACGGGAATGCTCCCAGCACCCGAGCTGCCAGCTCCCTACAGCCACCTGAGCTCTCAGGAAGGGGCCAGCAGTGCCTGTTCACACCTGCAGGGCATCACTGAGACAGCCCCAAGGTGGAGAGGGACAAAGGGCCAAGTGACAGCTTACCATGCCCAGGACCTTCCCCGAGGTGCCTGTCAGTGGGAACGCCTCTCCTGACCTCTGCAGGGAACGAACCTAGGGATAAACACACACACATCAGCTCATTAGCACATCGTTGTAGGTGGCTGTCCAAATTCCCCTGGGATGTGAAAAAGCAGAATCAAATCCCAGCCTGGCCTAACCTGCTCCTTGTGCAGCTCATCCCTGACCAAGCCATCCACGTGCAGGAGGTTCTTGGCCACGCCAATGCATGGCAGGTCTGTCAGGACTCCGAGGTGACAGGCTATGCCAAATTCTGCCAACAAGGAGCCACTGTAGCTGCGGGACACCAGGGAACAGGAACGCCAAGGAGCAGCACAGGGCTCTCCAGGAACAGCCTACCTCTGGGATGGAGCAGGCCATTCCCATCCACCAGAAGCACCTGAAAAAGCCAAAGTAGAAATGTCATTTCCTGGGCACTGAGAGCACTCTGAGGAGCAAGCAGGGCTCTGGGGGAAGCAGGAATCTCTCTTGGTTCCTCAGTTCTCCCTGTAAGGCTCCTCCTGACTGCCTGACCCTGAAGCAGCAGCAGTGTGGGACTGGCAGTGCCCAGCACACACCATGGGCTCCCACTGCCACGGGAGGCCTGGCTGCTCCCAAATCCACATCCCTGCTCCCCAAGGAAAGGGAATGGATGCTCCAGCACAGCTCTGCCTGTGCCTCTCCCGCCCCAGCAGCTCGGGCTCCGGAGGGAGAACACCTTCCCTGGGATTCTGCAGCCCAGCCTGGGACAAGGGAAGCACAGCACACCTGAGGCTGGAGCTGGGGCTCCTCCTGCTGAAGTCTCTGCACGGCTTCCACCAGGACAGGCACCTCTCGGAAGGCCAAGAACCCGGCCACGTACGGGGCAGTGACGGGCACCATGCGGCAGTCCTGGTACAGCACCTGGGGCAGCCAGGGACACCCCCACTGTCCCAGGTGCTCCAAGCCGCGTCCAGCCTGGCCTGGGGCACTGCCAGGGATCCAGGGGCAGCCCCAGCTGCTCTGTGCCCCTGTGCCAGGGCCTGCCCACCCTCTCAGTGAGCATTCCTCCCCATATCCACCTCCCGCCGCCCCAGAGCCCCGGCCGGGTGGTACCTCGAGGTCCGGGTAGCTGAGCACGACCAGGGAGGCGCAGGCACGGCTCTCGTCCCCCTTGCTGTAGGACAGATCCACGCCTCCCACTCTGTGCAGCCCCGAGAACTGCGGCTCCTTCTGCCACGGCTCGGTGTCCTCCTCCAGCACGCTGGCCCTCAGCCGGGCCTGCTCCCTGCGGGCCGGCCGCGCTCACAGCGGGCCGCTCCCCGAGCCCCGTCCGGAACCGCGGGGAGCCCCAGACCCCAACCGGGGAGCCGCAAACCTCAACCGGGGAGCCCCACACCCCAACCGGGGAGCCCCACACCCCAACCGGGGCGCGGAGCACCAGCGGGTCGTGCCGACGGTGCCCGTGCCTTGTGGGGACGCCGTGCCGGGCAGCCCCGAGCCCCGTTAGCGCCCCCAGCCCCGGCCATGGCCGCAGCCCCGTTACTGCTCCCAGAGGCGCCGCCGGGCGGTCCCTGCCCGTCCCCCGTAACCGCTCCCAGCCCCAGCCCCGTTACCGCCGCCGGGCGGTTCCCGGGCCCTGTCCCAGCCCGATCCCCGTAACCGCTCCCAGCCCCGTTACCGCTCCCGGCGGCGCCGCCGGGCGGTTGCCGGGCCCTGTCCCAGCCCCAGCCCCGTTACCGCTCCCAGCCCCAGCCCCGTTACCGTTCCCAGCGGCGCCGCTGAGCGGGGGACGCGGCCATGGCGGCGCCGGGCCCGCCCGTCCCGCAGCGCCGCCGCTCCCCGGAAAGCGCGGCCGGGCGCGGCCGTTCCGGGCCGGCGGCACCGATGCCAGCCCCGATCGCGGAAGGAGCCGGGAGCAGCCGCGGGAGCTGAACGAGTTTATTTAAGGGGAGGGGAAGGGAGGGGAGAAGGCGGCCGGGCCGGGCCGAAGGCAGCGGAGCAGCCGCGGCCCTCAGGGCTCCCTGTGCGGGCCCCGCCGCAGCGCGGGCACCGGGCAGGAGCCGCCTCTGCAGCCAGCGCAGAAAGGCAGCCTGGAAAACATCAACCCTGCCCCGGCAGGACGGCAGCATGGCTTGTAAAAAAAGTCCTTCATGTTCCTCCGGTGGCTCTGGAGCTGTGGTGATCCAGGGTTCGCAGCAAGCTGCTGGGTCTGTTTCACCCTCCTCCTCCACGGCCACTCTTCACATCAGGTGTAAAAACAACAACAACCCCAAACCCAAAGAACAACCAACAAGCCCCAAACAAATGCCCAAAGAGTGGCAGAAGCCCTGACACGGTGTTGTGGCAGTCCCTGGCAGGGCTCTGTCCTAACTGTCCCTGTGCTCCCTCTTGAAGACAGCAGCTGCTTTCCAGGTACCAGCGGCATGAGACAGAAGAATCTCATCTGGGAATGTGTCTTCCAGCTCCGGAGCTAATTCAGAGTCTTTGTCTTCAAGGTAAGGCAAGAGTGATTCCTTCAGGCTGGAAGACAGAGCAGAGTGGCATTAACAGCTAAAAAAAAACCCCTCAAGTTCCACAATATGAGTGCACTGCACCACCTGAAATACTCGATATCCACAACTGAACAGATCTGTGTAGTGAGAAGGGTTAAGGAGCCAGGTGGAGGCACAGAGCCCAGTGAGGGCAGGCTGCAGGGCAGAGCTGAGCTCTGGGGCTGAGCTGTGCCTATCCCTGAAGGCTGGCCTTGAGCACCAGGAAGATTTTTTTCCAGCCTTAATGAGTTTGTGATTCTGTTATTATTTTATCCAAGTGCCTGCAGAAGTGCTGGTGTTTGTGCCCTGGCCAGCAGCTCCTGGAGTGTTCCAGCAGTGTCCCCAAGAGAGCCTGTGTGAGATGGAAGTGACACCTGCCAGAAATGGGTGTGGATATTCCAAGTGCTGCTGCCTGGGCTGTGTCCCCCAGGCCATGCATGTGCCAAGGGAGTGTTCCCACTGTGTGCATGCTCAGAGGCAGAGAAGCTTCACTTAACAACAACTGTGGTGGCTTTGGGCGTGCAACTCCTACCTCCAGGTGGGTTTGAATTCCTGCACAGCCTGGACACGTCTCAGCTTCAGGATGATCATTTCATGGAGTTCCTGCAGGAAGGTTTCCAGCCTGGAGTGGACCAGGAAGGTGTGCAGGAGCTTGGCAAGCTCTGGGGTGAGCTCTTCTTTGTAGTCTGGACTGACATCTGCAAAAGGATCCTGAAAATGCAGCGAGGGGAGAAAAAACCCAAAGACACATTTGAGCAGCTGCAGGCAGAGCAGGGCAGGGCAGAGGAGCTCACACAGAGGAGCTGGGGGTGCCATACCCTGCCGAGGCGCAGCAGCTGCTCGGATTTGTGGGCACACAGGAGCTGCCACAGGGCCATGCTGTGCCTGAGCTGGCACCGTCTGAGGGCCTGGAAGAGAAGGACAGCTGTGGATGTGAGGGGTGTCCTTGGAGCCCGTCCCAGCCGGCCCTGCCCAGGAGAGCCCAGCACAGAGCTCATCCAGCCCTCTCACCCTTCCCCAGCTGCCCTCAATAATCCAGTTTTTGACACCACAACAGGCAGAGGGAAAGTGAGAGGGCTCTGTCACACAGGCTGGATTTAGCATGAACCAGATTTTACCTCACAAGAGCCTGAGCTTTGCCCTCAGGACTCACCTGCAGCACGTGAGGGTTTGTCTGATCCCCCATCTGCAGAACTTGCTCAATGTACTCAGTGAGCAGCATGTCAGCGTTCTCGCCAGCCATGGCCAGGAAGCCCAGGGTGATCTCAGTGAGGGACAGGGCATCACACACATCACTGTAGGACTGCAGCTCCCCACTGATCATGTTCATCACAGAACTGGGCAGGGCACTCTGAAAACCACAAAGTCACAGTTGATATTGTTTTAGAGCCATTCCTTTTTCTGTTCCAATTGCTCAAGTCAAGGAAGACAAGAGAGCCCCAGATTTAGGAAACTGAAATGCTGAACTATTTCAGCATTTCCCTTCTCTTTGTAAATCCTGACTGACAGCACAAGGCCAGATTGCAGGCACCCAAGGCATGCTAAGAAATCAGCAGGCAAGCTTTGGATGGACAAGGCAAGGCACAGAAAACCCTTGGAAAAGCAGGGATTTCATGCTTGCCCTGGTTCCTGCAGAGCAGAAACCCACCTGCTCCAGCTTGTTCCTGACATCACTGAACAGCTGCTCGTAGTTCCGGTCATGTCTGTGCACCAGGGTGGGGATTCCCTGTCAGGAGAGAAACCCAAGGATATAAACCATGGAATGCTGCCCCCAGAGCCCTCCTGGCTGCACAGCCCTGCCCCTCCTACCGTCAGCGTGATCAGTGGCTTCCCCTGCAGGAACTTGCTGACAACTTGCTGCTGGATCCTCTCCAGATCAAAGTCCTGCAAGGTCTCCCCTCCCTTCTCCATGCTGTACTGGCAGTTGGACAGGATCAGAGGGAGCAGGTCCCTCTCCACCTCGTAACTGATCAGGTGCAGGTCGGCCACTTCCGAGGGGCTCACCAGGTACCTGCAGGGAGCAAAGGGCCCGTGCTCAGAGGGAGAGGCCTCTGGGGAGCAGGGCAAGCTGCCTGAGAGGGAGCAGGGGATGCAGCAGAGCCCAGGGAGCGGGGCAGCAGCACACCTGTCATCCTCCTTGGTGTGCCTGTGGACAGAGTGCACCAGGTCGTTGTGCAGCCCGATGAGGTAACTGGCCAGAGCTGTGGAGCACAGCCCCAGCCCCTGGCGCCGCGGCAGCAGCACCTCCAGCCTGCTGTCCAGGCTCAGCTCAGCATCACAGTAGCCTTTGGGCAGCTTGATTTCCCCTGCAATACAGACAGCAGTGTTTGAGGAGGCCCAGAGCCAGCCCAGGCTAGCCAGGGCAGGAGGAGGTACTGAGCTGAGAAAAGCCATGCACTCGGTGTTAGGGACAAGCACAGAAGGGAACAAGTTCAGGTGAGAAGAGAAACAAGTTCAGGTCAGAATACTACAACAGGGAAACAAATCCCTCCCCTTGTACCTACATTCTTAAAATTCAATGGCCAAGCCCAGCTTTGAGGCTATGCCTCAGCATCAGTGATGGGAGGAACCTGAAATCAGAAAGAGGAGCAGGGCTGGGAAAGAAGCTGCTCACCATTGGTGTCCAGGGAACTTCTCAGCTTGTTCCAGACAGACAGAAACACGTTCACTCTCCTCTCTAACAGGTTCCTCATCACATCTGAGAAACAACAAAAAGAAAAATCCATGAAACACCTATTCCTGGTGAAACTCTCCAATACAGGGATCTTCAGAGCACACCGCTGAACTCCAGGCAACTGCTCAAGAGACTAAACAGACACCAAACACCTTTCTAAAGGTATCAAATGGAGTCATTGGCTCAGTTTGTTACTTTTCCATTATTTCTGCTCCTGCATGACCTTTATGTACTTTTCCATAAGTACTTAAAAGCATCAGTAATTGTACTTAAAAACGATTGAAGGAGTTGCCACAAACTTCATGAAAGGAAGGGAAGAACATTCATTCCACTCTTTAGGCAAGCCCTGCTCTAGGGCTGAGCTTAAAATGCCCACAGAAGCACTGCTGCACTGCATAGAGCTCCCACCCCTCATAAAAAATCTCCTGTACTTAATTCCCTTCAAAGTCATCTGGTAACTTTTCCAACCCTATCCAAGTCTCGTTTGGGTGAGAGTTAAAAGGAAAAGGTGAGTTTCCCCTTCACTTTCAACTGCACAATCCAACACTTTCTGTATCATTAATTACAACTTTGGCAGTCTCCTCACCTGAGTGGGGTTCCCTGAGGAATTCCCTGATGGAGCAGTGTTTGATCTCTGCTGTGTTCTGGAATTGCCTCACCAAATCTCTCTGCAGAGCCAGAATCTCGGGTAGGAATTTCACCAGCCTCAGCTCATTTTCCTGGAAGAGGAAAAGGAGCCTGTGGGTAAGGCTGTGCTTGGACACACCAGTTGGGAATACTTTTATGGAATTACTTCTTAAATGTTTAAAAGACAACAATCTCTTCCGTGTTCATTCTCAAGATCATAGCAAGTACTGAGGTAATCCAAACGTGGTTTAGTCCTGGGTAGTGCCAGGCTCTTAGCCCTGTGCCAGCCCCACCTTCTGCAGGAACTTCCAGAGGAGAGGGACGGTGTCCTTGGCATTCTTCTGCTGCACAACGTGGCCCAGGTTCTCCACAGAAACCCTCCTGCGGCAGCTCCACATCTTGGAGTGGTGGACATGGCTGTCCCCTGGCAGCTGGGACAGGAATGCAGCTGGGTCCCCATACACTATCTTCACTATGGGGTTGGAGGAGATTCTTTCATCCTCTTGGATCTGGCGGTTCAACTTGAGAAGCTTTTTATCCAAATCCTGCATTAAAAGAATAATAAATTATTGGATATTGTGAAATACCTTCAGCTGAGCTAAGCCATTTCTGCTTTTCCAGCTATACAGACTCATCCCAGTCTCAGGTTCCCATTTCCCCAGGTAGAACAAAGGTGGCTAATCCTTAACCTGCAGCTGTGCCATGGATGGGCTGGCTTTAGGAATAGCCAGGTGAAAAGTGTAGCACAGATATTACAGCACATCAGATTTCCAGTGGAGTTTGAACTGCTCAGCTGCTGACTCTGTATAGCAGATTTCTCACCTCCAATTCAGGAACAATAATTGTGTCTGCAACAATTTCTTCCCATTTGTTTCTCTTCCCCTTGGTGGACAGAAACTCATCAAAGTGCACCAGCCCTGCAACAGGAATATTTCACCTCTTACATCTGCAATATCTCAGTGAAAAGAAAGCACAGATTCACAGGTGCTAGAAGTTAACTGAGTATCTTGGTCCAGCTGAAGAATGACATCCAAACATCACACAGTGATCCAGGTTTCAGGAGCTTCATGTGAATGATGGGGACATTTACACAACTCCTTCATAACCCCAGAAATCTTGAACAGGCTGTCCAAGGTCAGACCATGGTCAAGGACAGAGTGAAGCTTGCAATACTGACTGGTGCTGTCCCACACTCACAATATGGGCTATTTACACCGTAATGCCTCTGTGTCACAGTGACTCCAGAGCCCACCATGAACCCCCACCATGCCATCCCTCTTCTCCCAAAGAGCTTCTGGGAGTGACTGAGAGGCAGCACAGAACAGGGATTGCACAACAAGCTGCTGTGCTGGGAGAGCAGCCCTGCTCAGGAGCTGCAAGCTCTGCCCATCTGTCATGACACTGTTTTGTCAATAATTCATTTTCAGAGCTATTGACTGCACCAAGCCTTGCAAACCCCATGTCCTCGACTGAAATAAGCAAACAGCCAAAAATTCTTCCCTCCCTACAGTAAGAAGCTTCAAACTCTCTATTTTCCTCTTCAGCTCACTGCTGCTGTTGGAAGGGGTTTATCAGCAAGGTGGCTGCATGGCCACAGCCCCTCAAACACAGCCCCACGTGTGACAGGACGGGGCTTTCCTTACACTGGCCTGGCTGCTGCTGGGGGGCCTGCAGGAGCCTGCTGAGCACCAGGTGCAGGATGTTGATCGTGTCATCCACACTCTTCCCCAAAATCCTGGTCAGCTGTGCCAAGTCCTCCTGAACGTGCTGCTGCAGGAAGCTCACCACGTCGTTCACTGCTGGCTTGATCATCCTTCCCAGGGACTAAAGACAACAAAGGCAAGAGTTGAACACAGCCAAAAACATCCAGGGAAGCACAAAGCACACCGAGCTCTGTCCTGGCAGGCACCCCCACCTGGGGGATTCCTGCTACCTGTGCCCATCAAGGCAGGGCTGGGTGGATGTGCCTGCATGGAAATGAGGAATTAACCAAAATCCCTCCTGGGCAAGGAGGGAGGGAATTTGGGTCTTGCATCCTGACAGACTGCCCTGGCCACTTGGCAGTGTGATGAAAAGGACCAGCAGCACACAAAGGGCCCCCTACATTCTGTGTGACCACTTGGAAGCATTTCTGGAAGATACCTGAGGGTCTCTGGAGGCTCCCAGCAGCATGGACAGGTGGGTGAGCAAACGGAGCAGCACAAAGACCACGGGGGACACGCCCCTGTCAGACATTCCCAGTGTCCTCCTGTGCTCAACATCTCCAAGGATGTGGCCAGTCTGAGTCCTGTCCTCATGAATGCTGTAGGAAAGTGCATATATGGTTTTATTTTACCTAGACAAAAACCACACAAGACATCTCTGATACCCAGCAATGCCTTTTTGACCCATAATATCTTTGAATGCCATAAAAGCTGCCAATTCAAAGTGCCACAGGGGAGTGAGGCTTCCAGTCAGTTTTGTGCACAGAAAAGCAAATTTATTTGGTTTTGCTGCCTGATTACCCTTGCTTGGACATCCCCTGCTTACACCTTCCAGAGAGCAGCATGAAGTGCTTGGTACCTCTGGCCTTTGAGGGCACCACAGGCTAGTCCTACATCATTTATCCCTGCAAAGGCATTGCAGCAGAGCCCACCTGGACTTATGGAAGCCCTGCACGGGTTTGTGGTTGGTGCCTCCAATGGGGACGTGGCAGTCGGGACAGCGGCTCGTTTCCATGGGGAGCCCACACTGGGAAAAGCAACAGGAGAACACTGAGTTCCAGAGCAACAGCCTCTCCAGCAGACAGAGGGAATGAAACAAAAATCCAACCTCTAAGTGGTTAATTCAATCCCTGCTACAAACTGGGCCCCTGCCTGATGTTTCCCAATCTGTGGTATAAATGCTAGAGGTATTCTAAATTTTACATTACAACAACAAAACGATCAATAATATCGAGTTTAGAAGAGGAACTCTGTGCATCAGAACACTCAAATCAGTAAACAAAATAAAACAGTTTATTGTTGAAACCTTTGTCTGGTTAAATACCCACCAGTCCCAAATTCTTACCTCTCCCACAGTGGATAAGTGGCCATTTGGACATTCTGTGAAGAGAGAAACAAACAGGACAGTATTCTCAGACAGATGTATACAGTCCCTGTTATCCCCTTTCACGGGTGCCATCATCCTGGAGCAAGAAACATGCTGAAGATCTAATCAAAAGCCCGGACTACCCCAAAGCCCAAAGGACCAACAGGCCCATGCAGGAAGCCAAGGAATTTTTCAGTGCTGCTTCTCCTTAAGAAACAAGGAATGAAAGCCTGACAGATTCTGCTGCCGAGGGCAGGAATGCTCTCACCCCCCCTTCCCTGCAGCAGGAAGGTCCAGCTGGGGGAAGCAGAGACAAAGCTGGCCAGGAAGGTGGCAGAGTTCTCCTCTCACACCCTCTTTGTGTTGTCTTTGTGCCCCCTCATGCTCTGTGAACAGCTGCAGGCTGAAGACTAAACAGCACTGCATGTCCTTTGGTGCATCACCCACACAAACCATCTACAAATCTGGATTTATCATGGATAACTCGTGCTGAGGAGTGTGTTTGTCCTCACACTTGGAACAGTTTCACTCTCCAAACTCAAGGAATTCCTTCCCCAGGCAGCCAGCAGCACTCACCATACCAGTGCAGACCCTCCATGTCCTTCCAGGTCCTCGCCTGAGCCATCATGTCCTCGGGCATGGTGGGCAGAAAGGAGTGCTGGGGAGGGAAAGGGGAAAACAGTCACAGAAGGATCTGGGAATCAGCTCTGTCCTGCAGCAGCCACTCACTGCGTCTCTGTTCCCACTGGAGAACAAGAGACATCTGAGAGCACAGGTCAGGCAGGTGATGCAGATGCGGATTTTCAAATTCACCTTTGAAAATCTCCTCTTAGAACTGTCAGTATTGTTAAAATCCCCTCTTAGGACTGTCAGCATTATTAAGACTTACACTTGCACCCTCCAGCCATCCTGCAGTGCATTGCTGATGCACCCTGGTGTGTACCAGCGTGTTCCCTCACCCCTTGGGCAGCCAGGAGCAGCAGAGCAGCAGCTCCCCTGCCCGAGGAGCCAGAGCTCTCTGAGCAGGCAGGTCAGCACAGGGGGAGCTGCTCTCAGCCAGAGCTCTCTGAGCAGGCAGGTCAGCACAGGGGGAGCTGCCAGCTGCCCTCAGCCTCGCTCACCCAAATATCAGCAAAGGTATTTGCTTCATCCTGCTCAGGATGGAGAGGTGCCTTGAAAAGATGCCAGAGCTTGGTGCTGTGCTAATTAACCCCAACAGCACTGCAATAATCCCCCCAGTGTTTCACAGCTCAGACTGAGCTGGAGCATTGCTGTTGAGAAAGAGGATCCAGCAGACACAGGCAAGAACCAGGGGTGAGCTCCGTGCCCTCACCTGCATGCTGTGAGGCTGGAAGGCCAGGTTCCTGAGGGGCTGCAGGACCGGGCTGTGCCCACAGAGCAGCACAGCAGCCACGTGCACAGCCATCTCCACCAGGGCTCCCTGCTGGCTGCGGCCCCGCGGCTCCACGGCCAGCCCAGGCAGGGTGTTCCTCACCAGGGCAACTGCAAGGTGCTGCAGCTCAGGGGAATTCAGCACCTGGCAGCTCTGGATGAACTCAATCATTGCCTCCGTTTGCTGAAAGCACAGATTGGAAAGAGCTAAAGCCATCAGGATACTCCCCACCCAAACAAAGAGCGCTGGCAGCTGCTTCCCACCCTGGGTTACCCTGCTCCCAGAACCTCCCCAGCCTGCTCAGCTTGGGCCATCACTCTGGCTGGGGCACAGAACCAAAGCTCCTCCACCACTGATTCAGATCCCCTTCCTCCTTACCCACAAACAGGTTTGTCACAAGCTGCCAAAGGGGAGTGTCCTACCTGCTGCCTGGGGATGTCCTACCTGCTGCCTGGGATGAAGGCTTGGATGCCCGTACAGGGCAGTGACCTCTCGGAAGATGGCCAGGAGCAAGTGGGCAGATTCCAGAGCTGGGGGGCTGCTGGAGGCCTGGGGAAGAAGCAAGGATGTGGCTGGGAACAGGCCAGAGCTGCCCCAGCTACAGTGGGAAAGTAAAGAAAACCTGCTTGAGCACAAGCCCCAGTGACCTCAGGTGCTGGGAACAGACACTGCCCACGGGGACACAGCAGAGCTGGGGCCATGCAGGGGTCTGGGGGAGCACTGGGCTGTACCTCCTGGGCCTCGAGCAGCCCCTGGGCCGTGCCCTCCATCATGGCTCGTCCCACGGCGTCGCGCAGCGCCCGGTAGCGCTCCCCACACACCAGGTACCGGTCGATGTGGTTGGACTGGCTGTGCTGCACCTGCCAAGAGAACAGCCATGCACAGCTCTGGGGACAGCCACCCAGCTGCAGGGGGCACAATCCCCCCTTCCTCCCAAGCCTTGGTGTTGTCTTGATTTTTAAAGATTTTCTAAGCCTTCTGATGTTGACATTCTTGTGACGAACTTTCTCACACACTTTCTGTAAATAACTTCTTGTTTTGCATTCTTTAATGGAAGAGGAGAAATTTGATGGACTTTTAGTTTATCCAGTGTCATTGGAGAGGTGGCACTTTCACCCTCCAACCCACTGTCACTTTTGGAAATCTATAAATGTTGGAGTCAGAAAATAAACTTCTCTTTTCCACCTTGAGAGCAGCAGCGTGTGCACGTTGTGTTATTTCATGTCCTACAGTGACACCCTGGGGCATTTCAGGCTCCCCAGAGCAGCAGCAGCAGCAGCCATGGTGCTGCCAGGACAGACTCCACTCACCCAAGAACCAGGACAAGCCACCTCCCAGCCACTGCCACTCTGGCCCAACCCCAAGAGCCACACAACAGCAGGAACACCCCAAGCAGCACAAAGTGAAGGCAAAGAGGAGACCAGAACCATCACCAGGAGATGTCTCTTGTCTACCTGCTGCAGAATTTCTGCTGGGAACACCCAGCTGAAGCGTGGCTCTGTGACCAGCTTCTGAGCAAACTCCATGCCGTGCTGGCTGGCAATCCTCCTGACCAGGTACACACGGTGCCAGTCATTCCTGGCACGGCTGCAGAACTTCTCCACACTCTCCAGGTAACGCTGCTCGTCCCTCATCTGCTCTGGCTCTGGAGGGGAAAAAAGAGGTTAAAAAACGAGGCAAAAGCACATCTCATCCTGTAAAACTTTTCTGTCTGCCCCAGCTGTAGCGCCAAGTCCCTTTATTAGTACTGTGTTATTAAACAGAAGAACTTCAGAGTTCTCCCTTCCTCAGGTGTTGTCTGGAGCACTTCCTCAGCCAGATTTCAGACAATGATTCATTTCTTTGACAGGGAAGGTATAAACTCGTCAATATAAACTCTTAATCCCTTCTAGCTGTGCAGAGCTCTCATTCATATAAAACAATAACCCTTACAGCAGTCCTGGGGCTCAAGCAGCATTTATGCTTTAAAGTTCAATTTAGTGGGCTCTAAATAAATCTCACTGTTAGCATCAGGAGGATAAAATAAATCTCCTTCTGCAGTAACTACACTGGGGTCACCAGCACAGCCTTGCTACCAGTTACAGAGCACTTGTAACACCGGGTACAGGGCACAGGCATGACTGACACCCCCAAGGAAAAAGGGAATTGCTGCTCTCCTTCTTGGCCATGCACCAGAACATCCCAACTTGTCCTAAACTAGCAGGGCACAGGGCACTGTGTACAGAACAAGGACAGGGTTGCACCAACAGCTACAGGACAGGGCATGCCTGTGTCCCATCAGAACAGGTCCTAGCAGGGCACAGGGATGCCTGTGTCTCACCAGAACAGGTCCTAGCAGGGCACAGGGCATGCCTGTGTCCCACCAGAACAGGTCCTAGCAGGGCACAGGGCACTGCCTGTGTCCAGCCCAGCTGCCCTGCAGGCAGCATTTCCAGCAGAGCAAGCAGACTCACGTGTGTGCTGCTGCAGGTGGAAGATGAGCTCCGCAGCCCTGCCCAGGCACAGGCGCACCTCGGCCACGGCCTGCAGGTACTCCACAGAGGCTTCCTGGGGAGCCCCTCTGCTGCTGCCTGGCAGGTAGTGCTCTGGGAAGGCTCTGGCCTCAGGCACACTGTTCCCATGCCCACATCCCAGGCTGTCCTCTGACTTCTCACACATGGAATCCTAGAGAGAGGGCAGAACACTGGTGAGTGGCAGAGGCACCTCACCCAGCCACCCCTGTGTCCCCATGGCACCCACCTACCCAACCTGGGGGTGCCATGAGCACAGCAAATCATCCCTGCACCCTCCAAACCATCCCTGCACCCTCCAACCCCACTGCCATTGCTCCCTCATCCTAAACCTCTGCCAAACACCATTTCTAGGATGTGCCCCAGCTGTCCCACACTCCCCATGTTTGGAGCTGAGCAAGAGCCATGAGCAGGCTGTGAATAACACACATTCCATGTTCCATGATGCCAAGCTCTACCTGTCTGTCCCTTAGCAAGAACACAAAGGGTGAGGTGATTTTAACTACAAAGTCAATTAAAAAAACCCTATAAGTAACAAAACCTCTCCCCCTTGCTGTGACATTTGTTTCAAGTTGTCCAAAGCCCTGAAAGTTATGCAAGGGGAGGAAAGGGAACAAAAGGGATAATGATTTAAGTTCTGCACAGTGATTTAAGGGTCTGTGGAGACAAGAAGGCAGTTCAGCACTGGGCTGCTGCCATGAGAAAGGCCCTGCTTGCTGCACTCCCGTGCTGGAGGTTGAGGTTTAACACCCAGACTCTTGTCCAAGGGAAAGAATTTATGTAACACTGCAAAGCCACACAAGCCTTTCCTTGAAAAGCAAGGCTCATTCCTGAGAGCAAGTTCTGCCCAGGTGACTTGGTATCAACTCCTTCTGGGCTTTCTAGTTGGAAAAATAGTTACATACACAAGAAACACGCCTAGAACTGCAGAAGAATTTCTGTTCTTGACTTTTTTTACTCATGAAATTACAACAGTTTCCTGGCCCAGCTCTTACCTCCAAGCAGTTGACAAAAAGCAGGTAGAGCTCTTTTTTGTCATTTTTCTCTAGGAGCTCGTTGTGCTCCACCTGGGACAGGTAACGCTGCACATCATCTTTGACTTCATTGAAGCTACAGGAGAGAGAGAGACCCTGACACAGCTGCCAGGCTGCCAGGACTGCCCCTGCTCTGAACACAGCTCCCAGAGCTGGCTGGGTGACAGCTGGGGTCACTCTGGATCCAGCTGCAAGATGGAGAAGCCCTTGTGCCGTTTCTCTGCAGTGACATTTGGCAATGAGCCGGGCTTTGGTCATCAGCAGAGCTCAGTGAGCACTTCAGGACAAAAGGCACCTGGTTCAGGGGTGGTCACACCTGAGAAGGGGCTTTGTGCCCTGCCTGCAAGGGGAGGCTGGGAGGGCTGTGGGAATGGGGGGGTCTGTGCAGCAGACACAAGATCAGTTAAAATCCTGATTAAATCTCCATGAATGAGGAGTTTTGCTTTGCTGACCTAGATCAGAGCAGCTACTCAGCCACCTTGCAGAACCAGGCATCCACCCTCAGCAGAGGGTTAGTGAGGGACAGCCAGGTAAACCTTGCACAGGCTGCTCACACTGCACCACAAGCCAGCCAAGCTGCATGACTAATGCAAAGACTGTGAGATTTTGTGGTGAATGTGAGATTCAATGAAACTCAGGGAGGCGAGGAGAACAATGGGATGGGTTTGATGAGGAACAGAGCTGAACCTGGCCTGGCCTAACCTCCCTCAGCTGATTGTGCCCACCTGTACTTCAGGAGTAGCTTCAGCATCACAGAGCGGATGATGGGAGTCTCATCCACCTCATCATTAAATGGGGACAGGAATTTTGTGTAGACAGCTGGGTGATCTGTGGAGACAAGGGAAGGACAGGTCTGGCAGGTGAGAGAAGGTGGGGACAGATCCAGCTCCATAAGACAGTGTGAGGGTGAAGGGAGCTCACCTGGGCCTTTCACGAGGCTTCTGTGAACAAAGAGCAGGTTCAGGAGCCTCTGGATCACCTCTGGCTCAGGGGGCTCGTTGTCCTTGAAGCACATGGTGGTGACCATGTCAATGAAGAAATTGTTGCACCTCTGGCGGAACAGGGCCTTCTTTGCTATGGCAGCTCTGGGAGGGGCAAAAGCAAACACAGAACCCCTCAAACCACAGAGGAATCCAGCACACACAGGCAAAAGTCACCCAAGGGAGACACTTTCCAACCTTCCCAATGAGATGATCCCTGAGGTCCCTTCCAACCCAAACCATTCTATGATTTGCATGTTTTTACAGAGGCCAAGGCAGCTTTCCCCTTTTTATAAACAACAGAACAGACAGGGCCTGTTCAGTTGCAGAGGGATGAAGCAGAGTTCACCCCCCACTCTGTTCATGATGACCATCTCAGAGTTGAGAATTTCCTCACAAAGCCTCCCCCCTGAATGCTCCCACCTTGGAGAGGGTGGCTGGAGTACCTGAGCTCCTCAGAGACAGTTAGCTCCACCTCCTCCTCCACAGCAGCCCTGCAGCAGGGACAGTACATCTGTGCTGGCACCAGCCACTGGCTGATGCACTTGTGGCAGAACACGTGGTTGCAGGGCAGGCAGACGGGGTCCTTTGGCTCTCCCAGGCAGATGGGACACGGCTCCAGACCATGCCTGGAATCCAGAAACAGCAATGAGCACAGCTGCTGCCATCCTGCCTCCCCAAAAGCCTTGAACATGTTCAGCTGCAGCTAGACCAAGAGCTGGCTCACTGCTCAGCTCAGGGTGCAGAGCCAAGCAGGGTCATTGCTCTTCCCTTGGCTTTCACTGCACCCATGCAGCACTGCCACAAGTGTGCTGGCAATGTCCCTGCTGGCCCCTGCAGCCTGCCCCAGTGCCAGTACCTGCAGAGCCTGCTGCTGACCTCGTCCTTGCACCGGCACAGCACTGTCAGCACTGCAACAAAGGTTGGATGGGACTTCATGTCTGAATCGTGCTGGAAACACTGCAGAGGGAAAGGACAAGGCCCAGTGACTGAGCTGCAACACCTGAGAGCAGCATTCCCACGATCAGCAGAAGAGGGAAGAGGTGAAATGGCAGCTTTGCTCACCTTGGCAAGAAGCAAGGTGTATTTTCTCACCAAGCCCTCGAATTCGGGCATGAGGGCGCGGATGCCCAGCAGGACGTGTTCCACAAAGAGTGCCATGGCAAACACACGGCTCCAGCAGGCCCTGGGGGGACAGCAGGCTGGCACCTGAGCAGGAGCAGCAACCAGGGGCTCACTGCTGCTCCTGCTGCCCTGCACTTCTCACCGGCTCTGCACTTTGGCTTTCCTGAGGGGTTTTTGTCAAGGACAGAACATTCCAGCACTTCACCCAGGGGGCTCAAGGGCCTGGCCTGGAGGCAGCACTGCAGCAGGACCAGCAGCACTGCACACACCTTCTCACACCTCTAACTTCTATCTCAATTTCTAAAATACCAATCACAATTAGCTGCACTTTCTTCACTTCAAATAAACTAAATGAGGACTGTGAGAAACTGGGGTAGTGCTCTGGGCTCCCTTCCAAAGGACAAAATGCAGTGAAATTCCCCATCTCTTGAGTCCTTATGCACAGAGGATGAAGTGGGGAGACACTGCTGGTTAACAGGAACCTGAGGAGAGTTTTAAATAACCCCTGAACCCAGATGGAATGCACCACATGATACTGCCAAATTTAGAGAGAAAATCTGCAGGAGATGAGGGGAAAATAAAATGTGGTTCTTGCTGCTTGGTATGCAATTGAGCCCAGCAGGAACCTGGAAAGGTTTGCAAAGCCTGAGAAAAGCAGCACCAGAACAGCTTCAGGCTGCTCCAATGCCCAGAGCACCTCCAGGCAAAGAGCAGGGCTGTGAGCAGAGCTGGGTACCCACCTGAGCTCCCTGAGCAGCTGGTGGCAGTGGCTGCCCCTGCGCTGGGCACCCTCCTCTTTGCACAGGAATTCAACGGGCATGTGGAGGTTCTTCACCCTCTGCAGCCAGAGCTCAGGGGGGGCTGTCTGCACCAGCTTCTCCAGCTCCTCAGCACACACCATGGCAGCCAGCACGTCCAGAACCTGCACACACACAGGGCCAGGGGTAACAACAGCAGCATTTCAGAATTACTTATGGACCCTGGGCTCTGTCTGGTTTGCTACAGCACGTGCTCTACTGAATAATGTTCTCCTTGATTATCTTAAACTCTGCAATTCTCATGTTTGTGGCTTGGCTCGTTAGCATGTCCTATTAACTCATGCAAAAGCAAGCCAAACTATTTTAAAACCTGCTTGTAGCAGTAAGAACACAGCAGATCATTCCCAGTTCTGAGGAGCCCCAGCCTGTGCTTCCCCCTGTGCTGTGGCTGAAACCCAAAGGAGACTGAAGAGCAGTGCAGACAGAGCTGCCTGCCAGGCCTGAGGCAGTGACTGTACCATCTCAGAGCGGGGAATTCTGTATCCTTGCTGGCCCAGGAGGTAGCCAGTCACACGGGGGTACACAGCCAGGATCCTGGAGAAGTTCTGCAGGCGGCTCTTGAACTGGTTGTGTGCCAGGTGGGCCCAGGGCAGGGAGGGCACCAGCTCCTTTCTCCAGGGGGACTCTGCCATCCACTCCTCCACGCAGGACAGGAACGCCACTCGCAGGCACTGCAGGGGTGGGACACGCAGAACCAAAGGTGAGAAAGTGCTTTCATAATTCATTTTGTACTGGAAAGCCTGGCACAATTCTCTGAAAGATGAGAATCACTTCCCTACAAAGACAGCCTTAAATGTGTCAGTTTATGCAGGTTCTGCCTTTCTGAGTGACCCCAGTGTCTGCTCTGGGGTTCCCTTGCTGCTGGGCTGTCCCAGAGGGGATTCCCCAAGGCAGGACTGATTCAGGAGGACACATTCACAGGACTGATTCAGGAGGACACATTCACAGGACTGATTCAGGAGGACACATTCACAGGCATCACGCTCTCCTCCCCATCTGAAGCATTTCCAGCCCCTGACCTGCAGCTCCTCCTGGGAGGACACACCGATGGTCAAGACAATAAAGTCTGTGATGTAGCACTCGAAGAGCATCTGCCTTTCTCCCTCAGTCAGAGAAGAGATGAATTTTCCCAGGGCAGTTTTCTGGAAGTATTCCACAAACTTCTCAGCATGGCCTGGAAAATGAGGATGCAGAGAAAAGCTGGATGTTAGGAGGAAGCTGGCTTTGACACAGCATCTATCCTAGAGACACTGACACCTCATTAATCACTGATGCATCCAGCACTCCCCTCATCCAGGGCACTGAGGAGGGACTCAGGCCAGGCCTTGTCAGCCCAGCACCGTGTTGTATTTCTGGAATCTCACCTTGTCATTAACTCCTGGCTGCTCCACAGCACTTTGAATGCAAGGGCACAGAACAGGTGAGAAAGATGGATGGTGAGAAGCACAAAGAAAAGCTGCCTGCACAGAACTCTGCTGGCTCACAGGAGCACAGAGAAACTGAAGGTGACTCCAGTGACACGGGGGGCACAGCAGTGACAAACCAGAGCTCAGAGGGCAGTGGATGGAGATGCTGAAGCCAGGCTCTCACCTTCAGTGTTTTGGATGTACTGAGCCTCCAGCCACATCTCTTCCAGGTATTCCTTTATCCTCCAGCTGAAGGGCATCTCATTCCCAGCATCAGCAGATACCATCATGTTGTTCTGCACCAGGATTATCTCTGGCTGAGGGCTGGGGGGTTAAAAGGTCATTAATGCACTGGGCTGTTGTCTGGGAAGCTCAGTGCAAACAACAGAGGCAGAGACCGCAGAAAGCAACTGAGCCCTAGGAGGGAGGGGACAGAGAAGGGGAGAGAACTGCAGGACTCTGAGGAGAACAGGCTGAACTGTGAGCAGTGCCCTGCTGCCATCAGGGGCAGCCAATAAACAATACCCCTCTGCTTTGGGGGGTCAGAGGCAGTGCTGGGCTGCTCCTGGTGCTGCCAGCCATGGCCAGCCCAGCCCAGCCCAGCCCAGCGCTCCCAGCCCAGCCCAGCTCAGCCCAGCTCAGCCCAGCCCTCCTGCTGCTCCCCAGGCTCACCTGTTCTTCCCCACCCCGGGAGGGACACTCAGGAATTTGGAGTCACTGAAGATGAACATCCACAGCTTTGTCACCCACTTGGCTCCTGGCCTGGCCAGCAGCTCCAGATTGCCATTCCTGTCCATGACAGCAATCAGGAGAGCCAGGAAGGGAGTGACCACCTTCTGCACTCGTTTCCACAGGGTGTGCCTTGGGGGAGAGAGATGGAGAAATCCAGAGGGAACGTGAGCAACACCATCAGCAAAACAGGGGGTGCCTGTCC
The DNA here is from genome assembly GCF_901933205.1 of Camarhynchus parvulus. Lineage (NCBI taxonomy): Eukaryota > Metazoa > Chordata > Aves > Passeriformes > Thraupidae > Camarhynchus > Camarhynchus parvulus. The sequence continues at coordinate 5,340,018 of NC_044588.1, forward strand.
TGAATAACTGCTGACATTTGCATGTGACAGAATCCTAATGCTGCCTTTATGGGAAAGAATACAACCAACAAAAACCCTGCACTTCTCACTCCTGGCTCACCTGTAATCCTACTCAAGCACTTGTGCATCCCTGTCCTAGCACAGCCCCTTCAGCTCTAACTCCCCCTTCCCCAGGAGAGGCTAAAATTGCCTTCAGAGAGTTTCCAGCACAGCCTGGAGACTGACACTGCAAATGTTCACACCAATTACACAAAGCTGCTGTCTCTGCTGCACGGGTGCCACTTGCAGACCCTTCCTGGGAGGCTGCAGGTGACAAGGCAGCGCTCACCTGAAGGTACCTGCCTCCTGCAGAGCACTGAGGTTGGAGGCCTCCCGAAGCACCCAGTTTTTTGGGTGAAGGGAATTTTCTTCTTGCTTCTTCAACAGGCTGGAGAGACGAGCCTTGGTGATCTTCAGGAAAGAGGCTACAAAACAACAGGGAACTGGTGTTTTCTCTTCTATTAGCTTGGACACAAATATCCCACCAAGCATAGCATTTGACAACTGTTCCAATAACTGGCCAAGTGGGGAAAAAACCAGCCAGCAGAGTGAGAGAAAGATCCGCCACTTAAACAGCAGAAAAGCCTTACACCCACCCACACACTGCAGCAGACACACATTCTTGGGAGAGCCCCCTTGCCTGCACCACAGCAAGGACCTCTGCATCCCCAGTGAGCTGTTTTGGTGGTCCCCAGATGCCCAGGGACTCCCTGCAGCACACACCTTTCAGCTCATCCTCTTTGGAGAAGAGGCCAAGCAGAATCTCAATCCTCCTCCTGCTGCGGCTCAGGTCCTCGTTCTGGTCCCTCAGCATGCCCACAGCACTCTGCACACAGGTCCTCAGCAGCACCGTGGTGTCCAGGATCTCACCCTGCCCAGGGAAACAGGGTCATTCCCCTGGAGCGACCCTCCTGACCCCAGCACACTCCCCTGAAAGGTTCCCAGGCTGCCCCAAAGGGCCTGCTGCCTGCCATGCCTGGTCCCAGCTCCCATTCTCAGCTCTTGGCTGCCAGGAACATGATGCAGCTTCTGTGGCCCTTCCAAACTGGCCTGTGACACAGCATTTGTGCTGAGTTGGGATTCCTACAGGGGAGAGATTCAGCAGTTTGAGGAAAGAAATGGAAACAATCGATGTGACCAGAGAAAATGTGCCCTTCCTGGGAAATGCTCCATGTCCCTGGTGCTGGCCATGTCCAGCTGAGGCTGCCGGGGCACACGAGGCAGTGTGAATGTGGCTGCAGCACAGCCAAGCCCTCAGCCAGCTCCAGCTCAGAGCACACAGCTGGAGTGAGGCTCAGGACCACAGCTCCCACCCCCAGGGGAAGAAAGGCAACAGAAAATTACAGCTGATGTCTAAAAATCAGAAGAATTAAATGACTAAGGAATTTCAGAGTCCTTATTTCTTCAGTGATGCTGATTTTGACTGGGCAGTGGGGAGGAGGAACTTGTGTCTGATCAGTAACATTCATGATGCAAATATTGCTGATTGCTTTCAGGTGAAGGGGACACAAAAGGTGGGTTGCACCCATGGGTGACAGAGCAGAGAGCCACAGTGACAGCTGAGAGGCAACAAATGTATTCTGAACTCACCTCCTGGTGCTCTGCTCCTGGCACTGGTGTCCCAGCCTCCACCTCCTCCTGCTGTGCTTCTCCACTGGCAGGCAGAGCTGCAGCTAAGGTGGAGAATGTTCATTAGAAAGCAGCAGTGCACTCCTGCATCAGTCAGATCAGAGTTTATTTTAGCAGCTGCATCCCAGAGCAGCAGAACATCTGTCAGAGAGCCATTAGCACTGCATGAGTAGCTGAGATTCACCTCTCAAACACAGCCACAGCTGCTCGGGCTGTCAGGCCTCATGCAGCAAGAGCTGGAAGAAATGTGACACTGAGCTAATGCCTTGAGCTCTCCCTGACTCCTGTCAGGCAGTGTGGTGAAAGCAAAGAGAGTAAGAAAAAGCTGAGAGGAAAGAAAGATCCTTGTCAGTCTCTGCCATGCAGCATCTGCTGCCTCCTGTGCTGGGACAGAGCACTCAGGCTGCTGAGCAGTGCAAATGCCACAGTTGTGTCAAAAAGAAAAGGGAAAAATACCAAATTAACTTGCTTGATGACCTAAGGCTGTAGTAATGAATTAAATACAAGTTGGGAGCCATGTGGTGACCCCCCAAAGCCAGGTGCTGAGCAGGGAAAGTCATCACACACGCTGTGCCAGGCATCAGCTCCTGCAGTACCAAGTGTGGGGCCACAGCTCCCCCTTTCCCCTGCACTCAGCTCACCTCTGGCTGCAGCTGGATCCTGAGAGAACACCTGGCTGATGGTGAGGTTCTGCAGGGCTGTCAGGTCAGAGATCATGTCCTTGGACCTGCGGAGGTCATCGATGTGCACCGACTGCCACAGCCCTGCAGGCACAGAACAAGGAATCACTCCCGGCCTTGTTCTTCCAGAGCAGCTCCCCCAGAATTACCTGCCAGCCCCTGGGGTTACTTCAGAGGTCACTCTCACCTCTTGCTGTAAGAGGGGAGAGCACAATGCCCTCAGAACCTGCTGCTGCACACACCCCTGCCTGACAGTTCCAAGGTTCTGAGGCTCTCAGAAGCCCCCAGACCCAGAGGAACCTTGCTGGACACATCAGCTCCTGCTCCAGAGCCCCTGGAGGACAGCACACCCACAGAGTTACCCTCGTGGCTGTGTGCTGCTCTCCATGACTGCAGAGGGGACCTGTCTGTCAGCAGGCAGGGCAAGGTGCTCCCAGCCAGGTACTGCTCCCCTGGGCAGCCCTGTGGGACAGGGAAGCAGCTCTGACAACCCACAGGACACACCGAGTCCAGCTTCTCAGCATTTAAAGGAACAGTGAGCAAGAGAAATGATTGCCTGAAGGGACAGATGGGCACACCCACCTCCATGGAATCCCACGTAGGAGGTGCCTCCTTTCAGCCGGGAGAGCTTCATGATAAAGTAAACAAAGACAGAGACCTCCCCCAGGACCACCTTGTTGATCTCATTGACAACGGTGTACCTGCAGCAAAGAGGAAATGCTGGTGGCACAGCAAGGGCACACAGAGGCCCATGGACACATGTCCTGTCCCAGAACACACACAGGTGACTCCCACTCCTTCCTCCCAGCTGTGGTGCTGAGCTGCCACCTCCAGCTGTGCCCTGAATGATCCCGTGACCCTCAGCCCTTCGGAATTCTGCAGTCAGTGGCCAGAATTCACACTTCAAAGGGGATTATCTGCTCATTTCACCCAGTTTAGCTTACTCTGACTTGAGTTATGGATTATTTGAAATACAATCAGTGCATTTGGATCCATTCTGCTACAGAATAAAGGATTGCAGATTGCCGAGTGTGAGATCCCCAAACAGCACCAAACACAAATAACCAAACACAGGGAGGGAGGAGTGGCCAGGCAGAACTGAAGCACTCCACACCCACTCACTTGGCTGAGGCAATGAGCTGGGCATTCTGAGAGCCATCTTCAAAGTCTGTCTGAATAATGAGGACTTTATTTCCTGTAGTGGAATCCAGGAAATCCCTGAAGAGTGAAAAGAGATTTAACAGAAGTCACGGAGTATAAAGATCAAACATTAAAGACCACGGAGCCAGTCACTCCACATTAGCTTTGGCTGCTGCAGGGGGAGACAGAAAACCACCAAACCCCATCTCATGTGATCGAGCTGACAAGATCTGTCCCTTGTCAGCAGATATTTGGGCAGAGCCAGCTCCCTGCCAGCACAGCCTCCCTTCTCCATATGAGCTGCTCTGAATGCTCTGCCCACACACCCTGCACACAGCTGCCAGCCCACTGCAGGGAAACCCTGGCCCGGACTCACCGGATGCCCCTCAGGAAGGAGAACTCGGTGTCAAACTGCTGCAGGAACAGCAGCTGGGGCCTCTGGGCCTTGCCCTGCACCTCCTTCTCCAGGCAGGCAACGTCAGCACTGGTGAGCAGCCGGGAGAAGGTGGTGACCTGGGGAGAAAGGGGCAGTGATGCAGCACCTGTGCTTGCAGGGCTGCAAGGCTGCTGCAGAGCTGCACCACAGCCTGGCCTGCTGCAGAGCTGTACTGCTCCCCAGCTTGCTGCAGAGCCGTACTGCTCCCCAGCCTGCTGCAGAGCTGTACTGCTCCCCAGCCTGCTGCAGAGCTGCACTGCACTGCCCCCCAGCCTGCTGCAGAGCTGCACTGCACCCCAAAATCAGCATTTATTTGCCGCTAGCGCTGCACACCCAGCACTGCAGCGCACACAGGCAGTGCCACGCTGCAGCCCTGGCACACGGAGCTGAGAGGGGTCGGGAGGGCTGGCAATGCCCCAGGAGGGCTGGCAGCGCCCCAGCCTCACCTCGGTGAAGGCAGTCTGGGGCCCAGCCCCTGCCCGCACGTGGGCACCCAGGAAGTCTGCGAAGGAGGTGTGCTGCTGCTGCCTGAAGTAGGTGTGGGCCAGGGCGGGCGCCATGAACACCCCCACGGAGTTGCAGAGGCGGATGACGGCGTCGGGGGTGGCACAGTTGAGCAGGGCCAGCCGTGCCTGCTCGGTGACGCGGGGCAGCAGCTCGGCGGGGGCGCAGGCCGGGCGCAGGCGCTGCGTGCCCTGCAGCACCAGCGAGGCGCAGGTGTCGGCGTGGTAGCCCACGAACACGTCTGCGGGGCTGTACTGCTGCTGGCTGATGAAGTGCTCATCCGTGTTGACGGCCGTGAACTCCTGCACCCAGCGCTCCAGCTCCTGCACGGCCTCCCGCTGGCCCTTGTCCAGCACGGTGCTGATGTCCAGGTAGTGCTTCTCCAGCCGGTTGATCAGCGGGATGGGGAAGTGCTTGTACACCACCTCCTTCTCCTCGATGACGATCAGGCGGAACTTGGGGTGCACCCGGCACTTCACCCGGTGCGTGCCCAGCCCCAGATCCACGTACTTCTGCCCAGCCAGGTACACGTAGTACTGGTTGAGGGCGTCGTAGAGGCTCTCGTAGAGGTTCTGCAGGTTGAGGAGCACAACCATCTGGCCGGTTTCCATGCACACCTTCACTCGGTTGATGTTCCTGCATATCTGGGTGTATTCTTGGTCTTTAGGAAAACTGGAGCCAAAGATGATTTCTGGCTGCTGGCAGGCGGTGAAAAAAGCCTGCTGGAGGATCTGCAGCGCAGCATAGTTCTCAGTCAACACAAGCAGGTACCTGCAGTCCCCATCCTCAGCACTGCTGTAAATGTTCTGTCGGATCAGCTCTATCCTACTGATATCATAAGCACGTATCTCCCCTTTCTCTAGCAATTTGGAAGTGAATATTTCCAAGGCGTTGACGTCATCTTTGCCACCAAAGTTACGAAGAACCACTGCGGCGATGTCCTGAGGTGTGGGCTCGCTTTTGGAGCTCTTGGCTAGGGCAAAAAACATCTTTATGAGGCTGTAGTAGTCACGCAGGCCAAAGAACTCCCTGTCTTGGGCCTTGCAAATGTTTTCATATGCATCTGCAAAGTGATGGAAATACTGCTCGACCTTCTGCAGAGCCCCTCGTGCCGAGCAGCAAATTCCTTTGGCACTCTCAATGAGCTCCTCTTTGCTGGGGTCACCACGAGACACAAAGATGCCTCGATTCATCTTAGCAGGGTCCAAAGCCCAGTTGGAAATCCCAATGAAGCCAACTTTTTTGTGAGGAAGAGGGACATCGTCTATGCAGCCATCCTCCAAAAGTGGATGCAAAGTCTTCAAGGGCATTTTGGGAGAGTCTTCTGCCAGCCCAATCTCATCCAAAACCACCACTGATACATACTCCTCCAAGTTCTTCCCTTCCTGGAATCGAGCACAGTGCTTGAAAGTGCCTATGATGCCCTCTGGAGTGGAGAGGGGGCTGCACTGAAAAGACACGAGATGGATCTGCTTCAGGTCCTTGAACAGATCAGAATGAGCTGCTTGGCCCTGCATAGCATCGGCCACGATGGTTTTTGCCAGGGATTTGGAGCTCCCAGGCTTCCCCACCAGAAAAAGAGGGATTTTCAGCTCAATACAGATGACCATCATGAAGACATTTTCCTTCAAAGCCAAGTTCCTTGCTATGGTATCCCGGAGTGGCACCCCACTCAGGAATAAGTCCTGCATCAGGGTGATTTCTTCCAAAATCTTTTTCTGGGTATTGTAAGGCTTTGGGAGGACCTGGCTGATGGCAGTCCTGTATGGTTCCTTCTCTTCCAGGGACGCATGGTAGCAGACCCCGACCGCCAGCACCAAGGACCAGATGACGCCGTTTCTGTCACCACTGCCCTTGGGGGCTTTCCTCTCAGCCAGGTACTTCTCCAGCTCCCTCAGCAGCATGAGGCTGTGCCTGTAAAACCACTTGAACACCTCCATGCAGCGCTCCACGTCCCGCAGGCTGACGAAGCTGCACTCGTCGTCCCTCTGCCTCATGTACTGCTGGGAGGCAAAGAGCACCTCTGTGACCGTCCTCACGTCGTCCTTGGTCATGAGCAGCAGCTGCTCGGCCACGCGCTGCACGATCTGCTGGATGTACATCTTCTCAGTGCAGTTGTTGAGCTGCCCGAAGTCCCAGACGAGCGGGATCATGCTGGGCGGGAGCGCGTGCACCCGGTACACGAGCTGTCTCAGCGGGATGGAGCCCAGCTTCTCCCGGGTGTCATCGGCCTTCACTCGGTAGCCCAGCCCAGCCAGCTCCAGGCGTTGGATCATCCTGTCCGTGTGCTTCCTGTAGGGATTGCAGGCTGCGATGATCCTCAGGCCAGAGCCAGGGGCCAGGGGCTGCCCCTGCACTGTGCGGTCACACAGAACCTCCTTAATGCTGCTCACAGCCTCTGTTGTGTTGGCTTCGTCGAAAAAGAGGACGGTGTCCAACCCATGCTGCTCCTTGTTGGATATAGCCAGGGCTTCTGCTTCTCTGATCCTGGCGTAGATCATCTCTGCAGTGGTACCTCCATGAACCTTGACAAGCTTCATGTTCTCCACCTCGACAAAGCTTCTGCGTAACTGGCACAGGAACTTCACCAGCCTGGTTTTCCCACAGCCCGTTTCTCCCATGATGACCACGGGGATGTTGCAGCGGAATCGCATCTCGATGGCCAGGATTTTCAGCACGTTGTCTGTGGTGAGCTCGTAGGTCTCATCGGGGTCAAACACCCAGGGGAGCCCCAGCACCATGCAGAGCCTCTCGAGCTTCTCATTGCGGGGCAGCTGATCGAAGGGAACGTTGAAGGGAACCCTCTGCATTAACAAGCCCTGGTAGAGCTGGGCAGTCATGATGTCCTTCTTGATGACATTCCCATTCACAGGATTGATGGCATTGATGTGATTCTTGGTCTGCTGGAAGTGGAAACCAATGAATGTCATGGACACACGGTCCTCATTGAAAAACAGGTAGGGATGAGGCTCTGACTCCCACTTCTTCCTGATGCGGAAAGGAAGCAGATCTTCCTCCGGAACATTCTCCAGGTGGGAGGATTGTCTTCCTGAGCTCTGGTCAGAAATGCTCAGGGAGGGCGTCGCAAAGTCCCGTGCCATTAAAATCATGAAGCCAACCACAAAGTTCTTGAAGCCATTCAAAGTGTCCCCGACAAAATCAGGGTTGCAGAAGACAGAGGCTTCACAGTCCCTCAGCTGAACGTTGAGGAACCAGGTGAAGTTGCGGAGCTCTGCCCAGGAGGGATCCACAACCCCGCAGTGCAGGAGGAAGAGCTGCAGACATTCTGCAGGGCTGCCTTCCACTGAGAGTGCCTCGTACCAGAACCTGTCCAGGTTACAGCCCTGGTCAAACCTCTTCAGGTACTGGAAGGGTCTCTGGAAAGCCTCACTGCAAAACTCCTCTTTGTCCATTCCTACATCCCCGGCATGGTTCCCAAGTGTCTCCATTTCTAGCACTTCTTTGGGAGACTTGCACGTTATTTTAGGGAACACATCCAAGAAGTGATACTTCTGGTTCATGGACATCTGGAGAAGAGGAAAAAAAAGGTCATCACAGAGCTGTAGCCTCACTCTTCATCAGCTTACTTAATCTGTTCTTAACAGTCTCCTTGCCTAAAACCACAGACCTGAGGAACAGGAGCCAGCCTTTTCCCCGTGCATCCCTTCTTCCACTTAAACTGCACCAAGGAATCCTCTTCCCTCCTACATTTTCCTTCCAGGAAACATGACCTTGGCATCACCTCCAGCCCCTTCTCAGGGCTACTTCAAAGAAAACTAAACCCAAGAAACTGGTATTTATTCCAGTTATATATATATATAAATACCATTTATATAAATAAATGGTATTTATTCCACTTGCTTCTACATTCTGTTCTTACAGATGCATATAAATATTTCCCTACTTTCAAACATGCAAATTAACATGAGGGAGATTAGATTTTGCATTTTTATGTTTCCTATAAATGTTACAGTGGGGGCAGTGAGGCTTGGACTAACATGCTTTCAGAAATCACCAATCCAGTGAAACCAGACAGGCCTAATTTGCTGTCTGGTGTTAGTGACACTTTGTACAACACCAGGGACACCAGTTTGTTATGGCATACAGCACACCCCCAATGAAACAGGGAACTCCTGTGCTGTGTTCACAGTTACAGTCCCTACAGCTCACCACAGCTATGTACCAACATGTGCAAAGTGACTGAGAAATTCCCAGAAAAGGAGCATTGCTGGTACGTACAGGTCTGGCCGCTGGCTTTGGCACTGGGGACACCTCCAGGATTTCAATGATGTACAGATGACACTTCTGCCTTAGCCACATATTGCCATTATTATCTGTCAGGTACTGCAAAACCAACAGCTTGAAGAGAAACTCTGGAATTCCACGCTGCACCTATCACAAGGAGAAATAGCAAAGCACTTCTTTATTTACCCACCACAGCTTCACAGAATCACAGAACAGTTGAGGGTGGGGAGGCTCTCTGCTCAAAGCTAGAACAGGCTGCCCAGGGCCACATTCAGTCAGGTTTTTAATGTCTCCAAGGCGGAGATTCTACAGTTTCTCTGGGCAACTGCTCCAGAGTTCAATCACCTAAATGGTATTTGTGTTACTTGCACAATAATGAGAGAACACATGCTAGGGAAATGGCTGGTTGAGAAACAAGAGCTTTAAAGAAAGCTCCTGCAAGGGTCCACACAGGACCTGTAGGATAAGGCAGCTGTGGGAGGGAGGGATGTACTCACTGAGGAGGTGATATCAAAGTGGAATATCATGGGCTTTGTCTGGTGTTCTTTCTTCAGAAAAGGCAGGAGAGATTTTAGCACTTTATCTTCATCCACTTCTGGTTCAATCAGTCTGATGGTTTTCAGAAGTTCTGTACAGTCAGGCTGCTCTTCTTGCAGTCTCTCATGCAGCCTCTTCACATACAGAGATTTCCCTGTTATTAAAAACACCACAAGAATTAAAGCCATCAATATCAGACATATCACATTAAGACCATAATAGACAGAAGGAAATAAAATGCTTAAGTACCCCATGCCCTAAAATCTCTGGAGCTTCCTAAAAGGCATTCCAGAAGAAAGTCTAAATCTGGTTTGAGCAGCTGGAGACTGGAGTCCAACACATGGCTCTTGTTTATCCATAAGGTTTGTTTTCCTTCCACTGCCTGAGAGAAACTTTACTCTTTATTAGGACTTGAATCTATTCTATTTTGTGCTTGTTTCTAAAGTCAAACCAGGGGACAAGGTGACTTCCAGCTTTCACCTCCCCACACTGACCAGTCTGAACTGCGCTTTTTGACCGAGATACTTAAATCTTGGACACAAAACCTGGTGAGGTGAACCCCACCCTGTTTTTGAGCTCTCAGCAGAGCCCACCCTGCTCATGCCATCTTACCCATGCCAGCTCTTTTGGAGGACACAATCCCAACACACATGTGCTCCTTGAACACGGCTGCAGCCGAGTCAGAGGGCTGAGGCACTCGGAAGTGGCGCTGCAGGTACTGCTGGATCTCTGCCTGTGACCTCTGGGGAATCATGTGCACCTTGTAGTGGCTGAAGGCAGAGGGCAGGTAGCTGTTCTCCCCCTCACAGTTGCACAGGATGATGAGCCTGTAGGAGCTGTTGTAGCACTGCAGGTGCTGGAACAGCTCCTCTGCCCTCTTGCTGACGTCGTAGCTCAGCTCATCCGCGTAGAGCATGGTGTAGATCTTGTTCCCCCCCTGGCAGGGGATGAGGCACCTGTGCAGGAACAGCCCCACCTGCTCTGCGCTGGTCTGGGGCGTGCACAGCAGCACCTCATCAAAGGTGGGAAGGGGCTGCTCGGGGCTGTTCATGTAAATGGCCAGGGCAGAGCTGAGCACCTCGGAGCGAGGGCAGCTGATGAGGTTGGGCTGGCCCACGCAGAGCAGGTCCTGAGGGAAGTCTCTGGTGACATGTTCCCTGCCCCTGCTGGCCAGGTTCTTCAGCCACACACCCAGTGTGTCCATGTCCAGGCAGCTGGGGAGGAAGGAGCCCATGTTGCTCATGTAGCACTCCCAGATGCGCTCCAGCTGCGCGCTCAGGTCCCTCTCCCCATCCAGCAGCACTTGGAAGTCAGAAGCAGCCTGGCCTGAGCTGGGAGGGCCCTGGCTCCCGAGGGCTGTGAGGACATCCCGCTCGGTGCAGTGGGGGTTGAGGAAGGAGAGCATCATGAGGGCAGCCTGGCTGGGGCTGCCCCTGCCCAGCTCTGAGCACAGGAACACCAGCTGCTCCGCGCTGTAGTAGTTCAGGTAGAAATGCTCACAGCGCTTGGCATTCATGAAACTTTTCCAGCTGTCCAGGAATCTCTCCATGGTCTTGCAGAGGGCTGGGAGCACAGATGTCATATCCCCTTGCCCTTCCAGCACTGGGATGGGGCCCAGTGAGAAGTCTATAAAAACACAGGATTCTTTGTGGGGTGAACAATACACCTGGGCAAGCCAGGAGCGGAAGAGCATGTTCCCAGCTGAGTACAGGTCTATAAAGGCCTGGGCAAGTCTCTGGACATTGGAAAAGACCTGTGTGAGGACAGAGGAGAGAGAAACAAGCTGATTTATGAGTTTCAGCCAAGAAACCACTGGAAAGACATTCAACAAAGAGAAAGTCTTTGGCCCCAAGGTGTGTCAGGCCTTGCACAGCAACAGACTCTCTGTGACTTTTTAACAGCAGCATCTCCAGGAAACCAGTAAGGAACTCCCAGCTTGCTACAAAATTACAGTGATGCTGCCAGCCAGGACAATCCCCAGTGCAGCCAGAGGATAAGGCCACCAGTTCACTGTTCTGTCTCCAGCTTAGTTCCACCTTAGCAAGGAACCAAAGGCAGAAACACCCACATGCCTGTGACCACCACCCCCCAGCAACTCCACTGTGAACCACAGCCCTAAAAGCTTATACTCGAGGGAAAATCCAGCCTGGCCCCAACACCAGTAACCCCCTGGGTTTGGAATCTGACCTCAGAGAACCTCTCCACCTCCAGGCCTTGCTCTCCCTTGGCCGACATGAGCATCAGTTTGTTCTGCAGCTCGCGGAGCTCTGCCAGCGAGTACTTCCAGGAGGCCTCGGTGTGCCCCGAGCTCCCCGGGAGGGTGAAGTGCAGGACACTGTCCAAGGAGACCTGCCAAGAGCAGGAAGGAGCTGTCAGCGTGGCTGGGGCTCAGCTCTGCCCGAGGCCAGGGCAGCAGCCCCCAGGCAGGAGGGGCAGCGGGAGCTGAGTGACCTCAGCCTCACCTTCTGGCCATCAGCTGGTGCCCTCAGCACGTAGACCCCTCTGCTGTTGATGGCAGCTGCCAGGGACAGCGAGGACAGCTCCACGGAGCCATGGCTCTCCTTCACTGTCTTCAGCCACTCCAGGTGCTGAGCCGAGGCACGCTGTGGGGAGAGGAGACACAGCACTGCCCCGACTGCTCTGAAATGTGATCTCTGCTTACACCTGACCAGGACAAACAGCTTGAGCTGGCACAAGAGTCTCGTGATGGAGAAGGAAGAAAGGAATGAATACTGGTTTCAGCCTGCTCTTTCTGCACAGCTCTTCCTTACCCACTCCACGGGAGGCTGAACAGAGCCCACAGCGCTCTAACACCTCTTGCTACAGAGGCAGGCCCTGCTGCAACATGTAAGAGGTCCCAGGCATTTGCCTCCCCTCTTCCCCTCCATCAAACTTGCATGAGCCAAGCCACACCACATCACACTGGGAAGCCTCATGGTGCCCTGGAGAAACACCAGCTACAGCTGCTGCAGTGAATTTTTGTGCCACAGGAACATCAGCTGTTTTTCCTCCAATAACAAGAGCAGCAGTGATGTCCCCACACAGGTTCCATTTGGCCAGTGCAGCCCAACTTCCAGCCACTCCTGGAAGGCAGAAAGACAGGAGGATGCAGAGGCCCTGCTCCAGCAGAACTCACCAGTTTCTCAGGGAGGGTCTCATCGCTGTCCAGGGCTCGCCACAGCTTCTGCAAGCAGCGCATGAAGTCCTCGAAGCCCGAGTCATGGCGCAGCTCGTAGAGCAGGGAGGAGTAGCCATGCACAGTGCCATGGAAACAGGCCACACGGTCCACGTCCATGTCGTTCTCCCCCGCCGAGATGGAGGCCAGGTCAACAAACACCTTCAGCTCGTTGATGTCTGAAACGAGGCAACGTGGGAGTGAGCGACTCGGACACCAGCCCTCGTCACCACCCTCTACAGGAAATGCAGGGAGAACGCTTTGAACAGCAGCTCCTGGGTAACTGCCCTCTCCCCATCAGCCCTCCCTGGCCATCCATCCATGGATCCCCACAGGCGCCCAGATCCCCAGCCAGGAGGGGAGCAGTGCCTGGGGGGTGTGTTCAGGTGAGGGTGTCTGTGCAGGTCAGACAGCTCAGCTGGCACACACACAATTCCATTCCCTGAAACAATGGGCCTGAACTGCGCAGCAGCAGCTGCTGAAGCCCTGCAGGCCCAGCCCAGCTCCCAGCAGGGTGGTCTCTGTGTGCTGCACCAGTGCCTGGGCATGTTTAAAGGGTCCTCACAGCACATTCCACACCAAAGTCCATCAGAGATGTAACTCAACACCAGAAGCTGCACAAAGCAGATGGGTCAGGGATTCAGTGCTCCTTCTGCCCCCACACGATTTGCCATCCCTTCTAGTACTCCCTGGATGAGCAGCACACACCTTTCAGTGCTTCTCTGACCCAGCAGACAAACTCCTTCTGCTGGGCCAGCTCCCTCAGACAGCCACGGCGGGGCACAGTGATCCCCTGCAGCAGCTTCTTGGCTTGCACGAGCTCAGGGCTGATAGAATCCAGCTTCTGGGTCTTGTAGGACTCAAGCTTTTCTGTCTGGAAAGCAAGTGGTGCAAACACACACTGAGTCTGGAATTGGGAATGCCACTGGTTCTGCAGCAGGGAAGGGAAAGCCCTCTGCAAAGCCACACCCCAACAGAGCAGTACCATCATCCCTTTAAGGAATGACTACACAAAAGCACTTGGAACATCTGATTTTTACCTCAAATAAGCATTTTGCTTCAAGGAATGGCTCTTGACAAACTGGGGTAGACTTGTGGGAAGGTTCAAATTTAGCCAACACCCTGACAGTACAAAACCAAATTCAGGGATACTTACTATATGCAACAAGTTTTCCAGGATACTGAAGTCACCAGAGAGGCCTAAACTCTCTTTGACATGGGCAATGATCTTGGCAGCATCAAGGGTTAAATGCATTTCATGGTACTGCTGGATCTGCTGGACTCGCTGGTCAACCCAGCCTCTGTCCTCTGCAGGCTGAAGGCCACAGATGGTGTTCAGCTCCACCCTGAGATCTTCAGGATGATTTGTGAATTCCTGGAAAATTCTATCCACTGCAGAAAGCGTGAGACTTCCTGATCTGAGATCATCATACAGCATTGCATAGCTGTCAAAGCAAGGGCGGATCATGCTGTTCAAAACCTCATCAAGGTCCAGCTCAGGAGCAATCTCCTCCTCATCCTCCTCCTCCTCATCCTCCTCTGGACTGTCACACACATACTCCTCTCCTGCCTTCTGTGCTGCTTCCTCCCAGAACTGCTGGAAGATCAGGCTGTCCTTAAAAGAGTGCATTTTGTGGGCAAACTCTTTCAGCTCTGGGCTCAGGCTGTAGAAGGCCTGCAGGGGCCTCCTTCCCAGCACCACAACTTGATTCAGTCTTTTGGAGCGAAGATCTTTTGAGTGTTGAAATGCCACTTCACCTACATTCACTGTAAACCAGAGACAGGTCAGAGGGAGATCAGGTGGTGCAGGCTGGTTCCAGCTCCCTTCATCCCACCCCTCAAGCCACAAAATGCTACCAGGCAGGTGGACCCCTCCAAGTGTCATTTGATGCACAAGTACTCACTTGATACCCTCAATGCTCTGGTTTTACTTCCCCCATCCCTCCTCACCCTCACTTTGGGGCTTAGAATCAAACCTGCTCCCAAAGCCAAGAGATTTTCAAGGAAAATGCTGTTTTCTAGAGTTGCCACTTCCAGACTGCTCCCCCAGAACTCTACCTCTCACGGACTTCTGCACCTTCCTGCACATGCTCAGAAAGGTTCCCACTGCTTTTTCCTCTCTTCTGAGCTGTGTGACTTCTTTATGCCTCAATGCCAGCAGTTCTTTCAGGCTTCTCTGGAGCAGTTCCTTTTCCTCCCTTGGACGTTGCTGGTGCTCTGAAACAAAACTCACCTGTAGTCACAAAGCAGAACTTCCCAAGCCCTGCATCCCAACTCAGGCTGGGAACTGCAGAGTCACAAACCCTGCAGTGACAACAGAAACTGGAGCTGGGAGATCCCTGCCCAGGCCAAGGGACAGCACTCCAAACTGCTGCAGTCCCTCCTGAGCATCCCTAACCCCTTCCTGAGCATCCCCAGCCCCTGCAGCTCCTCCTGAGCATCCCTAACTCCTCCTGAGCATCCCCAGCCCCTGCAGCTCCTCCTGAGGATCCCTAACCCCTCCTGAGCATCCCCAGCCCCTGCAGCCCCTCCTGAGCATCCCCAGCTCCTGCAGCCCCTCCTGAGCATCCTCAGCCTCTCCTGAGCATCCCCAGCCCCTGCAGCCCCTCCTGAGCATCCCTAACCCCTCCTGAGCATCCCTAACCCCTCCTGAGCATCCCCAGCCCCTGCAGCCTTCCTGAGCATCCCCTGAGCATCCCAAACCCCTGCAGCCCCTCCTGAGCCTTTCCAATGCCTGCAGCCCCTCCTGAGCATCCCCAGCCCCTCCTGAGCAGGTCAGCATCACTGCAGTGATGCTCTCAGCCAACCACGCCCCTTTGAAGCCATCCCTTACTCGTCTCCCAGATGCAGAGGAACTGTTCCTGGTGCTGGAACACCTCCTCCAGGTGTTTCACCAGGATGCAGCCGCTGTGGATCTCGTCGGTGACACTCATGAGCACAGAGTCTGCTATGGCCATGACATCCTTTGCTTCCTCTGTCAGCTTGTCCAGGAGGTTTCTGTTTGTTCCTGTTCCAGACACAAAGCATGTCATGTTTCCCAAAAAAACAGGCAGAGTCAGGAACCTTTCCATGCCATGGCACAGAGCCCTTCCATTTCCGACTGAACCCCTACCCAGGAGCCTGTGGACTCACACCACCCTCCAACCCCTCACATCTTTTTGAGCAAAGCCAGGATCTCAGGACAGCAATTTAGAAACTTTGCATGGAGAGCCCAGACCCAAACCCTGTGGGGCAAACAAAAGCCATTTGGATCCATTCACTTGGCCAACTCTTTGGCATTTTTGTGTGCCAATAACTTGTGAGAACTTCTCAGAGAAGGAAGTTATGGTCCACAAATCCTGAGGAAGCTGCAGTGGATTAGCACAAGAGGAATAGTGGCTCACTCTTCCTTGGCCTTCCCTCTCCAAACCCAAGCTGAATAGTTCAAGCTTTGAGATAGGGACTAAAACAAGAGCAGGACAATTTCCCTCTGCTGTTCTGTGCAGTGGCAGCAGTGAGGCAGAGAAAAGCTTCTCTGGCCTCCTAAAACCCAACTACAGACCTACCATTAAAGCTGAAGATATGTTTGATGTCAGGCCACGTGAGCAGGTGGTGCAGAATTGTATCAAAATCGCCCTCAGACTGCCCAGCCCTGACTGGCCACGACTTCACAATGACAGCAGACACGAGCTGGCTGAACTGGGCCATGTTGTAGGCAGAGATCTGCTCCAGGAGATTGCTCTGCATCTGCCAGGGCACACAGAGAGGGCAGGGGTGGGTCAGACTCTGGGGTCCACTGTGTCTGTGCCTTCCAAACCAGCCCTCTGACACAAGTGACACCAGAGCTCACGGTGGAAACACATTACAAATATTCCTCATGGACCTCATTTCCTGATTTCTTGTTGGTGTTTTTTTGTTGTTGCTTTAACACACAATCCACAGCAACTCAAGCAACATCCACCTTCCCCTTCCACCATGAGGCACGTCCCTGTGCAACAGAATTGCTGTGGAATTCTAACCCTAACCCTAACTTTTCTTTCTCCTCCCTTCTCCTACCAGGGCACACAACATACCTGGCAAGCTGCAGGCACAGCCTCTACAGCACAGTTCTGGAAGCACCAGCTGATAGAGGAGTCCATCTGTGTGATTTGGGAATGCTGACAACAGTACACCAAGATTTGGTTCACTGGAGGCTCCTGAAGGGCAAAAGGGAGATTTCTTATCAACTCAAAAGTGTTTCTCCTGGCAGCATGAAGCAGTGCTGCTATCAAGACAATAAAAGGAACCTGAGCATCAGCCCATTTCTGAGGGCCTGGGAGAGAGATCAAACAAATAAATGCTTGGAAAAGATTTTAATGACTTCCATCTAAAGTGTGTGATTACTTAATATCCGCCTCTCCAAGCCACGCTCACAGCAGAAAATATTTGTTTCCTAATGTCACCATGAAAATCAACGGCTTAAGGAAATGTGTAAGTGCTGTAGGAAGGAGATGAGGAGACAGACAGTGTTACTTTGGAAGGGACTAACACAGCTGGGTGCGCATTTGGGAGCCTGAACAGCACAAGGAATGAAAAGAGAGGCACCAACTTAGCTTCTCTGAGCCCCTGTGTGTTTACTTTGCACTTGCTGGTTCTTAAAACCACAGAGGTGACAATTGTTCAGAATGTGGATTTCCTCCGAAGCACCAGGACCTGCAGCCAGGCCACTGACCAAGGTTACAGTGTGGGACATTGTCATGGCCAAAGCCACTCTGCACGTGCTCCTGCTCCAAGCTCAGCACAAGCCACTGCATCTGCTCTGGACACCAGCCAGGGCTGCCTGGACTCTCCCCTACCTGCTGGATTCTTTTCTTCAGATCTGCAAGTAAAGTGTTCTTCCACGTCTGGGTGAACTGCTCATCTGGAAAGCTGATAGTCACAAACTTATTCCAGGCCTGCAGGGGACAAGCACACCAACCCAAACCACTGAGTGCTGAGATGTAGAATAGATGCCCCATACGCCTCAGACAGTCTGCAGCCCTTCCAGATGTTTCCATCCTGAGGAAAAGGAACACTCCCAGAGCTGCAGAAGGCAGCTTTTAAGCCCAAACAGTGTGTAAATGTCTCAGCTGCTGAAGGAGACTTTTGGATGAGCCACTTCCACCCTGCTGCTGGAAACTGTCCCAGGGAGGGCTGGGAGCAGCAGCTCAGACTGGCAGGGCTGCTCTGAGCTTTGCCTGCTGGAAGGCCTGGGGACAACCAGTGGGACACACTGGGAGCAGGACAACACCAAGGGGCAGCTCCTCACCCCGGCAATGCCTTTAGGAACACCAAGGATGAGCAGAATGGAGGTGAGCTCCCAACACTGCCCATTCCCACCCCATCCTTACCCAGCCACAGCTGCAGAGCCCAGCAAAGAGCTCTGAGCAGCAGACTCAAGACCCTGGCTAAGCCACAGCAAAGCCCCTTTGAACTGACATTATCAGAAGATAACAAACCCGAAGTTCAAAGAACAAAGAGAAGGCCACGTGGTCCAGGTACTCCTTCAGTAATTTTTCCTTTAAAACGTTTCTGAACCAGGCACGAGCTTCCCGCAGAGCTCCACTGAGCAGCTTTGGAACTTCCTGCACAGCATCCCCTGGAACCTGCCCCATACAGAGGGAAAGACAACAAAATAAACACAGTTCAAGCAGGACAGCAATGGACAACTGATTTAAATCAGTATTTCTAAAGAGAAGGCCCAAACACATCCAGAACACACGAGAGCCCAGCAACAGACCCAGCACTGCTTGAATAAAGAGCAGAGAGGCTGGGAAAGTGCAGTGCTTACAGGCAGGTTGTGCTTAAGCTTGTTCCAGGAAGTAAAGACAACAAATGTCTAAGGGGAAACAAAACTAAACTTAAAACAAAGCTTATCACAGCAAACCTGAGCACCTGAGCTTATTTTCAATAAGAACCAAACTCATCAGGTGACTCCACACCTCTCTGAGAGTATCACAATCTTGCTCAGAGTGTGAAGTTCTTCAAACTGAGACTGGGTCTGACCTAAACCCAGTGTGTTGTGCCACTCTTGTGACATTTCTGGGTACCTTGCTGGTATCAAGCCAAGAGTTCCTTGGTACTCACTGCTGGGGGCTGAAGCTGGGCAACCTTGGCAATCAGGGTGGCAGCAGTGGCAGGGATCAGGAACGAGCTCACTCTCCTGGTAGCCTTGCAGAGCCTCTCGTGCAGCCTGAGGCAGCAGGACAAGCAGCCCTGCCAAGAAGGAGCCCCCAGAGCTCTGCAGGACAGCAACACAGAGGGAGAGTTAATTTTCTGCTCTGAGGAAAAATAAAAAATTAAAAACAAAGTAAAAACCCCATCAAATTCAACACTGTGTGGCAGCTGCCTCCCTCAGCTGGATTTCAAAAATGGGATAGAACTCCAGGATTCTTTTCTCCACAGAGATTTCAAGGCACACAAGCAGGACCTCAGCCCTGGTGCAGAGGCAGACAATGCTCTCACAGAGGTGCACTGCACTGACCTGGCTGGGGGCTCATCCAAGGCACTCAGCACTGTGTTTAGAATCTCCTCTACCTGAGGATGGAAAGACAAAAATATGAAACTGTGGAAGAAATTGTACAGACTGATTTCTGATTAGCTGAGCAAGAGGGAACTCACTATTCTTTTGCGTCTTCCCCAACATTTTTATAAACACACTGTAAAATAGCAGAGCTTATTTACTGGGTGTCAGAGCCAATACCTGGGCAGCTTTTATATGGACAAACCCAACCTGTACTTGCAATTTGGAGGTCTCAAATCTATTATTAGTTGCAAGGTCCTACTCCTGCTGTCCTCACACAAATACAAGAGTTTTCACAACAGCAGGAAAATCTCCCAAACCAGCATCCCCTTGCCCAACCCTCCTGTGCAGAAATCAGTTTCAGGTAGATGTCTGAGGAGGTCAGGAATGAAATATTTGCCATCACTAACCAAGAGCAAATCCAGCTAAGAACACCCTCCCCTCATCAATGCCATCACCACTTTTTGCTGCAGATAACCCCCAACTCTCCCCCTGAGGAGTCTCTGACTTCACAGCAGCTATTTTTGCACTCAGCCAGGTGTGGAGCTCTTTGTGCTGTGACCTGCTGCCAGCCCAGTCCCCTCAGTGGTGCTCAGTGTGAGCCTTCATCCCAGAGCTGGGTAAAGCTGCCAGAAGACAAACCTGAGAGTTGCTCCACAAGAGGTCAACGTTCTCCAGCCTGTACAGAACACCTTGAAGAGTAACCAAGAGGTCACTGGAGAAGTCTCTTATGAACTCAGCCAGGCTCCCCAGGGGCAGCACACAGAGCCAGGACTTGACCAGAGTCCCATCAAATTCCATCAAGTGCTTCTTTTCTCTCATTCGTGCCAGCAGGGTCCCTCTGGAGGGGAGACAAAACAAAATCTTCAGCATTCCAAGGAACAAAAAGGCCTGGAGCTTGTGCAGCCCACACAGGAGTCTCCTCCTCATTCCTGTGCTTTTGTCCCTGCAGCTGAGATCAGTGGGAGTCCCCAGGGCCCTGGGGTGGCACAGCAAAACCAAACCACTGAGCACAAGCACTCAGGGAAAAGGAACTCCAGGTCTTGCTCAGACTCCACACAAGAGGAGCAGCTTCATCTCCCACCTGCTCCCTGGCTGGCAGAACTGGGGGGCTGTGTTTGAGGGGTCACACTGTGCCCAGCTGGGCTACACTCAGTGACCTCTGAGCCACCAGTGTGCCTGTGCCCAAATACCCCAAACATCCCCCCCTCAGCATGATACATTTCATACTCTTTAAAAATTAGGGAGGGGAAAACCAAAAAAAGAGATGAGGAGGCCACAGGGAGGATCTGGGAGCTCTGGAAAACTCACCCATGCTGCTTCCTCCTGATTTCAGCAAATGGAAGCCCCTCCAGCCCTGCCCAGGCATCCTCCTCCAGCAGCCCGTGCTCCTGCTGCAGGGGAGCAGCAAAGGAATGCAGAAGGGGAAGGACCCACACCCACTGCTCCACATCATGCTCAAGGCACCTCTGGCACAAGTTTGTCAGGTCAACCTTCAAGCTAAATAAAACAAGAAAACAAAACAAACACACTGAGTGAAAGAACAGCTTTATCCCAGCCTTGAGAACACCCTAGGGATGTGGGAGGCTACGTTTCAATCTCCCTATGTGCCTTTAATTAACCTCTGGGCATTAAATCAGCTCCATCTACTCTTCATTACAGAGTGTAGCTGTCCAGGCTTAAGGCCCAGAGCTGCAATGTTACTGAATCTCTCTGCACAGACCCTGCTGCTGGAGCACTGGGAAGACCCAATCCTTTGGGTACAGTCTCCCCATGAGCCACCCCACCCCTGTGACAGCCACACAGAGAAGGACTCCAGAAAGAAATGCAATGGCTGCAGCTGTGTGAGTGAAGAACTCCAAATCCAGCTCCAGCTAAGCAGTCAGATTACAACCTGGCAGACAGGCACTCAGGGGAAACCAACCAAAAAGTGTGGAATGGTGCACTGCAGCCTTGCCTGGATGTTAGCCCTGCTTCAAGCAGGAGGCTGGAACTGAGACCTGCAAAGATACCTTCAAATGCAGCTTTTTCTCTGGTTCTCTGCTAGTAGAGAGCTGGGCTCCTGTTGTTTTATCAAAGCAACACCAGCCTGGTCAGTTAGAAGGTACATGGAGCACTTACTTGGTAACTCCTGCAAAAGCCTGTTTGATGTGATGAATCTCATCCTGTACATCTTGTGGTGACACCTGATCCAAGCACAGGAGGCTGCACAGGTCAGCCAGGTCACCTTTAGGTACTGAGAATGAGCAGTTCTCAACTACCATAACAATGGTGAGCCCCAGAGCCAGCTTGCTTTGGATGATTCTGTCTTCTGGAGCTGCTTCTGGTGCAAGGAAAGGGAGAGCTATTTTCTTCATGTATTTTAGCAGCAAATCATTCACCTGGGACAAAGAAGAGAAGAAACAAACCAAGCACAGCATTAGTCTTTCTCTTCTGAAGCCAACATCTTCTGCCAGTTCCAGCGAGGCCACAGGACATGAAGGAGCAGCCCCAGCAACCAAAAAAGGCAATGTGTCATTTCTGTCACATTTCCTAATTATGTCAAGTAAGACATTTTGGATTCCAGAAGCCCTACTGGCATTACTGCTTAGAACAGGATCAGGAGCTTCTCCCAAAAAGCAGGCAGGTTTGGAGCAAGAGATGAGCGCAGAGTTTTTTAGTGACAGAACAACTGGCAGCAAAACTTAATGGCAAAGCTTAGGAAATCAATATCCAGACACAAAACCCACTCAGGTGTGAGGTCACCACGTCACAGCCCTGCTGCTGACCCCCACGGGGTCTCAGAACCACACTGAGGTGCACAGGCTGACTGAAGCCCCCAAGGCAGTCAGTCACAGCCACCCCAGAAGGATCCCCACTGCTTCTGTGCCTGAACTTTGACTGGAAAAGCAAAATTAACCCAGCAAGGTCAACAGCAAAATTAAAGTTTGGGTTCAGTAACGGAATGCTTTCTGTCTCTGTGCAAGAGAAGGGATTACCTGCTCTGTGCTGAAGTTTAACTCTCTCCACAGCACTGGCTTGCCTTCAAACACCCGCTGGGCTCCTGCAACGTTATGGAACTGCTTCAGCTGCCACAAGAAATTCCTCAGATTGTCAGGACTCCAGGTTCCAAGAATGCTGAAGATACTTTCTAACATAATATTGGCAGCTATTTTCTTCCCTTCCACCACTTCCTTGTATTTATCATAAGTAAAGAGCTGCCGGAAGTTTTTGAACTTGGAAGGCCTTGCACACACGATGTCATCGTACTGGTGCCACTCTGGAACAGGAACACAGGGAAAGAACCATTGCAATCAGGTGCCTTTTCCCCTCCAGCTGCCTCAGCAATACCCCCAGCAGCCCACTGAGCTTCAGACAGGGCTGCCTGGCAGGAATGCTGGGCCACAGGACAGCAGGGATCACCCCAAGGTGCAGGTCCAGCCAGCAGAGCTCACCTCCATTGTTGAGAAGTGCCCTGTTTATCAACAAGCAGCGATTCACGTGCTGATTGGATTCTGAATTCTTGTAAATGAACTCATACTCCCCCTTCCCACAGGACACCCAGTACTTGTAAGGAATGTATTCATCTAGGATTTTTCTGCTGAGAGTTACAGTGCCTTCAATGAGGTATCCATGTTCTCTCAGATTCCTTGGAAGCACAAACACAGCAAAGACAGGCAAAGGACACATTAGGTGATCTACAGACTTCCTTTTCCATGCATTGCTCCATTTCTAATAGGAATGGTGACTGTTCTTTCACAAGAACACTTTAGAACAGTTTTCTCCACTGTGAAACCCTTTGCTGCAACGCCCAGCTGTGGGCACAGAGCCACCCCTTGCACAGTGGCTGAGGCGCCAGAGCGACCCAGAGCAGGGGACACTCACCTGGTGCAGTTCAGCTCACAGATGTTGTCCTTCCAGTCGGAGTAGGAAGGAATGCCCTGAGCCCTGATGAACACTTTATCGGTATTGGGGTTGAGCTTGAAGTCTTTGGATAATATTGCATGGAAATACACTGTAACACCCTCAGTGCGGCTCACAGAACTGCAGGAAAGAATAGAAGGGATTCTGTTGGCGTTTTTCAATTGCACAAATCACTGTAGACCTCAAATCACACTCGAGCCACCAGCTGAGTGGCTGCAAGACCCATAAACTCTGGCAGCAGTTCACTCAGACTGATGTTTGAGCAGGCCCAGTGCAAAGCCCAGTGCAAAAAGGAAAAACGGGCTCCTAAAGGCAGCAGGAGATGCTCTGGCCCAGCAGAGTCACACTTTCCACCCCTTCCAGCTCATACACATTAAGCAAAACATCAAAACAGCTCTTCACACTATTCACCTGAAGCATTGTGTGGGTGCAGCACATGGTGCTCATTAGAGCAAGAAATAAGAGAATAATCTCTTTTTTGTCCATCAGATGCTCAAGCAGGTTCAACATATCACCCAGAACATCACCTGTGCTGAGGTCCCATTCAGCACTGGTTCCATCATGCACAACCACTTCACCTGAGTTTCAAGACAATTCCATTTCCACATATCCAAGGTATGTACTGACCCAATCCCAGCACCTCAGTCTGGAGTCCTGAGTCCTCCTCACAGCAACTCCTGTTAGGGAAGAATGCTGGGGAGCACCAGTGCTGTTCTCACCTTTCTTTAATATTTTCCACCTGTTTCTGGTTCCTTTGCTCCTTTTTGTTCTTGGGGATGTCTGCAGCAGCCACAGCACTCTCCTTCCCGGCAGCCTTGGCTCCTTGGTTCAGACTTGTCTTCTCACTCACGTTGGGCATTTTCTCACCTGGAGTCTGATTTTTCTCTTTTGTGTTTGCATTCTGCAACAGGGAGACAAACAATGCCCAATGAAACAGAAACCCCAAACAGGAGCCCCTGGAAGCACAGCACCTCCTCCCGGTGTGCTGGTGATTGAGAGATGGGACTCCTGGTGCAAGCAAGAAGCCATTTATTGTTTCTACAACTCCATTTATATACTCTTACAGCCTTGGGTAAAATCTTTCACTGCTAAGCAATAATCACATTATTCATGTTTCTCAGCTATACTGTTTAACCACAGTCTTGCACCTGCAGTCTTGCATGACTTCCTTTCAACAATGCCATTCCCTTTTCGTTTCCTCTCTTACATTTCTGCTTGATGTTTCCAGGGCTTGTGGCCCACCAGAGCCAAGATGCCCACATCATCCATCGACAGTGCAGCACTTTCTGCTCTACTGCCCACCTGCCGCCCAACACTGGTGCAGCACCAGCTTCCTCCTCCTGGAAGCACTGCAAACACTGATCCCTCGCTGAGGGAAGCTGCTGGCTAAGGAAAACAGCCCATGATGGAAGAGGAGCCCAGCCCAAACACACTGCCACACA
Source organism: Camarhynchus parvulus (assembly GCF_901933205.1). Taxonomy (NCBI): domain Eukaryota; kingdom Metazoa; phylum Chordata; class Aves; order Passeriformes; family Thraupidae; genus Camarhynchus; species Camarhynchus parvulus. The sequence continues at coordinate 5,364,268 of NC_044588.1, forward strand.
GTCAGCTCAGTGAGCCCCAGGTCCCAGAGGGTGGGGCATAAAGAAAGTGAAAGAGAAACCACAGCAACCTCCAGCTTACCAGGCCTGTAGAGCACAGGCACCTGCAAAGCACAAAATCCCCTTGTTCAGGGGATCCCAGAGCTCTCCAGAGGGCGTGGCTGTTTGGAAAAGAGACACCTGCCAGTCCTGGGGGCAAATGAGCAACCCCTCAGCGAGAGCTGGGCTACAACTGACACCCAGGAGAACAGAATTCAGATCAGAGCCTCCCCAATTCCCCCCTGAATCCCTGGCTGCTCCTCAGCCTCACTGACAGCATGAGTAAGTCACACTGGCAAAGGGAAGCTGTGCCCACTGAACACTCACCAGAGCTCACCCACACTCACCTTGGCAGTGGAACTGGTCCCTTTCTGCTTGGGCTCCTTCCCAGCCGGCAGGCTCGGAGCCCCAGGGGAGGCCTTGGTCTCAGGCTTGCTTTGGGGGGCTCCCCTGGCAGGAGGCAGCCCGGGACTGCCAGGGACTGCTTCCTTGGCAGAGGGACTGGCTCCCTGTCCTGCTGACAGCCGCTCCTTGCTGCTGCTCTGGGCCTGGGGACCAGCTGTGGCTGCTGGCAGCTGGCCAGGGGCACCACTGCCCTGTTCCACATCATCCCTGGCTGTTCCTCCGTGCTCCGGGGCTGTGCCATCCCCCACCTTGTCCCCTGGGGCTGTGGCACTGGGAGCTGGGGCAGCCCCCCCGGCTGTGCTGCTCTGCTCTGCAGGGCTCAGCCTCTCTGCTCCCAGGCTGCCAGCTTCCTCCCCCAGGTGTGCCAAATCCCTGTCGCCTCCAGGTGTGTCTCCACTGGCATCAGCACATCCATCAGCACCTGGGTTTGCTCCCTCACCGCCGGGGGGTTGGATTTCTGGAGGAGCAACACCTGTGTCGGGCAGCTCTGTGGTTTGAGCTGGTGCTGTGCTTTGAGGAGGCAGAGAGTCCTGTTCCCCAGAAATGGACTTCTTTGCTTTAGTCTTCTTCCCATTCTATTAAAAAAAATAAAAACAAAGACCACAATGTCTGTTTATTCATTGCCAAAGGGAAACTCTTTGTCACCTCCTCCATTGCAGCAAGTGCTGACATCTTCCTGTAACACAGGGCTAACAGAGAATGATCAGGAAGAGGAGGGACAAGACCAGCCAGTGAAACACAAGTAACTCTTGAGAGCTGTGGAGGTTTAATATTCAAGACTTGCTCAGCAGGAGCCCAGAGCAGCGCTGCAGTGTCTCAGCTGACTCATGTAATTTGTGGTTCCCCCTCCCGGCACCGTAGTTCCTCACACACACACAGCGTCAGCAAACACAGCGAGCCTCTCCCGGAGGAAGACAGGCAGCAGCTCCCCGACGTGGCCAGAGGGAAGTGGGGGATGCAGCCTGGCCTCCTCACTTCACACAAGAGAGCAACAACTCACAGCTGCTCCCCAGCGGGATCCTCACCTTCCTCAGCAGAGATGCCACCTCAGCAGAGTCGCCAGCCCCGCGCTGAGCCGGGGGCTCTGTGTGGTTCTCTGGAGCTGTGACATTCCCCAGCAGTGATGATCCCTCTTCCTCCTTCTGTGTCTCAGCAGAGCTGGGAGATCCACCTGCAGTGTCAGGCGTGGTGCTGAGCAGAGCTCTTGCTCTGTCCATCAGTGACTTGCCCTCTGTCTCCTTTGTGTCAGCGGTAGAAGAGGTCCAGCAGCACCTTCTCCCTTCACCTCTTCCTCTGCATCAGGGACTGCAGGGACCTGCACCTCTCTTCTCTCTGCAATGGAGGGAAATTAATTGTTAAACTGGAAACCCACCCCCCAAGGGTCGCAGGATGGTTTGGGTTGGAAGGGACTTTAAAGCTCATCTCGTCCCACCCCTGCCACAGGCAGGGGCACCTTGCCTCCAGGTCACTCCAAGTCCCTATATGGGGGAGAGAATCAGAAAAAAATGCAAAACTTCTGAGTTCAGATACACAGTTAAATAGGACAGAAAAGGAAAATGACAATAACCATAAAGGAATATCCAGACCAAGAGATGCACAGGGTGCTGGCTCACCACCCTCTGAGCCATGCCCAGCCAGCCCCTGAGCAGTGGCCCTCACCCCTCGGCCAGATCCCCCCAGTGTCTCCTTCAGCACCATGCCCCGTGCTCTGCATCATCCCTCTGGGCTCTGGGGCAGCTCTCCTGGCTCTGCCCCTCCCAGCTCCTCCCTGCCCGGCCAGCCTGGGAGCCTGAGTCCTTGGTTTAGTGTAAGCACTGCTCAGCAGCAGCTGAGCCATCGGGCTGTTATCAACAGGAGCCTCATCCTGAACCCAAACACAGCTCTGAAACAGCTCCTGGGAACAGCAGACTGTCCCAGCCAAAGTCACGAACACACAGGAGCTGTTTGTTGTTCCCTGTTCAACTCCCACCAGCCACGCCACCACTCTCCCTTATAGCCTCCTGCTCTCTCCAAGGCCCTACCAGATGCAGAATAATTAAGGAACCCCAGAACTGATGTAGAGCTCCATCCCTGTCCCTGCTGCAGACACAAATGCAGCAGCAGTGCTGGCAAGCAGCTGCCTGTGCCAGTGCCTGGAGCCCAGCATGAGCAGGGACAGGACAGCGGCACCTCCCAGCTGGCACAGCCTTCTGGGTGGCACCATGACTGCTCCCACTCAGCTGAGGGCTTTCCAAGAAGGCAGAGGAAACTCCCTTTTTATCTTCACAGCTTTATCTAGTCCTTCAAAAACCTGTGCAAGGGTAGCTCCGGGCCCAGTCAGGCAGCAGAGCAGATCTCTGCCCTCTGCAGGGGTTTCACAGGCTCCTCCACACTGCCTCCACCCCAGTTCTGAGAGCAAAAGTTTTGAACCTCAGCTACTTGGGATGTTCTTCCTACAGCATTCAAGAGCTGGAGATTTCGGGTTTGTAACCTTGCCATGCTGGAGTGCAGAGGGATTTGCTAAGAACTGACCCTGTGGGGACTGCAGCAGCTTGATTCTGAATTAGTGTGCTTTTCTAGCATCACATTCTCTCTGTCAACAAACCAAAAGCCATTCTGGTGGCCCAGGTCATTCGGTCTTAAGCAAGTAAAGGATTAGGAAACATTTCCCCCAGCAGAACCGTGTTGAGCACTTGATTCTGTCTCTGTTCAGAAAGGCAGAATTAGTGCGTTGTCAAACACAACTCAGGGGTGAGTTCCAAATCTAACAACAAGCTGCGAATTGGAAATTCTGTGTCAAGAAGGACTCAACCAGTCTTTTAACACAAAAACCAGCACTACTTCATTGGTAAAATAAACTAGTTCAACACTGGAGACCTGAGCGTAGAGACTGCGTAGGATGTGTCACCAACTGAATCACTTGTCTGTCTCCTGACAGCCGCTGCAAAGAGAAGAAAACTGTCTCTGCTCAGGGGAGGTTGAGATGAGGGATTGGGAGGGGAGTTTGGGACCAGAGCAGAGTGGAATGGGCTGGGCAGAGGAAAGCCCAGAGCCGCACGGGCACCAGAGGTGACACAGGCAGCCCCCGGTCAGTGCCCGGCCCGGCCCGGCCCAGTCCCGGGGCCCAGCGCGGCCTCACAGCCACTGCAGGCCCCGGGCAGGCCCTGCCCGGCAGCCAAGGGGCACAGACAGGCCCGGGGCAGAGACACAAACACCGGCACACACAGCGTGAGGCACCACAGCCGTGCCACCGCCTCCTCTGCCCGTTTTATTGTCAGGGAGCCACACTGGAGAGCCGGGCTGGGAGCGTGAGGGGAACCACAGCGCTTGAAGGCAAACCAACACAAACAGCGAGCGTGCCCCCGCGCTGAGGGCCCATGCCCCCACCGAGGGCCCGGTTCGCCTTCCCAGAGCCCTGCCTGGGGCTGCTCCGCCGGGCTGGGCCGCAGCCCGGAGCCTTGTTCCAGCGGCGGGGCCGGAACCGGGGGCCGGCCATGGCCGAGGGTCGCAGCCCGGACCGACCCCGGCCGGGCGGGGCCTGCCCTGTGGGCGGTGCCTGTATGGAAATGAACCGCTCTCGCTCCTCGCGGATTGCATATCCTCGGGAGATATGCAAACGAGTAGGGTGGACGGGCCAATGGCGTGGCGAAGGAACGGTTGTATGCAAATGAGCCAGTTATGTATTTGAGGGGCGGGGCTAGCGTGGCTCCCGGGGGGCACCGGGAGGGCCCGGAGGTGGGGGGGGCACGGGGAGGGAACCGGGGGTGACACGGGCAGAACCGGGAGGGAACCGGGGGCGAGAATCAGGGAGAACGGAGAAATCGGGGGGGTGAATACGGGGAGAACCGGGGGCGGGAACCGGGGGGGGACACGGGGAGAACCGGGGAGGGACACGGGGAGGGAACCGGGGAGAAGGGAGAACCGAGGGGGACACGGGAAGAACCGGGAGGGACTAAGGGAGAAGGGAGAACCGCGCCCAGGGACACGGGGAGAACTGGGGGCGGGAAGCGGGGAGGGACACGGGGTAGGGACGTCCCAGGTGAACGGGGAGGAGATGGGAGTCCCCGGGGACGCACCGGAGGGCTCCGGGCAGATCGGGGATCGGGGCGCACGGAGGCGCTTCGGGGGCACCGGGACCCGGAGCCGCCGCTGCCCCCGCCCCGCAGCCCCCCAGGCCCGGTGCCCCGTGCCGCCACTCACCGCCCCGGCAGCGCGACTCACCGAGTGACCGGGCACGGGCACCAGCACCTGCAGCGCCCGCTCGTCCCGCCGCTCCGCCGACTCCCGCCCAGACAAGTTTCGTTTCTCAGCCGAGCCGCCAACTTTCGCTTTTGCAGTCACGGTCCCCGCCCAGCCCCGGCCCGCCCCGGCCGATCCCGGCCAATCCCGGCCCCGGGCGGCTCTCGGCGGGTCCCGCCCCGCCCGGCCCCCATCCCGCCGGGCGTCTTTCGATTCCTCTCCCGGTACCCCCCGGGCATCCCCCCGTGCCCGGTGCAGGGGTCCCCGGCCGGCAGGGGCGCAGGACAGGCCCGCCAGCAGCAGGGAGGGCAGCTGTGCTGGTGGAAAGCACTTTGTGCTGGTCGCGACAGCCAAAAGCAGATTCCACAGTCAAAAGTGCGGGCACGGCTGGTGCCCATCCCGGAGCCCACCAGGACCGAGCCCAAAGCAGGCTCCCAGCCCGCTGCCAGCCAGCACTGCTCACACAGATTTGAGCACACACACATCCCTAAACAACCAGCCCGTTTTACCCCATGTCCCCATTTTCCCCTTCCCGGCACCCCCGTGGTGCAGCAAGGAACTCACAGCTCAGTGCAGCCCGGGCAGGACCCGGAGCCCCGGGCAGGTGTGTGGCTCCTGTGCAGGTGTGTGGCTCCCTGTGCAGGTGTGTGGCTCCCCAGGCAGGTGTGTGGCTCCTGGGCAGGTGTGTGGCTCCTGTGCAGGTGTCTGGCTCCTGGGCAGATGTGCTGCCCTTCCAGCACCTCTGGCAGCAGGAGCTGTGCAGAACGTGCCCTCGGGCTCGGCTCACCGCACCACCCCAGTTTGCTTTCAGTTTCTATTCCCTGGCACGCTCAGCAGCACCCAGAAGATAACTCCCCACACAACAGGAAAAAGCTTTCCCTCAGGAAGGCAGAGATCACACTGACTCATTAGCAATTGCTGATTTATTACACCCTCGATGTCCCGAGGGCCGTTCAGGGGAACTGAATTCCCGACCCTGCCCAGCCCCACCAGGTGCTGTCCCCATGGCACAGCTCGGTGTCACCGTGCCTGTCCCCTCGGCAGGGCCCAGGCCAGGAGCTGCACCCCAGGGTGAGCCCAGCCCTGACCCAGGGTAGTGCTTGGCACAACACCGCACATACAAGAGAAGGATTAAAAAAGGTAAGTAAGGATAAAAATCAGTAAGGAGAACAATCCCAGATGTCTTCCCTCTCCCAGAGCTGGAGGCTGAGCCCCGTGGCCGCTTGGAGGGCAGCACAGCAGCCCTGAAACAGCTTTGAGAGCTCCCCCTGTGTCACCACTGGAGCAGCCCAGAACGTAGAAAAGGTTCAGAATTAAAACAATCATTTAAAAAGTGTCAGCAGCTCCGTGGAGGAAGGTTGGCTTTGCACTGGTCACTGTGACAGGGAACAGTTTTGTCCCACAGCCCGTGTGGGGCTGGGCTGCTGCTGCTCTGTCCATCTCGCCGTGGGACATGGGGACAGTCCATGCCCGTGCCCAGGAGGGACAGGTGGCTCCCAGGGAGGTGCTGGTGTCACTGGGGTGGCACAGGACGTTCAGCCCAACCCGGTGTCACTGGATGAGCCCGGTGCTCTCGGCAGTGCTGGTGGGGGGCTCTGCCCTGCTGCCCCCCAGCTCCCTGCACCGCTCTGGGACAGGAGAGGGGAGGCAGAGTCAGGGCAGGGCTCAGTCCTGGCACAGAGGGAATTTTCCCAGGAGCTGTTTCAGAGCTGTGTTTGGGTTCAGGATGAGGCTCCTGTTGATAACAGCCCGATGGCTCAGCTGCTGCTGAGCAGTGCTTACACTAAACCAAGGACTCAGGCTCCCAGGCTGGCCGGGCAGGGAGGAGCTGGGAGGGGCAGAGCCAGGAGAGCTGCCCCAGAGCCCAGAGGGATGATGCAGAGCACGGGGCATGGTGCTGAAGGAGACACTGGGGGGATCTGGCCGAGGGGTGAGGGGCACTGCTCAGGGGCTGGCTGGGCATGGCTCAGAGGGTGGTGAGCCAGCACCCTGTGCATCTCTTGGTCTGGATATTCCTTTATGGTTATTGTCATTTTGCCTTTCTGTCCTGTTTAAGTGCCTTCATCTCAGCCCAAGAGTTTTTACCTTTTCTCTACTTCTGTCCCACCCCTCTGCATGGGCAGTGAAGGGCTCCATGGTGCTGAGCTGCTGCTGGGTTGAACCACCAGAGCTCACCATGAATCCCCAAGGCTGGGGAGACCCAGTTCTTGGGAGGGGCTCCAGCTCACCCCCCCTGGAGCCCCTGCAGCCCCCACTGTGCTGCTCTGCAGCTGGGCAGGTCAGATCCCCACAGGTGTCCTCCAGAGCCACACTCACCCCACCCTGGGAGAGCAGCCAGAGCCTCCCCTGCCTCCTCCCTGCTGGGGAAATGCTGGAACCCTTCTAAGTCTGCAGACAGGAGGACTTGGAGAACGGGGTCCTGAGGGCAGAGAAACCTGGGCTGGGCAGTGCTGCCCACTTCCCATCCCCTGGCGCAGACCCCCCAGCCATCCCAGCACCCCAGCCATCCCAGCATGAGCACCCAGCCATCCCAGCACCCCCATCCTTCCCAGCACTCCCAGCCCATCCCAGCATGAGACCCCAGCCATCCCAGCACGAGACCCCAGCCATCCCAGCACCCCAGCCATCCCAGCACGAGACCCCAGCCATCCCAGCACCCCCAGCCCATCCCAGCATGAGCACCCAGCCATCCCAGCACCCCCAGCCATCCCAGCAGGAGCCCCCAGCCATCCCAGCACGAGACCCCAGCCATCCCAGCACCTCCAGCCCATCCCAGCACCCCCAGCCATCCCAGCACCCCCAGCCCATCCCAGCACCCCCAGCCCATCCCAGCAGCCCCAGCCCATCCCAGCACCCCCAGCCCATCCCAGCAGCCCCAGCCCATCCCAGCACCCCCAGCCCATCCCAGCACCTCCAGCCCATCCCAGCAGCCCCAGCCCATCCCAGCACCCCCAGCCCATCCCAGCAGCCCCAGCCCCAGCTGTGGGAGATGAAGGTGCTCGGGATGGTGATGGTGCCACCAGAGGAGAGGCCCGCACAGAGCCCAGGGAGGGCAGTGGGCTGAGCCCAGCAGCCACGCTCACAGCATGGCCAAGGTCCCACACACCTGCAGGCCACAGAAGGCCAGCGAGAGGCCGTGCCTGTGCAGCTCCTGCAGCAGCTCTGCCAGCCCCAGCAGCGCCGTGTAATCGATGCTGCTGACGTGGCTGCAGTCCAGCAGCACCGAGCGAGCTGGAGATGCTGCTGGGAGAGCACAGGGTCATGTCCCAACACGTGCAGCAATGAGCAGCCCAGGGGTCCCAGCCCTCAGAGCCAGGGCAGGGCAGCTGCTCACACACACACTGCTGGGTCTGGGCAGCACCTGCCACCCACAGCAGTGATGCAGGAGGTGACAGCCGTGTCCCCAGGCCAGGCCAGCAGCACTGTACCTGCCAGAGCACGGCTGCACACCGAGGCCCTCAGGTGCTCCACGGCTGGGAAGTGCAGGCTGCTCCCCGGCTGCACCAGCAGCACGGCCCCCTCTGACACCTGGGGGAACACAGGCACAGGGGCTCAGGGCTGTGCAGGGACAGCCACAGGGGCTCAGGGCTGTCACCTCCCCACCAGGGACAGCTCCTGTGTCACCCCCTGCCCTCCTGGCTGAAGTGGCAGGAGCAGGAGCCCCCATTCCTCAGGGAACCCCTCCTGCACTCAGCCCAGTGCCAGCAGGGCAGGGCAGTGATGCCTCCCTGCCCTGCTCTCCAGCCTGAGGATTTTCCCCTCCTCCTGCTCCTTTAAAGGGGTCCCTGTGCTGTGCCCGTGGCACACTGGGGACAGCAGGAACAGGTCAGGAGCATCTGCACCCCAGCACCTCCCTGCCCCAGGAGCCCCCTCCCAGCTCCCTGGCCCTGCCACGTCCAAGGGTGTGAGAAATGGATTTGTCAGAATTCTCAAAACCTGACAGAAAGCTCACCCAGTCCTGTACAAGTGTATGCAAACGGAGATAAGGTCTGCTGCCTTAGGAAGGCCATGGAATAGAGATGACATTGTTGAGGGAGAGATTGAACTAGAAACAAGTTTCAACAAGTTTCAAACGATGGACTTGCAAAAAGACCAGATATTTTGGAGAATTAGAACTGTGAAAGATGCATTGTAGCATTATGTGGGGTAAAAATATAAGTGATTGGTGGCAGAAGTATGAGCAGCATTGTGTGCAAAAGCTAATAGGCTGAAAATCATTTATAGGGGATTGTAACCAGGAAATAGATTGGCTTCTGATGGAATGGCACTGAGTTTTACATCTCTTATGTCTCACCCTTCATCGAGACTGATAATGGAATAAAATCCTTTAAAAAGCCTCTCAGTTGCCCTGTCTGTGAAAAGCTGGGAAAACCAACACAAGGGCAGGGGAGAAGGGAGAAGCTCTCACCTTTATTGGGGGCCTGGCAATGGAGTAGAGCAGGAGAAGCCCAGAAACCAGCACCCCAGCCACGATTCCATACTGCACCTCCCAGAAGCAGAGCAGGAAGGTCACACAGAGGGGCACAAGGTCCAGCCCTGCAAGAGAGAGAGGCCAGGCTGGGTGTGGCTGGTGCTGGTGCCACAGGGCACAGGGACAGTGCCAGCTCTGCATTACACACAGGCGGCAGGGGCAGCTTCGGTGGAGCTGCAGGCTGAGCTCGGGGTGGGAGCCCTGGGGAGGGGCTGTGAACTGCCCCCTCTGCATGACAAAGGACCCGGGGACCCGGGGCAGGCACAGGATGGGCACTTGAGAGAGTGATGGGACACTCGACAGTGATGGGACACTCAGAGACTGCAATGGGACACTCAGAGATGGTGATGGGACACTCAGAGATGGTGATGGGACACTCAGAGATGCTCAGAGACCATGATGGGACACTCAGGCAGTGATGGGACACTCAGAGACTGCGATGGGACACAGAGATGGTGATGGGACACAGAGATGGTGATGGGACACTCAGAGACCACCCCCAGACTTTGCACGTCTGTGAGGGGATAAAAGCTCACAGGCTCCTTTGTTCTGGATCCCTCCTGAGAAACTCGAGCTGTCATTCTGTTATTTATTTATGGCACCGTGATTAAATTATTTCAGGGACCTGCATGTCTGAGACACCGCTATGGGAAACCTGGGGTAGGGCTGGAGAGGAGCCCTGCTCTGTGTGAGAGGGGCAGGGGGAGCCCTGCAGGGGCTCAGTCCCAGCTCAGGGGGTGGCTGTGACTGCCACAGTGGCTGCCCTGGGGGACTGATTGCCCCCTGCCCTCACTCTGAACCCGCCAGAGCGTCCGGAAGATGCCAGCGTCGAACATGGGCACCACGGCTGAGATGATGACAGCAGCCAGCGCTGCTTTGGGGATGTAATAGAACAGAGAGGTCAGGTATGCCAGGGACAGCAGGACCAGGGCACCTGCGGGAGAGGGACCCTGAGCCACGGGCACCCAGCAAGGAGGGGTATCCAACACCCAGGAGTACCCCCCTTCCAGGCGTCCCCACACCCAGGGGTACCCCACACCCAGGGGTATCCAGCACCCAGGGGTACCCCCACCCAGGGGTTCTGACACCCGGGGGTACCCAACACCCAGGGGTACCCCACACCCGGGGGTACCCAACACCCAGGGGTACCCCACACCCAGGGATCCTGGCACCCAGGGGTATCCAGCACCCAGGGGTACCCCACACCCAGGCGTCCCCACACCCAGGGGTACCCCACACCCAGGGGTACCCCACACCCAGGGGTACCCCCCACGGGGTCGGGGTCCGGGGTACCCCACACCCAGGGGTACCCCACACCCAGGGGTACCCCACACCCAGGGGTATCCAGCACCCAGGGGTACCCCACACCCAGGGGTACCCCACACCCAGGGGTATCCAGCACCCAGGGGTACCCCACACCCAGAGGTACCCCCACCCAGGGGTACCCCACACCCAGGGTTTCTGACACCCGGGGGTACCCAACACCCAGGGGTCCCCGAGGGCAGGGCAGGGCTGTACCTGTGACGAGCCCTCCCGCGGGGGTGCAGACCCCTGACTGAGCATTCACTGCTGTCCTGAAACACAAACCCACCGTGCTGGGCTGTGCAGGGCTGGGGGCTGCTCCTGCCACTGCCCAAAGACCCCACTGCCATCCTCAAACCAAAACCCACCGTGCTGGGCTGTGCAGGGCTGGGGCTGCTCCTGCCACTGCCCACACCCCCCCCAGGAGAACCCCCTGCCCCGTCAGAGAGGAACACAAACAGGCCCCCGGCTTCCAGGACTGCTCAGCAGGAAGGGAAGTGGCCCTAAATGAAGGGAAGGTGGCCATTGGGACACAGGCATAGCCCAGCCACCAAGGTGAGCTGCTGGGGCCCAGGACACGAGCTCAGGGACACACTGGCACAGCACAGCTGCCACTCAGGACCCTGCAGAGCTCCCTCACCACGCAGCCCCAGCGAGTGCCCTGCTCCCCTCGTGCTACCCACCGGCCAAAGCTGCCCGTGATGGGGTACGAGGAGACAAAGGAGCCCAGGACATTGGCAACACCTGGGGAGACAGAGGAGAGGGGCTGGGGGGCACTGCTGGGTCTGTGTCCCCTCCCTGACCCTGCAGGAGTGACTCAGCCTGTTCTGGAAATTCCTGAGCTGAGAGAACGCCTGGGGCGGGGGCAGCATGTGAGGTAAGGAAGGGAGAAGCTCAGGGGGAGGCAGGGCTGCCCAGACGGGGATCTCGGGCAGCCCAGGGGCTGTGGGACAGCCGGCAGTGCTGAGAGCCCCACCGTGCCCTCCTGAGCAAGCAGCTCTTACCCAGAGCCAGCAGCTCCTGGTTGGGGTCAATCCTGTAGCCATTCTGTGAGGCTGCAAGGAGAGGTTGGTGTTGGCCTGAGGCTCCCACAGGCACCTGCCATGCACGTGGAGCAGAACCAGCAGCGATGGGACAGTGTGGGCCCTGTCCTGGCACCCTTGGGCACAGGAGCACCCCGAGACAACGCTCACCTCCTGGGCAAACTTCAGCTGGGCACCCCAAGGACCCCTCCTGCCAGCCCATGCTGTGAACTGAGCCCAGTCCCTCCCAGTGCCCCAAAAGGAACAGCACCTTCCCCAGCACCCCCAGCCCTGCAGAGACCCCTCCCCAGCACCCCCAGCCCTGCAGAGACCCCTCAGCAGCACCCCAAGCCCTGCAGAGACCCCTCAGCAGCACCCCAAACCCCGCAGAGACCCCTCCCCAGCACCCCCAGCCCTGCAGAGACCCCTCCCCAGCATCCCAAACCCCACAGAGACCCCTCCCCAGCACCCCGAGCCCCACACAGACCCCTCCCCAGCACCCCAAACCCTGCAGAGACCCCCTGGGAGCGCAGGGCAGGGCCCTGGCACAGCCCTACCAAAAGCCTTGGCGATGGCGACGCTCTCCAGCAGCCCCATGAGCGGCACCACGGCCAGCCCGACCCCCATGTCCTGGGAGGGAGGATCCAGGGGGGTCAGGGAGGGAGGGTCAGGGGGGCTGGGAGCCTGCACAGGCAGCAGGGCAGCCCTGGGGAGTGGCAGCACCCACCTGCACCATGCTGGCGAAGGGGACGGTGCCGTTGGGCAGTGCCAGGGAGAAGCACGGTGGTTGGAAGGGTGGCAGGCCCTGGGGGATGCTGCCCGTGAGCCTGAAGGGCTGGCAGCCCATCACCTGGAAGGAGTAAGCCACCAGGCCAGCAGACAGGACCACGAGGGCGTTTCGTGCTGCCAAAGTGGAGAGAGCAGCCATGAGCCTGCCTGGAGCCCAGGGCAGCAGGAGGGGGCAGGAGATGGTCCCCGAGCTGCTGGGCACTGCCCAGCCCCAGGAAGGGGGCAGGAGATGGTCCCTGAGCTGCTGGGGAGTGCCCAGCCCTAGGAAGGGGGCAGGAGATGGTCCCTGAGCTGCTGGGCACTGCCCAGCCCCAGGAAGGGGGCAGGAGATGGTCCCTGAGCTGCTGGGCACTGCCCAGCCCTAGGAAGGGGGCAGGAGATGGTCCCTGAGCTGCTGGGACTGCCCAGCCCCAGGAAGGGGGCAGGAGATGGTCCCCGAGCTGCTGGGGAGTGCCCAGCCCTAGGAAGGGACACAGGGACAGGAGCCTTGGCACTTTTCCTCCCTGCCCCACCTCCAGCTCTTGGCCCCTGCCAGCCTGGCCTTTCCCAGCTTCAGGCTCTGCCTTCCCTGACCCAAAGATGAGCCCGGGAGGGGCCGGGGCAGGGGACAGACAGGTGACACACCTGTGGCACAGATCCACACAATCAGATGGCTGATCCTGACAGCCAGTGGTGCTGTGGGGACAGCCTGGGGCAGGTGGCTCTTCATGGCCCGCAGCCCTGCCAGCGCTGCCAGGCAGCTCAGCCCCAGCACAGCGTCCCCAGCCCTGCAAGAGGCACAGCAGTGCCACCCCAAACACGCCCTGAGAGCTCCACAGAGGCCAGGGCAGGGGGTTTGTGTCACAGCCGAGAAATCAGCCCCAGCTGTCACCCCAGGGATGGGGAGCAGGGCAGGGGGTGCTGACCTGGTCTCCCCAATCCTCCTCAGTGTCTCGTAGAGCTGCAGGAAGAACTGCCTCGGGATGCCCTGCAGCCCCAGGATGTTCTGTGCAGGCAGACAAAGCTGCTGACAGCCCAGCCCAGCCCAGCCCAGCCCCGTGACCACAGCCATTAGCCAACACCGGCCTGGAGCTGCTGCCAGAGGCTCTGATTTGGGTTAACCACAAGGGAAGTGGGGCAGCCCAGCAAAGCCTCAGGTCCCTACAAGGCCAGCGAGAGGCTGCTGGGGCTGAAAACCACCCCCAGCTTCCAAATTTGCAAACCCCCCGTGCCAGAGGATCGCCCAGTGCCTCCCGCAGGTGACCAATGCCATGTCCTGGTTTTACTGGTGTCCTGGATGCCACCAGCTGGTCACCAGCAGAGGGTGTTCAGCTTGGTCTGCTCCGAGGAGGGCGCTCAGGGACCCAGCAGAACCACGGGCAGGGGGTCCCGGGACCCCTTTGGGGCTCCTTCTCCCAGCACCAAGCACATGGCCCAGCCCGGTGCTGAATATGCCAGCTGCACAGCACCAGGAGAGAGCTGCAGAGGCAGCCAGGACAGGGCAGGTCCTACCTTGACCTGGTTGAAGCTGATGGTGATGGAAGCAGCTGATGTAAACCCCTTAATGACCGGGCAGGAAATGAAATCCAGAAGGAATCCTGCATGGGATGGCAGGCAGTGAGCACACTCCTGACCCCAGTGGGACAGCAGGACAGTCCCAGTGTCCCAGGGAGCAGAGAGGAGGAAGGAATAACTCCAGACTGTGCAGCAATATCCTAAATATACATCAGTGCACGGCAAGAGCATCTCACCGAGGCGCAGGAGCCCCATGGCCAGCTGGATGCAGCCGGAGAGGAAGGCGAGCAGGACGGCATAGCCGGGCTGGTGGGAGGCGTACGAGGAGACCAGCAGGGACATGATGGCCGTGGGACCCAGCGTCACGTCCTTGGCCGTGCCCAGGAGGCAGTACACGAAGCAGCCCATGAAGGAGGAATAGAGGCCGTACTGCAGGGGACAGAAGGGGCACTGGCACAGCCCTGGGAGCCGGGAGAGGCCGGACACGTCCCGGACTGGGCGGGCTGGGCTGACCTCGGGTCACTGCAGGGCTCCGGGAAATGGGCGAGTGCACAGCGCCAGCCCTTGGTCACCCAGCCCAGCCCAGCCCTGCCCTGCCCGCCACACTGCCGGGCTGCCCGGGAGCGGGTCCCGCTCACCGCGGCCGGAGCTCCGCGGGTCCCGGTCCCGGCCCGGTACGCACCTGCAGCGGCAGCCCGGCCAGCTCGGCGTAGGCCAGCGCCTGGGGCACGGCGGTCAGTCCCACGGCCAGCCCGGCCAGCACGTCCAGCGGCAGCCAGGCCCGCGAGTACCGCGGGAGCCAGCGCAGCACCGGCAGCGGGCACCGGGACCCCGGCATGGCCCGGACCCCCGGGGCCAAGAGTCGGTACCGCGGCGGAGCGGGATCCCCGCGTTCGGTACCGGGAGCGGAGCGGGATCGCCGCGGGCCGGGACTCCGCGGAGCCGCCGGTGCCCGCCCGGCACAGCCCGCGGCTCCGCCCGCCCCGGATCTGAGCGGCCGGGACGCCTCATGTGACCGGGGTGAGGAGGAGCCGGGGCGGCGGAGGAGCCGCCGAGCCCTGCTGCCGGTGCTGGTGCTGCTGCCGGTGCCGGTGCCGGTACCATGCGGCCCCGGGCGCTGCTGCTGCTGCTGCTGTTGCTGGGCGCGCTCCCGCCCGGCGGAGCTGCGGCCCCGGCCCGCAATGTGCTGCTGCTCCTGGGTGAGTGCGGCCCGGCCCGGCCCCGAACCGGCCCGGACCCCCCTGCCCGGGGCTGGGCGCTGGGGACATCCCGGGAACGGGAGGGAGGGACGGTCCCGGGCTCCGCTGCATCCCCTCCGCAGCACCGGCCGGGGCACCCGCAGCCCGGGGGTGCTCCCGGTGTCATCAGTGTCCCTCGAGCCCGGTCAGGGACACCCCCGGGCTGACACCAGGGATATCCCCGGGCTGACCCCGCACCCGTCCCGCAGCCGATGACGGTGGCTTCGAGAGCGGCGCCTACAACAACTCTGCCATCCACACGCCCAACCTGGACGCGCTGGCCCGGCGCGGTTTGGTCTTCCAGAACGCCTTCACCTCCGTGAGCAGCTGCTCCCCGAGCCGGGCCAGCATCCTGACCGGCTTACCCCAGGTAGGGGCACCTGCGGCACCGGGCTGGGGCTGCCAGCCCACGGCAGAAGTCACAGGAAGGGCTGGATGTGTTTTGCAACTGGGCTGGCAGCCCTGGTCTGACCGTGCCATGTCCCCTCAGCACCAGAACGGGATGTACGGGCTGCACCAGGACGTGCATCACTTCAACTCCTTCGACGGCGTGAGGAGCCTGCCCCAGCTGCTCAGCCATGCAGGCATCCGGACAGGTAGGAGTGGAGGAGCTGGGACAGGCAGGACCTGGGACAGGCAGGAGCTGGGACAGGCAGGGAACTGCAACAGGCAGGGAACTGGGACAGGCAGGGAGCACCAAACCAAACCCCACTGACAGAGCTCCCTGGCCCTCTGGCTGTCCCTGCAGAGAGGAGACAGCACATCCTCCCTGCACTGCTCCTCCACAGCAGCTGTCTGCATTCTCACAGGGATAATTGGGAAGAAGCACGTGGGGCCAGGGGCTGTGTACCCCTTCGACTTTGCCTACACAGAGGAGAACAGCTCGGTCCTGCAGGTGGGGAGAAACATCACCCGGATCAAGGAGCTTGTCCGGCGCTTCCTGCAGAGCCAGGACGAGAGGTGAGGCTGCGCCCTTGTCCTGGGAAGGGCTGCACTGAAGATGTGTCCCCATGGCCCAGCTGGTCACAAGCAGGGTCCTCCCATATCCAGATTAGGTGGGGGAATCATGCTGACCCCAGCTCGCCGTGGCACAGCCCAGGAAGGTCTCGGGGCACCCCTTTGCTTCACCCCCTCCACATCCCCCCTTTCCATCCCTAGGCCTTTCTTCCTCTATGTTGCCTTCCACGACCCTCACCGCTGCGGGCACTCCCAGCCCCAGTACGGGCCCTTTTGTGAGAAATTTGGCAATGGACAGAGCGGGATGGGCTGGATCCCTGACTGGAAGCCACAGATTTACCACCCGGAGCAAGTGCAGGTGAGAACCTGTGGGGATGTGTGGGGCTCTGTGGGGCTGCACATGGTGGCAGCCTCTGGTGGAGCCAGGGCTGGCCCCCCCTTGTCACTGTCCCCAGTGTCACAGCAAGAGCTGGTGAAGGCACAGGGGCCTGTGTCAGCCATGTGCCCCTTGCCGTGTCTCCATTTAGGTCCCTCCCTTTGTCCCGGACACGCCGGCTGCCCGGGACGACCTGGCTGCCCAGTACACGACCATCGGGCGCAGGGACCAAGGTGGGAGCCTGTCCAGGCTGGGGCTGAGCTCTGCAGCCCCTGCTCTCACAGGATCGTGGCCAGGCTGGGGCTGAGCTCTGCAGCCCCTGCACACAGACGCTGGCCAGGCTGGGGCTGAGCTCTGCAGCCCCTGCTCTCACAGGGATCGTGGCCAGGCTGGGGCTGAGCTCTGCAGCCCCTGCTCTCACAGGGATCGTGGCCAGGCTGGGGCTGAGCTCTGCCTCTCCTCTCACAGGGATCGGGCTGGTCCTGGAGGAGCTGCGCCGCGCCGGCTTCCTCAACAGCACCCTGGTGATCTACACCTCCGACAACGGCATCCCCTTCCCCGGGGGCAGGACCAACCTGTACCGCTCGGGCACCGCCCAGCCGCTGCTGCTCTCCTCCCCCGAGCACCCGCAGCGCTGGGGCCAGGTCAGCCCGGCCTTCGCCTCCCTCCTGGGTAAGCGCTGTGCCTGCCTGTGGGCTGCTCCCCACCCTCCCTGCACCAAATCTCAGGGTCCTGTCCCTGGGGGCAGCCCCGAGCCCTCAGCATTGGCAGGGCCAGTGCAGGGAAGGGAGAGGAGGGAGGACAGAACAGGGTCCCCTGCAGGGACACCATCCCCGGGGACCTTTCTGCCCCTCTCTGGGGCTGAGTTTCCTCCCACAGTGCCTGTCCCTCCTCACGCTTTTGCTCCCCTCCAGACCTGACACCGACCATTCTGGACTGGTTCTCCATCCCCTACCCTGCTTACAGCATCTTTGGCAAGAGGCGGGTGCAGCTCACTGGAAAGTCTCTGCTGCCAGCCCTGGAGTCGGAGCAGCCCTGGGCCACCGCCTTCATGAGCCAGAGCCAGCACGAGGTGACCATGTACTACCCCATGCGAGCCGTGCAGCACCGCCAGTTCCGCCTCATCCACAACCTCAACTACAAGATGCCCTTCCCCATCGACCAGGACCTGTACGTGTCACCCACCTTCCAGGACCTGCTGCGGCGCACCCGGGCGGGGCAGCCCACGCACTGGAACAGGAGCCTGCAGCAGTACTACTACAGAGCCCGCTGGGAGCTCTTCGACTGCAGCCAGGACCCTGCCGAGAGCCAGAACCTGGCCCCCGATCCCCGCTATGCCAGCGTGCTGCAGCTGCTGAGGGCACAGCTCCTCCGGTGGCAGTGGGACACCGGGGACCCCTGGGTGTGCGCCCCCGACGCTGTGCTGGAGGAGAAGCTGAGCCCCCAGTGCCAGCCGCTGCACAACGAGCTCTGAGGGGCAGCCGTGCCCCCACAGGGCTGTGTTCCCCTGGGGTATGGACCCCACCTGTGCCCCCACAGGGCTGTGGGGCTCAGACCCCACCTGTGCCCCCACACTGCTGTGCTCCCGTGGGGCACAATGGGCTGGTCCCAAATCCTGGATGACACCACTAAGCTCTGCCCTCTGCTGCCAACACCGCCTGGCCCCAGAGCACTGAGGATTCCTGGTGCCTTGGCTCAGCCAGAGCAGCCAAAGGGCCAAGCTGCCCCTCAATAAAGCCTCTGGAGGATAAGGATCCGTTTTCACCTGGAGCTGAGCACATCCCTGCAGCAGGACAGGCCAAGGGCCTCTGTGGCACAGCCAGGGCTGCAGGAACAGCTGGGGACCCCCAGCGCTCTGGGAAATGGGGAAAGCCCTCCAGGGGCACAGGGGGTCCCACTGGAGACCTCCAGGCAGGGACAGAGCTGGGGTGTCCCAGCTGGGGACATTCAGGACCAGACAGGGGACCAGGACACGGCCTGGGGCTGCTCCCAGCAAACAGCAGCTTTATTCACAGTACTGCTCCCTCAGCCCCTGCACATCCTCCTCCCCAAAACCAGAGCCAGGGAACTCCCTGCAGTCTGTGCCCCACTTACCAGTCCCCCAGAGTAACTGGTTTGCAGGTTTGCTGTCTCACGAGGCACTCGGGTCTTTTTTCCCCTGATTTGATGATGGTGAGGTTCTCCCTGTCCCTGGGGGCTGTGCAAGGCGCCCCTCCCTCTGCCAGTCCAGTGCACACCCCTCCATCAACACCCAGCAGCCAGAGGAGAGCAAGGCCCAGGAGTGTGGGAAGAGCAGGGACAGCTCAGGGTACAGGGGATGGGATGGATTTGGCCTCAGATTCCAGGGGAGCAGTGCAGCCTCTCCCTGTGACCCACGCTGGTCAGGACCAGGAGATCACAAACTGCTCCCACATGGGCAGCGCCACAGGGACTCTCAGCACCTGAGGGGACAAGGAAGGTGAAGCCAGCCAGGAGTGTCAGAGCCCAGGGGAGCCCTGCCCCTCACAGAGCCACAGCCTGGCACAGTCCTGGTCCCACAGATACCCTGGGAAGGGCACCCATGGCCCAGGCTGTGCCATCACTGGGGCCAGACCCCACAGCTGCACTCTGGGTCCCTTCCTGGCCACCAGCCCTGCCCAGGCTGGCAGCCAGCACTCACCTGGGTGTCACTGCGGTAGGAGAAGTCACTGACGATGGCCCCGTTGGCCAGGACTCGCCGGGGAGGGCTGGTGACGCCCAGGACAGTGACAGCCTCCAGCAGGACCCCGTCCAGGTGGGCACTGGCCCGCAGCAGCTGGCTGAGCACGGCGTCCTGGGCACACGGGGATGGCACTGTGTGCTCCCAGCCACCCCACGGTGTGCTCCCAGCTCTCAGCCACCCCTCGTGCACCCAGGGCTCCTCCAGGTGCCCTTCCCCACACAGAGCACACCAGAGCAGACCCATGTGTGCCAGGGCCACCAGGAGCCCTGCCCAGCCCCTGCCAGCAGCTCCCCGTGCTCACGCTGGAGGCCAGGAAGAGCAGCTCGGTGTAGTCGCCCCTCTCAAAGGTCTCCCAGCTCTCCCCATCGTCCCAGAACAGCTCTCCCCTGGCGAAGCCGTCCGGGGTCAGTGCCACCACCAGGGCCATGCCCTTCCCACGGGACTGGGCAGTGCTGAAGGCAGGTTCCTGGGGCATGGGGCAGGCACAGCTCAGGGCACTGCCACAGCCATGCCCCCAGGTCCTGGGGCATGGGGCAGGCACAGCTCAGGGCACGGCCACAGCCATGCCCCCAGGTCCTGGGGCATGGGGCAGGCACAGCTCAGGGCACGGCCACAGCCGTGCCCCCAGCCCTGCAGCCACCGGCATTGTCCTGGCAGCGGTGTGGGCACAGGGCCCTCCCAGGCTGCTCAGACAGGTCACCGTGGTGTCACCACGGAGCAGAGGGGGCTCACCTGCAGGGGCAGGATGTGCCCTGCACGGACGTGGACGTTGATGGTGTCCAGGGGCACTGGCAGGAGGATCCACTGCCCTTTGCTGTGGATGGTGGAGTCCTGCACGGGGACAAAGAGAGGGAAGAGCAGGCACAAGGTGCCACATGGCAGGGGGGCCCAGCCCAGTGCCAGAGCCCTCAAATGGCCACCAGCAAAGGCACGAGACCCCCACATAGCCCCAGGGGGCTGGTGGGATGCAGGAATGGGCACGAGGTGCCACGGCAAAGCAGGAGCACCCACCCCTGTGAGGCTGTACCACGTCCCTGCTGGGAAGTAGCCGCTGACTTTGGTCTGTCCTGCCTCCAGCACGGGGGTGATGAGCAGCCCCCCGCCCCACAGGAGCTGGCGGTCCACAGCCCAGGTGTTGGGGTCTGTGGGGAACCTGGGGAAGGAGGGGAGGGCGGGCAGTGCCAGGACACCCTGCAGGCACCCCCGTGAGCCCGGCGGGGCTGGCACTCACTCGAGGAACAGGGGCCGTGCCACGGTCTGCCCGGCGCTGTGCGCCCGGTGGAACAGCGTGTAGAGGAAGGGCAGCAGCGAGTAGCGGAGGCGCAGGGCGTTCCTCATGGCAGCCTGTGCGGGCGGGCTGAAGGCAAAGGGCTCCTGCGGCTGCGGGAGGGGAACGGCCCCGGGGGATGCTGAGCCCCAGGGGAGGGGAACGGCCCCGGGGGATGCTCAGCCCCAGGGGAGGGGAACGGCCCCGGGGGATGCTGAGCCCCAGGGGAGGGGAACGGCCCCGGGGGATGCTGAGCCCCAGGGGAGGGGAACGGCCCCGGGGGATGCTCAGCCCCAGGGGAAGGGAACGGCCCCGGGGGATGCTGAGCCCCAGGGGAGGGGAACGGCCCCGGGGGATGCTCAGCCCCAGGGGAGGGGAACGGCCCCGGGGGATGCTGAGCCCCAGGGGAGG
The DNA here is from genome assembly GCF_901933205.1 of Camarhynchus parvulus. NCBI lineage: Eukaryota > Metazoa > Chordata > Aves > Passeriformes > Thraupidae > Camarhynchus > Camarhynchus parvulus. Next base: position 5,384,955 of record NC_044588.1, read on the forward strand.
GGAACGGCCCCGGGGGATGCTGAGCCCCAGGGGATGCTCAGCCCCACGGGAGGGGAACGGCCCTGGGGGATGCTCAGCCCCAGGGGAGAGGAATGGCCCCAGGGGATGCTCAGCCCACGTGAGGAGGAACGGAGGGCACATTTCAGGGATGCAGGATGGACTCTCCCAGCACTGGGGCACACAGCCCTGCAGCTGAACCAGCCACCTTCCCACGCTGGCAGGGCAGCCCTGGCTGGGCCCAGAGCCCCCTGCCCGGCGGGTGGGGGCTGCCAGGGCTCACCCGGGTGCCGTGGTCGTTGTGGTTCCTCATGAAGGGGTAGAAGGCGCCCAGCTGGGTCCAGCGCACGCACAGCTCCTCGCTGGTGTCGCCCAGGAAGCCGCAGATGTCGGCACCCACCAGTGGCACCCCGAAGAGGTTGAAGAGCAGCACCTCTGCAGAGGGCACAGAGGGCATCAGGGCTCTGCAGCACCTGGGCACGGAGCCTGTGGAGATGCCCCTGGCTGTGGGGGCAAGGGGGGAGCAGGGCTGTGGGTGAACCCCAGTGCCCACAGCCTACCTGGTATGGAGTAGTAGAGCTGCTGCCAGTCGCTGCCCACGTCCCCTGTCCAGTGCCCGGCGTAGCGCCCGTGCCCGGCGAAGGTGGAGCGAGAGATGATGAAGGGACGCTTGCCCCGCACCCTCAGCAGAGCACTGGCGGTGGGAGGGGTCTGCTCAGCCCCCCCAGCTGGGGAAGGGGCTCAGGGCTCCCACAGAGCCCTGTGTCCCACACCAAGGCCTCACCCACCGCCCACGCTGCCCACGCTGGGTCTCTCCCAGCTCTGCAGGAGCTGTGGCAGGAGCCCCAGGCTCACTTGTGGGAGGCGATGGCCTCGGTCAGCCCGTACAGGCTGTGCAGGTTGTAGTGAGAGGACAGGTACTGCTGGCTGGAGGCACAGATGGTCCCGGCCTGCAGGCGGCCCCCGAACACACCTGCAGGGGAGAGGTGGAGCTCAGAGCATCCCCGGGCTCCTCCCGGCTTCCCCAGAGCCCTGGGCAGGGCTGGAACCCACTCCTGTACCTGGCACGTACGGGGGATGCTCCAGGTTGTTGTTGGGGCAGCCGTCCTGGGAGCCCTCCACGAAGTTGGACGGCTCGTTCATGTCCTGGGAGGGAAGGAAAGGATGGGATGGCCCCGCTGCTGCACCGGGGCCCAGCAGAGTGCAGGGCAGGAGCCAGGGCCAGCAGCTGCACAGGCCCACGCACAAGCCACATGCCATCGAAGGGCACTTGTTCGTGGAAGTCCTTCACCATGTCGTGCCACCACTCGTGAGTCTCTGGGTTGGTGAAGTCTGGGAACGCCGTGGGGCCTGGCCAGACCTGCAGGAGGGAGAGCGTCGGGCAGAGCCCCCACCTTCCACCACGGCCCCCCAGAGGTTTGTCCCCCACTCTGGGGGTGCTGCTGCCACTCGAGCCCTGTCCGTGGGCACAGGGGCTGCTCCCCACACGCACCTTCCCGATCAGGGGCTGCCCCGTGGCATTTCTGATGAACACCCCTCGCCTCAGGCCCTCGTCGAAGGGTTTGTAGGTGCCAGGGGGCCCCGAGCTGCTGATGCCAGCGTCCTGCAAGGGCACAAAGCCTGGGCAGCAGGGGGGAACGGCCAGCCCTGCCCTCATCACCACCCTGGGGCAGCTGAACCCGCACCAGCCTGCCCGTGCAACTCACCACAATCATGATGTACCTCAGCCCACGGCTGTGGAAGTCCCGCACCATCTCCGGGTAGTCCCTGAAGCTTTTCTTGTTGAAGGTGAAATCCCTCTTGGCATCTGCGTAATCCAGGTCGTTCCACTGCACATCCTGTGGATGGAGGCACGGTGCTTGGGCAGGAGCAGGGACCCCCCGTGCTGCTGTGGGACTCAGGAAGCCCCCCAGGCCCCACAGCCCCAGGAGCAGCCAGCACCTACCAGGGGGAAGCGAGCTGCTGTCATGTTGGCCACCACCTGCCGGGTGATGTCCGTGGAGGAGTAGCCCCAGCGGCACAGGTGGAAGCCCAGGCCCCAGTACGGGGGCATGAAGGGGAACCCTGGAGGGAGGAGGGTGGGTGCTGGCAGGGATGGCCCAGCCCTGTGCCACCCCAGAGCCCTCTGTGCCACCCCAGAGCCCTGCTGGGCCACCCCAGAGCCCTCTGGGCCCCACGGCTCACAGCATCCCGGCCATGGCTCAGCCATACCAACCACATCCAGGTACTGCCGCACCACACTCTTGGGGTCGGGGCCCAGGAAGATGTAGAAGTCCAGGATCCCTCCTGTCGTGCGCCAGGTCAGGGCTGGGCTGGGCTGCAGGAGCACGTCTGGGGAGGCACAAGGGCCAGGGGAGGAAGCTGAGGATGAGGACAGGGCCAAGCCCACGCCCAGTGCCCCACGGGACTCACCCATGGCATTGCTGTTCAGCAGAAAGACGCCGTGGGCTGAACCATCGTCCTCCATGACCAGGTAGAAAGGGTGGGAGCCGTAGAGGTTGACGTGGGGCTGGAGCAGAGCACGGTGTGGTGCCAGTGAGGCTGTGCTGGAGGACCCCCACACCCACCCAACTGTGCTGGCCTCGGGTCAGGAGCACGGGCTGCAGGTGCCAACCCAGGGCTGTGCTCCCAAACTGCAACCTCAGCCTAGCCCTGCCCTGAGCCAGAGCTCTGCAAACACTCCCAGGCAGCACAGAGCTCCAGGGGGACAAACCTGGCCTGGGGACAGGGGTCCCATGGGTTTGTGCAGTGTTATGGCTGAGCTGAACCAGCACACACACATCTCCTCAGCCCCAGGAGAGGCCGCAGGCCACCCCAGGAGCTCAGATGAATCTGTGTCCCTTTCCCTCAGCCCCGCTCCGTACCGCAGGTGCCATGTCCCGATTCCAGAGGGTGACCCTGGTCCATGCTGTGTCAAGGAACAGCGGGGTCAGGTGCTCCCCCAGCCCCGAAATGAAACGGGAGGGCAGGGAGGTGGAGATCTGCAGGAACTGGTCTGTGAAGAAGAGGGGTGCGACCGTGGTGTTCAGCCTGCAGAGAGAGAGGGGGACTCGGCCAACAGCTGGGAGGGAGGCACCGAGCTGGGGCCACCGCTGCTGGGCAGGGACACGAGTGCTCATCACCACGGGAGACAAAAACAAGTTTTGGCCGAGCTCTGCGATTCCTGCTTCCCTGCCCAGCCATGGAACTGCAGAGGGAGCAAAGGTAAGACCCCGACAGCCTCCCCGCTGGCGTCACCGGTGTCGCAGGTGAACAGCAGCGTCCCTGCAGCCACCCCGGCACTGCGGGGCTGTGCGGGTTTCCATCCCAATCCCTCGGGGGGCACCGGGGGCACTCACAGGACTGTCCCGCCGCGCTGCCGGCACACGACGAGGCCGAAGGGCTCCTGGCTGACCTGCAGCCCGTACAGCGTGGCCGGGGCTCGGCCGTGCACCCGCGGCGTGGCCAGCGGCACCTCATAGCGCGGCCGGGCGGCGTCCCGGAGCTGCGGGGAGAGCGGTCAGCGGGGAACGCACCGGGTCCCGGAGCTGAGGGGGAGCGGGCAGCGGGGAACGGACACCGGGTCCGGAACTGAGGGGAGAGCGGTCAGCGGGGAGCGGACACCGGGTCCCGGAGCTGCGGGGAGAGCGGTCAGCGGGGAACGGACACCGGGTCCCGGAGCTGAGGGGGGAGCGGGCAGCGGGGAACGGGCACCGGGTCCCGGAGCTGAGGGGAGAGCGGGCAGCGGGGAACGGGCACCGGGTCCCGGAGCTGAGGGGGGAGCGGTCAGCGGGGAACGGACACCGGGTCCCGGAGCTGCGGGGAGAGCGGTCAGCGGGGAGCGGGCACCGGGTCCCGGAGCTGAGGGGGGAGCGGGCAGCGGGGAGCGGACACCGGGTCCCGGAGCTGAGGGGGAGCGGGCAGCGGGGAACGGGCACCGGGTCCCGGAGCTGAGGGGGAGCGGGCAGCGGGCACCGGGCTCCGCCGGGCCGGGCCGGGCCGCACCGTGAAGCGCAGGCGGGCCGGGGTCTCCAGCGCCAGCTCCAGCCGCAGCTCGTCCACCGCTGCCGGCAGGAAGGCGGCGGCCTCGCGGCGCAGGCGGGCGGAGAAGCCGCTCTCGGTGGCCGTCAGGTTCTCGGCGCGGTAGCTGCGGTAGCCGCGGGGGAAGAAGCACCAGGGCGGGCCGGGCCCGGAGCGGGGCCCGGGCCCGGGGCTGTAGCAGCAGCCCCGCGCCTCGCAGCCCGCCCGCGACAGGAGCCGCTCGGGGCCGCAGTCGAAGCGGCCGCCCGGGGACACCTCGCAGGCGGCAGCGCCGGGGCCCCGCGCCGAGACCGGGACCGGGACCGGGAGCAGCAGCGCCAGCAGCGCGGCCGCCAGCCCCGGGCCCGGCCCCATGGCCCGGCCTGCGCTCCCGGCAGCGGCTCCGCACGGGCACCGACACCGGAACCGACACCGGCACCGCGCGGGCCCTGAGCCGCCCCGGAGCCGCCCGGCCCCGCTGCTGCCGGGGCTGGGCCACCCCCGCGCCCCGAAATCGGAGCTCCAGCGGGGCGGGGCGGGAGGCGGAGCTGCTCGGGGCAGGGAAAGTGAAACGTAAACAGAAGCATACCGAGAGGATTGCAATGTACGTCTGAAATAAACATTGTACTCGGCAAAGTAAGTATTATACCCCGCACCTGCTTATCTATCTATTTATTTATCTATTTACAAAGTCTGGAGCCTGTGGAAGAATATATAAGATACTGCATGTATTTTCATGTATTTTCAGGCTTTCTGCAACCCGAGCTTGGATGTCAAGCAGTGACTGAGCCACTGCAGAGCCCTTTGGTGCTGGGGCTGTTCCTCCTGGATCTGCTGCACGATGGTGTTAATGGTCTGCAGGCGATCCTCCAGTTTCTCCTGCTGGTTCGTGCAGGCCTCTTCAGTGTGGCACAGGGCCTTGTACTTCCCTTGCCTCAGTGCCTGCAGCTGCTTCTGGCGCGCCTGGTGGGCCACAATCTCCAACAGGTTCTGAGGAAAGCAAAAGAGAAGGGGCTGTGACAGCAGGAAAAGCATGGGTGAGACTTGTGTCAGGTGCTGTGACCATCACGTTGGACAAGGGAAGGACAGTGCTGTGAATTCCCCACCATAACAACCAAACAGCACACCCAGCCCGGGTGTTGGAGGGGTACAGATGTCACAGAATTCCATAAATCAGAGAAATTCCCACATATGTAAGGCAACCCTCGCCAGGACAGAGTTTCAATACATCAAGCTGGCTCTTGGTGAGCCCCCACAACGTGCTCAGGTAATGTGTTGCTGTAACACATTCCAGCACACCCAGCTGAGGACAGAGAGGAAGCAGAGGAAGCACAGGCTCTGTCTGGCTCACGTGCAGTAGGGGAGTACATGTGCTCACCCATCGTTTCTCGTTCTGAAGATATTCCCTGTCCAAGCTGAGGCTCTCACTCTCAGCCTGGAGCTGGCACACTTCCTGCTGCTTTTCTGAAAAGTTGTCATTGAGGGACTCTTGGATGGTCTCCAGCTCCTGCATGGTTTGGTTGCACTCATAAATGTTCTAGTAAATGGAAGAGAAGGGAATGGCAGATTTCAGTTCTCTAGTTCAGCTGCACCCCTGACCATCCTCCCAGAACTGGGTTTTGGGGGATTTTCAATGAATGATTTTCCAGGCCTGCCCCTGTGCTGGCACTGCTGCTCACCACAAGGCCAACCCCAGCTGTGTGAGCTCCTGCAGCCCCACTTTCCTTGCTCACCTCCTGGATTTCCCTGATCTTCTTCTTCAGGTCCTCTTTCCTGCTTTGGACGTCGCTCTTGGTGCCGTGTTTCAGTTTGCTCTGAGCCTCTGCCCGGTCTGTTATTGTCTCTCTCTGGGAAACACACGCCTCCATGGCCCGAATCAGCATCTCCTGCTGCTTCTGCAGCTGCTCATAGCGCACCTGCCGTAGGCCAAGACACAAACCAGCCTCAGAATCCCAAATGTTTGCCAATAGCACCCAGGGAAGCTGTCTGGGGGGCACATCCCAGCAGCACAAACCAGGTGTATGGGACATGAGTGCCTGCAGGCCAGATTTGGTCCAAGTCCAAACCTGGTTTGCTGTGTGTGGATCTGGAAGGCAGAGGCCTGGATTATCAACTTGTGTACACCAATACTCAAAATGTTACTCTGAACCTCATTGGCAAGAGCAGAAGCAGAAAAGCAGAAGCATCCTGAGAATGAAGGGGATGAGCCTCTCTGCCAGGAGAGGGAACACTTCCCTAAACCAGTGATTAAAGTGATGCAATATTTAGTAATCAACAGTGCACATAAATCAGGGTCACATAACCAGGTGGCAGCCATACTGCAATTTAAATAGATTTCTTGGGAGTATCCAGATCCTGCTGAGGCTGGCATGGGGCATGCAGGATGTGTGGGCTGGATGTGCTCAGCTCAGTCGAGCTGCAGGGGTTTAGAGTCCCACCCCGGGCCCTGAAGATGCCACTTCTCCAGCCTGTTTCTCATCTCCTGCCTCCTGTTTCAGCCACCCCAAGGCTGAGCACATTGGGTGGCTTCCCCTCCTCAGCCCCCCTTCCCAGAGCCTCACTTGCATCCTCCGAATCTCTGTTTTCATGTCGTGGATCTCGCCGTGTTCCACCAGAGCATCTGTGGCATCCTTCATCTCTTTTGCCAGCTGGAACTTCTTCTCCCACAGCAGGATCTGATGCCTTCAGAGAAGAGAGGGGAAGGAAGGAGAAAGTTAGCCCCCCAATGACGGGCCCAGTGCAGCACTGCCAGTGACTGGCACAGTCTCCCATATGGATCTTGGCAACGTCCAGCTCACACACACTGGAACTGTTAAAGCAAACATCCTCCCAGCCCCTGCTGTTTCCAGAGACTGCTGAAACACCTTTCAAACATTCATCCCCTTCTCCAGCGAGGCTAGAAGCACATTTGCTGGTGCCAGGTTTGGTGACTGCAGGAGAATGGGAATGTGGACACAGTCCCACAGGACTGTGGCACTCTGGTACCTACTCTGCTTCTACCAGGCTGTTCAGGAGCCTTTCCTTCTCCTCAGTCAGTTTACTGTGTCTCTCCTGCATCTCCATGGATTCTTTTTCTGCTGCCTAGATTTGGGAAGAACAAAACAATACAGAGTTGTCAGGCTGAGGTTTTCCAGGATCACTGTTTGCCCCTGATCTGCAGGGGAGGCTGAGACCTGGGAATGAGGTGCCAGGTGCCTCAGTACCTTGAGAGACTGCACAAACTCATTCTCTGTGACAATTCTGCCGCTTTGCAGGTTCTCAACGCTGCTGTTGTTCTTGCTGATCAACGTGTTCAACTTTATCAAGTCATTTGACATGTTCTTCATGTGCCGTTCCACGTCCTTCTGCTCTTTTATTTCCTGCTGAATTTCATCTATGGGTGAACAGAAAAAAGCCTTAGAACAGCCCTGAGCACTGGGTTGAACAGAGACAAGGTGGGACAAAAGGCTATCAAGGCTGGCAACACCTCAGGCAGAGCCACCCGTGTCCCTCCAGTCCAGCCAAAATGATTTTCCACAAGCTCAAAAACCAAAAAAAGTTTTTTAAGGAGACTCCTGTGGGAAAAAGTTGTGTTTGGCCAAGGAAAGTGCAGTCATTGCTGGGGACATTTACCTACCCACTACTTGCAAACCTTATTTAACAAGTGTAACAGGTGACATTGTCACTTAGGGTCTGACTGTCAGGACAGTAGGATCACTCCTTGTAGGAGTGACCAGGTGCAATCAGCAGCAGTGCCTGGGCTGTTGGTGTTCCTGCTCACACAGCCAGGAAGCACTCTTTGGGGCAGGCCCAGCTTTCCCCACGTGTAACCCTCCCCTCCCTGTTCCCCCCTTCACAGATGGACATTTCAAGGCAGAGTTGAATTTAAGGAAACACAAACTCTCCAGGCGCAGTTTCCTCTGCTGCATGATGATGCTCTGCTTCTGCAGCATGTCCAGGGAGGTGATCTGTTCCTCCCTCTCCTGTGTCAGCTTCACCAGCTCCTTCTGCTCACTCAGCCAGTACTTCCGCAACGTCACCGCCTCGGAGTTGCAATCTTCAATCTGCTGGTTCAGCTTGTTGATCTCAATCTCCAGGGGGCCCAGTTCTTGCCCCTGTAGAGAGCAAAGTCTGGGCTAAATCAGGCAGAAGCTGCCTGAGTTGTTTACAGCATGTGGACATTCCAAAGTTTGCAGAGGATGTGCCACAGGACTCATTTCCCTGTGGGAATCCATCAGGTCTTACCCTGCCAGGGACAGATCTGGGAGTCACCCCAATAGGGCCAACCCTCAAACTGAAATCTCACTGCCTGCCCCATTCTCCCTCCTCAGTGTTTGCAGCCTTTCCCAACAAGGTCCTATTTACTCGTTGATGCCATTTGACATTTTCATCAGGTGCAGGCAAGTCCCTGAGGGATCTGTGCCAGGCACACCCTCATTTCACAATTCCCTTCACTGCATTATGAACTGATAAACAGAAACAACTGCATTAACCAATGCAGCTTTTAAATCACAGTGCTGGTGCCTGAATGTTTGAACTACCCAACACTTCATACAGTTACATTGATCAGGGACATCTGTGGCCCCCACAAAGAATAAAATCAAAATTAGGACTGAAAAACAAAAGTACTTACCCCTTGCTGAGAAAGAAGCATCTCCAGCTTCTTGTTGTACAGGCAGAGGATCCCTCCCTTCTTCTCAGCCAGGATCCTGGACTTTGCAATCTCATTTTCCTGGCAGGTGATCTGTTCATTCACATTTTTTATTTCCTTGTCCACCTCACAGAGTGTTTTCTGGTGAACTGTCAGCCTGCAGCTGGTATTGGTTGCATTCAGAACAATCTGGGCCACATCGTTCTCAACCTTGTAAAAATGCAGCTCCTGGGAATATCAAGAGAGCAAACACATCAGTGTCCCCAGCAGCCCCTTGTTGGGTTGTAATGCCACTTGTCCAGCTCAGGAGTCAGGGGATTGAGATTCTGCTCCCTGGTCTGTACTACAAGCCACAAGCTACTCACCCTCTGTGTATCTTTGCTTCTCCATCACTGCCAGGTAATACAATATCTACCTCTCCCATACAGCTGTTTACAAGCATTAAGGAGCCTAAACATTCCAAACACCTTTAAGAGACCTCACTCATCCCTTCTGCAATGCCTCCCCAGCTGTCTCCAGTTCCCTGCCACCAGTACCAGCACACCACAGCATTGTCCCTTCTGCAGCACACCTGGCACACACACCTAACAACCAGCACAGCACTCACAGGGGTGAGAAGGGCTGCGCTCAGCTTTCTGATACTTCTGTGATCCGGTTACACACTCCCAGAGAGAGCAACTTATCATGGATTAAAGATTGGACTGTTGGACTGATCGAACAGTTGGACTGTTCCTTGGATCTTCCTCAGAACGGAGAGCTGCCTGAATCCCATTCCATAACCAATTATAGAAATGAAAATTAGTTAAAATGAGATTACAGAAGTACCACAGGTCCACTGGGTTTTTTTTAGTACATAAGAAATGCTGATACTTTATAGTAAATACTCATCATGTTGCCCCATTTTTAAAGCAAAGGACAGTGTGGTTTGTGTCAGGCCTTTTTGGCCAAGCTCTCTCACACACACCAGAATCCTGCAATAAGATCACAGGGAAACCAGACTAGAGAGGCAAACTCAGCAGAGCTTCAATGCAGACCTGGAACCAGAACAAAGCCACTGACAAACCCTGCTGGGAGCCAGGGGCTCCTGGCCTGCCCTCCCAAGGTGGGGATGCCATACCAGGTCGCTTTTTCTGTTCCGAAGTTTTTCAGCCAGCTGGGAGAAGTGCTTTGCAACTTTGCTGGATATCCTCTGGTCCTGGAGCTTTGCCATGATTTCACTCTCTAGCTGCTCGTTGGCATAAGTTCCCTTCTCTATTCCCTTCCTGATGGACAGCAGCTCATTCAGGTGAGCAGCCTGGTCCTGAAAGGTGGGAAGACAGACACAGGATCACTACAACTGTCTGAGGAAGGGCACTCAGTTCAGGGATTCAAAAGGATTGTGTTCCATGGCCTCTCCTCACCATCCTGGTCTTGCTGAGGGCCTCCTCTGTCTCATGGAGAACACGAGTGTAGGTGCCAGTCTGGGCCTGCAGGGCCTCCTGCTCCAGCAGGCACTGGGCAATCAGTTTCCTTGTCACACTGGCATCGTTCTGGGAGCGGTTCAGGAGCCTGACAAGGTTCTCATTCTTCTCCTCCTCTTTCCTGATGGACTTCCCACAGCCATGGATGTCCCCTTCTAGGGACTTGAGGTCACGTCTGTAGTTGCTGGAGGGGCAAAGAGGATGGAAAGTCATCACAGGGATTGGTGCTGAGCAGCCACCCACAAATTCCTCTTTTCAAGCACGTTATTGCAGCAACAACTGCCCAAGAAGGAGGATGTTAGTAAGGGCTCAGCTGCTGTCACAGTGCAGAGTCAGCAGGAGATGGACGGAGACATCAAGATTTAAAAGTAAATGTGTGTAGGGAAATTGGTTCCTTCTTTCAGTGCTGTCCCAGCCCCCATTCCAACCAGGATGTCACCATATAAAAGCAGGTTGTTTGTTCTCAGAGAATCAGTCAAGCTTTAAGGCTCATGAGCAAATAAACATTTCCTCTGGCAATACAGGGAGGTTTTCCTGAACGTTTCCAAAGGCCTCACAAAACCCTGATAATGAGAGATAAACCCTTCCTGACATCCAGGTCCTTGGAGTAAGAAATGTTGCAAAGGTGAGAGAACTCTTCTAAAGGAATAAAACACAATCATAAAAACTCTAAGCAGCTTCAAGAACCCCCCACATTCCGAGGGAGAGATGTGGTTAGGATAAAGAAAGCAGCAACAAAGAAAATGCTTCTCATCCTTTAAATTTATTATGTACTCGAGAGCAGGGAACCTGTTCTGCCTGACACGCCCTGCCCACACAGGGCTGAAGCCCACAGGAGACTAAACCCCACTGGAATCCCTTCCAGAATCCCTCCTGCCCAAATCTGAGGTGTCCTCAGGGCCTGGTTTCAGACCATACCTCAGCAGCTCCTGAGTGACAACATAGGCCTCATCCCTCTGCTTCATTCCAGCCAAGCTGCTGTTCCAGTGCTCCATCAGCTTCTTTTTCTCCATGTTAATAGCCTGGACCTCCAGCCCAGCCTGGGGAGCAGAGAGATGGCAGACAGGATGAATCTACTGCGTTAAAAAAAATAAATTTGTGTTACAATACAAGTTTTTTTTTCTTTTCCTGTTCATAATGTGCTGAGCAGGATCAGATTCACCTCCACGGCTGGTTCATTTCTCAGCAGCCCACAGAGCACAGGTCTGCATGGAAAAACTGCTGAGAAGGGCAGAAGGAAGTGATTTACAGGCACTTCTTAAGGACAAAGGAAAAGAAAAAAAACCTCCTCATTCTTCCAAACAGGAACAAACTGTGAAACTCTGTCCCACATTGTGCACACCACGTGAGCACGGGCCAAAGGGGTCAGCCCTGCCAGAGGGAAATATTAACCCCAAGGGACAAGGGCCCTCCTACCTCAGTGATTGCCTGCCGGGTCACTTTTGTGTCCTCTGCCTGGGCCACAAGCTGAGCTTCAAACAGGGCAATTTGTTCCTGCAGCTGGTGCACTCTCCTTGTCAGCTGGTCCAGGAAAAGGTCCTACAGAGCCAGAGCCAAACAGTCCAGAGTGAGTCACAGAACCTCAGGCTAAACCAACTGTATCCTACAAGAGTCATATCAGCTAAAAAAGGAATTAATAATAATATCAGCTAAAAAAGGAATTTAAACTGGCAGCTGGGTTAGACTGGAGTCCAACTGAAACGTTCCCATTCATGCACAAAGGGCTCAGGACTGCAGCAGGGATGACTTGCAGGAGAATGAAACCTTTGCTGACTGTTTATTACTCCAGTTGCAGCAGTAAATTAATAGGTCAGCTCTGAAGCCACAATCCCTCCTGTCAGCACTGAGTTCACCTGTCCAGCTACTGGGAATCTTAATAATGTATATTTGAAAATCCTTTGTTAAAACCCTCCTAAACCCACTGTATTTCAACAGTTTATACAGAAGTCTGCACGAGCAGTACCCGTGGATTGTGTCCTGGAAGGCAGCAGAGGGAGCTCCAGCACCGACTGGCTCTGCTCATTCCCGAAGTTCACTTTCCATTGTGAAATTCTGTGATTCAGAATCATTCTCAGGACCTGTACCCATCACATTTCTCCATTAAATATCCTCCTTCCCCTACACCCCTTCTCCTCGAGGGAAGAGTGCTTTACTGTCCTGAGGCTTGCAAACCCTCTGGGCAGTGTTGCTGTCCTGGGGCAGGCAGGGCTTCTCCTCCTTTTCAGAAAAGCCTCTGGATTATTTTTTCCAGTTATTTGAGAAAAATATCCCCACTCATTTTCCATGATTCAATCGCTCTGGCCTTTCCTGACAAGGTGGCACATCCTCCAGGACTGATGGCTGGCACCTGCATTTATTTATTTCAAAGACAGCTTTTCTTGGTACCTGTTTTTTCTTCTCCACCTCGGCCTGGATCCTGTCTGCCTCAGCCCTCCTTGCTGACTGTTTCATCAGTAAAAGCCTGTGATGCATCTCCTGGTCCATGCTCTGCACGTAGAGGAGCTCCAAGGCCAGGTTTTCAATCTGGGTCTGCATTGTAGAAACTGGGGGGACAAGAGGCAAAATAGTTACAGAGAGTTTGTTTGTAGGGACAGAGGAGTTTGTTTGTAGGGACAGAGGAGTTTGTTTGTAGGGTACACCTTAAACAGATATAAAGAAGAAAGAAATACAGAAGCTCCTGAAGCCAAACCTCTCACACATCAGATAGCCAGCCCTGTCCAGCACACACATTTACATCAGCTCTGGAGTACAGCTCCACAACCAAAGATCCTGGCAAGCAATTCCTGGACTCCCAGCTCACAGAACTCCAGGATAATCCAGGAAACTTTTCAATGAGTGCATTATTCCCGATCAATTATTTTGCTGCGTTTTCCAATCCAGTGCTCGCCTTAAATTCCAATTAATTTCTCCACACAGCCCTAGAATTGGGAAACACCGCCAGGACTGCCAGGGTCACCTTTCTTGCGTTCCCCCTCGGTGCTGTGGCACATTTCCTTGTGAGCAGCCCTGAGGGCCTGCAGCTCCTCCTCGAGCTGCTGCCGTGCCGCCGCCGCCTGCCACCAGCGCTCGTGGCTCTTCTCCAGCTCCTCCTCCAGCTGCCCCAGCTGCTGCTGGGCCCCATACAGGATCACCCCCAGCTCTTCCCTCTGCTCCTTGCTGCTCTTCATGGCTGTTCTCTGCAGACACAAGAGGGGGGAGCTGTGTCCCAGCAGCTCGGGCAGGAGGGGCTGTGGGGAGGTGAGGGAGGGGCTGGGTACCATTCCATGGAGGTCCAGGTTCACTTGTTCTATCTGCTTGGTGAGGTAGTTCTTCAGGGCAGCCTGGAATCTTGTCATCAGAGGCTGTAAAGGACAGTGGTAAAGCTTGTTAATACTAATACTTGTGTAAATAATGGCCTGGTTTGAAGGAGCCTCACTGCTACATCCCCCACCCAATAAAACAACTTATTTCTGCCACAGACACTTGTGTGCTTTTTTCAGCTACACTCCTGCAAGTGAGAGATGTTACTGAGTGGGTTTGTGCTGATGCCAAAAAGTGAGAATGTTTGAAAATCAGAACCAAGCCAGAAGAGCTACATCTGAGAACCCACCCCTGCTGCAAGGACTTCTCTTGCAGGGGCACTGCAGGGGCCAGATTTACCCAGAGCACTGCTCACCTCTGATCCCACTGCAGTGCTCACCTCTGATCCCACTGCAGTGCTCACCTCTGAACCCACTGCAGTGCTCACCTCTGATCCCACTGCAGTGCTCACCTCTGATCCCACTGCAGTGCTCACTTCTGATCCCACTGCACTGCTCACTTCTGATCCCACTGCACTGCTCACCTCTGATCCCACTGCACTGCTCACCTCTGATCCCACTGCACTGCTCACCTCTGTTCCCACTGCACTGCTCACCTCTGATCCCACTGCACTGCTCACTTCTGAGCCCACTGCACTGCTCACTTCTGATCCCACTGCACTGCTCACCTCTGATCCCACTGCAGTGCTCACCTCTGATCCCACTGCACTGCTCACCTCTGAACTCAATGCACTGCTCACCTCTGATCCCACTGCAGTGCTCACTTCTGATCCCACTGCACTGCTCACCTCTGATCCCACTGCACTGCTCACCTCTGAACTCAATGCACTGCTCACCTCTGATCCCACTGCACTGCTCACTTCTGATCCCACTGCACTGCTCACTTCTGATCCCACTGCACTGCTCACCTCTGATCCCACTGCAGTGCTCACTTCTGATCCCACTGCACTGCTCACCTCTGATCCCACTGCACTGCTCACCTCTGATCCCACTGCACTGCTCACCTCTGATCCCACTGCACTGCTCACCTCTGATCCCACTGCACTGCTCACCTCTGATCCCACTGCACTGCTCACCTCTGATCCCACTGCACTGCTCACCTCTGAACTCAATGCACTGCTCACCTCTGATCCCACTGCAGTGCTCACTTCTGATCCCACTGCACTGCTCACTTCTGATCCCACTGCACTGCTCACCTCTGATCCCACTGCACTGCTCACTTCTGATCCCACTGCACTGCTCACCTCTGATCCCACTGCACTGCTCACCTCTGATCCCACTGCAGTGCTCACTTCTGATCCCACTGCACTGCTCACTTCTGATCCCACTGCACTGCTCACCTCTGATCCCACTGCACTGCTCACTTCTGATCCCACTGCACTGCTCACTTCTGAGCCCAGTGCACTGCTCACCTCTGAGCTCACTGCACTGCTCACTTCTGATCCCACTGCACTGCTCACCTCTGATCCCACTGCAGTGCTCACCTCTGATCCCACTGCAATGCTCACCTCTGATCCCACTGCAGTGCTCACTTCTGATCCCACTGCACTGCTCACCTCTGATCCCACTGCACTGCTCACCTCTGATCCCACTGCACTGCTCACTTCTGAGTCTGCGCTTCTGGGTCAGCACTGAGTGGCACAGGCAGCAGTTAATACTCTGGCAGAACTGATTTTCACACATTTCACACACAGTGCAGCCACTGCTCACAGCTCACCTCACACACGTCAGAGAAACACAAACACCAGCCCTGCAAAGTACAGCAAGATTTGAATCCTCCTCACATGTTCTGGGTCCAGGACGAGCAGCTCTGTTTCTCCTTTTTTCAGCCTCCGTTTTCTCCTCTCGGGCTCCTCGGCTGCCCGCTCCCTCCTTTGGCTGCCATGGCCACCGGGGAGCTCAGAGCTCGGCCCTGCATGGTGAGAGCTGGGTCCTGCTCCACTCCCTGGGCCACAGAGAAGGAAAAAGGCAAAGCACAGCATCAGGTTTCACAGCATTGTGCCTCTGGCCGGGTTAACAGTGACCACACAGGACACAGCAGAGCTGTGGCACAGCCACTGGGGGTACCTGGCTCGGCTGCAGGTGCTCCCGAGGGAGGGGGAGAGGCTCCTCCACCTGGGCCTGGCTGCTCCATGTCACCCTGGGCAGGGGGACAAAGGTTGGTCACATTCTGCATTGGCTGGGAAAGGCTCAGGGGATTTTTCATGAAATATAAACCACCTTTTCCATCTAACTCTATTTACCCCTGCACACCTGCTCGTTTTTGTCACGGGACATGAACAATGCAAAAGGATCAGCACAAGGGCCTGGCTCTACAGCCAGCACTCCCAAAATGTAATTACAGTGTCCCACTGGTGCAGAGCCCAGAGCAGCCCTGCAGCCAGAGCTCTCCTCCTGCAGGGACAGCGACTGCCTGCGCCTCCAGAGGAACAGACTCTCCACGGGCATTGCCATTCTTCCCTGGCCTGGCACTCTGCACAGGTGAAAAGCAGAGCAGCACATTGCCATCTGCATTTAATTCTAATGCTGTGGTATTTCTTGCCACAGGACACAGAATTTAATTTAGAAGTTTAATCTCATTTACAAAAATAGTCACCCAGCAAGCCCTGAGATTGTAAAGATCCTGACAAAACTTCTCCACACCACTTACAGTTCCACGTGCTTCTAGTTCACATCTATTTAAAAAATCCCTTACAGATTTATTAAAGAAATTCTTCCAGCCACCACAACATGTAGTCTAATTATTCTTGTTCTTCTTCCTCTCTTTCTTTTTAAAGAGAGGGTGAGCAGCGGGAGTGGGCATGGTGGAGGTACCAGGCCGTGCTGGACGGTACCGGGCCGGTGGTGGAGGGAACGGGCAGTGCCGGGCTGCAATGGAACCGGACCGGGCAGTACCGGGCCACGGTGGAGAGAACAGAACCGGGACGGGACGGGAGGGGAGAGGGGACGAGACGGGCGATCCGGGGAGCAGTGGGGCGGACGGGCGGCGCCGGGGCGGGATGGGATGGGATGGGATGGGATGGGATGGGATGGGATGGGATGGGATGGGATGGGATGGGATGGATAGCACGGTGCGGGCCGGCGGAGGAGCCCCGGGCAGGCAATCCCGGCCCGGCCCGGTCCCGACTCACCCGCGGCGGCTCCGCCATGTTGCCGTTGCCAGGCAACGCATCAACACCCGCTCACGTGACCGCCCGGGCCGCACCACCGCGGTCCGCGGGGGGGGCGGGGGCTCGGGCCGCACCATCCCCGGCGCGCGGGGGGGCTCGGGCCACGCTCCGTCCCCCGCCGGCCCCGGTTCCGCCCGCGGGCCCCGGTACCGGCACCGGACGGGTCCGCTGTGCCCTCCTCGGGCCGAGCAGCGCCGGGTCGGCCGGGCGGGCGGGGCCGCCGGGCGGGCACAGCCCCGCGGGCCGGACGGAGCGGGCGGGCGGCGGCAGCGGCTCCGCGCAGGGCCGGGAGCGGCGGCGGCGGCGGCGGCTCCGAGCCTGCCCCGGGCTGGGCAGCGCCGGGAGCTCCCCCGGGCTCGTCTGTGCCGGTACGGCGGGGCCGGCCCGGGCTGGGGGCGGCGGGGTTGGGGGGCTGGGTGATCGCGTAGCGCTGCCCCGGGACCCCCGGGCCCGGCACCGGGATCCTGCCGGTACCCGGCAGCTCCGTGGTTCGTCCCGCTCTTTGTCCGCCCTTCCCACGGCGGAGCCCCGCGGAGGGCGGCGGGAGCGGGCGGCTGCTCCGGGACAACGGGAGCTTGTCGGGGTCCGGATGTTATCCGGGGTCCGGATGCTGTCCGGGGATCGGGATGATGACCCGGGATCGGGATGTTATCCGGGGGTCGGGATGCCGTCCGGGGATCGGGATGCTCTCCGGGGGTCGAGATGTAATCCGGGGATCGGGATACTGTCCTCGGTGGGGATGTAATCCGGGGGTCGGGATGTAATCCGGGGGTCGGGATGCCGGCCGGGGGCGCTGATGGAAATTTAAATAGTTCTTAAACTTTCTCTTCTGTTCTTTCGGTGCGGCTCCGTGCAGTTTGGGGTGTTTCAATGTTTTCCTTCCTTTTGGGGACCTGGTCTTCTCTCAGGTGACCCCAACACCTACCTGAGCCCTGTTACCCGCGGGGAGGTGGATGGAGGATCCTTGGCAGTGGTTTGAGGAGCAGGCAGGGGTTGTGGGGTGCTGCGCTGCTCTCTGTGCTGCTGACACTATGAAATAAGCTGGGAGAGCTGCCCTTTCGGGTCTCGGGCTTGTCTTGCAGAGGTGCTTTGTTCTTAGCTGCTGCTCGGAATAGGAAGAAAAGGGAAAGTCCTGTGTGTCCGAGTGGCAGAGCTGGTGCATGGTCTGATGTCTGTCACACTGAGAGCAGAGCTGGCAGCTCACCCACCGAGCTGGGATCCGCACTCCGGGGGTTTGAGCTGCTGCTTCTTGAGGATCGAGTCCTGAGGGTGTTATCGGGACACACCAGCAGGATGTTGGAAATGAAAAGCCAGAAAAGCGTTTCCTGTGCCCGAGCAGTGCAGACAAGTGACATGAAAGGCTGGTGAATCAGGGACACAGGGCCGTGTGGCACACAGCGTGCCTCAGTGACAGCCTGTGCTGCTGGTGAGTTTGGTGCTGGGGATGGGTGGGTTTTGTTTGCCTTTTGTTTGCTTTCTGTTTGCTTTCTGATGCCTGAGCAGGTGTGGCTGGGAGCAGGCAGCCCTGACACAGCGCTCCCTTTCCCTTTTCATCCCTGGAGTCTCAGCCCTGCAGGACTCAGGCTGCTGCCCCGTTTTTACCTGCTCAGCTGAGATGTGAGCGAAGCTGGTCCCGCTGTAGCGGCTGCATTTGGAATTGTGGAGATTGTGGCTGTTCCCTTCCCTCTGCTCTTGCTCTGTGAGCCACTGCTGCTCCAGCAGGGCAGCAATGAAGCACTGCTTGGTGACCTACATAATTCTCCCCATGAGATGGGATGACTTCAGAGTGGCTCCCCATGGTAAATGCTTTTCCTTGATTTGGCTGGATCTTCCTCACTGGCTCCAGCGTGGGGAGGAGTTTGGAAAGCTTTTCTCCTTTTATTCCCAATGTTTGTAACACAAGGGGAAGGTCGTACAAGGGCTCTATGTGCCTGCAGAGGAGCAGAGGTGAGGTGAGTGACCAGCTGAGGGTGGCACAGCAGATCCACCCGGGGGCTGCAGCAGCTGAGTCCTGGCTCCAGGCTCCATACTCCAGGTGCTCTGTGCTCGAGACTTCCAAACCTGGCACTTGCTGTTCCCAAGAGGGGAAAGAGGCAGGGATTGTGCAGTGTCTGAGCCCCAGCGCTGCAGCAACTCTGCTCTCCTTAAACATGTAAAATTAAATTCAGGTTATCAAGGGCAAGAAAGAAAAGGAGCCTGTTGCGTTTTTGTTCCCCCAGACATTTCATACCCGAGCCGTTTGACAGCTCGTGTTTCTGGCCGTGCCCAGACTCCTGCAGGTGTCACGTTTCACCTCCAGAGCCCTGCGGCCCGGTTATGTGGCTGCTAAAGTGGATGTGCCCCGAGAGCGCCCAGAGGGCTCAGCCCTGGAGCCGTGGCTGCAGCCAGCCCGGGCTGGGCTCCTGGGGGTGCCCCCGGTGCCCGGGGATGTGCTGGGTGTGCCAGTGGGCACCCCGGGGTGCTGGAATCTCCAGCCAGCAGCGGCAGCGGCGCTTGGAGCAGCAGCAGGTGCCAAGTGAGGAGCAGTGTGCCAAGGCAAACAGGATCCTGGGGATGGCTCTGAGCAGGGAAGGGCATCCTGGGGAGCCAGCAGCCAGGGCCGGGCTGGATGCTGCTGCCTGGAGCTGGACAGGCTCTGGGGAGGAGGCTCCGAGGGTGATTGCAGGAAATGGCTCCCCAGCACTTTCTCACTCACCAAGCTGAGAAGTGCTGGCACCGACTGGGAGAGCAGCCAGGGCTGTGTGAACAGGCACAGGAGCTGGAGAGAAGATTTTTAGTGGCAACGCTTGATGTGTGGGAGAAGAAAATGTGTGTGTGCTTAATAAATATTGGCACTCAGCAAGAGCTTATCAGCTAACGCAGTGCTTCAGCTTCTGGAGAGCTGAGCTGGCTCTGCCACACTGAGAAGAATCCCCTCAGATCAGCAGATAAATATGAAATTAATATGAAAAATGGGGTTTTTTGAATGGTGCTGATTTACTGCTGCCTGACTGTGGGATGGTTCCTGCTGCTTTCCCAGAGGCAGCAGCAGTTCCTGCCTCTCCCCACGACCCAGGCCCCATGGATTGTGTGTGCAGGTGTTGTCCCACGTGGAAAAGGGCTGAGAATACAGCAAACCCTGCAGATTTGGTCTCTGTGATGTGCTGCTTTGTGTTGTGTGAACTCCTGTGCTTTAGGAAGGAGGTGCACTTTCCCAAGCTGAGTTTCAGGGACTTTTGGGGCAGTACCAGTAGACTAGATGACCTTCAGAGGTCCAGTCCACCATCTGGTCCCCACTGGGACTGACTGGGTATTTATTTCTGTGGCCTTTGAAACCCAGTGTTGTAAATGGCCCCTTGGGGGTCCCTGTTCTGGTGCACCATTGTCCCAGCTACTGGAATGACAAAACTGGGTATTCCTTGCCACAGTTCAGCTGCCCTACAGCTTCTCCTGTCCTTCATGGACAGCTCTTCCTTTCTCTGCCAGTGACAGTTCCCATGTGTGAGGACTTTTAATTCATTTCCCTCACTTTTATCTTCCCTTGGCAATCTCTCTCCCTGGCCCAGATAACTGTTGTCACCCTCCCTGAAACTGTCCTGTGACTTGCATCTGTTTTTCATTAATCCCTCAACCAAAGCTACAGAGAATTCCCTGGCCTGTGAGAACAGTGCAAGGATTGAGTTTCCTGGTGATATTTATATATCCCAGAGTGTCTGGCTACTGTCTGCAGCACTGCAGTGGTCTCTGATTTCTGATGTGCAGCTCTTCTGCAAGGCAAGTCCATCAGACTGAATTTCTGAGCTGGCAGGACACCCTGTTCCAAACCTTTTGTCTTTTTTTTGGTTTCCCCTTCCCAGCCCTGTGTGCACCTGCAGCACCTTCCACCTGCACATGCAGGCTGAACAACAGGTGTTCTGCTGGATCAAAGCAGGACTTCCCTTTCAATTCCTCTGGCTTTCCAGGGAGCAGCTTTTGATCTTTACCTGTCTCTTTGTTCTTTCTGTGCCTGCTCAGGGCTCATTAAGTGCTGCCTCTGTTGGCAGGGACGTCCTGACCCTCCCCAGCCTCCCTGGAGCACCCAGAGAGCTGCAGCAGGACATCACACGCCCTCTTGTTTCTCAGGTGCCTCCCCAGCCCCTGTCCCTGTGTTTCCTGAGGAAGCACTCCCTGGCCAGCAGCAGCAGCAGCCAGCTGGTGCCTCCTTCCTCCTGTGCATCCCCTGGTTTTTGGGGTTCTGAGAAGTTGCTGGCAGGGATGAAGGTCTGTGCTGCTGCAGCCAGTGCTGTGCTGACAGGTGACCCTGCCCAGGTGGCTCCACACCCCTGCCCCTGTTTGGGAGCAGCATGTTGTAACTCAGTGTGGGGAAGGAGAAGTTGCGCCAGAATTTACTGTCTGTTCTTGCAGGGTGCAATGAGAGGAAAGGTGATTTTTGCTTCTTAAATGTGGTTGAGGCAAATGAATTTCTGCCAGGTGTAACCCAGAGCCTGAAACTGTGGATTTTGGCGATGTGGACAAGCATGAGCTTAGGGCTTGGCTGGTGTTTGGTTTTGGGGGCTGAGACATGAGGATACATGTGTCTGGTGCTAGAGGGAGACAGGAGTGTGCAGGACTTGCAAAGGGATCCTGTTATCCTGAGTCCTTGCTGGTGCACAGCAGGGCTGAGGCTCCTGCATCAAGCCCAGCAAAGGCTGAAAGGCAGGAGCTGCCTCTGCTGTGATTCGAGCTGACAAATGTGGCCATTGCAGTTAAACCAATAGTTTGTGCTTTAATGAAGGCTCTGTCAACAGCTTGGCAGCCTCATTTGCAGTCTCCTGCATGTCCCAATCTGTCAGAGGCAGGACAGCTATTTTCCCTGCCTGCAGCCCTCACTCTGCCCTTTGGGAGATGCCCCTTTGCCATTTCTGCCTTCTGCCCTCCTGGGCTGGCTGAATTTGCCATCAAAACCAGATCAAGGAAATCAGAGCTGTTCAACATCAGACAGTGCTTGCCTAGGCCCTTAAGTATTTCCTCAAAAGGTGCCCCAGGCCAGGGCTTTATTTTCTGCTTGATTTTCCTCTCTGGCTCTCGTGGCCCTGCCCTGCAGCCCAGCATGGGGCTGGTCCCAGGAACACCCCGGGCTGAGCTCCCCCAGGCCTGGGAGTGTGGCTGTGCCTGGGCTCTGCTGGGTCACACTGGCCTGGCCACAGCAAGCTGGGCCATGTAAACACAAAGGAACAAAAGTGGGAGTTTCCTCTTCTCCTCTGGGTTTGGCAGAACAGAAACTGCCCTGGTTCTGGTGCTTCCCAGCTGGGGATGGCTGCAGAGAGCCTGCTCTGCACTGGGGTTGCTTTGTGTGAGACCCTCCTGCTCTTCCAACACATCCTGGTCCAGCTGCTGAATGCTTCATAGCTTGGGTGACCCACTGCAGAGCTCCTCATCATCAGCCCCAGCAAGCAGCACATCTCATTTGAGCACTGAGATTATTTGGGGTGAGCTGGGGATTGTGCCCCACAGTTCTGTGTAACTCTGGGTGGGTGAAATGTTTGCCCTGAGTTGGTGTGCCATGCTCTGGGGATTGTGCCCCACAGTTCTGTGTAGCTCTGGATGGGTGAAATGTTTGCCCTGAGTTGGTGTGCCATGCTCTGTGTCCAGGCTCTGCCCCCCTGGTGAACACAGGGCTTTTGAGCCTCATCTCTGGTAAGGCTCTAAAGAACCCAAACCAAACCCAGAAACAACCTCACAGAAAAAAATCCCAGCCCTGAAAACCTCAAACACACAGAAATGGCAAGCAGGAGATGAAGTGGGTTTGATTGATGTTGTTTTTGGAGATGCCGTGGCTGGAGCAGCAGCCCCACGTTTCAGTGCTGTGGGCTCAGCCATTTCTGTGCTGAAGGAACCTCTGGGATCAGCTCTGGCTGTGTGACATCCCCGGGTCAGTGACACCTCAGGCACATCCCCAGGCTGAGCTGTTCCCTCGGCGGGGATTTCAGTGCGCAGCATTGCTGTTCTGCCTCCTCCCACAGTAACTGTTAACATGTGGCGTTTTGCTGCCTTCATGTTTCTTCATGGCAGAGACAAATGCCCTGGGATTCTGTGCCTGAGCACCTTTGGGGCATGAAGGTGATATCCAGACCCACAGCATCGGTGGGCTCTTGCCCGAGGTGTGGATTGATGGGAGACTTGTCCTCAGCCAGTGGGTGGCACGTGCTGAGCTGCCGTTATTTTGGTTCTCACACTGGTTTTTCCTCCTTCTTGGCAGATCTTCTGAATCTGGCTCCTGACTAGAGCTGACAGATGATGGAAACATTTCCCTGGCGATGTCTCTGGGGCGACTCCTCCGTCGAGCCTCCTCGAGAGCGTCCGACCTCCTGACCCTGACTGCGGGCGGCTCCTGCTCCCTGCTCGATGGGGAGATCATCTACTCCAAGAACAATGTCTGTGTGCACCCCCCCGAGCTGCTGCAGGGCTGCGGCGAGCACCACCCAGGTGATGGGAAAACCCTGCCCATTCTCTCTTTTCCTCTCTCCTGTCAAGTTCTACACGCTGGGCTCTAAGAAATGAAGAGGTGCCAGTGAGGGAAGGCTCAGGAAAGCCATCCACAAGCTGATCCATCAACTCTCCTTTTAGTAGGAAGATTAGTGATATTGCTCCTTTCTCCAATGGTCCAGCATGGATTTAGTGGTTTAGTAAGTCCTTTTGAGCAGTCAGAAGTTGTCATGTGAGGACAGTAACTTCTGTTGCTCGTTCACATCCCTGAATTGTTCAGGAAATCCAAGTCTCCTCTTGTAGCTGTCATTGCTGGAGTGGCCTCGGCAGGCACTGGTAAAGGGAAGATCCAAAAAGCCTGATTGTGGCTGCATGCACTGGAGTAAATGAGGATAAATCCTGCTCTGTCCTTTTATTCTCATCTGTTCCTGTGCTCTTTCATGTTCTCATCAAAGACCTGTGGCTCTTGGCTTAGCTTCACAAAACGAATTATTCTCTGAGCACTGACCCTTGCTTTCCTTTTGGTGTGGGTGTCTTCTTTTTACACTGGCTTCCCATAAATACTGTAGCCCTTCAGCTACACTAAGGTAAATATTCTTGAGAAATCAATGTTCAGCTGGCACTTGAAACTGTTTAACTAAGAAACAGTAGAACTTTTTCATGTGGGAACATATTTTATGATTTACTCTTGATTAGTAAATCTGTCCAGGAAGTCCAAGTATTTGCATGTCATTTCTGTGCTCATTTAGGCCAGAGGGAATTCAGACTGTTCAAAAGCCACATGCAGGCTTGAAATGATTTGCAAATACTGAATAATGCTGAGCACTCCACAATTCCTTCAACAGAATTGTGTCCTGGTAAATTGAAGGGTTTGTTTTGCCCATGTGGAGTGGTAGTGAAGCAGCAGGAGTCATGGAATGGTTTGGGTTAGGGGGGAATCTCCTGAAAAGGGAGGACCCTAAGGATCCTCCGTGCCACGAGCACCTTTCAGCAAACCAGGCTGCTCAGAGCCTCACCCAGCTTGGCCTTGAACATTTCCAGGGATGGAGAGAGATGGGGAAGGGGAAATTTCAGAGCAATGCAGTTCCCTTACAACAGCTCCACATCCCAACCGGTGCTGCTGTGTCTCTCTCAGGCTACCTGTGCTTGTACATGGAGAAGGACGAGCTGCTGGGAGCCACGCTGATGCTGGCCTGGGTGCCCAACTCCCGCATCCAGCGGCAGGATGAGGAGGCGCTGCGCTACGTCACCCCCGAGGGCTCCCCGGTGCGCAAGGCGCCCCGCAAGCGCGGCCGCCACGCCCAGGCCCTGGGCACCGCGTCCCCCCCGCAGCACAGAGGGGCGCCGGGCCCCGGGGGGGACCCGGAGGGGCTCACGGTGTCCCAGCCCCCGAGGGACGGCGTGCCCCCCTCGGAGGGGGAGAAGCTGTCGCAGAGTGGCGCCCGCCCGGCCCCGCAGCCGCCCCGCAGCGACTCGGGCACCCCGTCCACGGTCAGCTCCCAGGAGGAGCACTGCAGGTCCGAGGGCACGGAGGAGGGCCTGGACTGCAGGGAGGACGAGGGCTCCCTGGAGCTGTCTGCTGACGATGCGAGCAGGGACAGCACTTTTGACTCTGATTCTGATGCCTTCTCTTCCCCCTTCTGCCTCTCTCCCATCAGTGAAGCCCTGGGGAAAAGCAGCAGCTCCGTGTTCATGGACAGTGAAAGCAGGTGAGTGCATCCTTCCTCTGGGTGCTGGGAGGTGCTGAAGGGGGTTGAGAAACTTCACAGTGGCATTGAGCTCAACGCCCTGTCTTGCTTCAGACTCCTATGGAGTTTACAGGAAACTGCCAGCCAGTTCTGCTTCTGCTTAGTGAACCCTGGCCCCAAACATCAGGGCTATGTACGTCCTCTCAGGTGAACTGTCTTGAACCCTGGAAGCAGCATTGCTAAATTAAACGGGTCCTTTGTTGGCCTAATTGGCTCTGCTGAGGATCTGAGCTTGTTGCTTCTCGTGCAGAGCCACATCAAAGGGCCCTGCTGACTTCCTGAGCCGTGGGCACCCCTCCAGGCCCTGTGTTGACACGAAACCTGCGTGTGGGAGCTTGTTTTGCTGAAGTTCAGAACGTGGTCCAACTTCAGACAGATAAACATTCATTCTTGCATGTCTAACCTGGGTATTTCAGTCAGCGCTTCTCAGTGTCACCTGCAGTAAACGCCACAGGGGGAAAGAGGGCGCCTTGGCGAGGGAATAAGGAGCAGGAGGGCACCTGTACAACCCCCTCTTTCCGTACCCAGTGGTTCTGACTTTCTGGGCCCTGCCCTGTTGGTGTGTTACTCATTCCCATCTCAGGGAGGATGGATGTGATGCCTTCCTGAAGCACCATGGGGATGAGTTTTAGGCTACAACTCAACTTTGAAACTACACCTGAAATGAGGAGAAACGAGTTCTGCTTTGTGCATGTCAGCAATGCACAGCCTGCACTGACAGTTGAAGAGGTTCTGCCTCTATTTTGTGGGCTGATCTCCAGCCCAGAGAATGCCAGTAAGAACGAGGCTTGTGGGAAAGTATTCTAATGGATTCAGTTCTCTCTGGATATTTTAAAACCCTTCTGTGAGGTGATGTCAGACTTTGTATCAGCTTTGCATTCAGGATGTGCCCAGGGTTTGCTGGGCTTGAGCTCTGCAGCACCTGTGCAGTGGGGTGAGTGGTGGCTGTCCCATCCCATCCCATCCCATCCCATCCCATCCCATCCCATCCCATCCCATCCCAAATAATAAAGTCCAGCCTTTGCCAGATCAGTGGGTGAGAGAAACCCCAATGAGCAGGAATGAAATGTGCATAGCCTGGCATCTTCTGTCCTCATGGAGGGATTGTGAAGCTCAGGGCTCAGGAATGTGGTGTTACCCCACTGTAGTGGTGGGAAGTGGGAAGAGTGATGGACACGTTTGGAATAACATCCTGGCTGCTGAAAAGCAGGAGGCTGAGCTCATCCTGGGGAAACCCCAGTCCTGGCGTGGGCCACAGCCCACGTGCTGTCCCAGGAATGCTGTGGGCTTGGACTGCTCCCGTGCTGTCCCAGGAATGCTGTGGGCTTAGACTGCTCCCGTGCTGTCCCAGGAATGCTGTGGGCTTGGATTGTCCCACAAGGAGCTGGTGCAGGAGGGTCCCACGCAGCGTGCAGTGAGTCAGGAGTGTTGTGGTTTAACTGTGCTGCAACACTTCTGCTCTGAGCTGCAAATAGTGTCAGGGAAGGAAGGAAATAATGGTTTTTTGCATCTTCTGAGCCTTGTCTGTGAATTCCTGCGGTATTTCCCTGCCCTCTGCCGGCTCTTCCTCACTGCTGCCGGAGCCCAGACAGCTCCAGCCAGGCAGAGCCGGCTCTGCACACACAGCCTGCTTGCTTCTGCCTTTTTTGCTTCCTTTTTAACTCCTGTGCTGCCAGTCTGAAGCCTCACACAGTGCACATGACACTCATAATTGGCAGCAGATTAACAAAACAGAGCTTTTGTTGTTTGGGACTTTTGACTTGAAAGGGTTTTGTCCAGTGTGTGCGTTTTTTGTGCCAATTTGTTCTTCCCCATTGAGCCGCCTTCCATGGAATCTGCAGGATCTCACAAGCTGTTGAGTGGGAGATTTTGCATAGAATCCTTTGCAAAAGTCTGGTCAAAAAGCATCTCATATTTCCTGCTTTCATCTCAGCATTTTGGGGGACAGGAGATGCTGTTTCAGAAGTCACTACAAACATGGGAACAGCTTCCTTGTTTCTCAAGGGTTTGTTTTGGTTTGGGTTTTTCTGCTGGCTGCTTCCCCTCTGAGCCAGAATTGGAGTGGGAACAAAGTTTGTGCTGCTGGCGGATTGTTTGAGCTCTCTTCCCTCCCCACCTCCCAGTCACCACCTCCTCTCTGCCGGGAGGAACGACTGTTTCTGGTTGTTTCCCTCTGCTCTGGGGAGTTGCTGCAAAGACAGCTCTGCTCTTGCCTGAGGTACGTTGCATTTCAGTCCAGCCAGCTTCCCGTGTGATTAGATATCCTCAGAGATGGAGAATGGGGTCACTGTGGAAGAATTGGGATGCACAGGTACACTTGGATCAGATGAGAGCAGGGGCTCAGCGAGCTGCTTGATAGAACTCATGTGTGACCAGGAGTCACGAGTCCCATCTGCCTCTTGGAATGTCCCTGAGGAGGTGGCCTGGCCATGAGGGAGCCACAGACGCTGCAGAGTGTGCAGGAGGAGGGAGGGAGGTGGGCTGGGGAGCCCTGGAGTTGCACAACGAGTAAGGCAGTTGCAAGTCACCAACTCGCCTGGTGGAACATAAGGAAATAAAAACGTATCCATTGTTATTTTCCCCTCTTTGCTTCTCAGTTTGACAGGCTGCCAGGGGTCCCACGCAGCGATTGATGCATCCTCCTCCCATTTACACAATTCCTGGGCTGGGAGCAGTGGGAGTGTCCCAGCACCAGCATGCACACTCCTGCTTCTCTCTTTAATCCAGCCTGGCACCTCCTGCAGGGTGCCCTCATCCCTCAAGGAAAGGTGGCCTTACTGTCCTGGGGTTTGTGTCCTTCTTAACCCTTAGTGCTCCCAGCACGTGGTTCTGCAGGAGGCAGCTGGTGTGGGGAAAACCTGCACTGATGGCAGCTTTGTCAGGGTGTGAGTTTCTGTGGAAAAGGAGGGATTCTGGAGATAAAATCATTCCATTCTATCCCTTCCCTCCCCTGTCCCCTGTTGGCTGTCAGGAAATGTTTGCCTTGTGGCCTGAAGGACACGAGTTCAGGGCAGCTGCTCTCTGTGCCCAGCTCTGGCTTGCTGCTGCCTTGGGAAATTCCTCTGCTTCCATTTTCCCCAGCAGTAAATTGAAACTAAAAGGCTTTTGTTACATCCAGACAACCAAACAGCATCTGACACTTCTGTAATGTCCATCCACTGATGCTGCTGGAGTTATTGAACTGGCCATGACATCAGATCTATACAGTCGGTTCTGGAAGCACTTAGTGCTCTGTGAGTGGGGTTTGGTTTGGGGTGGGGTTTGTGCTGTGCCAGAGTGATCCCTGGATAGCAGGAACTTTCATGGGTGCTCAGGGGGCTTTTCACTCCTCAACTGCGATTGCTGGTACCTGACAAGCACCACAGCAGTGCTGAAGAGGAGATGCACACGCTGGTATTGGTTCCTTCACTGACTTCACCTTGGGGTGTTGGCCAATACAGTCAAAATTTGGACTGAGGAGCCTAAGTGTTGGAATTGTATGAGTGGAGCTTGGGGCAACATCTGGCCCGAGGCTGGGGCTCCATGAGCAGCCCCACAGGTGCTGGGACAGAGGCCAGCAGTGCTCCCACAGCTCAGGCTGCAAAGGACGGGCAGAAGCGACGTGGTCAAGGTGGAATCAATGCAGGAAGGAAACGTCTTTCATGGACATCGATTGTTTTAGCAGGCAGTAATAAAAATAACGCAACACTGGCATAATGGATCTGGGTGCTGGTGAGTTCTCATGTTCTTCAGCAGACATGAATTCATGTGGCAGATCGATCACAGACAGCCCAGACAAAGCTCACAGCACAGGGAAAAACTCCTCTGGCGTCGCAGCTGATGCAATTTTTACGGATGTGTTGCACATCCTGTTGTTAAGCCGCTTCCCAGGAGCTCATCAGTAAATGAGCTGCTCCAGGAGCCGGTGGGAGCAGCACAGCCATTGCATCATCTTGTTTTGGCAGCTCACCTGAAGGGCTGAGAGCCGTTCCGACCTCTGCAGCAAAAACAGGAGGCAAAATTATAAGGGAAATGAGCTGAAATTAGAGTCAACTGGCAGGAGCTCTGGAGTCATCAAGAGATTGGGAATTCATTGCTGTTGTAACAGAAGTGATTATATTGGAACCAGGGGAATTGGTCACAGACTTTAAAATCTCCTGTAACTTCTTGCAGCATCTCAGTTTTGAATTAATTCAGCCCTGGGGAGGAACGAGGTGGGTACCTGGTCCAGGCTTCAATTCCCCAGGACTTGCCTGAACTGGTGCCACTTATGATGTAAGACAATGAAGCTCATAATTCCATTTGTACCCAAACCCATGCCCGGGCAAAAGCATCCACAAATCCTTCTTCCATCAGAAGGATAGTCCTTGATCTCTTCTGTATGTGTTTTGGGGTCAGTGTAAGCTTCCCTAAGGCAGAGGTCTGTGTGCAGCCAGGCACTGGGAAGGGGAGCTGGCCTGAGCCATCAGCAGCACTGTGTAATCAATTAAAATTGTTCCTGGCTGCAAAGCTGAGAAGGTTGGACAGATCCAAGAGATTGCAGAGGCATACGGCTCTATCTTGCTTTATATAAATATTTGAACAGCAAGAACATTAATTATAGCAGGTTTGTTTCTTCCCTCTGTTGGGTTGCTGCCAGATTTTGTTGGAAGAAAACAGTGACAGCTAACTTGGGATCGGGAATTGCGGCTGAGGGGTCCGTGAGGCTCTTTATTTGGGATGTCGGGGAGGGACTGACAGGGGTGGTCCCCAGGAGGGAGACCCCAGGGCAGGCAGCGGGAGCCAGGAGGGGACACGGAGGGTCCCCTATGCCCCTGGGGCTCTGGGACACCGGGCATGGTTCCGGTCTGCTCAGGACGCTGGGGAAGGCCTGAACCCCGTGGGCAGGCCCGTGGGGGCTTTCTGTGGAGCCGTGGATTGTGGCTGCCGTGGCTTTTTCGTGACTGTGGGTCGCTACTGCGGCCTGTGCCTGTGACCATGACCGTGGCCGTGACCAGTGCCTCCAGCCATGACTGCGGCCGGTGCCTGTGACCGTGGTCGATGCCCATGCCCATGGCCCGTGGCCTGTGACCGTGGCCTGTGACCGTGCCCGTGCCCGTGCCTGTGACCGTGGCCGTGTTCCGATCGGGCCCGGGGCCGGTCGGTGGCGCGGCGGGGCCGCCAGGGGGCGCGCTGTGCCCAGCGGTGCCCCCCGGGACCCCCGGCGCTGCCCCCGCTCCCCTCAGCGCGGCCCAGGCGGGAGATCCCGGAGCCGTGCCTTGGTTTGGCTGCAAAGGGACATTAAACCCCATCCGTG
This sequence comes from Camarhynchus parvulus, assembly GCF_901933205.1. Classification (NCBI taxonomy): domain Eukaryota; kingdom Metazoa; phylum Chordata; class Aves; order Passeriformes; family Thraupidae; genus Camarhynchus; species Camarhynchus parvulus. The sequence continues at coordinate 5,414,977 of NC_044588.1, forward strand.
CCATCCAGTGCCACCCCTGCCATGGCAGGGACACCTTCCACTGTCCCAGGCTGCTCCCAGCCCCAATGTCCAGCCGGGCTTGGGCACTGCCAGGGATCCAGGGGCAGCCCCAGCTGCTCTGGGCACCTGTGCCAGGGCCTGCCTACCCTCACAGGGAAGGATTCCTTCCTAATATCTGATCTAAATCTACTCTGAGTTTGAAACCAATCCCCTCTGTCCTGGCACTCCATCCCTTGGAAATTGACTTTCCACATTTCTTGTCAGCCCCTTCAGGCCCTGCAAGGCCACCCTGAGCTCACCCCAAAGCTTCTCCTGCCCAGGTGAGCAATGCCAGCTGTGCCAGCTGTGCCCGCCTCTCTGAGGCCACACTGAGCTCACCCCAAAGCTTCTCCTGCCCAGGTGAGCAATGCCAGCTGTGCCAGCTGTGCCCGCCTCTCTGAGGCCACACTGAGCTCACCCCAAAGCTTCTCCTGCCCAGGTGAGCAGTGCCAGCTGTGCCAGCCTCTCCTCCCAGCAGAGCTGCTCCATCCCTGGCATCATCCTGGAGCCTCCCTGGGCTCTGCAGCAGCTCCAGCTCCTGCCCGTGCTGGGGCAGCTCTGCAGGTGGGGTCTCACCTGAGGGGCAGAGGGGACAATCCCTGGCCCTGCTGCCCACGCTGGGCTCAGCCCAGGCTCAGGGGGTTCTGGTTCCAGCACACACAGCCAGGGAATGACCAGCACCCCCCGGTCCTTCTCCCCAGGGCTGCTTTCACCTTTTCCCTGGATATTCTTGCATTTCTTCTGTTATTTATTTATACAATCGCAACGCCCAGAAATCTGAATGGAGAGCAGAGATAAATGGCACTGGCAGGTATCCACAGCTTTGTGAGGGAAGAATTGCGTTAAGTGAATCAAAATAAAGAGCATGTCCCCTCCAAAGCGCCACAGTATATGCAAATAAATCTGCACGGCCTCTGTCTCCTTGGCTCGGGCCTCGCAATTATGCCAGCATTAGGCATTTACAATAACTCTGGAACATGCTTTTAGGCAGCGCTCCTCTTTCCTCTCCCTTTTCTGCTACTTGAAGCAAGCTCTTCCCTTGGGAAATCTGCATTGTCTTGTGGAAACAGTGAAATCCTCCCTGGGTGGTGCCGGCTCAGCTCACGCTGGGGCAGCAGCAGGGTCCGGGGAGTTGGTTAACTTTGCCACTAAAATGTCCCCCTGAAAATCCCAGTTCGCTGCTCAGAGCCAGGAATATCAGAACAAAGGTAATCGGCAGGTCTTCCAAGGGAGCGGCGGTTTGAAGGCTTGATTATAATTAGCATAATTAGGGGAGAATTTTATTTTTGCATGGATTGAACTGAAAGGAAAAAAAAGCAAAATAATCCATTGATTTTAAAAATAAAATAAACATGGAGAAGAAAGGTCTCCTTCTCCAGACTGGAATGGGCTGAAAAGCAAACATTCTTTTTCGGGCTTTGCTGAGAAATCACTTTTTCCATCTAAGGAATTTCTTTTTTTAAAGTGTTGCATTTCGATTGATTTATTAATGAGTGTAAGCCCAGGCATGAGGTGCCCCTTCTCTGTACAGTTTGTAAAAATCCAGCGCTGAGCTTCTGGAACATTTTCCTCCCTTAAAGTGAAGGTAACATTTGCATCCTTGAGCAGTGTCCACTCGCTCTGAGTGATTTGTTGTGTTTGGCTGCTCGGAGCTGTGTGTATTTTATTCCTAAGCATCAAACCACTCATTCTCTGCCTTCTCTCTCCCTGCAGCAAGAAGTCACAGAGAAAACCAGAAAAACCTCGCTTGGGTTTACCTGAGCAGCTACACCTGTGGAAGTGTCAGCTGTGAAGGCAGATTGTTTGTCTCCTAGCTGGAGCTAGATGTGTATCACATTCCAGGCTTTGGGGAAAAGAGATTTAAACACCCATTACTTCACTACAGACTTCTCCTTATTTTTTTGCCATTTACATTCAAAATAATGAACTCAAGGACTCTGGGTTTGTTTTGTTTTCCTTTTGCTTTAACTCCAGCACTGGGGGGACCCTTTGGAGGCCGTGGGGCTGTTTTCCTAATGCCCCCTTGCTGGCTGGAATGGCTCAGCTTCCCCTCCGGCCTCGAGGGCTTGGAGGGATGAATGAGGAGTAACAAAGCCCCCAGTGTGGGGAGGCTTTCACCCCTCTCAGGTGTGGGGCAGGATGGTGGGTGCCCTGGCCGCTGCTGTCACCAGTGTCTGGGATGGAAACCCATGTTCCACCTGTGCCAGGTGCTGGGAAGCTCTGGGAAGGCGGGCAGGGCACTGGGAACACGGATTGCCGTGGCCCCGTAAAGCAGAACAAATCGGTTTGATCTTTATTTCTCAAGGACAAACCAATTACGCCCGTCAGAAGGCAGAGCTGCATAATCGGGTTTCCCGAGTCCCTCGCCGTGGCGCAGTGGTTTGTTTGTCAGGCTGGCGTTGGCAGAGCTGTTGTTAATTCCCAGCCCCGTCCCTGACGGTGAACTTGCTGGTTCAGCCCAAGGTCAGAGGGTGCCTGAGGAGTCCCTGAACACGGCTCTGGCCAGGGACCCTCTGCTCGGTCCGAGGGGAGGGAGGACTCCAGCACTTCTGGATGTAAACAGCCTGTTCCTCGGGTGTTGTTAATAACAGGAATGCGAGGAGTGACTAACAACAATGCGCTGACTTGGACAAGCGCTTGGATCTGCTTCCCGGTGCCCTGCTTGAAAGGATACAATTATTTTTCGTAACTGTTTATTTTCCCTTTACAGCGAGCTAAGCGAAGCAAGTTTGTCAGAGGCAGAGTGCTCCTAATTTGGTCTCCAGTGACCTCTGCCGCCGTGATTGGCAGCCCGGTGTCAGGGAGGAACTTGTGCCTGGGAGATAGAAATGAGCAGAACAAATGCCGTAGGACAGCTTGGGTTCCCCGGGGGACACGGGCTCCAAAAGGTGAAAGAAGTGCAATTACAGGAGGTTTTCAGCACAGAAAGTTAATTAGCTACTAAATAGCATTTAGTGCCGTTCAACGTGGGGAAATTTATGTTTTGAAAGCAAACAGATCAATGGAAAGCCTGTGGAACAAGCTCTTGGAAAGTCCATGTTGACATCCGTGTACTTTGTACTGTAACAGCCTGAGTAGTTTTTCCCAGGTTTCCCCAACGAATAGGAGGAATTGTTGGATTTGTTTCCCACGTGTTTGAGGATGTATAGAAATGCTTCCACGTGAGGATGCTTTGACATTTCATTTTAGAAATCCTGGCTAGGCTTTCTAAATCCCAGCTATCTAACACCTTGTTCCCTGGTCACCGTGGTCAGTGGAAATCAGTTTGGGTTCTCTGAGGCACAGAAACTTCAAGTTCCAAATGTTTTCAGCCAAAGGGTGGCTTTAACACAGTTCTTAACCCGGTTACTCATCTGTGCTGGTCAGAGTGTGACACAGCAGCATTTCCCTGTCTGTGGCTGGCTCTGTGTGCCACACTCCGTGGGAAGCTGGTGCTGTCCTGTGAGTGTCCTTCCAGCCCTGCTCTGCAGAGCAAGCAGACACATTTCAACATCTCTTTCTTAATCCTAAATTACCAATCTGGTTTCCTTTGCATGTCTTTTGTGTCACTGAATTCAGCACGTTTCAGTCTATAATATATGTATATTGTCAAGGACACTTTTTTATCAGAACAATGGATTTGGGTTCCAGATACTCAATATTACCTTACTCTGTACAGCCACTGCACTAAATTTTTAGGCATTTCAGGATAGCTTTGAACTTTTATTGGCAGATTATTTGTTTGAAGCTGTCTGTCTTAGCAGCTGATGCTGCCAGGAGCTGTTTCACCTTGCTGGGAAGAAGAGGAACCCAGAAGGTCAGTGCCTGTGGGGAATAGTGGAGAAACAGAGAAATGCTAACCCCTGGGGAGGAAAAGGGGCATGTAATTCCCATTACATGGATGCTCATACATTATGATGATACTCATTGTCTGTAAATGATGGTCCCAAGCCGGCGTGCAGGAATGCTGGGGCTGTGGGAGCTGTTATTAGTGACTGATGGAGAGGCAGCTCCAGCAGCAGGGCTTTGCTCTGGCAGGAGGCTCGCTGGGAATCAGGTGGTGCACGCTGACAGCTTGGGTAACTGCCACACCATGGCTGCAGCCTTCAGCCCCTTTCTCTCTTGTAATTATATTTGTCACATCGCATCGTAAAATGAGTTATTAGGTCTTTGTTGCTGAAATTGGCTTCCCAGGTAATCAGGGCAGGTCTCTGGAACAGAAATAATAATTGGGTTCAGCTCTCTCTGTGCCGTGGGTGTGTTCCAGGGCTTTGGAACAGTGAGTTGGGTCCCACTGCTGCAGGCTGAGTCTCACCTGAGCTCCTCGGCAAGGCATGCGAGAGGTCCCGTGGGGTGGGAGGGGGGTGGTGGCTCCTTGGGGCTGCAAAGGCTCCAGGAATGTGGATATGGTTGGCTGCTGTAATTGATTGTAGAGTGGAGAAAATACATCAGCCTCTGTTCTTGCTCCCTTGCAGGAATGGGATGTGTTTTGGGACAAGAGTGGTGGGACTTGGCTGAGGGCAAAAGGCTGAAGTGGAATCACAGAATCACAGAATTGTTTGGGTTGGAAAAGCCCTCAGAGATCATCGAGTCCAACCATTCCCCCAGCACTGCCAGGGCCACCACTGACATGTCCCCAAGTGCCACATCCACGTGGCTGTTAAATCCCTCCAGGGCTGGGGACTCCAGCCCTGCCCTGGGCAGCCTGTACCAATGTCTGACAGCCCTTTCCATGACTTTTCCCCTAATATCCAACCTGGCCCTCCCCTGGCACAACTTGAGGCTGTTTCCTTCTGTCCTGTCCCTTGTTCCCTGGGAGCAGAGCCCAACCCCTGGCTGGCCCCACTCTTCTGTCAGGGAGAGAGAAGGTCCCCCCTGAACCTCCTTTTCTCCAGGCTGAGCCCCTTTCCCAGCTCTGTTCCCTTCCCTGGACACGCTCCAGCCCCTCCATGACCTTCTTGAACTGAACACATGAACATGGCCCAGAGTTTTCTGACCCAGGTTTTCTAATCCTCCTTGATTTTTCTCCCTGTTCCTTTTATTCCCGTGGCCCACTGCACTTGTTGTTTTGCTGACCAGTGCTGTGTCGTAGCTGGTGCTCTGTTTTTCCTGGATCCCACAACCCAAAGTCTCTCTGGAATGTTCCTCCAGCTATTTGCATTGCAGTGCTTGAGCTCCTGCTTTTATGGGGTGCTCTGGGGTAAATTCCTCATCCAACAGATAGAATAGTCTGGCAAACAATAAACTCTTCCCCTGCATTTGTCTGTCTTGAGTGCCTGGTGAGAGGACTCCCCAAACCCCACAAAATTAGCAGAGATCATACTGCTTATTGTCACTAACCTACAGAATGATCTCAATGTTAAAATTTTATTTAAAAGTAGTCCAGAGATTAGAGTATTTTCAATTTTTTTTTCAATCAATATGTACAGGAAAAGGTAACTTTAGACACAGTGTGGGTTTTTTCCGAATTTCCCCGGTGACTCAGTGAGCACCAGCACGAGGCGCTGCTCTGTCCTGTGTGAATGTTTGTGTCCATTGACCCCTGAGAAGGGCAGGGAGGGCACAGGTGTCTCTTTCAGATTTCACCCTCTGCATCAGTGAGAAGGTCGGAATTTCCCCTCTCTGCTCACCCCTGTGCTCCTTGCTGCCTGCAAGGCTGCACCCCTGACACAGGAGGCTGCCGTGCTGGGGATGCGTGTGCGAGCTTGTCGCCGCTGCTGGATGGGAACTGCAAACATTTGTCTTGGACAAGCATTTCCGGAGGTTCCCCCGGTGCCAGGGCTGTGCCCGGCCTCTCCTGCCCGCAGGTCTCAGCTGGCTGAGCTGCATCTGGGGCAGATTTGGGTTTGGAGCACAGGGAACTGCAGCTGGAAATGCTGTGCTATGGAATGCCCAGCATCAACGCCACCTCTACTGGTAACTCATTTCTTGGCAGCTCTCTGGACATTTCTGCTGGTCATTTCAGATGATGTTCTTGAAGAACTGGCATGTGGACCTCTGTGACCAGGACCTGCATGATCCTCACACCAACCCATTCTCCAACCCATTCCTTTGCCATGCTGACCAGCTCTTCTTTGCAAGAGTTTTAGAAAATGGGTTGCCTCTGCTTAATCTTTGAGTTGGTTTGAGTCATCTCTTCCAGGAAAATCCTGTGTAACCAGCTGTGGCTGTTATGAAGTGTTGCTCCATAAATACCAGCTGCTTCTAGCAGGCAGTCCAGCCCAAGTGTCTTGTACCAGCACTCCTGTTACATCTGTGTTAATGTTAGATACTCAATGTTTTAGAAAGTGTTACATTTTGCCACCTTATAGAAAGTAATGGGAGATTTTTCATAGAGGCCAGTACAGTCTTCACGGGAAAATCCCCAAGGCAGGGGATGGTGTACAGCTGTGCCTGTGGTCAAAGGCATCCTGGTGTCTAACCTGGAGTGACTTTGGATGTGTGGTGCCACATCCCTTCTGAGTCCTCATCCTCCAAATGGCCTGGTGTGAGTTCTGCTTTGCTGCTTTCTTTCCAAAAACCGGAGCAGCAGAACTTCCCAGAGAGCCACGAAGCTGCTCCTTTAGCTGGAGCCCGCCAGCCTTGGTCACATCCAGTGCCACGGGAGCAGGAAGGGGCTGGGGGAGCTGAGTCCCACCCTGCAGCAGGGCTGGGATGAAAATGGCCCCAGCTGCCTGGGCTGTCCAGAGCCCTGTCTCAGAATCCCAGAATCCCAGAATGTGCTGCCCTGGCCCGCGGGGCACTGCTGCTGCCCAGGACGCTGCTCCTGGGGAAGAGGCCCCGAGCCGGGCGCGGGAGGCACACGGATGTGAAGTGCATGCTGAGTGTGTGATTTCCAGCCTTCAGTGCCCACATTGTTGGATAAGAGGATTAGAAAACACCACACAAAGTGGCCTTGCAGGGGGCTGCTTTGTACCTGCTCTGGGCCTTGTCTGGCAAACCCCAATTTCACAGCAGAGCCCATTCAGAGCCCTCGCCGAGATTGTTCACGTGCATTGGCCTTTTTACGAGCCAAGGGGTCACAGTTTCACATTCACTTCATTCCCAAAGCACTGATAGTTTTCGTTTGGGATGGGGGCTGGTGGGGACATGGGGGCTTTTTGAATCTGAGCTCAGTTTGCATTTAAAGCTGGAGATCTGGGGTGGATTGGGAAAGGGTTGGGCTCGCTCTCTCTACTTTATGGTGGATTGAAGAGCTCAGGTGTGATTTCCCAATCCTAACTCTGCCAAGGTTCAAGATTGCAGGTGGAAACCATTTGTCTGGAGTTTATAGACATGAATGCGGGAGGTGTAATGAGAAACTCAAGTTCAGGGGAAACATCTTTGGATCTTACTGGTCAAAGAGGGCATTTCCCAGATGAGATCTCAGGTCCATGCTGCTGTTGGAATGTGCTCATTCCTCCTGTCCCCATCCTGGTGTGGAGTGGCTGAGCTGGACACTGAGGTTTTCTTCATTTTACCTTCTCAAAAATTGGTGTTTTGAGCAATGAGTTTGGCTCTCCCCAGTTCTGCATGCAAGAACTTTAGGAAAAGGCCAAAACCAGGATGCTTTTTGGGATGGTAGGGATTAATTTAAATAAAAATAATTTAGTTGGTGAATGAATGCCAGTTTCAGACCTCTGACTAACAGTTTTTAACATGGAGCATCTGTGATTGGTGCATGTACCCACAGCCTCCCATGGCTGACAGGGTTTTTGTCCCCACTCTGCCCACAGGGACACGTGTGACAATCGCATGACCTGCTCCACCAGCTCTGCCTCCAGCCTGGACACCAGTGCCCAGTTCCAGGAGAACAATGGGCAAACGCAGAGCACCAGATGGGATGAGCAGCAGAAGGTATTTGCCCTCGAGCAGGTGTGTGGTGTCTTCAGAGTAGACCTGGGACAAATGAGATCCCTTCGCCTTTTCTTCAGGTACTGGATCCTTTTGTGAGCTGTGTGAGAATTGTGTGTGAGCCATGTGTGAGCTGTGTGAATCATGTGAATTCTGTGAATTGTGTGTGAGCTGTGTGTGAGCTGTGTGAATCATGTGAATTGTGTGTGAGCTGTGTGAATCATGTGAACCATGAATTGTGTGTGAGCTGTGTGAATCATGTGAACCATGTGAATTGTGTGTGAGCTGTGTGAGCTGTGTGAATCATGTGAATTCTGTGAGCTGTGTGTGAGCTGTGTGAATCCTGAATTTCTGTGAGCTGTGTGTGAGCTGTGCATGCTCCATGCTGGGGCTCTGGGCAGAGGTGATTTCTGCAATCCTACCTGGAAGCCTTTCCAGAACAATTGTCTCCAGGAAAGTCAGTGTCAGCCTTCCCAAGGAGAGCCTCTGAATTACAGTTACAGAGTCAAAAGGATTTTATTTTTAGTAAAGTAGAGGTTGCTCTTAGCTGTCATACCATAAATGCTTCAAATAACCTGGGGATATGAAAAACATCTTTATCTATGGTACCTTTTCTTCTGCCTGCCCCTCACCAGGCTCCTCTGGAGTCTTGCTGCTCTCAGCCTCTTCAGTTATCTTTCAAATTATTACAAAATTTATTTCAAATAATTGCAAAAACATTTTTACTCCCTTTTTTTTGCTCTCACTCCCTGTTTCTTTGGACAGAGCTGTGTGTGAGCATGTCTGCACATCCCTAGGAGCTGACTTTGTGTACTGCCTTAATGTTTCTGGGGCAGACTTCCTGTGGTTTCTTTCTCCAGGGAAGACAAATTTTAATTCCTTCATGTGAAGGAAGGGTAAAAATAGTGCTGCTACCAGGCACAAGTGGAGAAAATTGTCACTATGACCATGTCATACAATCATAAAATGTCTCAGCTGAAGTGACCCATAAGGATCAGCGAGTCCCAGGGATGTAAAGCTGCCTGTGTGCCCTGTTCGAAGGGGCAGCTTGGTGTCTCTCCCCGAGGGTCCCTCGTGGTGCTGGGTGGCCCCTGCAGGTTGCTCTCCGTTGTTCCCACAGTGATGAGGCGTGCACCTGTGGGCAGCTGGTGGTGGCGAGCAGGGAGAGCCAGTACAAGATCTTCCATTTTCACCACGGGGGCCTGGATAAACTGTCCGAGGTGTTCCAGCAATGGAAGTACTGCACTGAGACCCAGCTCAAGGACCAGGTACCTGAGGCAGGTGTTTCACACGCGGGTTGGTGTGTTGGGGAAATGAGGCTTTGGGTTCATGTCAGCAGGTCAGGCAGGAAGCTGCCAGATGCTGGGTGTTTAGGGTGGAAATGCAGACTGGACTCTTGGACCTGTCTGTCTCCATCCTCTCCTGTTCTACCTGTGGAATATGGGGGAAGATTTACTTAGTGATTTTGATGGACCTGACAGGTCAGCGCTGTCCTTTAGGCACAGAAGGTGCCTGGAAATCTGCAGAGATAGGTTGGAAATGGTGTCAGAGCCTTTCATCCATCTTGTGACGCATAACATTCCGTTTGGAGAATGTTTTGACAAGGCATCTTGCCATATTTTGTTCAATCTACATACAAATGTGATAAGAGCTCTTTAATTATCTGTTTAAGATATTGTATGTGCTTATTAGAAACAGTGATTTTTAAATTTCCATCCTTCCCACAGAGCCCCCCGCTGCTTTTCTTATTACGGTCGCATGGGCTCACTTTTTGCATTGAGCAACCTTTGATTTTTAAATTAAATGTCAGCTGCAGCCTTGCACTGGGATCCTGAGTGCCCTCAGAGAGCCTGGCAGCGCAGCTCCCCGCTCTCCTAACAGCAATCCCTTTGTATATGGCCAATCATATGTAATTTATTGCAGGCATTCCTGGCAGGGGCAAGTTTTGCTGTAAGCAGCGTTAATTCAGTTTCAGGTCAGGGATAAGATTGGAGGAGGAATGGAAACTATTTTTTTTTTAAGATGAAGCTGTTTCGCGGTGGATTTTAATTATTCTAATCACTCTTGTTATTGTAATGGTTGGAATTAAAAAAAAAAAAAGGCAACAAAAAAAAAACCCAACAGAACCTTCCCAAGTGCAGCTCCTCAGTGCTTAATCCTACATGAACCATGCAGTGGTTTCCCTGCTCTGGGTTTCACACTGTGCTGCTCTCTCTGGCTCCTGCTGCAGCTGTGCTTTGCTGTCCCCCTCAGCAGCTTGCAGATGAGAAAACCTGCATGCAGTTCTCCATCCGCCGGCCCAAGCTGCCCTCCTCAGAGACCCACCCCGAGGAGAACTGCCAGCGGCGCCTGGACGTGGCAGCCTGGCTGCAGCACCTCAACGAGGCCGGCCAGGTGGAGGAGGAGTACAGGCTCAGGAAGGTGAGAGGCTCTCTGTGTTCTCTCCTTTGCTGAATTGGAGTACAGGCTCAGGAAGGTGAGGGGCTCTCTGTGTTCTGGGCTGAGGAGGAGGAGGACCGGCTCAGGAAGGTGAGGGGCTCTCTGTGTTCTCTCCTGTGCTGAGGAGGAGGAGTACAGGTTCAGCAAGGTGAGTACAGGCTCAGGAAGGTGAGTACAGGCTCAGGAAGGTGAGGGGCTCTCTGTGCTCTCTCCTGTGCTGAGTGTGGGTCCCCAGGGCAGCTGCAGGAGTTTGTGTTCCTGCCAGGGACAAGAGTTGGGCTTTTGGGAGGATGGAGACCTGAGTGAAGCCTTGGCTGGAGCTCTTGCTGTGGGACTGGATTCCCACCTGGGCATGTTCCTGTATCACCTGCTGCAGGTGACCCTGCCTTTGGACTGGATATCTGCAGAGTCCCTTCCAGCCCTAGCAATTCTGTGGCTCTTTGGACTGGATATCTCCAGAGTCCCTTCCAGCCCTAGCAATTCTGTGGCTCTGTGGTGGAGGAGCATTTCTCTGACAGAGGAGCTGTCCCACTTCTGCTGCCGTTTGGAATCAATAAACCAAAGTGCCCAGCGCCTGCTCTCTTTGCAGAATGTGTGACCGAGGCACAGAGAGCACTGGAGATTGCTGAAAGAGCTGAGATGGTTGAAATAGCTGAGATTGCATGAACTGAGATTGTGTGATCTGAGATTGCTGTATGAAATAACAGGGCTGAGGGGAGCACGGGGCTGGGCCCTGAGACAGAAGTTTGCAGTGCAGTGCAGTCTCCAGGATTTGGGATTAAGCCGTGACATGAGAACGACACGTTAATCATAGAGCCTCTCCGGGGGTGGTTATTGACATTGAAATGAGCCTGATTTGTGTCTGGTCTGGGAATAGAGGGCCAGCACTTTCCCTCTAAACATGTGCAAATTGCAGGAGCTTGAATCAAGGCGTCACTTGTCAGGAAAGAGCTGCAGAGGCACCAAGGCACAGCAGCGGGCAGTTGCCTGTTGCTGTTTTTGGGAATGCTGAAACTGTACCGGCCATAACTTTTGCTCCTTCTTCCAGGCCATTTTCTTTGGTGGGATTGATATTTCCATCCGTGGGGAGGTGTGGCCCTTTCTGCTGCACTACTACAGCTACAAGTCCACCTCTGAAGAGAGAGAGGCACTGAGGCTGCAGAAGAGGAGAGAATACTTTGAGATCCAGGAGAAAAGGTAACAGAACATCATCATCCTCCCCTGCTCATTTTCCTTGGGCTGGGCATCACAGTGACACCTCAGTCTCTGCATCCTTTGCATGAGGAGAGGCTGGAGTAGAGGATTAGGAGGGATGGGGAAGGAGGTGCTGGGCACTGCTGAAGCTCGGGAGCAAATGCCACAGAGCTCAGACATTTCCTCACCTGGGTTTTGGGAACAGCCTCATCAGAACCACGCAGAGAAAACCTCGCAGGCGAGGCTCAGGTTAGAACACTGATGGTGAAATTGGGGTCTTACATTTCTTTATGAATAAAATGTGCATTAAAATAAGGGATGAGAAGGGTTATGTAGTTCTAGAAGGTTGTTAATGCAAGAACTGTTAGGTGGAGGTGGGTGCACTGAAGCTGGAGGGGCACAGTACTGTTGATAATCAGGAGACAATCAAACCAGAGTGGTGATTTCTGGTGTGCTGAGTTCCAAGGGGCAGTGGAGAACAGAGTCTGATGCTTCTGAAGTGTTTATTGCAGCGAACACATCGTGTCATGCTGTTTATAACCCAGGAGGCTCCTTCCAGTAATCCCCTGGGACAGACAATCCACTGTTCTGGGCAGACCTGCTGGTCTGTTTTTCAGGTGCTGAGGAAACTCGGTACAGGAATAGTTTTTCTCTGCAAACTAAGACTGAAATGAGGCTTTTTGTTCATTGTGGCAATCACATTCCTCTCTTGGCTGCCCTGTGCTGTTGCTGTGTGGTTCCCAGGCTGTCCATGACTCCAGATGAGCAGAAGGATTTCTGGCGCCAGGTGCAGTTCACGGTGGACAAGGACGTCGTGAGGACCGACCGCAGCAACCAGTTCTTCCGAGGGGAGGGCAACCCGAATGTGGAGACCATGAGGTGAAGTGGCTGATTCCAGTCTCCTAACAACCATGTCCTGCTCAGTGTTCCCAGCCCAGGCTGCCTGGGAATGCTGCACAGCACCCACCGTGCCTCTGCAGCCATGGGATGCAGCAGCAAGGCCTTCCCCAGTGCTCCCACTGCTGCTGCAGTTCCCTTCTCTGCCCTGTAACCCTGCTCCCATCCCTGAGCTTCCCTGCACACACAGGCACAGCAAAGCTGCTGTGGTAGGGCAGTGGGCAGGTGCTTGGGTCTGTGGTTCTCCTGGTGGGGAGAGGACAAGCACACCCGAGTCTGCTCCATGACAGTGTGACTTGTAAAGGTGTGACCTCAAAGGAGTTGGGTTTCATCCAACAGCATGGCATGGAGCTTTATGGATGTGTTGGGCATCATCTCTCCCTTCTCATGGGCCATTCAGTTCTGTCCTCCTAATCTTTTAAAATTCTCATTTTCTGTTTATATTTTGCTGCCTGTGAATGCCAAAGCTTTTCCTGAAGTTTATGCCACAGGACTGGGGTTTGCAGCAGGGTTTCCCTGTCTGTGTTATAGCACCTCACATGAGGCCCTGTGTCCCTGAGGTGATGCTGTCACCTGCCCTCACCTGTCCCTTCTGCATTTGTGTCTCTGCTCCAGGAGGATCTTGCTGAACTATGCAGTGTTTAACCCAGCCATTGGCTACTCCCAGGGCATGTCTGACCTGGTTGCCCCACTCCTGGCAGAGGTCCTGGATGAGTCCGATACCTTCTGGTGCTTTGTTGGGTTGATGCAGAACACGATCTTCATCAGCTCCCCCCGGGATGAGGACATGGAGAAGCAGCTGGTGAGGCTGAGTGCTGGGCTCCCTTCAGCCCTGTCGTGGCTTCTCCTCTCCCCAATTCCTGGGCTGGGGGGGTGTCCAGCAGGCCAAATCATGCCACCCTTGGGGTGATCCTTGGGGTTGCCATGTGCAGGGCCGGGAGCTGGGCTTTGGTGATCCTTGTGGATCAGTTCCAGCTCAGGATATTCTGTGATTCTATGGAAATACCTGGTGGGTAGAATTGATCCTGAGGCACTCCAGAGGCAGCTACATCCTCCCTTCTTGTGGAATGGCAGCTGAGAGAGAAGAGCTGTCCAGCTCTCCAGCTCTGCAGCTCCCGGGGTGCTGAGGGTGCCCCAGGCAGCGCCTCAGCCCGGCTGTCTCTTGCTGTCCCTTGCAGCTGTACCTGCGCGAGCTGCTGCGGCTGATGCACCCGCGCTTCCACCAGCACCTGTGTGCCCTGGGGGAGGACGGGCTGCAGATGCTCTTCTGCCACCGCTGGATCCTGCTCTGCTTCAAGAGGGAGTTCCCGGAGGCCGAGGCGCTGCGCATGTGGGAGGCCTGCTGGGCTCACTACCAGGTGAGGCACATCCCGGCTGAGTGCTCAGCCTCAGCTCTGAGGGTGTCCAGAAAGGCTCTTCGCAGCAAAGTCGCCAAAATCGGTCAGGTCTGGGATTATGGCAGAGGTTTATCTGTGTAGCAGGAGGATGGAGCCCAGCTCGCCTCTCCTCCTTGGGGATGTCTGGGCTTCACAAGGACGTGTTTCAGGAAATGCTGAACACCCACCTCTGAAGTTCAGGCTTCTCCTACACAGCCAGGAAACATCTTCCCCAAATTCTGCTCTGTGGATCAAACACTGGTGCAGACTTTGCTGCTGTGCTGTGAAGGAAAGAGCCTTAGGCTCAGCTGTGGTTCAGAAGTCCCCAGTAATTCACATTCTCAGCATTGGGCAGAACTGAAGGGAGCAAGATCTTTCACCAAGGACCCGCTTGTGGAGGGTGGGAGGTGAAGCCAGAGCTCTGCCTCCACCTGCTGTACAGCAGCCCCTGTGTTCCCGTTGCAGACAGACTATTTCCACCTCTTCATCTGCGTGGCCATCGTGGTGATTTACGGGGACGATGTCATCGAGCAGCAGCTGCCCACTGACCAGATGCTGCTGCATTTCAGCAACCTGGCCATGCACATGAACGGGGAGCTCGTACTCAGGAAGGTAAATGCCCAGGTGCCCGTGTGGGACAAGCTCCAGAGATGAGTCAGAGTATTCAGAAACCCAGGGACTGCTGCTTCAGCCTTGCACCTCCTGTATCCCCGTGGCTGCCTGGGTGGGATGCTGCTGTTTGCCTGCAAGAGGGGTTTGCAGCAGGAGGAGGTGGCTGTTGAGTGCCTGGGAGGTGGCAGCGTGGTTGGGATAACCCTTGTTTGGTTTGGATAACCTGCTCAGGGACATGGAGCCAGAGCTGTCGGTGCCATGGTGCCCGTGCCCTTTCAGCTGGCAGTGACTGGGGCCATGGGATGAGCTGTGGTGTGTGTGTGTGGCAGCCCCTGTGACCTGCCACTGTCCCCAGGGCCTCGGGTAACCCTCAGGTGTTTGGCAGGACACACCTTTGCTGCAGCCCAGGCAGCCAAACAGGAGGCCGGGGTGGGAGGCCACCCCAGCCCTGCGTGTTGGTCCCCAGTGAGGGGTGAGCGTGACTTTTCCCTCTCTGTCCCTCCAGGCCAGGAGTCTGCTCTACCAGTTCCACCTGCTGCCCCGCATCCCCTGCAGCCTGCACGACCTCTGCAAGCTGTGTGGGACGGGCATGTGGGACAGTGGCTTCATCCCTGCCGTGGAGTGCTCTGGCCACCACGCAGAGTCCGAGAGCTGCCCCTACGGGGGGCTGGTGGAAGAGTCTTCTCCTGCACCAGGAAGTGAAGGCAAGAAGGGCCTGAGGACACGGGATGTCTTTGCCTTCCGAAAATAGCTGAGAGGAACAGGGTGCGACGGAAGGGAAGGGAAGGGAAGGGCAGGAAGGATGTGCACAGGGAAAAATGTCAAAGAAAGAAATGGAGGAATAGCTTGTCAAGGCTCCTGAGAAGACTGGAAGTGTGGAATGGAAGAGGAGTTCAATTGCTCTGTAGGGGAAGTTCTGTTGCATGGGTGATGGAACCTGAGAGAAAGGCATCGACCCAGGAACTGTGTTTGGATTTGATTTTGTTAGAAACAAGCTTTTCTAGGTTTTAACAAGGACTTTTTATTCTGCCTCTGGGACTGGAGTGGTTAGCAGCCAGAACTTTCTTACCTGCTGGTGAGAAACGAGAGCGCTTCGGGAGCCAAGGCCGCCCAGAGGTGCTGGTGGGCAGGTGGCAGGAGCAGGGCCAAGGCCACTGTCCCCTCAGCCAGAGCACAGCTCTCTGCTTCAACCAAACATGCAGCTTCCTGGCTTCTTTTTAAAGCCATAAAAGCCATTTTAATTATAATCTGCCAAAAATAAAACTGCAGAGCGTTGGGATTGCAGGGCAGGTGTCTGCTTTGTCAGCAAGGAAGGACCGGTCACCTCAAAGTCTTGTCTCTGACCTTTTCTGGTTTTATAGGATACACTGGCTGGCATGATTTTTTCCCATTTTTATAGGAAATGGACTGCCCCAGGTCTCAGAGCAGAGCTGCTCTGAGTCAGGGTATTTCACATACACTGCCCAAAGTTTCCTTCTTCATGAGATACTGGGAAGGAATTCTTCCCTGGGAGGGAGGTGAGGCCCTGGCACAGGGTGCCCAGAGCAGCTGGGGCTGCCCCTGGATCCCTGGAAGTGTCCAAGGGCAGGTTGGACAGACCTTGGAGTAACCTGGGACAGTGGAAGGTGTCCCTGGCATGGCAGGGGGTGGAATGGGATGAGCTTTAAGGTCCCTCCCAACCCAAACCATTCTGTGATTCTCTGACATTACAGCAAAGCTGTTTCTTTATGCTGACAGCTGCAGACTTTCATACTTTAGTCTGTTGTTTCCAGTATGTTTCCCATTGTGTTTCCTTTGGCTCTCCTCAATTACTGAATATTTACTGTCCTTGCCTGTCACTGCCACAGCCCATGGCACAAACACCCCGTGTGGGTTTTAGGCCCTTCAGTCAGTGCCAGGGGTGCTCCCTGTCCCACATCCCAAAGTGAAAATGAAACTTGCCTTGTGGCAGTCGTTTCTGCTGAGCTCTGTCTCATAAAGGTTTCCCTCAGGCTGTTTTTGAAAGGACAGTGTTTCTCCCCATGCCTGCTATAAATTTTGCCAGCCAGAAGTGGAGCTGGGGCCTCGAGCCCTGTTGCCAAAGGTTCTTACCAAACCCCGTGGCCTCCAAAGGCGTGTCCTGAGCCAGTGTTTGTGCCAAACGGAGCCAGGGGAGCACTTTCCTTGGGGGGGTGGAAAAGGAGCCGAGGTGGCAGTGGGCTGTGCCTGCCTGCAGCCCTCTGCAGCCCTCCCTGGCTGTCCTGCAGCCCTCCCTGGCTGTCCTGCCCCTACCACTCCCTGGCTGTCCTGCCCCTATCACTCCCTGGCTCTCCTGCCCCTGTCACTCCCTGGCTGTCCTGCCCCTGTCACTCCCTGGCTCTCCTGCCCCTGTCACTCCCTGGCTGTCCTGCCCCTGTCCTCCCTGGCTGTCCTGCAGCCCTCCCTGGCTGTCCTGCCCCTATCACTCCCTGGCTGTCCTGCCCCTGTCACTCCCTGGCTGTCCTGCCCCTGTCACTCCCTGGCTGTCCTGCCCCTATCACTCCCTGGCTGTCCTGCAGCCCTCCCTGGCTGTCCTGCCCCTGTCACTCCCTGGCTGTCCTGCAGCCCTCCCTGGCTGTCCTGCCCCTGTCACTCCCTGGCTGTCCTGCCCCTGTCACTCGCTCCTTCCACAGCTGTGCTGGGCAGGCTCAGTCCCAGCCCTGCCTCTCAGGAGTTCTGTGCCCTCAGCAGCACGTGGGGAACCTCGGGCAGAGCTGGCTGGGTTCCTGCACCTGACAAGCACATTTCTCTCAGAATCCTTCTGCAAAGCCTTACCCAGAGCTGTCCTGGAGCCCGTTCCTGCTGGGAAGGGAGGCAGCACCAGCCAAGAGCAGTGAATGGAAGGAGCCCTGACCCACTGAGGGCAGCGTGCCAGGGGCTGCCTGTTGAGTGGCACAAGGACAGCTCAGCTCCTGATTTGTGTGCCTTCAGTCCAGAGGATGGAATCCTTCCCCTGCATGGGAGCACTGGGGAAACCCCCTGGGAATGGCACAGCTCTGAGCTGGCCTGGCTGCCGGGCACCGGGGCTGCAGGCCTGGGCTGGGCTTTGGCAAGGAACACCTCTGGGAGGGCTGGGGCTGCTCTCCTCTGGGCAGGGAGCTCGTGGGGATCTGTGTTTCAGTGATAATAAAAGTTGGTGTGAGGCTTTTGTGTGTCCATTGCTGTGCAGGCTGGGGAAGCAGACACCGTCCCCAGCTTGAGCCGCCCCTTGCAGCCCCTCGGGGACGTGCTGGGTGCCAGGGCTGCCTTGCTGTGCCCAGGCTCTGCTCCTGGGCACCTGGGGCACCTGGTGCTGGGTGTCAGGGCTGCCTTGCCGTGCCCAGGCTCTGCTCCTGGGCACCTGGGGCACCTGGTGCTGGGTGCCAGGGCTGCCTTGCCGTGCCCAGGCTCTGCTCCTGGGCACCTGGGGCACCTGGTGCTGGGTGCCAGGGCTGCCTTGCCGTGCCCAGGCTCTGCTCCTGGGCACCTGGGGCACCTGGTGCTGGGTGCCAGGGCTGCCTTGCCGTGCCCAGGCTCTGCTCCTGACCTCCTCGGTGGCTCCATCCACGTGGAGGCTCCAAGTGGCAGGGGCTGAATTCAGGTCAGAAAAAGCACACGGCAGAAAATGCCAGAAGCATCTTCCTGCAGAGCCACTTGGTGGCACAGGGACAGGTGCCAGCTCCCCAGGGGGACAGCAGGAGGCAGACACTGCCTTGTGCCACCTGCCAGCCCCGTGTGGCACGGGCATGGCCGTGGGGCCTTGGCAGCACTGTGGCTGCTCCTGGTGCCAGGGCAGCACTGTGAGCTGTGGGCAGCCCTGCCAGGCCTGGAGGACTGGGCACAGTGACACAGCCCCTGCTGGGCACAGGGACACAGGGGGTTCTGGGCACGGTGGCACAGCCCCTGCTTGGCACAGGGGGCGCTGGGCACAGGGACACAGCCCTGGGCTCAGGGGGCGCTGGGCACAGGGACACAGCCCCTGCTGGGCACAGGGACACAGCCCCTGCTGGGCACAGGGGGTGCTGGGCACAGGGGCACAGCCCCTGCTGGGCACAGGGGGTGCTGGGCACAGTGGCACAGCCCCTCCTCGCCTCCCCACTCCCTGCCGTGGGCTGGAGGCACCACAAACCCCTCCCAGAAGGGCCAGGGCTGGTTTTGCTGCAGCACTCGTTCCCAGCCAGTAAAAGACAATAGGAAGAGATGAAGTAGATAATTTGGAGCGTTATTTTTCCACTATTAAAATGTCATTCAGCAATGTGGAAATCACTCAGGATTCGTTTAGTTAAAGACTCTGCACTGCAGCTTTGCAGCATGCGGAATCAGCTGGGTTCTGTTCGAAGCAGGGCTCAGCTCTGGGTGGGCATCCTTGGCACCATTTGCCACCCTTGGCCACTCTGCCATGCCTGGTGTCCCCTGAACGTCCCAGGAGACCTCAGGTGTCTGTCCCTGTGCTCCCCACTGGAGCTCCCCGTGCCCCTGGCACACACTGAGCCCGCTTTGCCCTGGCTGGGGACACAAAGGGATGGAGCTGGTCCCCAAGGGCCAGCTCTGATCCCAGTGACCCAGTTCCAGTCTCAGCCTGTCCACTGACTTGTGATGCCTTTATTTAACTCACACTGGAGCTCCACAACCATCTGAGCTTGTCTGGGGGGACGCAGGGTCAGTGAAGCCAACCTGGATAGCCTGGGATAGCACTGGGAGCAGCCTTGGGATTTCCCTGCAGTGCAAGGATGGCAACGAGCCCCACGCTGCAATGGCAGTGCATTCCAAAGGTCCTTCTGAGCCACCCCAAGACTTTCCTTTGTGACACTCTTTGCCACCTGAAAACCCCCAAGGAACGAGAAATCCGCCAAGCTCTGGTCCCTGCAGAGGAGGAAGGGGCGCCAGGAGCAGGGCCCCTCACGTGGAGCCTCCCCAGCGCTGCCCTGAGCGTTGCATTAGCGGCAGCTGAGCCCAGAATAGCCCCTGGCGAAGGGTAATCCCCAAACCTCTTCTTAACCCAACCTCACATCCCCCCCTCCCCCGAAGGGAGCAGGGGAACCAAAGTAAGCCTCTTCCTTTTATCCCAAGTCCTGGAGCCCCGACGGGGAGCAGCCCAGACACCCGAAGGAGACTGGGCTGGGCCAGGACACGGGCACAGGGGGCACGGGACACGGGGACAGGGGGCACAGGGACACACGGGCACAGGGGGCATAGGGACACGGGGACACGGGGACAGGGCATAGGGCACTCGGGGACAATCACACGGGGACAGGGGGCATAGGGACACACGGGGACAGGGGGCACAGGGACACACGGGGACAGGGGGCCCGGGACATGGGGACAGGGGCATAGGGACACGGGGACACGGGGACGGGGGGCACAGGACACGGGGAGACGGGACATGGGGACAGGGGGACCGGGGGCACAGGGACGGGGACAGGGGGCACGGGACACGGGGACAGGGGGCACAGGGACACGGGGACAGGGGGCACAGAGGGGACAGGGGCACAGGGACACACGGGGACAGGGGGCACAGGGACACGGGCACAGGGGGCACAGGGACACACAGGGACAGGGGGCACAGGGACACACAGGGACAGGGGGCACAGGGACACGGGGACATGGGGACAGGGGGCACGGGGACACACGGGGTCCCACAGCACGGGGTCAGTGGGGCAGCATCGCTTGTCCTTGGCACTGAGCCCCGAGCACACAGGTGTGGCCAAACTGCCCCTGGAGCTGGCTGCACTGGGGAAATTGGCACCTGGGGAGTGGGGCAGGGACAGGCGCAGGGACCTGGTGCCACCTCCCAGGGCTGGGTGTGTTGGGATGTGGCTGTTTGGCTCTTTTGTCACAGGACACTGCCTGTCAAATGAGAAATTACAGCTCACAGGAACAAAGAGACTCACCTGAGTTACGACAAGCGCTAAAGAATTTCACACCCAAAGAATTTCACACCCAACGTAGCCTGTCCTCCCGGGCTGGCTGATTAATCCCGGGTGGCTCTGCTTGAGAACTGACCCGTCCGGCCAGCTGGAGCTCAGGGCACCTCCTGCCCCGGGCACCGGCCCTGCCCTGCCCCAGCGCAGTGCTCAGGGCTCTGCAGCCCTTTCCTGGGCTCCTTTACACACGAACACAGCTCACCGTGAGCTTTCAGGGCTCCTGGAGGAGAAGCAGAGGCTGGGGCAGCCCGGCAGTGCCCAGTGGGAGCTGTGCCAGCAGTGCCAGCTTGGACTCGCTGTGGGAGCTGCTGGAGCTGCTCACCCTGAGGCAGCGAGCAGGAAGGGGAGAGCCCTGGTGCAGCTGCTGCAGGGGTGGAAAGCCTTGCTGCAGCTGCTGCACGGCTGGGGAGAGCCCTGGTGCAGCTGCCCCACACCCAGTGCTTCCCAAAACCACAGCAGTGAGCACGGACACAGCTCAGGCATCCCAGCAAGGGCACCTGGTGCCAGCCACACCTTGAGCGGTGCCTTTGCCACCCCTGAGGGGCTCCTTGGCAGCCCCCAGGCCCCAGTGCCCCATACCCAGGTCCCTCTGAGTTCGAGCTCAGGCCCTGCCGAGGCTCCTGCCCCGTGTGGCAAAGCAGCAGCAGGAGAAGGAGCAGCCCAAGGACTCTTCCTGGGATTTTTGATTTTGTTTGGCTCGGGTTTGTCTTTCAGAAACCACAAACAAGTTCAGCTTCTTCTGTCTGAGCCGGGGAGGTGCCGAGCGATGGGGATGTGCCAAAGTCCTCTCTGCTCTCCAGAGCCTTCTGCAGGGGACAACGGGGCTGTCCCCGAGCCCAGGGACACGGCAAACACCCGGCACGGTGATCCCCACCCCTGCCTGACCCCGAGCCCTGCCCCGGGCAGAGCCTGGGCCGTGATGAAGGCAGAGAGCCTTCGGTGCTGTGATGAAGGCAGAGAGCCTTCGGTGCTGCTCCTGTTGCTCAAGGCAGCTGCCAGGAGGAGCTGCCCGGCCCAAATCGGCTCCAGCAGCCAGGTCCTGGTTTCAGGAGCCCAATTTCCACAAATTGCAGGTGAGGGTGGGCAGTGAAAAGCTTCCAGCCGTGGCTGCAATCCCTGCAAACAGCCCGAAGAGCAGCTGGCCTTCAGGGCCTCTGCCGAGGTGACCAAACTGCCCCGTGCCGGTGCCACAGCACGCGCGAAGAGCTGCACCCCGGGGGCGGGAACGCAGGAAGGGCTGGGCAACCCTGCCGGGGGGGGGACACGGGCTCAGCTCAGCACGGGCTGGGCACATCCCGGGGGTCGGGAATAGCACGGGCTGGGCACATCCGGGGATCGGGAACGGCTCAGCACGGGCTGGGCACATCCCGGGGGTCGGGAATAGCACGGGCTGGGCACATCCCGGGGATCGGGAACGGCTCAGCACGGGCTGGGCACATCCCGGGGATCGGGAGCAGCACGGGCTGGGCACATCCCGGGGATCGGGACGGGCTGGGCACATCCCGGGGATCGGGAGCAGCAGGGGCTGGGCACATCCCGGGGATCGGGAATAGCACGGGCTGGGCACATCCCGGGGGTCGGGAATAGCACGGGCTGGGCACATCCCGGGGATCGGGACGGGCTGGGCACATCCCGGGGATCGGGAGCAGCACGGGCTGGGCACATCCCGGGGATCGGGACGGGCTGGGCACATCCCGGGGATCGGGAGCAGCAGGGGCTGGGCACATCCCGGGGATCGGGAGCAGCGACGGGCTGGGCACATCCCGGGGGTCGGGAGCAGCACGGGCTGGGCACATCCCGGGGATCGGGAGCAGCACGGGCTGGGCACATGCCGGGCTCCGGGGCAGCCACGGCAGCACCAGCCGGCCGGGACGGGCCAGGGGTGCCAGCAGAGCCGGGGCACCCAGCCGGGCACCCAGCCGGGGATCTGGGTCCCCTCCTGCAGCTGTGGCTGCCACAGCCGGAGGGGTCACAGCCACCCTGGCTGCGGCTGCAAGGAGCCCGCGCCCAGGGGGCAGGAAAGGGTTAAGGCGCTGCCGGAGCGGGAATGAGAGCAGGGAATTCAGCTGCTGACGCAGGTAGGATCTGCCGCGCATCCCCGTGCAGACACAGCAGCGTCACCCGCGGCTCCTGAGCGGCTCCGGAGCCCTCGGGGAGCGGGGAGTGGGCGGCAGAGCCAGCCCGGGCAGGGGGCACAGCGGGGCACCCCCCATGGCACCGCCCGGGCACCCCGCGATGCCCAGCCCTGTCCCACGGCCTGGCCCAGCCCTTGTCCAGCAAACTGCGGCTGGGAGGACGCTCCGAGCTCCGGGATGAGCTCCACACAGGCACCACGGAGCTATGGGGCAAGGCCCTGCTGGGATGGTGGCACTGAGGGGCACTGAGAGGCTCCACACGGGTCAGCCTCTGCTCCTGAGTAATTCCTTGGCAGCTTTTGGATCATAAAAACAAGCAGGGCTGGAATAGGTGACACAGGCAGAAAGGGACAGTCAGGGAGGGGACAGAGCCCTGTGGAAAGCGAGGGACAGAGAGGAGGACGCAGCCCCCGGGTCTGGAGCAAGACCCGACCTCGGCAGAGCTGGGAGGGTTCCCGAGAGCCCTTGGGATGGGGAGCTTCCCCTGCCGAAGGACCATTCCTGTGCAGGTGCATCAGTGCTGGCACCTGGGCCTGGGCAGCAGCCAGAGTGGGGCTGTGGGTCTGGGGACACTGAGGACAGGAGCAGAGCCTGGCAGGGGCTCTTTGCACCGAGCCACGTGTGCCACCCTCCAGCAGCCGCTGGGAAGCCAGGCCCGATGGAAATGTAATGGGATAATCGATGGCCCATTGTTGCTCGGCTTAATTTAGCTGCTCGGGCAGGGAATGAGCAGAGTGACTGTACAGGGAACGAGCAGAGCGAACGTGCGTAAGCAGGAGCCAGGGCAGGAGATGAATCAGCCCTGCAGCATCCCCTGTGGCACAGGGGACAGGACGGGCACGGCCTGAGCCCCCAGACCCCGTGGCAGCGGCCCAGGGCGTGGGGAGGTGCCCTTAGAGGAGATTTACTTTGCTTTGTCTGAAATGGCTGCGCTGGGCTCAGTGCTGCACACCTGCATCGCCAAAACTGCCTTGGAAGTTGCGGCAGGAGCACGGAAGGTGCTGGGTGTGCTGGGACAGGAGCTGAGTGCTGGGAAGGGCACAGCTTGGGAAGGGCACAGGCACTGCCAGGGCTCCGGGAAGGGCACAGGCACTGCCAGGGCTCAGGGAGGGCACAGGCACTGCCAGGGCTCAGGGAGGGCACAGGCACTGCCAGGGAAGGGCACAGGCACTGCCAGGGCTCAGGGAAGGGCACAGGCACTGCCAGGGAAGGGCACAGGCACTGCCAGGGCTCAGGGAGGGCACAGGCACTGCCAGGGAAGGGCACAGGCACTGCCAGGGCTCAGGGAAGGGCACAGGCACTGCCAGGGAAGGGCACAGGCACTGCCAGGGCTCAGGGAGGGCACAGGCACTGCCAGGGAAGGGCACGGGCACTGCCAGGGCTCAGGAAGGGCACAGGCACTGCCAGGGAAGGGCACAGGCACTGCCAGGGCTCAGGAAGGGCACAGGCACTGCCAGGGCTCAGGGAAGGGCACAGGCACTGCCAGGGCTCGGGGAAGGGCACAGGCATTGCCAGGGAAGGGCAGAGGCATTGCCAAGGAAGGGCACAGGCACTGCCAGGGCTCAGGAAGGGCACAGGCACTGGACAGAGGCGGCTCTGCCCCCCCCCGGCCCCCGGAGAGCCCGGGGATGGAGCCAGCGGTGCCCCCCGGGCTGGGCGAGCCCTGGCCGTGCCCAGCAGGACCAGCCGGTGCCCCCCGGGCTCTGCTCACGGGGCAGGGGCTGCCTGGCCCTTTCCGAGGGCCGGTGGGACACGCACTGGGCAGCGATGGGCAGGTTGGAGCCAGGGCCCGCTGCCCACGGGCGGGTGGCCCAGCCCCGTTGCCGGCAGCCGCTCCCGGGATGCCCCGCACACGGAGATGCCGCGGGCCCGGCGCCAGCGCCCTCCCCACGCTGCCTTTTATGGCCCTGCCGCAGCCACAGCCCAAACATGGCAGTGGGAACGCGGCGCTGGAGCCTCCCCGGGGCCGGCCCTGCCGCCGGCAAGGTGCCCCAGCCACCCCCGGCTCGGGCAGCCGTGCAGAGCCCAGGGATCAGTGAGAACTGCAATGCCGGCTGCCTGGGCACGGCATCAGCACCACCCTGGCACAGGAGACACCCCCTGCCCCCTCAGCAGTGCCAGAGCCCCTGGGATGGGCACCCTGGGATGGGCACTCCTGGGATGGCACTCCTGGGATGGGCACCCCTGGGATGGGCACCCCAGCCTCATGCCCAGTGGCAGGGCAGCTGCAGGGGGGTGGCAGAGCCAGGGCACGTGCTGGGCACTGAAGGAGCCAGCTCAGGAGGCACAGCAGCATCTCTGTGCTGCCCAAGAGACAGCTGGAGTTCCCAGAACCTGCTCAGCATCCCCGGGGGAAAGCAGACAGTGAGCAGCAGCCTAAAAATAGCTGCCCAGGGCACACGCAGCCGCCTGAGAGAAGGGGAAGTGAAAAGGAAGATGGGCTGCAGCTTTCCAAGGAGCAGCGCCCAGCCCTGCTCAGCAGCCATCCCCACGGGTGAGCTGCAGCCCTGGCTGCAGTGCCTGCGCCTGAGCATGCAGCACGAGGGTCAGGCATGGCACCAGGGAGCCCGGGACACGCCACTGTGGGCTGGCACCGCTGTGCCAGGCAGGAGCAGGGCAGGACCCCGGGAGCCTTGGAGGCCCTCACCAGAGAGTTGGCTCCATTCAAGCAAATGCAGCAGTGCAAGGAAGGGCAGAGGTTGCAGGAGCCAGTCTAACCAGTCAGAGCCCAGTTGTGCCGCCCAGTTGTGCTCACTCAGCACCTGGGGCTCTTCCCAGCCACACAAACCCGGCACAGCCCAGCCCAGGGCCTGCTCTGCCCCTCCAGCACACCTGCACGGGGCGCACACATCATCAGCCTCTGGGTTGGAGGAATGCACAGGCCATGGAAACGTCCTGCAGGCCCAAGGCTGAGCTTTCTGCAGCAGCAGAGCGGCCTGGGCTGTGCTGGGTGCGGGTGCTGGATCACCCCAGACACAGAATCGGTGCCCAAACCCCACAGATCAGCAGGAGCAGGGCCAGAGAGCAGTTCCCACAGGGAACTGGATTGTGGACCAAGAGCCTCCTTCCCCCGGACAGGACATCCATCTCCCCGGGGCAGGGCTCCCATCTCCCCTGGGGCAGGGCTCCCATCTCCCCCTGGACAGGGCTCCCATCTCCCTGGGGCACGGCTCCCATCTCCCATGGGGCAGGGCATCCATCTCCCATGGGGCAGGGCTCCCATCTCCCCGGGGCAGGGCTCCCATCTCCCCGGGGCACGGCTCCCATCTCCCCGGGGCAGGGCTCCCATCTCCCATGGGGCAGGGCATCCATCTCCCATGGGGCAGGGCTCCCATCTCCCCCTGGACAGGGCTCCCATCTCCCATGGGGCACGGCTCCCATCTCCCATGGGGCAGGGCTCCCATCTCCTCCGGGTTTGGTGCAGCTCCCTGGGGTCGGACTAAGCAGCTTTGGGGCACCGAGATGCAGGGACAGCACAACACGTGGACAGCGCGGCCAGGAAACCCTTCTGCAAGCCTTGGGAACATAAATACTCGGTTTAATCCTCGGAGGGGATGAGGAGCCGGGGCAGCCTGGGCTGCTGGAGCTGCCTCGCAGCCAGGGCTCAGCAGAAGCTGCCGGGGCGGGCGGAAGGAAGGCGGAGGGGAGGGAGCTGAGCTGAGCTGAGCTGAGCTGAGCTGAGCCTCGGCTCAGGTGCAGGGGTGGAGAGCCTGACCGCGGAGCCGAGCGCTTCCTCCCCCCGGCACACAGCCCTGAGCGCAGCGGGGCCCGGCCGGGAGCGCCCCTGGCACACGGTGCTGGGGTGGGCACCGGGCACCGGGCACCGGCACCGGCCAGAGCCTCCCGTTCCCGGTCAGCAGCACCGGAGAGAGCAGGGCAGGGGCCGCAGCCTCCCGTTCCCGGTCAGCAGCACTCACAGCTCTGGGGCTGCACAGCCTGTCCAGAGCAAAGCTGCCCAACCCAACCCAACCCGGAGGAGCTGGGCTGCACCCGGCTGGGCTGGGCTGCGCTCTGGGGGCTGCAATCCCCTTTGCTGGGCTCAGCCCAGCTCCTGCCCACGGGTACAAGTGGCCCTGGGTCCCTGCAGGCTCAGCAGGAGGAGCAGCCATGCAGCACCTGAGGAGTTTCTGCTGCAGCCGTGCTGGGGACACACACACAGACCCAGTTCTGATGGAGAAAATCCCATAATTACCCTCAGCTGCCAAGGAACAGCATCAGCTCAGGCTGTGAGAGGGGGAAGAGCCCCAAGGACAGGACTCTCCAGGGCTGATCTGAGGAGGATGGCGAGGAAGGGGCAGGGCAGGACGGGGCTGAGGGGGGTACCAGGCTCCTGCAGTGCCTGGCAAAGGGGTTCCCATCTCCCTGTGCTCCAGGGGTGGCAGTGCTTCCCAGCACTCCCTGCCTGCTGTCTCAGGCACTGCTCTGAGCGTGTGGGGCAGGCAGGCCCTGCTCCCCAGCTGCGTGCTCAGAGCCCCGTGCTGTCACAGCCAGGGACAGAGGCACCCCAGTGCCTCTTCCCTCGGAATTTCTGCCGACTTGCCCGGCTCTAAGAAGATTAAAGACAGATGGTCTCGGAGGCTCCCTCACTGGCACCCATGGCTGAGGCTGTGGGGGGCAGGCAGGGCAGGAAAGAGCCCTGGGGAAGGGGGGTCATTCCCAGCCCAGTGCCCAGGGACAGAGCATCCTGGGACCTGCTCTGGGCGCTGCCCTCCCTGCCCGTGCTGGCTGCAGCTCTGCAGAGCAGGGCTGCCTCCTTCCTCTGGGGCTGCCGCATTCCCGGTGAGCTCCAGAGGTCAGGGGAGCCCAGCATGCTCCCACAGCAGCTGCTCTGGGTGCCACTGCCCCGTGCCCGCTGTGCCGTCAGCTACCCAGAAACTGCTCTGCTGGGCTGTGTTACACTGCTGTGCAAGCACCCTGTGTGCTCCTGCAAGTGCCTCCTTCCTGAGGATTCTGCTCACAGCCTCCTCTGGCTCGTGCTGGAGGCAGCACCACAAAAAGGAGCTCACCTAACGCGGCCCTGCGTGCAGCAGCAGCAGCAGCAGCCCGGCACTGTCAAGCCATTTCAATTTCCACGTGATGACCCAGTTCAGGGTGGTTTTGCTGCTGGATTTTCCCACTGCTGCTGCCTCTGGGTGGGTGGTGGCAGCTGCAGACCTTGCTGCTGTGCTGGATTTTAAGGCCACCACTCTGACAGCCCCAGCCCTGAGTGCTCAGGCTCCTCGTGGTGCTTTCCTAAACATCACAAATCCTGGGCACTCGGTGTCTGAGGATGCCAGTGTGTGCTTCGTGGCACTGGGTGCTTCACTGAGAGCTTTGGAGGGTGAGCAGTTTCCCAAAGGGTTTTTTGCTGCTGCCTGTTACACTGGGGGCAGGGCACGTGTCACTTCAGCTGCTGCAGTGAAGGTGGTGGGGATGCTCCGGGGGTTTTAGTGCATTTGCTGGAGCAAATTCCAGCTCGGCTGCCAGGATTGACTCTTCCCTCACCATTCTGAGCCGGCAGGCACTGAGCTTCCCCACAGCAGCAGCGGGGCCGAGCTGCAAGGCAGAGGGGCAGCCTGTATTTAGAAGGACACAATAATTGCAAGTCAGATTTGCTTGTTCAATACTCTATTGACAGATTTGCCTTGGCAACCTGGAACAGGGTTTCATTGTTCACATGTACTTCATGGCATCCTATTGATTGGGTGGGTGGGTTCAGGTTTTTGTGGATTTGCTGGTTTTGTTGTCTCTTTTTCCAAGCCTACCTACTCGTCCTTTTCTCGTCTTTCTCCAGCACGGTGTTGACCTCAGCAAGGGCTGTGTCATAATCCGTTTTTCAGACTGGCCACAACTTCCAGTGCAAGGCAGAGCTGACAAAAGCAGAAGGGCAAATCCTGGAGCCCAGCTGGCCAAGGCTGAGGGCGGCCAGGTAGGGATGAATGGGGCCAGTGCCCTCCCCCCTGCTCCAAGGACATGGCAAAGTCGGTGCCTGGCCCCTGGTGAGAGTGGCCTTGAAGGAAACGCTGTAACTATTCATGAATTAACTTCTGTTATTATTTGGTGCTCAGGCGGGCTCCTGGCTTTGCAGACCCAGCAGGAGCCCGCGGCCTTGCTGGGGCAGAGGGGAGGAGGAGGTGAGCACCCAAACTGCAGCCCTGGAGCTGGGGGATTACAGCTGGAAAAGAATTGCTGGTTTGAATTGCTAATAATGATACAGACTAATGAGCAACATCAGAAATGATGGCATGTGCAATCAGTGCTGCTTGATGGCAAACACAGAGCGGGGCTGCAGGAGCTGCTGGGGCGAGGGAACGGGAGCGTCTTTCAGAGGGGCAGCGCCCACCCCAGGCAGGGCACGGAGCTGGCTCTGGCTCCGGGGCAAGAACTTCGTAAATAATGATGGAAAGAGTAACCACAGACAGACATCAGCTCTGGGTACATGGAGGGAACATGGCCAGCAAGTACTGGAGGGGAAATCACCTTGGTGTGGATCCCAGCGCCCGTGGGAAGCCCATCAGCCTCTGGCTGTCGGAGGTTTTGTCTCACAGCTGCCCCCCAGCAGCCCCCCCGGGGATCAGGGACACGGGGCATGGAGCCCCCACCCCTCCCCTGGGACTGACTCCTCCTGTGAGCGCAGCAGCACCGGCTGCTGATGCTCGGCAGAGAAAGAGCAAGCTGAGTTCTTGGCCAGGTGTGTGGTGAAGGGCAGGAATGTGTCTGTGCCTCGTCCCTGCCTGATCCACCAGCAAGGAACTGCCCGCGGCCACCCCACTCCTCTGCTGGCTCTAAAGGCAGCACTTGGCTCCTGCTCCTTTTGCTTGGAATCCCTTTTCCTTGTCTCATCCCTGTGATGTGCCCCAGCCAGTCAGCACGAGGCAACAGTTGGAAATGCTTCCCACTTTCCTTATTTAGGCTGTTTTATGTGGTTCAAATAAGGTGTCCTCTTTGGGCCTGACAAAGAGAAAGATGTATCAGTTCATGAACTGCTGCTGCCTGAGCAAGGTAAGAGACAGAAAATCACCACCATTACCATCATTATTGTGAATCATGTGCAATCAGCCCCGTAACAGAAAGCAGATGAAGATCCTGCAGGAACCCGAAGGACAGGAGCTGCTGCTGAGCCATGGGAGCCAGGGGCCAGGCAGTGATTAAAATGCTTTTAATATTGGTTTTCAGTGTTGTGTCACTTTTATATATATATATAGAGATATATAAATTATATTTCATCAACAGTCTCTGGTATTGCTCCTGAGACAGGTTCTAAAAGATGCCGAGGATGTCTGGTCACACATTTAAATGGTTTTTTAAAATTTTTTTAATTTATATTTTTATATATGTAGCCAGCCAAACTCTGCCCTCCTCATCGCCTACTCCCGACTGAGTCCCGGGGAGAGCAGAGCTCTCCCATCCGGGCGGGATCCGGAGCTGGACGTGCTCTGCAGCTTACCCAGCCTGGGGAGGAAGCGCACCAAACCGTGCTCGTCCCTGGGCATTCAGTTTTATTGCAAGCATTAGCGGTTTGTCTCCTCTGGCAACAGGAGAAGCTGGAAATGTCAAAGGGGAGGGTTAACAAACTCCGCTGGCATAAATTTCAATGAATGTATGTTTCTTAGGAAAACCGCTAAGTTAAAAAAAAAAAAAATTAAATCTTCCTGTGTGTGTTTTCCTTGGGCTGCTGTTCACAATGGATAATAATTCTTACATTAAGCCCCTTCGGCCCTCCAGGGAAATCAAAATTGTAATATCAGTTTGCTTTTTATTGGCTCGGCTCTGCGATCGCGGCGGCTGCGTCTTTGTTAGGGGCTGCGGCGCGGTGACATTCAGCGGTGCTGCCGGTGTCCCCCCTCCGCTACCGCCGGGCCCGGCCAGGGCCGCCGAGGGCGCGGCTGATGCCGGCCGGGGCCGCGGCCACCGGGCTGGCACCGAGCCGGGGCAACGAGAACGTCCCGGGGGCCGGGGGCGCCGCCCGACCCCGGCAAAGGAGCCGCTCGGGGCCCCGCTGCCGTTCGAGCTCGGCCCCGCCGCTCCCGGCGAAAGTTGCGGGAACCCCGCGGGGATCGATCGGCCCGTGCGAGGCCCGGCGGGGACGCCACGGCCCGGCAGAGCCCGGGGAAACAAGGGGGACGGTGGCACCAAGACCCCAGGCCAGCCCCAGGGACCGCCCCGTTGTCAGCGGGCGCGGAGGCTCCGGTTCCTCCGGGGCGCCGGTTCCGGGACACAGCCTGGCACCTGCGAGGACCGAGCCCCTGGGAAGGGTCGGGGGCTCCTCGCCCCCCGGGTATCGCCCCACGCGTGCCCGCGGCCCCACGGTCCGGCCCGGGGCTGCGGTGCCCGGGCGCTCCCGGAGCGGCGGCGGGAGGCCCGGAGCTGCCGGCCCGCACGGCGGGGGCTGCACGGGGCTCACACCGGGACGGGTCCGGCCCCGCTCCACCTGTCCGGGGAAGGCGCCTCCCGCTCCGGCACGGCCCCGCTTCCCGCAGCGGCGCGGGGAGCGCGGGGCGGCCCCGCCGGCAGCCGCGGACACGCGTGTGCTCCCCGGGAGCCGCTCCACGAGCACGGAGTGCGCGGAGCCGCCCGCACCGCGCTCCCCGAGCGGCCCCGCCGCCGTGCGCGGCTTCCGGCACCGGGCGGGGAAAGCGCCGCCACCTGCCCCGGGCCGGGCCCGCTGCCGCCACCGCCGGCCGTCCCCGGGCGGGCGCCCCACGGCCGCAGGGACCCGCCGGGCAGCGCGGCCGGGGCTTCCCGGCGGGTTCGGGCCCCACGGGCCGTGCCGGGGATGGCGCCGCCGCCCCCCGGGCCCGGGGCACCGCGCGACGTGGCGCGGCGTGGAGCCCTCCCGAGCGCCCGTCCCGCCGCGCATCCTCCGGTGGGACCCTCCGGCCGACCCCGCTCCCCCCGCGCCGCGGGTCGCGCACCTGCCCCGCGGGCTGTGCCGCCCCCGGCAGCCCCGTGGGGCCGTGCTGAGTCACGCGTGGGGCGGGAGCGGGGCCGCCCGCGCCCCCTCCCCGCGCCGCCGTGCCCGGCCCCCGCCCGCCCCCTCCCCGCCTCGCTCCCCGGCAGGGCTGCGCCAATCCCCCGGCCCCGCCGCTGACGGGCAGCCGGGCCCGGGAGGCGCCGCCTCCCTGACGTCTCGCTCCGGGATTTGCACGGTTGCGGTGCCGCCGCTCAGTGTCTGTCGGGCCGGCGGCGGGAGCTGCCGGAGCCCGAGCCCAGCTCGGCTGCAGCGCGGCCCGGCCCGGCCCCTCCCGGCTGCGGGATGGAGCTGCCGGCGGTGGGCGAGCACGTCTTCGCGGTGGAGAGCATCGAGAAGAAGCGGATCCGAAAGGTGCGGGGGGCGGCGGCGGCGGGGGGCGGCGGGGCCCGGGGGCGCCGGGGGTGGCGGTTCCCGCTGACGCCGTGTCTTTGCCTCCCGCGCCGCTCAGGGCAGAGTCGAGTACCTGGTGAAATGGAGGGGATGGTCGCCCAAGTGAGTACCGGCACCGGGCGGGGATGGGGCCGGGGATGGGGCTCCGGGAAGGGCCCCGGCCGGGGCGGCGAGCGGGCGGCGAGAGGCGGCGGCGGGGCCCGGCGGTGACGGCGGCGGGAGCCGAGCAGGCGGCGGCTGATGTGCACCAGAAAATGGCTCCTTCCCCCTTTCCCTCCTCGGGAGTCGGGCTCCATATTGCAGAACCGAGCGGGGAGGGGGGGGCAGGAAGGGGGGAGAAAGGGGGAATAACCGCAAAAATCGTCCGCGTCGCCCCGCAGCCCCGAGAGCCGCTGCCGAGGCGGGGGCAGCACCGGCACCGGAGCGAGCGCGGCCGCTGCGGAGCGTTCGGGGTTTGCATGACAGTGCGGGCGGGGGGGCGCGGGGGGGTCCGGGACGCGGCGGCCGGGTCCCTCCTCCGCCCCGCGGCCGCTTTCCTGGGTCCGGGAAAGGGGATTTGGAAAATTTCATCATGACATGCCTGGAATTCCTCCGGAATAATAACTGCGCTAAATAAACAGTACCGTCCCCGCGGCCCCCCCCGCCCATCCCCCTCCCCGGGACCCCGGCCCCACACCCCGCTCTCGCCGGGCCCGGTGCTGCGGGGTGGCTCTGCCCGGGACCCCGGCCCCGCCGGCAGGGCCCCGCCGTGACGGCCGCTCTCCTCCCCTCTCCAAGATATAACACGTGGGAGCCGGAGGAGAACATCCTGGACCCCCGGCTGCTCATCGCCTTCCAGAACAGGTGAGCGGCCGAGGTTGGGCGATGCGGGAGGGGCGGCGGGACCCCCGCTCCGCGCCGCTCCCGCAATTGCAGATGCGTCACGGAGCCGGGGGCCGCGGCGGGGGCGGGCCGGGCCGGGCCGGGGGCGCGGCCCCGGCGGGGCGGGCGGTGCGGGGCCACCGGGCGACGCCTCCGGGTCAAGGTCCCCACGCCGGGGTCCCCCCCGCGCCGCGCCCCCCCACGCCGCGCCTCGCGCTCCTTCTTCCCGGGATTCGGTGCCGCGACTCGAGGAGGCGGCGCTGCTGCTGCTGCGCTTGGACGGGCTTCGGCTTTCTTTTTTTATTTTTTTCTTTTTGCCTTCTTTTTTTTTTAAGCCTTTTTAATTTTTTTTTTTCTCCTTCCGCGCATTTATTTCCTGGAGTGTTTTGGCGCAAACTGTGAACTCCAGCCCCTCCCCACAGCGGGGAGGCAGCAGCGGGGAAGGCGCCTGCTGCTTGCACAGGATGCCCCGGCCCGCTGCCACCTGCGGGCCCCGGTCCCCTCCCGCTGCCCCCTCCCTGCCCCCGCCTAGGGTCACTGCCACCGTGGGAGCTGCCGTGCGGGGCGGGGGGCTGGCTCCGGGGGTCCGTGTGCCGCCCTGGGGCTCACCGTGACGCTGTGTTCCCGCAGGGAGCGGCAGGAGCAGCTGATGGGATACCGCAAGCGGGGGCCCAAGCCGAAGCCGCTGGTCGTGCAGGTAACGCGCGGGCCCAGCCCCCGGGGAGGCGCTTGCAGCGGGTTTCATCATGCTGAGGATGAGCCTGCGCGCAGCCCGGGCGCCTCGCAGCGCCCCGGGGACCCCCAGCGCTGAGCTCAGCGGGTGCCCCGGCCCCCCTCCCCTTCCCTCCCCTCTGGGCTGCAGAGCCGCCGTGCCCGTGCCCGGCTGGCATTAGCAGGCTGCTCGCGGGCTCGGCAGCCGCGGTCCCGTTCGGCCCCCGTTCCCAGACAGCTGATTGAAGGGGGCTTTTCTTCTTTTCATTGCTTCATTAATCTGGAGCAATGCACAGCCTCTAAGTTGGAGTGGGCTGGGGCCGCCTGCTCGAGGACGCGGTGCCCCGGGATGCAGCATCCTGTAAGCAGAGCTCCCCGAGGGGCGGGGGCTGTGCCGCAGCCTGCAGCACCTGCCGGAGCTCCGGCCCCCGGCGGCCAGCAGCACCTGGCAGGGCTCTCCAGCCCTGTCTGAGCGCGGCTCTCGGTTTTGCCTTGCAGCTCCCGTCCTTCGCCCGCCGCTC
This sequence comes from Camarhynchus parvulus, assembly GCF_901933205.1. Taxonomy (NCBI): domain Eukaryota; kingdom Metazoa; phylum Chordata; class Aves; order Passeriformes; family Thraupidae; genus Camarhynchus; species Camarhynchus parvulus. Next base: position 5,448,838 of record NC_044588.1, read on the forward strand.
CAACATCCTCACGGGGCTGCAGGAGCCGGCCGTGGACACCAGGCCCAAGCTGGACCTCGGCTCCTCGGGCAAGAGCCAGCAGCACCAGTATGAGCTCAACAGCAAGAAGCACCACCAGTACCAGCCCAACGGCAAGGAGAGCGGCATGAAGCACCAGTCCCACAGCAAAGGGAAGTATTACTACCAGCTGAACAGCAAGAAGCACCATCACTACCAGCCCGACCCCAAGATGTATGAGCCCCATTACCAGCCCAGCAGCAAAGAGCCGCAGGGCCAGGCCTGCTTGGACAATAACAAGGCCCCCCTGGTCGCCCACCCAGACAAGTGGGCTCACGGCCCGGCCAAAAACTTGCTGGGCCCGGTCAAGAGCCTCACAGCAGAGAGCAAAAACGGAGCTGAGAAGAACCTGTCTAGTGGTACTGGGCCGCCCCCCCGGGACAGGGTGACCAGCAATGGCCTTGGGGGAAAGATGAAGATCGTCAAGAACAAAAACAAGAACGGGCGCATTGTGATTGTGATGAGCAAGTACATGGAGAACGGCATGCAGGCGGTGAAGATCAAGTCTGGGGAGGCTCCCCGGAAGCGGGCCGCGGAGGAGAGGACTCCTAAGAAGGGTGGGGAGGAGAAGGTGGAGGCTTGGAGGAAGCCAGGGGAGGACAGGGTGGTGGGCAGCAATGCCCTGAGCAAAGCAGAGGGCGAGAGCCGGCAGCCCCCTGCGGAGCTGGAGGAAGGTCCCCAAAAGACTCCCTTGGCCAAGGAGCTGCCCCTTCCTCCGGCGGAGCAGCCCTTGCAGCTCACTACCAAGCCGGACCTCGTGCCCTGGTCGCTGAGTCCCGTGTGCGAGCACAGCCCTTCCTCCATGGGACTGAACCTGTCGAGCGGCAGCTCGCGGAAGCGCTGCCTGTCGGAGCCGCACGCCGAGCGGGAGCCGGGCAAGAAGCGCCTGACCTCCCGCAGCATCAGCGCCCCCACCTGCCTCAGCCCCCCGGCCCCCGAGCCGCCCGCCCAGCCCGAGGTCATCCTGCTCGACTCGGACCTGGACGAGCCCATAGACTTGCGCTGCGTGAAGCCGCGGCCGGAGGGCGAGCTGGCCCTGGCCGAGGTGAAGCCGGAGCTGCCGCCGCCGCCGGCGGCTGAGGAACCGGCCCCGGAGCCTCCGCAGCCCCAGGAGGCCGCAGAGGAGGAGGAAGAGGAGGAGGCCGAGTCCCTGCAGGAGTTCAAGCCGTTCTTTGGGAATATAATTATCACAGATGTGACCGCAAACTGCCTGACCGTGACCTTCAAGGAGTACGTGACGGTGTGAGGTGGGGCGGCAGCTGCTCCCCGTGGGAGCTGCCCGCCCATCCCGGGGCCGCCGGCCCCACCGCCTCCCTCCCGGTACTGGTGCCCCTTCCCCGGAGCCCACGTGGCCCTGGACGGCCGAGCCCGCCGTGCCCAGCGAGGGGACGCCGGGACAGGGCCAGGCATGGTGGCCGTCCCTGCCGCTGCTCCCGGCCCGCAGCTGGGGGCTGCTCCCGGACCTGCAGGCAGTGGGACACGCAAGGATGGGACCCGCCAGTTACTCAGAGTTATAGTATTATATTTTAACAGTGCTAACTTGTCAAGTGATTCTTGCTCCCGTTTGTACGTGGTGTTCTTGAAATGTATTGTTTGAGCTGAAAGCTGGTCGCTCCCTGGCCACGCTAATATATTTATTTGTAGGTATTTATATAATGAAATATAAAGCCTAGATTTATGGAGTCCCTAGATCACCTTATAAACTATATCAAACGACTATTTTCTGTTCTCCTTTTTAACCATTGAGCATTTGTTAGTCTTGGTCCCTTGCCCTCCCCACGACCCGCAGGACCATCCCGTATATATTTTTTGATACTGTACACATGTGGTGTTTCTATGTGCAAAAAAAAATCGTTATCTAAAGCTAAACGAGCTATTATAGAAATTGCTGCTATTAGAAATGTCTAAACTATAAGCTTCCAATTATTAATTGCTTGAATGTAAATATTAAATGGAGATGTTGAAAGTGCATTTGATGTTCTGCAGCTAGTGTAGATCGGAGTGCAAAGCCCAGCTGCTGCGAGCTGCCAGCGGCGCATCCTGGTCTGAGGGCTGTGTCACAGGGGAAGAAATGTATCATGCAATCATGGCAAAGGACTATAAACCTTTACAAAAACTACCGGGATTTGGAGTGCATTTGTTACAGCATTACGGATGGCAGGTCCCTGTGTGTGCCTGCTGCAGCTGGGCTGCCCTAGAGCTGGTGCCTGCAGGTTAAAAAGTTTACTCAGAGGTGCAGCGTTTTGAATATAATTCGGTTTTGACCCCCGGAGTGTTGTGCCCACAGTGCTGGGGACACTCTGTGTTGTGGATGGGCAGCAAGGCCTCAGGAGCCCGAGGTGTGGTGCTTCCCTCTGGCAGGGCTGGGGGAGGTCTGTGGTTCTGTGATGGGAACCTGAGAAAGCTGAGGAGGCACAGGCTGGGCAGGTGGCACAGTGATGGGGGTTGGCTGCCATCCCAGCAGTGCCATCCCAGTGCTGGGGAGGGTCACAGTTAGGTAAGAAGCTGAATGTCTCCAGAAAGGAAGATGGTCCAAATTCCACCAAGAAAGCTGCAGCTGTCTCTGAACAGATTAATCATTGCTGGAGTCCACTGGAAATACAGTGCAGGGCTCATTCTCTGTGAGAGGGGTTACAGAGTGGTGGCTGAGGTAGTGCTCAGTCTCTGTTGCCCCCAGCGACCCCTGTCACCTCCCCAGACAGGGCTGAGTGCCTGGGCAGTGCCACCCTCCCAACCCCGTGCTGGCAAAACTGGCTCAGCTGCCAGCAAAACTGGCTCTGCTGCCAGCCTGTCTCCTCTTGGGCTTTTGGTCAAAGTCGAGGTCTCCTCCAGCAGAGGTCTTGGTTGAAATATTGTTGGAGGCACGTTGATATGTGTGGATCGGAGCCATGAGCTTGTGAGAAGCAAATTGAGTTGGTTTGGGTAAGGTGGAGCCTGCAGTGATCCCTGAGCCATGGTGAGGGTCAGGGCCAGCCCTGTGTCCTGCTGTCACAGTGTCTCTCTGTCCAGCCATGGGGCAGCGCTGTTCCCACAGCACAAATCACCTCCCAGCTTCTGCTGCCCACTCTGGGCCACCCAGGCCTCCCAGGTGCCGTTTCATTTATTAAAAACTCCAAACTCATCTTGGTCATTGTTCCTTTGCAAAGCTGAGGGCGATGTGGTGTCTGTGGGAAGGGGGGACAGCGCCCAGCCAGGTGTGGGTCACAGCAGGAGCCCAGGTGTGCCATTCAACCCAGGCCTTGCCAGCAGTTATGCCAGAGCGGGAGCACTTTTCCAATCCAGACTTTTCCAGTTTGGGTTGAATTGGTGGAAAAGTGACCGCTGGGTGTGTGGCTGCCATTTTCCCAGCTGGAGCAGCAGAGGCTTGTGCCCAAGTGGGACAATGCCTGTGGACACACTGCTGCAGCTGCAGGCTTTGCTCTGGTGTAGCTCAGGCTGAGGTGGGAATGGCGCTGGGGAGGAGCTCCATGGGCAGGAACAGTGCTGACAGCTCAGTTCTGCCCTGGTTTTGGTTGGTGTTGGTGCTCCAGAGCCAAAGGACACTTGGGCAGTGCTCACCTGCCTGCACAGAGGCCCCAGAGCTGGTGGTTTGTGCACCCAGGGCAAGTGGAAATGGTGAACTCTGATTGAAATCAACCTTTGCCTGATAGCTGTGCTGAATGTTAAGAGGGTTTTAATCAACGCTGCGTGTCACCAGAGCTCTGTGGGTGATGTGCTGAGGGTGCTGGAGAAGCGGTGTCAGGGCAGGTCTGGTGAACCCCATTCTGCACCGGGGGTGCCCAGGGATGGGGTGGTGGGAAGAGTTTCCCTGCCATCCCAGGCTCCAGGATCAGAACCTCCGATCAGAAATGATGCCTTTCCCTTGATTAATTAAGCTAATGGTTATCTGAAGACAAAAATGGCATGGAAGAGGAGACGCATGCTCAGAATGCAAAATGTGATTTATGAAAGGGGAAGTGCAGCTCAACAGCCAGGGGAGCCAGTGCAGGAGCGGGGCTGGGCCGCGGCTCCGGGCCAGGGCGGCTGCCGGGGCACCACTGCTCCTTAGGCAGACAAAGGTGTTTGAAACCAGCGGGGTTTCCAACAAACAGCAGGTTGTGTCTTTGAGCCATGGGCTTGCAGGCTCCGGGCCAGAGCCCGGGCACCGCTGCCACGGCGAGCTGGCTCGGCAGCTCCCTTCCCTTCCCTGGGCCGTAGGTGTGCGAGGCTCGGGGCAATTAATAACTGCTGCAGGTTTGCAGTTGGCTCAGCTCATTAGCATTTCTGAAAATGGAGGGTGTTGTGCTGCCGGTTTTTAAGGGAACACTGTCCCTCTGAGCTGCCTCCCTGCACCCCCGGGCTGCAGAAGCCCCTGAAGCTCCCTCTGTGCCGGCAGCAGCTGTGGTTGGTTTGAGGCACCATTTCCCGGAAACCACACAGCCAGATATTTCTTACTTTAATAGTTTGATCATGTTTATCACAACTCCAGCAGCTTCCTGTGCTGTGAAAGGTGTGATAAGTAGTTACTGGTTTAAAAGCTGCGCCCTTCCCTCGCTGGGCCGGTTGGCTGGGAGAGATGAAATGTTTGGATGTGAATTACTTATTCCTGCCGCTCTCTTTCTCCCCAGTAAATGCATCAAACCTAAATGCCTGTTACTGAGCAAATTAATGTGGAGTCCATGGTGACTTCCAATGGTTATCAGAGTGATCCAGGGCGAGCTGGAGCGTCACCACGCTCCATTAGGAAGGCTGGTGCGCGCTACATTTAATGTATTTCCCAGGAATGTGTTAACCTCTGCTTGGTTTGGATTTATTCCAGACAAACATTTGCTGATGTAAAAGGAGAATTTGTGTTCGTCTTTGAGCCCTTCTGAAAGGGCCTGATGGATCCAGGGCCGTGCTCAGGGAGGGGCTGCAGCTCTGTGCTGACCCTTTCAGGTTCTCCCCTCCCCACAGCATCAGCACCAGCACCAGGCTGGGACCCAGCTCATCTCCAGCAGCTGCCGTGGCCCTGTGTGCTTTCAGTGGGATCCCTGCTCCACGGAAAGTGATGGAAACACCATCCCCAGGCTACGACCTGGCACAGTGGCAGTGTGGGCCCCAGGGCTGGGAGGAAGGCTCCCTCCGTGGTGTGAGGATGCTGTAATGAAGAAGGATGTTCAATAAACACAAAACAGAGCTGATGTGTTTTAATCAGAGTGAGAAACAGTCTTGTGGGAACTGGGAGGTCCAGTCTGAGAATGGATCCAGACTTCAGGTCCAGACTGGGAATGGGAGAGGAGCTTCTCCTCAAGAAGGGCAGAGGGTGGAGGTGGGTGTATGCAGTGGGAAGTGGAAGATTTCCCTGGCACTTGGGGCACTCAGTGCTTTTGCTCATACATGGGGTGGGGGCAGCTCCTCCACGCATCCATTGTGTGCATTTTGTGAGATTTCTCCTTTATTTTCCCATTCTTCTCTGGTTTTGCTGTGCAGTGTCAGGAGGTGAGGGTGTGGTGATCTCAGCAGCCATCCTCCATGGTAAAGCCACCAGGTAAAGCATTCATGGCCGCTTTTTGGGAGGGAAGGCCACTGCTTGGGTTATGTTTTTCTATGCCTGTCCCTTTGGGCACAGCCACACACAGCTGCTATAAACAATTTTACCTAAAACTGGATCTGTGGGGCTGATCCAGCAGCCACTGAGGGGTTTTACTGGGTTTTGCTGGGGTTGGTGTCCCTGTGTGTGGGAGAGCAGCTGTGGGAGGTGCAGCCCTCACCAAACTGGGACAACTGGCAAGGGGATGGAGAGGGGGCTCCCCCCCTTCAGCCCAGCCCTGAACTCCCCCATCTCCCCCATCCCACAGGGCTGCCTCTGGTTTGAGCAGTCAAAAAAGCCTGGTAGTGGGAAATTCTCAGTCTCTCCACAGATAAGATCATTTGGACTCAGCCCAGATTCATGTGAGATCTGTCAGAGACAGCCACAAGGACACAGCTCTGTTTACGTTTGCACCAGAAGAGGAAGGCAGCTGCACAGAGGCAGCACAGCCCAGACCCTCTCCAGGTGCTTCCAGAGCCTGGTGGAGTGGCTCCTGACAATCCCCTGTGCCTGGGAAAGCTCCTGCTGCCCCCTGAGCTGGGGAGGATCCCATGGCAGGCAAACTGATCATCTCACACATCTCACACGCAGGATGTGGCTGGGGCAGCACTGTCTGACCCAGCCAAGGTCTGTGGCATGGCCCAGCCTCAGGCAGCAAGGGAGAGCTGTTCTGTGAGCAGGAGGCTGGAGGGAGACGGGGGCTGAGCTCCCGGGGCCCCCTCACTGCACTCCCCAGGAGGGACCCCCGTGGCTGCTGCAGGGAGTGACAGGAGAGGGGGACAAGGGAGAGGGGCAGAGGTGCCTGTGGCCAGCTGTGTGCAGCCTGCCAGGGAAGGGAAAGAGGCTGCTGGTGGGCTGGAATGGGGATCAGGGAGAGAAGAGGGCCGGGTGGTGCAGCTGCTCGTGGGAGCCATCCCTGGATCTGTGCCAGCGTGAGTAGACTGCAGGGCTGTCACTGCAGGACAGACCTTTGGGTGCAAACGGGCGAGAAATGAGGGTCTCTGCAGTGATGGGAGTTTGGGCCAGGCCCTGGCAGGGCTGAGGGTGCCCGGGGTGTCCTCCCCGCGGGCTGGGAGCTGCCGGTGCCTCCCGAGCCAGGGCGAGACCCCAGGCTCGCCCCGGAGCCGTTTGCCAGCGCCTCCTGAGGTCGTTTCTCAGAGCAGCCGTCAGTTCAGCTGACACCTTGATGTAGTTTAAAGCAAACTGCAAAGGCGAAGATTTATTTTTGTCGAAGGAGCAGGCACATAAAGCACGCTGTGTGACACAGCAGGAGCACCCCGGGTGCCGGGAGCCGGGGCTGGGCTGTCCCTGTGCCGCCCTGCTGGCCCTGCGCCTCCGGGCTGGGGACGGAGGAAATTCGATCACCGACTGCCAAAGCCTCCCGGATTTCCACACCCTCCGGGGTCCCGAAGCCCTCCAAGAGCCCTGTCAAACAGCAGCACCCTTTCACAAGACACGCACCAGGCAGGGCACAGGAGCTGCCCAGCCACGGCAGCGGGGCTGAGCTCCACCAGCGCTGCAGGCTCTGTCCCAGGGAGCTGCTGAGGGGCATGGCCACACTCCCGTTCTCCGGGGAATCGATGCATTGCCATGGCCTGAATGTGGACACAGCTCCACAGCATAGAAGGAAGAGCTGCTTCACTCAGAAGGTCTTAGCTGGAGGTGAGAAAGGGATAAGCCAAACCTTTCAGAGGTGGTGTGCTGTAGCAGCCAGGGCGAGGACTTGGATATTATTAGAAAATGCATTAACAGAAGCCTGGATGGAGGGTCTGAGCTGATGGGAGCTTTAGCAAACGTGCATTTAATTTCGATATGAAGACTATGCTGAGCAAGGAATTCTGGTTGGGAATTTTTCGTGATTGAGAATTGGGAAGCCCCTGGGTGCTTCGTCTCTGTCCTCAGCAGGGATGAGTCTGGGATGCCCAGGACAAGGGATGGCGGTGTTTGCTAATGGCTGTGAAATGAGCCCCAGAGGGAACACCCTGCCCCAGGAAAGGGCTCCGGCATCCCGCGTTTGCCCCTTCCCTGATGCCCAGCAGGGCAAGGTGTCACTTCGTGTATGAAACACAAGGATAGGAAAATCAGGATGACTCAAATGTCACACGCTATCCCTCGGCTCCCGCAGCCCAGGGGCAGCTCCCAGAGCTGCGAGCAGCAATTCAGGGCTCAGCGTTTCCTTCCCGCCCGCCCGGTGCCGCCGCTGGCGGGGGGAGAGCCGGGGGCACCGGGCTGCTCCGGGGGAGGTCCCGCGGAACCGTGTCACGCCTCGTGGGCATCGTCACGCCAGCCCCGGGGCGGGACCGGTCCGCAGCCGCCGGAGAGAGCGAGGGAGCGGCGGGAGGCGGCGAGCGGGGCTGCGGCAGCGGCGGGGGCGAGCACGGGCTAAAATGGCCACGGCGGGAGCGGCCGGGGGCTGTGCCATGCGGAACGGGCTCATCCCGGGCTGTGCCATGAGGGAAGGGCTGATCCCGGGCTGTGCCAGGCGGAACGGGCTCATCCCGGGCTGTGCCATGCGGAACGGGCTCATCCCGGGCTGTGCCATGAGGGAAGGGCTGATCCCGGGCTGTGCCAGGCGGAACGGGCTCATCCCGGGCTGTGCCATGCGGAACGGGCTCATCCCGGGCTGTGCCAGGCGGAACGGGCTCATCCCGGGCTGTGCCATGAGGGAAGGGCTGATCCCGGGCTGTGCCAGGCGGAACGGGCTCATCCCGGGCTGTGCCAGGCAGGAAGGGCTGATCCCGGGAAAGGGGCGGCAAACCGCCCCGGGGAATGCGGGGAGCGGCAGGGAAGCACGCAGCCCTCGGCCCCGGCACTGGGGAGAGCGGTCCCGGCCCCCTGAAAATGCTCTTTGTGATGGACTGGGCATGGTGTTTCAGAAGATGAGGGTTAGGGGGTCCCCCTCTGAATTTCTGGGTCCCTGACCTGGTGCCGCCCCATCTCTTGCACCCCTTCCCACTGCCGATGCCTCTGAGGGGAACGGGCTCCTCAAGTTCGGGGAGCTCCTCGGGAAGAAATATTTTATATTTTGTCTGAAAGAAAAAAACAATGGAGCGTCAGGTTCTTATAAATACCAAATACAAGGTTAGGGGAGGGGAAGTTTGCTCGGTATCGAGGAGCCGCCGAAGCATCTCAAAACACAAAATAAATGGTAATATTCACATATGCTTGGAAACGTTAATTTTCACACGTTAGTATTTCCACACGGCTGAAAAATGAAGGCTGAAGCGTTGTCCCCGCTGCACCCACCCATTCGGCGTGCGGTGCAAGCCAGGCTGTCATTTCAGCAGCAGGAATGTGCGCTGGATCCAGCACGCTGTGACACTGTCCTTCTTCCGCCTGCGTCCTTTTGGCACATGAAGTCACCAGCAACAGACAAGCCCTGGGATTCACGGTGGCTTGTGCAGAGAGGAGGCTGCGGCGCTCGGACATGAGCGGTGCCACCCCTCTCCCCGGCGGCGGCTGGAACGATGCCTTATCTCGAGTTTAAGGGCTCAGCCTGACCCTGAGCCATTTTTAACCCGAGGTGGGAAGAGCCCTCCCTGGGTGTCTCTCTCTCTGCTTTGAAAAATCTTTCAGTGGCTCCACGGTCGCCGATTTCCTGGTGTTTTTCCTTTTGTAGCTCCGCCACCTGAAGCAGACCCACTTTGTCAGGGTTTGATGCTCTGCTGCTTGAAGATGCTTTAACTCTCAGGACTTAGAAATAACTCCTAGAGCAGAGCCCCAGCAAGAAGGCGTCTAATCTGATATATTCCATTTCCATATTTTGTGCTGCAAGCAGCAATTTGTGGTTCAGCAGCAGCGGCTGAGCAGGGACGAGCATTATCACAGGAATGAATTCCTTCCATCTCATGCCTGAGTATGTGACAAATAAGTCTCGGCCGTGGCATTGTCTCTCTGCTCTCAGGCTGTCAAATTTAACTTCGCTTTCTTTCCTCCTGCCTTTGCTCCGTGCCTCCCCCCCTCGCCACCCGCTGTCCCCGTGGCTGGGAATGGCCGCTGGTGCCACGTCCCAAGCGCTGGGAGATCAGGACCGGGGGGCGCCTCAGGGGCCAGCAGCCCCCCCGTGCCCGTGGCCACCAGCGGCCAGCCGGGGGCTCAGCACAGCCCGCTGAGAGCTGGAGCTCCACGGGCGGGGATCCTGCGTGGGGGTGCTGGCACCGCGTCCCGCGAGGGGCTCGGTCACAGGAGGGGCTGCGATGAGCGGGGGCTCTGCAGGGAACCGGCCCGGCAGCCGCTTGGTGCGGGGCTGGGGGGCTCAGCCACCCCTGGGGTCCCGGGACCTTCCCCCGCCGGGGCAGGGCGAGCTCTCAAAGGGCTCCCGAAGCGTCCCCAGTCCCCCGCTCCCGGAGAGGAGCCAGGGCAGGAGGAGCCGAGGAGCCAGGGCTGAGGCTGCCCGGGGGACGGGGACCCCCCCAGCAGCCGGTTTGCGCTCAGGGGTCGCTCTGTCCCCGTGCACGTTCAGCGCTGCCCGAGGAGCTCCGGCAAAGCTCCGCGGCGGGCACCGCGTGTAGCGCCGCTCTCTCGGTGCCAGCGGGAGCTGTGGCACTCGGACAGGGACAGGGACAGCGACAGGGGCAGGGGCACGCACAGGGACAGGGGTGGCACCAGGGCCGGTGGGGGCTCCCCGCGTGTGCGCGGGGGAGCGGAGGCGGAGCGGTACTGCTCGGTGTGTGGCACTGGTGAGCCCGCTTTCGCGTGGAACAGCCTCCGGTAGCTGAGAGAGACATTGAAATATTGGAGAGGAGTCGGGGAGAGACGCAGGGATGGCGGGGGGCGCGGGGAGCCCCAGAGGGAGCCGCGGGGGTGCCCGGCCTCCCGAAGGGGAGCTGAAGGACATCTGGATCAGCCCGGAAAGTTCTCCCAGGGAAGAAATTCAGGGGCTCGGCTGAGCTTTAATCCAGTGAAGGCAGACATGGCAGGATCCAGCGGCTGAGTCCGCACCAGCAGGAGCTGGAGCTGGAATGCGGTGCCATTTTCACCGCGTCAGAAAAAAAGCATCCAGGTGGGAGGGCAGAACCCGGTTTGCCTGGCATGGCTGGGAGAGAATTCCTGGATCCAGCCCCAGGTTGCTGCGGCAAAAGTCGAACAGAGAGAGGGGTGATCCAGAGCCTGTGGGACAGGGGCGGGCAGTGGGGGGCTGTGGTGGCCCCCCAGTCTTAAATCCCGGTATTTTATGCACCTCATGGTCCGCCGTGCCCTGCTGGGTTTGTGTCTTTATCAGCGGCTTTTACAAGGTGAATAATCCCTTCTCTCCAGGGCGCTGCCCGCACATCACCACCCACGGGAGGGGAGAGGCGGCTGCGGCGCGGGGCTCCCCTCACCGGGGGCTCCCATGAGCGGCCGCGGTGCTGCGGTTCCGAGTGTCTGACGGGGAAGGGGAGCCGAGGTGGGACCCCCGCCCCGCCTGGGGCCCCGCAGCGCTGTTTGCTGCTGGACTGCCCACAGGGGTCAGCGGGGACAGGGAGGAGGAGATGGGGACACAGAGACCCTGGGGGGCCCTGAGGATAGGTGGGGAGGAGGGAGATTCTCCCGGGAGAAGCTGGAACAGAGCAGGGCAGGGACCAGGGATCCGCCCCGGGTGGGTGCAGCACCGGGGGCTTCGCAACTCCCGGCGTCGAGGGGAGACTCAGAGAGAAGCCGGGGGTTGGAGGGGGCCCCCAGGGTGGCTGCTGGGGGCGTCCGCCGGCATTCAGGATGAGGGTCCCTGCGAGCCCCCAGACACAGGGCGAGCGGGCGATGCCGGGACACAAGCCGGCTGCGTCCCGCCGCGGGAGGAAACGTCCCGCGGTCCCGGCAGGGGCGGGAGGAAAACGAAACGGGGCAGAGGAAGCGGGGGAGAGCGGCAGCCCGGCGCGTCTGGGGCAGGGTGCGGCCCGAGCAGGCAGGGGATGGCCGGACCGGTTCGGCCCAGCCCGGGCGGGGCTTCCATCCGCATTGCCGCAGTGACGGGCGGCGGAGCGCGGCCGGGCCGGCGGGCTCGGCGCGGCGCTGCATTGCAGCACTGCAGGAGCCCCCTCCTTCCCCGCTCCTTCTCCGCCCTCCGCCGCCGCTCGGCTCCGGAGGCCCAGCCCGGGGCACGCACCGGCCCCGCCGCGCTCCGCTCCCACTCGCGCGGGGCATCCTTCGCCGCCGCGCCGGGGTCCGCCGCCCAGTGCCACATCCCGAGCCGGGAATGCCTCTCCGAGCCGGGAGTGCGGCCGTGGGACAGGGACGTGCACCCACCGGCGGGGCTCCGTGGTTGGTGTCAAGCCGGCGCTCATCAACCCCGCGCGGGTGGAGGGACCGGCCGCTCCCGTCGGGGCATTCGCTGTCCTGCCCGCCCGTCCCCGCGCCGCCCGCGCTGTCCCGCGGTTCGTCCCGGTCACCTCCCTCCGTTCCCCTGCCACCCTCCCCGGCGGTCTGGCCATGCCCTAAGCCTCGACGGGGTGCCCGGCCTCGCGTGGCCCAACCACGGTCCCCACGGGTTTCCCGCGAGGGAGCCTGGGCTGGTCCCGCGGGGAGCCGGGACCGGCACCGAGACCGGGCAAGGCTGAAGGGTGCTGTGCCGGGCGGCACGGCCCCGCCACGGACCCTCTGCGATGGGACTGTCCCCTCGGCCGCCAGGGCACTGCCGCTGCCCATGGGGTGGGCGGAAGGCGGTGACCAGCCCCGCGTCCCCGCTCCATCGGGAAGGGAAGCCGGGAAGGGCATCCTCCTCCTGGGGCCGGCGGCCCGGGACTCGGTGCCAGCCCCGTGTGACAGGGTCCTGCATGGACCCGGGCAGTCGCGACCGTCGGGTGCCGCGGGCGCGAAGGGCAGCGAGGCGATCCCGGAGGGAAGGCGCCGGCGGTGGCCGCGCGTCCCGGGACCGGCCCCGCTGCCAGGTGCGGCGCGGCGGGGGTGGGAGGGAACGGGGACACGGCTGGCAGGGGGCGGCCGCCCCGGCACAACGGGGGCCCGTTCCCAAGGCTCCCGCTCTGTGTCTGCTTTGGGAAAACGCCAGCACGGTAACAAAATGGCGGGGAAAGGGTGGGATTGTCACGGCGAGCTCTGCGGCGGAGCCCGGCCACCCCCGGCCCCGCCCGCCCGGGCTCGGGGCGCCCGTCCCGGCGGAGGGCAGCGGGGCGGGGGTCCCCGAGGCTGCGCCGCCACCCGGTCCCGCCGCCCGGCTGAGCTCTGGTGGAGAAGCAGCTGCAGAAAATGGCTGCTCGGCGGAGCCCGCTGAATCCCTGCCATGGTGGGGGGACGGCGAGGAAGCGGCGCAGCCGTCGCCACCCCCCGCCCCGGGGAGCCCCGGGCAGGCGGCGCGGGGCACGGTCGGAGGTTCCGCAGGGCGGCGGGACCGGAGCAGAGCCCGCGGTGCTCGGTGTGTGGCCTCACCTGCGGCGCGCTGGGCGACCGGGGCAGCCCGCCCCGAGCGCGCCCGGCCCGTAGCGCCGTGCACGTGCCCGCAGCCCCCGCCCGGTGCCCGCCGAAGCAGCGGCGACTCCGAGCCCCGGGGGGCGCGGCGGAAGGGCGGCCGGTCATCGCCCGCAGCCCGACACGCCGGAGGAGCACCAGCCCCGAATCCGCTCTCTCAGCGCCCGGTTTTGCTTTCGGTTTAAAATAAAATAAAAATAAAATAGAGGAAAATAATCGGGGCGCGAGCACGCGGTACCGTGCGGCCACGACTTGGCCACGCAGCGGCTCCGCGGCGAAGCCGCAACGAAAACTCGAGCCGGTGTGGCCGCACCGTGTCGCCGCCCCCCGCCCGTCACGGCGGCGGCTCCCCGCAGCCGGCCCGCAGGGCGAGAGCGGACACGCGTGGGTGCGCGGCTGTCGCCTGCGCTGCCGGAGTTCCCTCCCCGCCGGAGGTTTTCGCGGGTGCCTGTGGGGTGAGGGGATGTCCCGAAAATGGGACTGTGGGAGCCGAGATGGGGATGTCCTTTCCCCACCGGAGAGCGGGAGAAGCTTCCCGCGCGGCCGGTCCGCACCGTGGCGGGGGGACACTGAGGGCGCTTTGCCGCCGTGGGTGCGCATCACGGGTGGCGCCCGCGTGCGCGGAACCGCGTCCGCGCCGCGCACGGTGCAAAGGGCTCCGCTGCCTTCTGTGAATGCCTCGCCCAGCGGTGTACCCCCGGCCGCCCTCGTCCGCAAAGTCCCCCGATTTTTGTGCCTCAGATCGGGGTCACCCCAGCCCGTGCAGGGCCGGGGACCGTTCCCCCCTTGGCCACGCACGGTCCCGTTGCGCGGAGCAACGGGACCGCCCCGTCCCGCCGGCTGTCTTAGCCCGCGGTCCCTCCGGGTGCTCTGCCGCCAGTGGGGCAGGCACGGTCGGCTTCCTCCGTGCCCCGCGTGGCGGAGACAGAGGAGCGGTGGTCCCGCCGTGGGCTCCCAAGTGCCGTCGGTGTCCACGGCAGAGCCGTGGCGAGATGGCGGGTCGGGAGCCCCGGCTCGGGAAGGGGCAGCAAGGCGGCAGCGGCACCGCGCGGGGTGGGGGTCGCACGGTACGGGGGTCCCGCCGCGAGTGTCCCGTGGGATCGGGGTGTTCCCGTGGGATCGGGGCGGCCCCGCTCGGTGCCCGCGGGGGTCCCGGCCGGGGCGGGGCGGGGGGGGCGCGGGGCCGCTCCCCCCCCGAGCCGTTGCTGCGATACGGGCGGGCCAATCAGCGCTCACCAGCTCACCCGGGCCCCGGCACCGCTGCCTTATATGGTGCGCGCCGTCCGCGGGGCGCCGCGCGCATCACCATATAAGGGCATGATCCTAAATACAGCACCTACCTTGGGCCGGGGGCGGGGCCGGGGGCGGGGCCTCAGCGCGGGCGGGGCCGGGCCGCGCCCCCCGCCCCACCGGGCCCGGGCCCGCCGCTGCCGCCGGACCCCGCCCGTCCCGGGGAAGCCGCTGCCGGTCATTAAGCGGAATGCAAATGAGCAGCGCTTCACCTCTAATTGCTTTTGTTAAAAGCGGAGTCGCGGGGCGGTGGGAACGGGCGGGGACGGAGCTGGGACAGAGCTGGACTGGGTGAAGGACGGGGCTGGCGGCAGCCCCGGGCGGCTCGATTCGCGCTTCGTCTCATTTGTCATATCCCAGCCCGGTTCCCCCCGCGGCGGGGTCGTGGCCACCGGAGCCGCTGGGCCGCGCTCCGCGTTCTGTCCCGCCCTGGCGGGGCCCTCGCGTGGCCGCTGCCCACGCGTTACACTCCCTTGGCCGCTGCAGGGACGGATCCGTTCCGTCCTTCTGCCGTCCTTGCGCGGTCAGCAGCCGGCGGCACGGAGACGCGCCGACTAGACGGGGTGCAGGAATACCCTGGAACATTCCCGTTTCCTCGCCCCACACCGCATTCGAGCCGGTTCCTCCCTCTCCCCATCCGCAAAGAGCTCGTGTTTATGTTCCTACAAATAATGAGCAAATTCAGAATCCCCGGGAACAAAAGATCTTTTGTGCGGAGCGCTCGGAGCCTGGAGCGGGCGATAAAGGACGCCCCCCGGCCCGCCGCCCCCGGGAGCGGCACTTTCCCCGCCCGGGCGGTTCGAGGCGACCCGTGGAACCGCCGTGCCGGGGCTGATGAGGAGCTCCGGTATGTGCCGGCACGCCCGGAGAACCGGGAGCGGGCGCTTTGCCGTCGGGGCGCTCCGTGGGCGCTCCCCGCAGGGAACCGCGCGGGGATTCTGCCGTTCGGTCTGGCCGGAGATCGGGGCACGCCGCCCCCAAGAACCGATGGCTGCGGGACACGCGTGGGCCTCTCCCACGAGTTCGGCCGATGCGGGAAAATCCCCAGCGTTCGTGGGTCTGTGCCCCTGGAAAGAACGGCGGCTTCTCTCGGCCGTGGGCACCGCAGAGGGGAAAAGCCCCGCGCTTCGCTCCGGGGCTTGGCACAGCTCCCGGGGGCTCCTGCGGGCGCTCCGCCCTGCTGAACCGGCGGTGCGGGGGGCGGCCCGGGGCGGAGGCGGCGGCAGTGCCCCCCTGGGGTGGCAAGAACGCCGCCGGTTGCGCAGAGGCCGCAGCCGCCATTTCCAGGAGGACGGTGCCACCTATGGAAAGCACCTGGAATTCACCGGGCCGGCGGGGACGCGGCGGGAAATGCAGCGTTTCCGTGCGGCACCGTCGGGACGAGGCCGGGCTGCGCCCGCCGCTTCCCGAGCGGGGCCGTGGAGCATCAGAGGGGCTTGGCCGCCGCGGTCCTCGGTACCGACTGCCCCGGGCAGGATGTGCGGCTCCGTCCCGGGGCGGCGGCGGGACTCGAGCGGGACGGGCGCTGAGCTGCATCTCCTCGGAGCGGTCGTTTCGCTGACTGGCCAAAGCCTCCGTAACCGGGCAATAACGATCGAACGAGCGGAGAGAAGTTCCTCTGCCCAGGTGATCGGTAGAGTCCCCGAAGGCGGGATCCTCTCGCTCCCTCCATGTCCGTCCACGCCGAGATTCCTCCTCGGCTCCGCCAGCCCCCTTCGGTGCCCGGAGAAAGGGCAGCAACCGTACCCGGTGTCTTGCCAGGCGCCGGCCGGACCTGAGCCGTGTCCGGGGGGGCACGCTGCCTCTCGCCGCCACGTCGCCTCCGGGGCCGCCGGGGAAGCTCTGCCCCGTCATGAATTCGATGTCAAACACCTCCACACGAGAACTTACTCGCACGGGAATTTCTGGGGTCTTATGGACCGCCGGTGTCGCCGCTGCATGGGCACACCTGAGATCTCCCCTCCTCGGACCGGATACCCCCGCGCTACCCGGCAGCAGCCCCGGCGGCATTGTGCGGTACCGGTGCCGCAGGTCGGAGCCGGTCGCTGTCTCCCCAGTTGTCCCCGAGCTGCTCAGAAACGAAAAGGCGGCGTCTCGGGGGCCGGGCTGAGCCCCCAGTCTCGGACAGCACCGTGAGCCGGCGGTGCCGGCGGTGCCAAGGGGTCCTGGGTCCTCTCCCCCCCGTCGGCACAGCCCGGTACCGGTCCGTGGAGCAGCGAAGTGCCGATGCTGCTCCTGGCTCCATTCAGCTACCGGGGGAGAGAAGAGTTTTCCTGCACGGCTCGGGCACGGAACCGAACCAGGAGAAACCCGCAGCCGAACCGGGAGGCTGGGCTGACCGGGAATCCGGGGCTGGCCTCTCCGAGTGTGCAGCGGAATGCCCACGCAAGTAGGGAGCTCGCGTGGAAAGTGGCTCCGGGGCGTGCTCTGCCCTGCGCGGCGGTACCCGGGCTGCAGGATGCCTCTCCCGGGACCCCAGGGCCAGCCCGGTCCGGGATTGCTTCGGGGGCGGACAAGCTTTGAGGTTCTGCCGGGGCCACCTGCTTTTCCCCGCTCCCCTCTGCGGTCACAGAGTGGGGGCCGTGCTCGGATCGCCCAGGAGATGGGGACACGCTGTGACGCGACCGTGGCATAATGGGGTCTCTGAGGGACGCCGGCATCCTCGGCCACGCGGGGAACCGGGCCGGGTCGGTGTGATGGATCCTGTCGTCCTCGATGCGGGTGGCCGCGGGACGGAGCAGCTTCTGAAGCACGGCCAGCAGAGCACATGGGAGTGGCGGAGAACTGCCCCGCTGCGATGCGGGATCCATGGTGCCGGCGGTCGGCTTGGAGCCAGGTCCGCCCCGCCGCTCCGCTCTCCCGGCTCAGCCGCACTCGGACACTCGCGCTCGCCCCGCCGCCGCCACGCGCGACCGCGAGAGGGGCTCCAGCCCCCCGGTTTCGTTGCAAAACTCGCTGCCATGGTGTCCTCCGCACGGAGAGAACCGAGGGGGGAGCCGGGCACTCTGCTCCCCAGCAGCTCTCTGAGCCCCGAGGAGTTCATCGCGCGAGTGTGGCTGGAGGAGCGTAGAGCCCGTAGCCGAGAGGATGGTTTGGGGTCAAATGGGCGGAAACGGGGTTTGCCGCGGCAGCACATGCTCTCGCCGGTCCGGAGCTGTTCCCTTGTCGGCTCCGAGTCCCGGGATCCCAGAACCGGGCCCGGGGCTACTGTGGGTGACGGGAGCCTCAGGGATGAGCGGTCCCACCCGGCCGAGAGCCCGTGGGGCGCCCAGGCAGCTCCTGCCGTTGACCCTGGAGCGTGGAAGGCTGCCCGTGCCCCGGCTCAGCCCCTGCTCCCGGTGGCCCGGTTGTGCGGGAGGGGCCCCCGCAGTGCCGCCGGCTCCGGGCGCGGAGGTCTCCGGACACCCTTCGGCGGCGGTGGGAACTGCCCGGGTACCGCCCCGCCCGCCGCTGCCTCGTCCCGCACGGCAGGAGCAGCTCTGTCCTACTTCGCCTGCCGGGCCAAGACCCCCGCGAGTGGCCGCAGCCCCGGCCCGGCTCACCCACGCGCGGGGGCTTCGGGCGGTTCCCCCGCGGCGGCGGTGGCTCCGCGCTGCTTTCCCCGCTCCGTTCTCGTTTGCATCTCGCCTTCTGCCTGCCCCCCCCCCCGCACCTCAACCGGGGCGCGGCTCCGTCCCCGCGCGGGTTCCGCGTGGGTTCCGGAGGGAGGATGGAGCTGTTTCTCCGCTGATGCCGCCGTGGGAGACAGCCGGAACCTCAGCCTCAGCTTGTCCCCTCTGCGCCCCTACGCGTGGCCGCGGGGCTCCTCCGCGGAGCTCCGCGCAGGCGGCGGGCCAAAGGCAGCTGCTCGGTCGGGAGCTACGCGGTCCCTCTGGGCTCGTGTGTAGCCTCAGTACCGGGCGGCACGGCCTCGGATCCGCGGTTCCAACGTGCACCGAGGACACCGACAGCCAAGGTGCCGGGCAGACATCTACTTTCTCGGGGCTGCGGCAGCCCCACGGCCACGGGAATGGGCGCCGCTGCGCCAGCACCGGTCGTGCCGGGGGGACACGATCGGCTTCCGACCCACAGCCTCGCTTCCCGCGCCGGGCCGTGCTCCGGGGGCCGCCGGCTCTGTCCTCTACGAAGCACCTTCCCAGGAACGGGGTCCAGTGAGCCGCGTCCACGCCAATTCACGACTCGCCCCGCGATCAGCTTTAATTAACAACGATTAATTCGACATTAACGAAAAACTTCCCGGGACGCAGCTCGCCGGGGGCCGGGAGACCGCGGAGGTTGCGCTTTCCCCCGGCCCGGCCACGCCGCACAGAACTCGCGCGTCGCCACGGCTCCCGTGGCCGCGGGGTTTCAGGCGTGGTGTGGGAGTACACGGGAGCCGCGGAGTGGGAACCTTCCGCCTCCTCCCGGGAGCGCGGTTTCACTTCGGCCGGGGGCGGCGGGAGGAGGGATCTGCCCACGGAGACCCGACACACGAGCCCCGCGTCCCGCGTGGGGCCGTGCGGGTCCCGCTGTCGGCGCTCCCCGCGGGGTCCCGAAGCCCCACCCGTGTCCGCCGTTGGAGGTCCGTGCCCGCCCCGGTGACACGGCGGCAGGCAGGATCCCCGGGAAACAACGCTGCTCGGGCTGGGGACAGCGCCGGTGCCCTCCGGTCCCCGCACCCCCCGGGCGGCCTCCCCAGCCGGGGAAAGGGAAGGGGCTCGTGCCCCAGCCCCACGCCTGCACGGCTGGGCGCCCTCTCATTCACCGGAGGGCAGACGCAGCCGTATCCCCGCGGCCGCTCCCGCCGTGGGTTTCCCACGCGTGAGCGTGGCAGCCGCCCAGGCCCCCTGCTCATCGGCACCGAGCTCCTGAGCGAACGGGAGAGCGACGTGGGGACAGCAGGGAAAGACCCACGGGAGGCTTCTGGTCTGGTCTCGTCTGTCGTGAACGGCGCCGCAGGAGCCCACGCGCGTCCCACTCTCGGGGCAGCTCCGAGCGGCGGCGCTGCCCACGGACACGGAAACCGCTTCACTCCGCGGGACCGGGCTGAAGGGCTGTCCGGTCCTCCCGGAGCCTCACACCGACAGCGCGGGGGGCGGGTTCGGTCCCTGCCCACTTGCGAGAACCGGTCGCGTGGGACCTCCTGTCTCCCAGAGGCTGCTCCGATTTCCCGCGATTCGTGCGTGTCTCGTTCTTCCGTGGCCCCCTCGGGGAGAAGGTGCTGTTTCCCGACGCCGTGCCGTGGGGCGAGAGGCAGAGCCAGAGCGGGGAGCCGGTGGGGGTACCGGCTGGCAGCCTCCCCGGTACCGGCTGGCAGCCTCCCCGGTACCGGCTGGCAGCCTCCCGGTACCGGCTGGCAGCCTCCAGGCGCAGCCCCATTCCTACGCCAGTTTGCTGACAGATAACGCGGGAGATGGACCAAATCGCGCGTGGGGCCGCCCCGCTGGCCCCGGGTCACCTCTCCTCCTCCCCGGGACCGCAGCCGGGGGCTGCCGGCACAACGAAACCGGCGGCAGCGGTGCCCCATTCTGCCGGTCGTGTCCGCGTCGCCGGGAAGGATTCGCGTTCCCGCAGCGGCGGCGGCGCCGAGCGGCACGCGCGACCGCGCCTGTCCGTGGACGGCTCCGCGGCACCGCGATCTCCCCCGGTACCGGGACGGGCGGTTCGCGCGGGATCGCTCCCACCCCAGACACCGCTCTCTTTGTCCGACCACCGGTAGGCGGGCCAGGCCCATACCGCGGCGGAACTCCCCATTCCGCACCCTCCTGCCGCCGCGGAACCCCCGTCCCGTTCCCGGTGCCGCGGAACCCCGTGGCGCCCCTTGCCCGTCCCGCGCACCCCCTTTGTGCCCCGCGCCCCCTCCCGCCCTCCCGGGGCCGTCCCCCCGAGCGGGGCGTGGCCCGGTGTGAGTATGGGCGTGTCCCGGTGGGCGTGGCGATGGGCGTGCCCTTATGCCCCGCCCCGGCCCATCGGGACGCGGCGCACGTCGTGGGGCGGGGCGCGGCAGGGCCAATGCGGCGCGGGCGGAATATTCCACCGCGCGGGGGGGGGGCGCGGTGACGTCAGCGGGCGGAGTATTATGGTCTGGGCTGCGCCGGGGCCGCCCCTGCGCTGCGAGCGGCCGCGTAAACATGGAGCTCTCGGCCGTCGGGGAGCGCGTCTTCGCGGCCGAGGCCCTGCTCAAGCGCCGCATCCGCAAAGTAGGTGCCCCCCGCCGGCCCCCCGCCGCGCCCCCGCCGCCCCGCGCCCCGCGCCCCGGCCCGCTGGGGGCGGCTCTGCCTCCCCGCCGCGGGGCGGGCTCCGCTCCGCCGCTCCCGCCCTCCCTCCCTCCGCGCCTTTGGGGGGGGGCGGCGTTAAACCCGCGCCCGGGGGGTGCGTGTGTGTGCGTGTGTGCGTGTGTGTGTGTGTGTGAAATCCGCGTTATTTTTCATTGTTGCATCTCCCCCCCCACGCCCCGCGCCGTGCTCCGCTCCCTGCCCGGGGCGTTGCGGGGGGACCTTTGTTGCGGGGCGGTCTGTCGCGGGTTTGTCGCGGGTTTCGCTCCACGCATATTTATTTCCCTCGCTTCCCATCCGCAGGGCCGCATGGAATATCTGGTCAAATGGAAGGGCTGGTCGCAGAAGTAAGTGGCCCGTGGGGCCGCGGGGGGCTGCAGCAGGGGCCGGGGGGGATGCTGGCTGCACCCCCTGCTCTCCCTTTGTGCCACAACCAGAACCTTTACGTCCCTGGTTTTTTTATTTTATTTGTCCTGCTCCCTCCTGGCTCCTTATTCTGTTCCCTCTCTCCGTCCCGCCTTGCCCCCAGGTACAGCACTTGGGAACCCGAGGAGAACATCCTGGATGCCCGGCTGCTCGCAGCCTTCGAGGAGAGGTACAAGGCCTTTACTAGCTGTAGCAGTTGCGCTTGTAAATATGTTGCTGTCTTGTAGCTATGCTGAATTGAAGCTTTGGTTCTTTTAACACCTCTAGGGAGCGAGAAATGGAGCTTTATGGGCCCAAAAAGCGAGGCCCCAAGCCCAAAACCTTCCTGCTAAAGGTAAGGAGGCCGGAGCCCGTGGGCCAGGGCAGGGGTCCCTGTCCGGCCCCCTCGGAGGATGCTCCCCTCAAAGGTGGCCTCTTGCAAGTTGCAATTACACAGCCGGATGGCAGGATAATAAAGTCACTGGGTGATTTATCTTCTTTGCAGGCCCAGGCAAAAGCCAAAGCCAAAACCTATGAATTCCGCAGCGACTCTTCCAGGGGGATCCGGGTGCCGTATCCCGGCAGGTCCCCCCAGGAGCTGGGCTCCACGTCCCGGGCTAGGGAAGGACTGAGAAACATAGCCCTGGCTCCCCAGGGCAGCTCCAGCAGCAGCACCCCCAAGGCAGACGGCATCCGGGAGCGGGTGATCCGCGTGGAGGACAAACCCGGAGAGACCCCCAAAAAGAGAGGCCCGAAGCCCAGGAAGGAGCTTTACAAGGACCTTGCGGAGACCCTGGACGCCTCCAAGAGGAAACTGGGGGAGCCGGGGGACAAGGTGGGGGACTACCTGAAGGCCAGGAAGATGGAGGAGGCGGCGGGGGCAGCCAAGTTTGGCTCGGGACACAGCGTGATCCAGCTGGCCCGGCGGCAGGAGCCCGACCTGCCCGGCGCCCTGCCCGGGCCCACCCGCGCCGAGCCGGGCCCCGAGGCCTTCCCCCCGCGCCTGGCCAAGCACCGGGCGGACTTTCTGGACCCCAAGGGGCAGGGGGGGCTGGACCCCGGCGGGCCCAAGCTGCTGCACGGCGCCGTAGGCCCGGGGGCCGTGGGCGGCCTGTACCGCGACGGCGTGGGGGGCCCGGCGGGGCGGCCCTCGCTCATCGCCAGGATCCCCGTCTCCAGGATCCTGGGGGACCCCGAGGAGGAGTCCTGGAGCCCCTCTCTCAACAACCTGGAGAAGGTGGTGGTAACTGATGTGACCTCTAACTTTTTGACCGTCACCATCAAGGAGAGCAGCACGGACCAAGGATTCTTTAAGGAGAAGCGATGAGTTTGGTGGAGGTGGTGCTGGGGTTTTCTTCAGTCAGATCCAGACAAAAGCTTGGTAGAGCTTGGTGGGCCTCTCTTTTTTCTTTTTTTTTTTTTTTTATGCTCCTTTTTTTTTTTCTTTGAATTTTTTTTTTCTTTTGTTTTTGGTCCTGGAGAGAATTTAGAAACTGTCCTAAATTCATTAACTCATTCTTTTGTTTTGGTTTTTTTCACATCTTACATTTCGTTGGAAAGATTATCTCTAGAGTTATATTTTCTATTAGATGTAAATATGTTATTTAAGAAAAAATGCTTATATATATATCTATATATATATATTTCAACTCTGAGTTGTTTTATTTAAATGGAGACAACAGTGACTGCTCAGTTGCTCCTAGAAAGGACAATAAAACTGAGAACTAACGAGTTCACGCATCTGCCGCAGGAGCCGGTGTACATAACAGTGTTCATAGCTAAGTATGTGCTGGGTTTTTTTAACTATTATTTTTCATATGATGCTATGGATGGTGGAGGGGGACGTGTTGCTCCCTCGCAGGGCCCAGTGCCCGGATTTCTTGATTGTGATTTAAGGTGTTGCTTGTACAATCAAGTGTGCTGTGTCCAGGACTGTTGCCCTTGACAGTTGACGTGAGCACTTGAATTCACAGTGTTGTTGGGGATGGGGTGTTTCCAGTCTAACAAAAAAAGTTCTGTTGCTACAAAGTCGGGGCGGGGAAAAGCAGAAATCCATAAAAAGGCTAAAAGTGTTGGAGTATTAACTTGAATTCCCTTTTCTTGCGGAGGAGAGGAGTTTGTGTGTGTAAGGTTCCTGAGGGGTGATACTGAAATGCACTTTAATAGAGTTGTTGTAGCAGCTGTGGGAGATGGGACTGAGCTGAGTATATCTGTTTTCATTTTGTCTGGTCGCTTGATTCTGTTCCCCCACCCACTAAAAACAAAAAACCCCAACAAAACCCCCCTCTGTTTACATTCCTGAAATGCCAGAGAGGTTGGGGAGGGAACATCTCACTGCCCATATTTAGTTACTTTATTCTGCTACAGAAAGTGGATTATTATTATTTTTATTCCCAATCACAGTTTACTTCAGACTGTTGGAAGACTCCTGATAAAGTGTTTTGTAATATCCACATCCCTGACGAATCCCAGGGTCACCTTAATGCATTCAGAGACAATAAATATTTCCCTTTCCTTACGCTGGTTAAACAATAGCCAAGAGGCAAAATAGTCCTGTGCGGGGCAGCCCCGCTGCCTCGGGTGGATTTGGTGCTGGATTTGCCCCTGGGATCCCTCCTGGGGCTGGGATCCGGAGCTGGGATCCCTCCCTGGCTGGGATCCGGAGCTGGGATCCCTCCTGGGGGAGCTGGGATCTCCTGGGGCTGGGATCCGGAGCTGGGATCCCTCCCTGGCTGGGATCCCTCCTGGGGCTGGGATCCCGAGCTGGGATCCGGAGCTGGGATCCCTCCCTGGCTGGGGCAGGGGGCTCTCAGGGCTCTGGACGAGCTGCAGCAGTTTGGCTGTGGGTTAGGGGGCTGGGGTGTCCCTGCTCTGCTGCTCCCCCAGCTCGGCCACCGCTGCACAGGGAGGGAGCCTGGCCCTGTGGCTGGGTGAGGTGGGCCAGGTGGCCCTGTCCTCCTCACACCTTGCTCTGGGCAGCAGTGGGATGGGAAGCACAAGCCCGGCAGTGCCTGAGGGCTGGGACTGAGCCAGGGCCCCTCATCCCTGAGCTCCCAAAGGCCCCTGGCCCAGGGAGCTCCCACGGGCTGCGGGAGGGGCTGGGCAAGGGCCATCTCTGCTGCAGGGCCCTTCGGCAGCTTCACCTTGCCCGGTTCCCTTCCCCATCCTTCTTTTGGGAGCCGTGAGGTGCCTGGCAGGATGCTGGATTGGCTGTGCAAAGGGAGCCATCGTGTCTGACAGTTCCCAGTTTGTTTTTCCTTTCTTCTTTTTATTTTAATTTTTTTTTAAGACATCTTTTGTAAAATTGAGATTTTTAACTTGGTTTGTACGAAGAGCCGCTGCGTTGGTTCCGGTGCTGGCACGGTGTTGTTGGAGGATGAGGGAGGAGGGGGTTGAGCTGTTTGTGCTCCTGCTGCCGCCGGGGCCGGAGGATCCTTCCCTTTGCAAAGAGCCCGGAGCCGCTCCTGCCCCGCTGGAAGCTCCAGCGCCGTGTCCGTGTGTCCGGCACACCTGGAGCGAGCTGTACCTGTGGGTGTATCCGTGTGTCTGTACATAGACGTGTACCCTGCGTGTGTGTGTGTGCGGGCGCGTGCGTGTGAATTATTTAAATCTAAGACTTGTACAAAAAAACCCGATTTGGCTAAATCTCAGTCTCAGAAGTGAAGCTTAACTACGTGTCTTCTGCCAGCCGTGAATGTCCATATGAGACCTGCTTTTTATGTCAGTTTAAATATATACTTTGTAAATAGAAACGTGTCTGGCTTCCCTTTGTGGCCCTGGGGTGCCTGGGGGTACCGTGGGGTGCGCGGGGGCCCCGGCGGGGTGGGGTCCCGGGGACCGGCCCGGTACCGGCGCTGGCCCGGCCCGCGGCGCTCCGCCCTTCCGACGGCTCTGGCGGCGGCGGCCCCTGCCCGTCGGGCCCGGCCTTTGTGCGAGCGCGGCCCGGCAGCCCGGGCGGGGGTGGGGGGGCTTCATGGCTTTTTGAAGCCGTGTCCTCATTAACCTCCTTTTCTGCTCGGGCGGGTGGGGCGCGGACCCGCGCCGCGGGAGCTGCCAGCGCCGGGAGGAGCGGGAGGAAGGGGCCGCACAATGGCGCCTTTCTCCGCCGGCCCGGCGGGGGGCCGTTCACACGGGCCGCGGGGCCCCGGGGCTGGGGCTGGGGCCGGCCCGGGGGCGCTCGGCCGGCGGGGCTCGGCTCCCGCCCGACGGCGGCACCGACGGCAGCGCCCGGGGCCGCCCGCGCCCTTCCGCGGCCGCGCAGCGCCCTCCGCAGGCCGGCCCGGCCCCGCTCCCTGTCCCGGTCCTGTCCCGGTCCCGCAGGTGCGGGCGCTCACCTGAGCTCCGCTCACGGGGCTCTCGGGGCAGCTCCAGCCGCAGCCGAGCCCGGGGCCGGGAGGGGCTGCGGCCGGCACCGAGCCCCGCAGCGAACGCGGTGCGCTTTCCCCGGTGCCCTTTCCCCGGTGCGCTTTCCCCGCTCCGGTTCCCGGCTCCGGTTCCCGGCTCCCGTGCCAGCCTCGCACATCCCCAGCTCCGGGCCCCGCCGCAGCCCGGCCGGGCACACGGAGCCGCGGACAAGGCCGGCCCCGGGCGGTGCCGGGGGTATGGAGGGGAACGGGAGCGCTCCGGAGCACTGACCACACGAGGCTGAAAAGTTAAAAAAAATATTTATTGATATGCTAGAAAAGAAGTGTGGAAAAGTCATACAAACCCCCCCCACCCGACGTAACCATTTCCTAGTGTTTCCCTGCAAATAAATTAAGAGCAGCCTAGAGCTGGGGGCTACACTAGCGTTAGTGTCCAGGAACACTGGAAAACTGCTCAAAGAACGTGGGCGAGGGGCTGGGAGGGACCGGGGTGCTGCGTGGGGAGCTGGTCCTGCTCCCACAGCACTCATGCTTTCCCAGGGCAATAACATCCCCGACTTTTGTTCTCAGAAAATAAAAGCAAACAAACAGCTGCAGTGTAAAGCAATTATAAGTGTCATACAGGACCGATTTGGCTCTCTCTTTAATTAAAACGTACAAATCAGAGCACTGACTGGCACAAGTTACAAGAACAATTGTTTGTTTTCACCTATCTCAAATTTCTGTCAGTAAAACCTTTCTCCTGGCTCTGGAGCCCATCACACACAGCTCAGAAACTCGACACAAACCAAACCCCTAAACTATCTCCATCCCTCCATGTACTCCTGGGATTCTTTTTTTTGGTACAAAATATATATATAAAAATAGACTCAGTTTCTCGGGATGATGGCTGAATCGGCCACCTCTTCCAGTCCAATGGAAAACAACAAGGATGCTTAACCAGATTATGCCTGGGGAAAATATCCTTTCACTATACAAATACCGCAGGATTTCCACATCGGAAACCCCTTAGAAAATGACAAGTGACAAACCTTTAATTGCCTGTCTGACACCCGGCTGAACATGCCAACCCATAGCAGCAAAAAAAAAAAAAAAAAAAGGAATAAAAAAGGTAGAACTTGAATCCTAACGGCACATGACCAGGGTCTGCACCAACCAGGGGTCTTCCAACCCCTGGCCACCAAAGATCCCAGTAAATTCATCACAGGACGTGTCTTTGGGAAGCAAACCCCAGTGGGAACCATGCACTCAGCCCCCCCAGCTGCTGCGAGAGCCAAGATCCCAGAACAGCAAGTGAGAAAGGGGCTGGGGAAGAAATGTAGAGCGAGACAGCCAGAAAAAAAAATCCTGGATTATCATTTTCACCATCGTTAGACCTTTGGAATTGAACCAGCTGGTGAGCAAAAGGCACAATAGCAAGTGGTGACAGCAGAGTCCTGTGCTGCTGGAGGGGACATGCCTGGGTGATGGAGGGGGCTGCCTGCTGTGGGGACACGTGTCCCTCTGCCAGACAGGAGCCAGGCCTGCAGGGAGAAGCCCTGGGGGCTGGAACAGCGCTCTGCAGGGAGCAGCCAGCCCAGAGCTGCTGTGCAGTGCAGCCAGCACTTCACCTGCTGTCACAGCTCAGCTCCTGCCCCGCCCTTGGGGCCTGGCCCCTCCTTGGAGCATCTTCAGATCATTTTCTCCCCCTCGGAGGAACCAACCCACACATCCTCTAGCTGCAGGCAGGAGCATCCCTGCCCGGCCAGCTTCCCCTCAGGGGCATCGCTCAGCACAGCTGGTGTCCCACTGGGGACCAGGACACCTGTCCCCATGGGTGTCACCGTGTCCCCAAGACCCTGTGACCACCCTGCTTTGCATAGGCACAAACCTGTGGTGGGACCGGTGCCACAGCCAAGGCTGAGATAAGGACGGTCCAAAGGCACATTGTTATCAGTTTGGATTGGCAAAGGCCAGGGAGCAAACGTTTGGTGTGTGGCTGAGAGTGTCACCCCACGCTCCCAGAGCCCCTGGTTCTTCTCCCAAAGCACTGGCACCCCTGGCACAGCACACACCCTGCCCGGGGCTCTGCCTGCTGCTGCCACGGGCCAATGCTGCCCTGGGGCTCGTTTGGCAAGGTTACAGCAGAAGGTAAACTGCAGATTGTGACATTTTGGCATCACCTGAGAATGACCCCACTGCCAGGCAGGGGCAGCAGCCATGACCATGGGGGGCTGCTGCCTCAGGGCGTCACAAGCACCTGCACCCCCAGTTTGGTCCATGCACCCACACTCCTGTGAGTGGCCCCGCCTGGGGCAAAGGGAAATGCCTGCCCTGGTGCCACCTCAGCCACCTGGGGACCCCCAAAGCAGTGACCTGCTGGTCAGGTGAGGGACATCAGAACCGCGCAGGGAGGGGGCAGCTGCCAGCTGTTCATTGCTCTGAGAGAAGGACTCGGCATCAACAGAACGAAAATGACCTCGAATGCTACTAAACCCTGCCTGAACTGCTGCTAATTTTGGCTTCTAGGAGAAATCTGCAGCAGGGAAAACACTGCAGTGGAAAAGCCATCACTGGGTGCCATTGAAGCCCAAAGGAGCATCCCAGCTGCTGGGATGGCCAGGGGAAGGTGAATGGCTGCTCAGGTGAACAGCAGCTTGAGGTACCCACTGGCCTTAGCCCTTCTCCCCCTCCTCTCCCTTCCCACCACTGCACACCACCTATGGAGGTGGCCTTGAGCAGCTTCTGAGCATTCTGGAGAAAAGCACGGACGATCAGCGTGAGTCTAACCCAGGGAGCAGCAGTCCTGGGTGTCCTGGCAGTCCCAGCACCAACCCACCTGCTGCTGGAAGGATTCACACGTTCTGCGAGGCTTAAAAAAGATTCCCCAGCTCAGTCCTGTGAGTGCCTGGAACCTGCTGAGCAGGAGGTGGAGATGCTGGCAATGCCAGGATGAGGCACAGGAGGGGAGTGGGGGTTCCCTGGGCTGCCCAGAAATTCATGTGCTTCTGGAAGTCCAGTCACTGCAGAGAAGCTGGTGGATCCTGCTGGCTCTCAAGGCAGGACTTTCCTCCAGCAGAAAGGAAACACCCTCCAAAAAAAGCACCTCTGCCACCTGCTCTGTTAGTGGCAGCCAGGACTTCACCTATCTTAGACTGGGGTTATTTCCCTCCCTCATGAAAAAAAAAAATCCTTAAGAAAAAATGTAAACAATATTTCCCTATCAGCTGGAAACCCCAACAGAACCGCTGTGGGTTTCCCATCATTGGAAATGACCTTGCCCAGGGGGGTGGCTGGGCTGAGAGTACCCTGAAAAACCCCCGAATGCAGCTGCCCCCCACAGCCCCGAGGGCTGGGAGCAGCAGCTGCCTCATTTGGATTGACTTGCAGTTCCCCATGGCTCACAGACAGATCCACGGGAAGCCCAGGAGAATCTCCCAGGTGTGAGAGTGTCCCGTGGCAGCTCCACACCCCCCAGCCAGTGAGCTGCAGCCCTTGGCATCTGCTGCTTCATAGCAGAGACCTGCAGGCAGTGAAGCCAGGCTCGAAACCGGCCAGCCTGACACCCAGCCCCACTCCCAGAGCATGGCATCGACCGCCCCCACGTGGGGCACGGCTCCAGAAGAGGACTGAGAGAAGGCAGGGAGGAAATCCAGGACCTGCGGGCAGTTTGGAGCGGTTTCACTGCATTACTGGTCCAGCCTTTCCAGACACGAGTTCCAGCAGGTCTCACGAGGGCTCCGCGTTCGCTTGAAGAAAAAACACCTGATGAAGAGCTGGGCAAAGGTGAGGGCGAGGCTGCAGGGCGCTCTCCCTCCTCTCAGGCTCCGGGGCTCAGTATTGCCGCAGGTTGAAAAACCCGACGCTGGTGGGGGACTCCTTGACCGTCACTGTGATCAGGTTGGCGGTGACATCGGTGACAAAGACGTGCTCGATCAGGCTGCGCGTGGGTTTCCAGTCCTGGCTGGTCTGGATGGACACAGACATGTTCTGAGCCACACCTGGGAGGGAGGCTGAATCCCGGTCCGAATCCGAGCTGCTGTCCTCGCCGGTGCTGGCTTCGGACAGCGCGGGGGCCTTGCGGCTCTCGGGGGCCGCGTGTCCCTCTGGAGCACCTGCTGAGCCTGCTTTGGCCGAGTCCCTGTCACCTGCCCGCTGGGTCTGCTTCTTGCTCTTGCCTCCGTCCCCCCCTGGCAGCGCAGCAGCACTGGCAGCGTTCAGCCCGCTCCCCGCCGTGCCACCCTTGGCACTGCCAGCGCCCTTGGCACCCGCAGGGGCCAAGCTGCCGGCAGAGCCCTTGGCCAGGGAGCCGCAGAGGTGCCGGGGGACGCTGCTCCCGCTGGCCGTGCTCGGCCCGTTCCTGACACTCTGCAGGTTCAGAGCCTGCAGGTTCAGCTCCTGGCTGGAGGCTGCCTGGCCGCTGGCCCCAGATGAGCTCGATGGTGTCTTGCTGCCGTTGGGCAGCATCTGGCCTCCAGCAGCAAACCCCGATTTCTGGTCCCCTCCGGCGCTGCTGCCAGAAGCCTTTGCAGTTTTGGGTCCCTGTGCGTTCAGCCCCAGCTCCCCAGAGCCCTTCTGGCTCCTCATTTTCAAGTCCAGCCCTAAGCTGCCCTTACTGGCTGCCTGTGCCTTGAGTGCCAGCCTGCCCAGGGCCGAGCTCTCGGCTGCAGCCTGGCTTTGGGACATCCTGTTCATGTAGTGCACGATGGAGCTCTGCCAGCTGATGGCCTGGCTGGGGCTCGCCGAGCCGCTCTTCATCGTGTTGGGCAGGTTCTCCCCCGAGGAGCCCCCCGAGCTGAGCCCAGCCAGGGCACCCGGTGGCTCCTTCAGCATAGCCATGCCTGAGCCCTGCGTGCTGTGCTGGGGCTGCAGCTTCCCCACCAGCTTGGCACTGCCCCCCGCCTCCTTCCGGGACGTTTTCAGCACCTTTGTCAGGTTCACAGTCCTCCGAGCTGCTTTCTGCTCTGGGGGAAGAGGTTTCCTGCCACGCTTCTTCCTGGAAGCGTCTTTCATGTCGGGCTTGGCCACCAGGATCTGAGCTTTCTTCTGTGGCACCGGGTGCGTCTCTCTGCTGCGGGGACCTCTCTTTGCTTCCAGATCACTCTCATCCTCTTCCTCGGAGGAGGAGGAAGAGGAGGATGTGGAGGAAGAGGAGCTACTTGACTTTGTTTTCTCAGGCATCTCTGGTTCCTGCAAAGCAACGGAGATGGGGAGAGTTAACAGCAATGACCAAGGAATGGCTGTGGGCACTACAAACCCTCCAGGGTGGCCTGGCAGGGGCCTCAGATACACCCAGGCTCTCTCTCTGTGTAGATAATCTTCAGGGATCCATCAGCTGATGGGATGAGCTGTGTGCTCGAGGCCACCCCAAACCCCGGCGCCCTCAAGGGCAGAGCCCCCCCAGAGCTGCCCCACCACTGCTGGGACTCACCACGTTCTTCCTGGGCCTGCCCCGGGGCCTCTTGCCCCTCTTCCGATTCTGCACTTCCTTCTCGTGCTCCCTGGACGAAACAAGGATCAAGGACAACGTTTATGCGGAAGAAAAATCATCTGAGGGAACTGAGGCAGCCAGGTAGTGACCAGAGAGCATCCCTGTGTGCACCAGCAACGTCCCTGCAGCTTCTCACTGACGGACCATGTGGTGTTACCCATCCTGAACCTGTGCTTTTCCCAGCTCTGGGTGAGATTTGCTGTTTTTCTGGCACAAGGGGATGAGGCAAAGGGAAGGATCTGCCCCCAGCCCTGCTAAGCCTTGCTTTGGTTATGGCCCTGCTGTGCTGAGCTTCCACGCTGAGTGTGGGAGAGGCAAAGGCATTCCCTGAAGCTCAGCGAGTCCCCTCCTTTGCTGGGCTCCTTCCTCCTCTCCTGCACCTCCTGCTCTGGCCATGGTGGCCCAGGCTGGGATGTTTCAGGGCACTGTACTCATTTCCTAGTTTGTTTAAATGGGATGGTGTTCAGATGTAACACATCCAGCTGATTAAACACCATCCTGTCTGCACTCAACACCAGATCCTATTCTTAAATAAAATTGATTCAGAAACCAGTTATAATTGAATCCCATCATAAACTTCAATGATTTTTATTATTACTGTGTCAAAGTACTTGGCAGCACGGTGTCTGCCATGGCCAGCTGGCTACCCCTCTGCCCCGTGAGTGATTCTGGGGTGCAGGGCTGTGGAACCATTCCCATTCTCAGCCTGCTCCAGGCAGGAGCACAGACCTGACAGCACAGACACCATCCTGTTCTGCCATCCAGGTCGTTCAGCCTGGAGAAGGCTCTAGAGAGACTTCAGAGCATCTCCCAGAACTTAAAGAGGCTCCAAGAGAGCTGGAGAGGGACTTTGGACAAGGGCCTGGAGTGACAGGACACAGGCAATGGCTTCCAGCTGACTGAGGGCAGGGTTAGATGGGGGATTAAGAAGAAATTCTTCCCTGTGAGGGTGGTGAGGCCCTGGCACAAGCTGCCCAAAGAAGCTGTGGCTGCCCCATCCATGGTAATGTCTAAGGCCAGGCTGGACAGGACTTGGAGCAGCCTGGGATAGTGGAAATGATGGAGTAGATTGGGAAGAACTTTAAGATCCTTCCTAACCCAGACATTCTCTACAATTTTCTCCCAGATATTATTTCCCTCACCCTCCCAGAGCTTCACCCTCCACAAGTTCACTTTAATGCCTCACAAGCCCCGGCACCTTCTCCCCCCAGGGGTCTCTGGCTGCCCACCCCCAAGCACAGCCAAGGTCCCTGAGCCCTGGATGGGGACAGGGAGCCCCGGGTCTGTGCCTGGCGCTGCCCCATTCCCCGGGTGCACCCAGAGGCCCCAAACCCTCGGGGTCTGCCTGGCCAGGGCACAGCCGTTCTAGGTAGACCTGGACCGACCGTGACTCCGGGGACAAACAAAAGGGCCCGGCCACAAAGGGCCCCGCCAGCTCCGGGCTGTTGTTTCCAACGGCTTCCACCACACGTGCAGCCAATTAGAAGTTAATTGACTTTACAGTTTGCTTAGAAACATTTAGAGTTTGCTCACTTCTTTTGGAAAGCCAGGAGCAGCCGGGGGTCCAGGATGTTCTCCTCGGGCTCCCAGCTGTTGTGCCTGCAACAGAGGACACGGACCGGTGAGAGCAGGGGCCGGACCCCCCCGGCCGCTCCGGCACCGGGGGCTTCCCCCGGGGCCACCCGGGCCTGGCACGGACCGGGGCACGCCGGCACCGGGGGCCGGCACAGCCGGGGGGCGGGCAGGGGAGAGGGGCCGGGGGAGGGAGATCGGGAAGGGGCGGCCACGCCGCCGCGGGGCGAGGCGAGCCCCGCGCATCCCGGGGAGCTCCGGTTTCAGCCGAGCGGGCGAGGGGCGCGGGGCCGCCGCGGCCGGGGGGGTGCGGCGGCTCGGGGGGGCTGCACCGGCCCGGGTGGGGGAGCGGAGCCCCACGCGGTGGCGGGGAGGGCCCGGCCGCGGCCGCTCTTATTTGTAAACAAAAGGAGCGGCACGACCCAAACAAAAGCGGCCGGGCGGGCGGTACCCGCGCCCCGCTCCGCACCGCATGGTTCCGCGATTCCCGCGGCCCCGCACCGCGCCCCGCGCCCCGCACCGCCCCGCTCACTTGGAGGACCAGCCTCGCCACTTGACCAGGTACTCCAGCTTGCCCTGCGGAGAGAGACGGGAGAGGGGCGTTAGCGGCGGCCGGGGATGCGGGGAGAGCGGGGGTGCGGGGCGGCGGGTCCCACCTTGCGGAGCCGCTTGCTGAGGATGCACTCGGCGGCGAAGACCTGCTCTCCCACGCTGCTCAGCTCCTCCATGGCCCCGGCCCCGCGCACGCCCCCGCGCACTCACACACAA
This sequence comes from Camarhynchus parvulus, assembly GCF_901933205.1. Lineage (NCBI taxonomy): Eukaryota > Metazoa > Chordata > Aves > Passeriformes > Thraupidae > Camarhynchus > Camarhynchus parvulus. The sequence goes on from NC_044588.1 coordinate 5,481,967, forward strand.
GGGGAGCCCCCGGGCGCGCCCCCGACGGCGGCCGCGCGCGCTCCGACCCCCCCAGATCCACGCGCGCCCCCCGGCACAATACGGCGGAGGGGCGGGCGGGGGGTCCCCAAATTCCCCGCCGGCCAATGGGGAGCAGGGGGCGGGGCGATCCGGCGTGGGGGGTGGGGGGAGGCATTGTCTGTGTGCGACCCCTCCTCTTCCTCCCGCGCGGGGGCGGCCGCTGCCCGGCCGGAGCGGGGACAATGGGGTGGCCCGGCCCGGGGCTTTGTTTGCCCGGGCGGCGCAGGGGCTTCCCCGGCCGGCCCCGCGGGGGGATCCCCCCGGTCCGGCCCCGCGAGGGGCTCCTGCTGCGAGGACCCGCGCTCCGAGCCCCCCGCCCGGGGTCCCTCCTGGGGACAAAGCGCCCCGGGGCTGGGACAGCCAGCGCCGGTCCCCGCCGGTTCCCACCAGGCCGGAGCGGGCGGCAGCAGCGCCGGCACGTTTTAGTCCTAAAATAGTTGATTATAATAGAATAAAAGATTTCCCAGGGGGGCGGGCCGGTTGTGACCCTCGCGCGGTGCCGGCTCGCAGCTCGGTACCGCCCGGCCCCCGGTCCCTCCCGAGCCGCGCTGCCGGGGGTGCGGCGGCACCGAGCGTGCCGGCACCGCGCGCACCGAGGCGTGCGGGGCTGCGCGAGGAGCTGCTGCACGGCGGTTGTGCGCTGTGGGCGTGGAAGGATGAAATATGGTGCTTTACAGGCATGGAAGAAGATGAGTCAGCACCTCAGGGAGTTCTGCTCGGCGGGCCCGGAGCCGGCCGTTAACCGTGCGGGGATATGAATTGCCGTCGCCCCGGCGCCTGGGTGCCCGCGGCGCGCAGGGACTGAGCAGGAGTCGGACGGGCCATGGGGTGTCCTGCGTGGGGCCTCGCCCGCACCCCGGGCACTGCCGTCTCCGGTAAGCGATGCCGGGTTTAGCGGAGCCGGGTTTAGCGGTGCTGGGTTTAGCGGTGCCGGGTCATTTCCAGCGGCAGTGGGGGCGTTGGGCTGGCCCCGCTGCGGGGGGATGTCACCACGGGGACCCTCTGTACGAGGCAGTGAGAGACTGGGCGCTTCCTCAGGGTGCGGGACCGACCCGGGCACCGCGGGGTGTGGGCGTGCCTGGGGTGCTGGGTCGATGCCGGGGGCTGTCCTGGCTCGGGCGCTGTCACCTTTTATTGTTTCCTTTGACAATTACCGTGGCCGTTCGCTGATGAGAAGAGCTGTAGGAGCGTTTTTTTAGCCGAAGGTGACACAGAATTGTAACAGCGCCGCACTTTTTGTTCGAGTTCATTTACCTTGTGCCAGCTCGGCTCTTTGTGTGCGGCACCTCTGAGGCTTTAGAAGCGCCGTGTGACCTCCCCTCGCCGTGCGCCCGAGCTGTGCCCATCCCGGCGGTGTGGGCAGCCCGAGGGATGAGGATGAGGAGCCCTGGGGCTCCCCGGGCTGCGGGGATTCGCCTCTGAGAGACGACCCCTGTTGGGAAGGAGCCCTGATTCGGGTGATGCTGGGTGAGCTCCTCTGCCAGCCGCCCCTCGGTGCTGCTGTTGCTGTGCTCCCCAGGAGGATGCAGGGCTAGAGGGTCGCTGTTCTCTGCCTTCCCGGGGCCAGGAAGGGGAGGTCGGGTGAGTGGAGAGGCTCCATCCGCTGCCGGCTGGGCTGGGGCTCAGGAGTGGGAGCAGCCCTTGACATTTGTGTCCCTTTAGGAAGCACAGGGCTTGTGGGGCTGTGCCATCAGCATTGTCCCTGGTCCCTCGTGGGGACTCTGAATGATCCCTGGTGCTGCTCAGCCCCCATGCCACACATCCTGTTCTGCTGAGGGTGGAAAGGACCGTGCTGCTCCCTGGGCTGGAAATCTCCTTTCTCCTCCCAGGGCTTTATTAAAAACTGGTCCTGGGCAGTCCCTGAGCTGCCGTGGGCTCTGTGCCTTTTGCCCCTGGCAGAGTGGGGTACCCCAGGGCTCCTGGGATGTTCTGTTCCCTCTTGGCCAGCCAGAGGAGACCATCCCAGCCCTGGAGCTTCCTTGGGCACTGCTGGTCTGAGCTGCTGCTGGGGCTGCCCCCGCTGGGGCTGCTGGCTGGGGTGGGATGAGGTGCCCCCGTGCTGCTGCCAGAGCTGTGGTTCCACCTGCGGGTGCCTTTTCCATGAATTCAGTGTTTCCCATCCCTGACAGGGACTTCACCTTTCTGGAGAAACTCAGCAACATGCGCTGAATAACTTGGCCCAACGCTCCCACCAGGCAAAGTGACATTGGGCCAATAAATTCACCAATCACCATGAAAACTGTCATCATCTTAAAAATGAGAGTCAGACCCCCGAACTAATCTGATGGACCCTGATTTTGTAGCTTTTCCCAAGTAGGCCAGGCATCCCAGGAATGCCGTGGGCTCTGTGTTGTGTCTGTAGCAGGGGCTGTCAGGCTGAAGTGGGGGTTTGGTGTTGAAGGAAGGGATGGGGATGATCTGAGTCCCCTTTGGGTGTTGAGGGGAACAGGGCTGTGCTGCTCCTGGACTGGAAATCTGTTTAAACTGGGGCTTACTGGGAACTAGTTCAGGTCACCCTGAGCTGCTGTGGGCTCTGTGCTCTGCCCATCCTGCCAGGCTGAGTGAGGAACACGGCGGGGAGCCCTGGCCTGGTGGGTGCAGGGTGGGGGTCAAGGTCCGGGGGGTTCCCAAGGGCCCCTGGCCTCTGTCTTGGTGCTGGACCCCCCAAGCAGGTGCATTGCAGGGGTGTCCCGTCCCTCCAGCCCCGGGACCCCCGTGGCAGCGGTGATGGGGTGCCCGTGGGGGTGCGGGAGGTCCCTGAGCCCAGAGGGTGAGGCCGGGGCCAGCCCAGGGAGCAGCCGGGCCATGGTGGCCATGTTTGTTGTGGGCAAATGGTGGCTGTTTTTTCCCAAGGCGTCAGCCAATCAAAGCACAGAGATCTGCATCTCATTTGGGTACTGCAGCCGTGCAGCTGCCAGGATGGGGTGGCCGGGGACCGCGTGGTGTCCGGGTCCTGTGGCCCTGTGCGGGGGTCAGAGGGGCCCGTGCCACCCCCAGAGCAGCATTTGGGAGGAGCAGCGTCCCCGCACACCGTGTGCCATAAATAAATACGTGTCCTTGTATGTTTGTTGTTGTGTTCCCATCCCGGAGCGGCTGGGACCCCTGGGCAGCGAGCAGCTTCCCGGTGCAGGAAAAAGAAAAGGAAGCAAATGGTGTGGAAATGCATGGCAAATTGGGATGCAATACACAGCGGGGCTCTCCCTGCTGCGTGACCCCCAGCCCGGGCAGGGGGGCCCTGGGGAATGAATTACGGGGGATGGCAGGGCGGGAGGAGCCGCGGGGATCCGGCAGCGGCCGTGTCCGGCCAGGGCCAGGCGGGGCTTTGGCCTCTGTCACCGCGAAATGTTTGCTGAAAATGGCCCACACTGCCCGTGCACGAGGTGTGAGGAGCAACGAGAAGGGCTGGGGAGGGCTGCAGGAGATGCAAAATGCGACATTTTGGAAGAGGTGAGCTAGAGATGGCTCCCGGGCTGGGGAGCGGGAGCTGGTTTAGGTTCCGTGTGTCTGTGGGGTTAAACCTCGCACCCAGAGCGGGGAGGATCCGTCTCACCTGTCTGGCCTGGGACATGGAAGCATCTGTAGTATATAGTAGATCATTTATAGCACATCCCTCAGCCGGGGCCCGCGGTCAGGGCCAGGAGGGGATGGTGAGGTGCTGGTGTGTGCCGCGGATCTCCGGGGCGTCCCTTGGAGCGTCCCCTGGAGCGTCCCTGCTCGGGGTGGGGCAGCCGGAGCTGCGGCGGCGCTGGGGTCCGCCCGGGCCCGGCGGCAGCCGCGGGTGGTTCCCGGGCTTTGTCCCTCGGGCCGAGGAGCGGATCCCGCTCCGGGGGAGCCGCCGGGGCTCTGGATGGCCCCGGGGCAGCGGCCGGAGGCTGCGGGTGCCGCGGGTTCGGGGAGATGCTCCGGGCCGGGCTTTTACCGTGGGCCGCTTCCCCCGCCCTGCCCGGGCCGGGAGCTCGGGGGCCTGAGCGCGGCTCGGGAGCCCTCGGCCGCCGGCTGCCGGTACTGCACCGGGACACCGGGACATCGGGACATCGGGACATTGGGACACCGGGACATTGGGGCACCGGGACACCGGGACATCGGGACACCGGGACATTGGGGCATCGGGACATCGGGACATTGGGACACCGGGACATTGGGGCACCGGGACACCGGGACATCGGGACACCGGGACATTGGGACACCGGGACACCGGGACATTGGGGCACCGGGACATCGGGACACCGGGACATTGGGACACCGGGACATTGGGGCATCGGGACACCGGGACATTGGGACACCGGGACATTGGGACACCGGGGCACCGGGACATTGGGACACCGGGACATTGGGACACCGGGGCACCGGGACATTGGGGCACCGGGACACCGGGACATTGGGACACCGGGACATTGGGGCATCGGGACATCGGGACATTGGGACACCGGGGCACCGGGACATTGGGGCACCGGGACATTGGGACACCGGGACATTGGGACATTGGGACACCGGGGCACCAGGACACCGGGACATTGGGACACCGGGACACTGGGACATCGGGACACCGGGACACCGCCATACCGGCACACCGGGACATCGGGACATTGGGACATCGGGGCATCGGGACACCGGGGCACCGCGACACCGGCAGGGCGGGAGGCAGCGGGAGATGGATACAGGGGTGGGATGAGGAACAGGACCAGCTCCTGGGCCAGGGAGCGGGATTCCCCGGTGTGCTCAGAATGCCAGGGCTCGGGGATGGTCCGTGCTGGAAATGCGGCTGCAGCAGGAACCGTGAGCAGCGGCTGCATCCGGCCCCACCGAGGGGGTCCCGTGGCAATCCCTGTGGCTGCAGGGCAGTGGAAGCCTCCTGCAGGGATGTGTCAGGCTCAGCCCTTCTCCAGGACGGTCCCTTCCTCACCATGGGTTTTTCTGGCTGGGCTCTGTCTCACCCAAATGCTGCTGGTTGAGTCAGGAGCTCAGTTCCTGCTCCCAGCTGAGGGAAGATCAGCTCTCAGATGGAGATTTGTGTCAGGAGTTTGGTCACCACAAACTCCGTGTGGGTCTGGGGAGCAGACTGGGACCAGCCCTAGGAGCACTGCAGCTTCTCAGTATGTAAAGGCTTATAAAAAAGAGGGAGAGTGGCATTTTAAATGGTCAGAGAGTGATAGGACAGGGAAGTGGTTTTAAACTCCAGAGAGGAGAGATTTAGGTTAAATGTTAGGAGGAAATTCTTCCCTGGGAGGGTGGGCAGGCCCTGGCACAGGGGCACAGAGCAGCTGGGGCTGCCCCTAGATCCCTGGCAGTGCCCAAGGCCCGGCTGGGCAGGGCTGGGAGCACCTGGGACACTGGGAGGTGTCCCTGCCATGGCAGGGCTGGCACTGGATGGGGTTTAAGGTCCCACCCAACCATTCCATGGGTTTGTGATCCTGCTCTGTACCTGCTGGGCGTGAGGAGGGTCAGAGCCTGGTGCCAGTGGGTTCTGAGCCCTGCAGGCTCTGCCAGGATGTCCAGGGTGCCAGCAGAGCTGGCTGCCCCTGCCCTGGCTGTGCTGAGCTGCAGGGGAAGCCCAAGGTCACCAGCAGCAGAACTGGGAAGGTTTCTGTGCACACCCTTATCGTTAATCCCATTCTCAACGGCGTGCACAGCGCTGGCCACGCTCCCCTTTCGGAGCCTCCCTGCTGCTGCCCTGACCCCCACCCTAGCACCGTTTCAAGCCAAACATTTTCTTCCTGTTTTTCTGAGGGTGCGGCTCTTGTTTCATCTCGTTGGGTGAAGCCGATGCAGTGAGCGAGTCTCTATGGCAACAGATGTTTATCGAGCCCCTGAGATGAGGCACAGGGCTGGGGAAAGGCACCACAGCATCTGGGAGGGGTCTGGGGGTGCTGCAATGCCACGCGGGGAGGGCTGGAGGGGGGGCTCCTGGACGGGGGGTCGAGCTCTCTGTCCCCAGAACCCCAGCCGGGCTGGAGGGCCCTGGGCCGCTTCCTGCCCAGGGAGGTTGGGTTTGTTCAGGGCCTTTTGCCTCAGCCCTGCTGGGGAGAGCTCCGGGGAGCCTGGCACAGCCGGCCCGGGCTCTGCCAGCCCCTGGCTCAGGAGTCACAGGGCTGTGTGCTGTGAGCCGGGGGGCGCTGGCCCTGGCGCTGCCACGTTCCCTGTCTCTCCAAAACACATCAATGCCCTCCCACAGCTCCCAGCAGCTGCAGCTGGGGCAGGTCTCAGCAGTTCTGCACGGAGCGGTGCAGCCAGGCCCATCCTGCCTGCAGGTTTGCTGCTCAGGGGTGCACAGGGGGCATTTCCCAGTGTTGGCCACAGCCACAAAGCACAGAAGGACAAGCAGGACGGTGCTGAGCACACCCAGGGCTCTTGGGGCAGGAGCTGGAAGTGCCGTGACTTTGGGAGCCTTCCGAGGCTTCGGGTGCCACGGCCAGCCCTGCATGTGGCCAGCAGGGACAAACGGGGCCGCTCCGTGCCCTGGGCAGGTCCGGGCTCAGCGGCTCCACCCGGGGTGGGGCCTGGCGCCTTTCAGGGGAGGCTCCCAGCTCGCTCAGAATGCATTTAATTAGCTTGGACACTCATTATGTATCAGCTGTCCCTGCTCCAAACCCACCCTGGAGCTGTGGTGCCTCCCGCGTTTGGGGGGATGCAAACGCGGGGTGCCCGTGCCAGGCTGGATCAGTGCCACCTCCCCCAGCAGAGCATCCCGGTGTCCCACAAAGCCCGGGAGAGGCAGCTCCTCCGGGGACTCCGGCATGCTGGAAGGGCGTGGGTCCGGAATTTAGGGAGGTTTTGGGGATTCTGTCCTGTTCCCGAGCCGGGACTGCTTGTCTTTGTGAGCCTTGTCCTTCCCCGTCTTGCCACGTGTGCTGGGAGAGCTGCCTGGAGCTTGGGGGCTGCCAGGACAGGAGAGCACGGCGCTGCTTGTTCCAGGTCTCTGCAGCCTGCAGGTGTCGGCTGGAGGCGCCTCGTGCCAGGGAATTGGATCGGGAGTTGCTCTGGCGGTTCTCTGGGCGAATTTGCACTGTGAGGGAAAGGGACAAACTGCGGTCAGGCAGCCACACAGAGCCACGAGCAGAGCCACGAACAGCGGAGGGTTCACCCTCCGTGGCTGCTCACGGTGCACACCTGGCTGTACCCAGAGGGCAGACGGACAGGGCAGGGGGCAGTGGCAGGGTCCAGGAGGGTGCCCACCCTTCTCCTCAGCCCAGCCCATGCCCTGGGTGCCAGTGCCAACCCGGGGCAGGAAAACTCGGAGTCCTGTGTGAGGTGAGAAGCCCCTGCTGTGTCCTGCAGGGAGCGGTTTCGGGGGGCTCCACAGACTGGGGAAACCCGGGGCTCCACGCCCAACCGGGGCACGGTTTGCCGGGGTGTTTGCCCCCTCCGGGGCTCCTTGGGTCGGTTACCTGGTGGAGGTCAGAAGACTCCTCTCCAGCATCCCAGAACCACAGCGAGGCCCAGCAGCAGCGGCAGCTTCTCGGGATGGAGAGGACCCGAACCTGCCGTGCCGAGAGGGCAGTGAGTGCCAGCCCTGCCCCGGGGCCTGTGCCCACCGGTGGCCGGTGACTGTCACCTCCTGACACCCGTTCTGCTCCTCCCTCCGCCCGGCCGGGAGCAGCTCCGCGCCGGTGCCTCGGTGAGCCCTGCCCGGTTACCGAGCGCGGGGATGGGGGGGGCACGGCCCGGTGCCCGCAGCCGCCGGGGGTGGCGGGAGCGGCGGCGGCCGCCAGGTGTCGCTGTTCCCGCGGGAATCCCGGCGGAGCGGAGCGCGCCCGGTGCCCGGTGCCGCTCCCGGTGCGTGCCCGGTGCCGCTCCCGCTGCCCATTGCCACCCCCAGTGCCGCTCCCGGTGCGCTCCCGGTGCCGCTCCCGGTGCCTATTGCCGCCCCCGGTGCCCATTGCCACTTCTGGTGCCTGTTGCTGTTCCTGATGCCCACTGTCACCGCCGGTGCCTGCTGCCCTCCCACTGCCCCCCGGGACTCCCGCTGCTCACCATTGCTGCCATTGTCATTGCCATTGCCATTGCCATTGCCATTGTCATTGTCATTGTCGTTGTCATTGCCGTTCCCATTGCCGTTCCCATTGCCATTGCCGTTCCCACTGTCATTGCCATTGCCATTGCCATTGTCATTGCCATTGCCGTTGTCATTGCCATTGCCGTTCCCATTGCCGTTCCCATTGCCGTTGCCATCGCTACCGTCCGTGGGTTCCCTCAGCATGGGCCTGGTGACCTCCAGGGAGCCGTCGTGCGGCTCGGGGGTGATGCCCAGCAGCTCGCAGAGGAGGGCATAGACATTGACGCTTTCGAAGGGCTCCACCTCCAGCCCCTTCTTGAAGGCCGGTCCCACGGCACGGAAGATGGTTTTCATGTTCATGGCCTCGTTGTCAAAGCCATGTTCTCCTTTATTGAACTGGACCTTGTACCTCTGCAGGGGAGAGCAGGAACGTGAGCGCCCCAGCCCCGCTGCCTCCCATGCACCCACCTCTCCCAGGACCTGTGCTGCGTTCTGCAGCTCCAGGGTTTGATGGTCTGGTTGGTTCCTTTCAGTTTTGGGAGTTGATCTGTTGGTGTTAAACTCTGCAGAAGCTGGAGGTGCCTCCAGTCGCCACTCTCAAGAAATTACATCCTGTAAGTTCCCTCCCTAAACATCGGCACAGCCAAATTTTGTTGTACTGAGGAGCTTCCAATGGGAAGCTGCCTGCTGGCCTTGATGCTGGGCCTCCCCTTCAGTCAGGCTAGGAGAGGGTCCCGCAGTGGATATTCTGCATTCATGCAACTCCTACTGCAAGGTTTCTGCATACTTTCTCTTCTCAGCAGCAGAGATCTTTACACAAAGAGATGGAATTTATATCTCTGTGTATGGAGACCAATTAGCACAAGAGCCTAAAGCTGGGTGGTGCTGTGGGAGGGGAGCAGTGAGAGGCACATCCCAAAGGACAGTAGGATGTGCCTGAGCATACACCTTACCCCGTGGATCACGTAGCCTGGATCGCTGTACAGCACAAGTGGGGTGATCCGGGAATGGTTGGCGTAGTGGAACCTCTTGGGAAACTCCTCCTTCTTGTAAACGTGCAGCTTTGGGTGGGCGTTTTTCAGGACTGAGTACACGTGCTCCAGTCTCCCTTCCTTGGGCACCAGGAGTCCGCTTGGTCCATAGTCTAGGAGCTCGAAGTCGATGTCCTTGAAGGTGAAGTTGCTGACGGTGCGGAGGTGGATCTCGTCGGTTTTCAGCACGGTCTCCATGCCGTGGTCGGACGTGATGATGAGGTTCAGGTTGGACTCCAGGCCGCTCTCCCGGATGCGCTGCCTCAAGTAACCCACGGTTCTGTCCACCTGCTTGATCATGTTTTTCCTCTGTGTGGATTCAGGGCCATACTTGTGTCCTGAGGAGTCTGGCTCCCCAAAGTAGAGCGTGATGAAGTCGAGGTTGTCCACCGTGAACCATTCCATGACGGTGTCGATGCTCTGCCTCCAGTTGGTTTCGTTGCTGTAGTTGAACAATGCAGGTTCCACCAACTTCTTGTACACTTCTTCCTTTTGGTATTTTGCCTTGGTTCCAGGGAAGTGGATGGAGCCTGTCTTCAAACCCTGTGAGTGGAGGCATTCCATAAACTCACCTGAACTCTCTCGGCAGCATCCTTCCCTCTGTCAGTGCAGCCACCTCCTAACACCATTAGTTCATTCAGTCCCCAATGCCTACCTCTGCCTCTAATGAGGCTTTCTTGCTCATTGCCAATTGAAAGTGATTAATTGAAAGCACTGCCCTTGCACCTGGTTCCTCCGCTGTGTTTTAACACCAGATAAAACTTCGGAACCAGTGACCCATTTGCGCCTGGCATGGGCCCTCCGCCTCTTGACCATCACGACATTAAGGTGTGTTTTATTGAAGTCAGAGGAGCCAATTTCACAGGTAAATGTGGGCAAAGGTCTTGGGCTGGGTTTCATGTCCTGCCTCAAAGCTAGAGGAACGCCTGCTGGGCTTGCTGCAGCTCCCAGGGGAGCGGCCCCTGTCGCTGCCACCACCCTGCATGTGCCTCGGGCTGTGTGGGGCTCCCAGGCTCAGGGTGCTCCCTGAGGAACTGGCTGAGGCTTCTTTAAACAGGAACAGGATAACCTGCTTTATTAATGTCTTAATAAAGCTGAAATGCATCTATTATTTTTTGCTATTTTTAGTAGAATGATCATAATTATTCCTGCCAGAGTCTGGGGATTTCAGTTTTTTGCTGGTCTAATTAGCCTGACTTTCACAGGGAGGCTGGGATCTCACAGCCACCTGGGATTGTGGCTTGCCTGTAGCTTTTCCTGGGGATGGCAGGGTGGATGGGTCTGTGCAGGGTCTGTGTGTGGGAGGAGGTGCCACACTTGCCTGTCTCTGCGCAGTGATCCAGATGGGGAGGCTGCCGTTGTCCCACCAGCTGCTTATGCCTTGTGTGGTGTAGTAGGGCAGTTTCACGCCAGTTTTGGTGTCGAACCACATGTTGTGGATCACCCCGTGGTTCTCCAGGTACCGCCCTGTGGGAGAGATGAGAGGAGGGGGTGAGCCAGGCTGGGCTGGGTGTAGGACAGAGGGGACCTTTGGCCTCCCCTTCCTACCCTTGCCCTGTACCAGGTGGGGTCCTGGGGCAGGCAGGGAGATGCTGGGGGAGTGCTGCTTCCCGTGTGGGTTGGTTGATGCCTGGTGGGTCTCACCTGGACCCAGCCAGGCACTGGCACACCCTGCAGCTGTTGCTGCCCACTGGGCACGGGCAGATTCCTGTTATCTGGGTATATCTAACCCCAAAGTGTTTCACTGTTATCTGGATGTATCTAACCCCAAGGGGTTTCACTGTTATAACCCATGGTGTTTCACTGTTATCTGGGTGTATCTAATTCCAAGGTGTTTCACTGTTATCTGGGTGTATCTAATTCCAAGGTGTTTCACTGTTATCTGGGTGTATCTAATCCCATGGTGTTATCTGGATGTATCTAACCCCAAGGTGTTTCACTGTTATAATCCCAAAGTGTTTCACTCATTATCTGGGTGTATTTAACCCCAAGGTGTTTCAGTTTCACTGCTGCTCGCAGTTTGGGAGGTCGTGAGCAGAAGTTTCCGTTGGAAGGGAGAGATGCACTTTGCCTCTCACATTTTGTGCCATTTTTATTATTCTGGTCCCGAAGACTGCGCAGTCCCTTCTGCACAATATCCCCATCCTCCCTTGTATTGACGCTGCCTCCCTGCTTTTGCCCATCAGCAGATTTCATTAGCATGCTCCACTCTTTTATGCCAAGGTTATTAATTAAAATCTTAAATAAGATTGGCTCCAAAATCGATTCTTCAGGAATTCCCCTGGTGCCCTCCCTGCAGCTTGACAATCTCCTCTCAGCATCCACTCTGTCCTCCTCCCGTAGCCTCTCACTTCCCCACGTTACAGATTTTGTACTAATCTTCATCTTCTCCATCTTAACTAATGATTTCCCATGTGGCACTGTATCAAATGCACTACTGAAGTCCAGAAAGATTAAATTTAGAACATCTCCCTTGTTTAAAAAATAATTTATCTTATCAAAGGAGGCTATCGAGTTGGCCTGGTGCTATTTACCTTTGATAAGTACAGGTTCAGCTCATGGAATCCCAGAGTGGTCTGAGTTGGGAGGGACCTTAAAAACTGTCCCATTCCACCTCTGTGCCATGGGCAAGGACACCTTCCATTGGACCAGGCTGACTCCCAAGCCCCATCCAACCTGGCCTTGGACATTTCCAGGGATGGGGAAATCTGGGAAATCTGTGCCTCACCACCCTCACAGGGAAGAATTTCTTTGTGTCTAGTTTAAATCTACGATTTCTGTATCTCTTGCCTGGAGTGCTCTGAAGCTTTGTGTGCTGCTGGATGTTTTGAGTCCCTCCTGACCTCTGTTCTTCACTGGCCCCTGAGCCCTGCCCCTGCCCTTGCCCAGCCCCCGTGGCTCTGGATGTTCTGGATGTTCTGGGTCCCTCCTGACCTCTGTCCTTCCCTGCCCTGCCCTTGCCCAGCCCCCGTGGCTCCCTGGCCGGGGCACTCACCGGTCAGCAGCGTGAAGTGGCAGGGGCTGGTGAGGGTGACGAAGGCAGGGGTCATGTACTTGGCCTTCACCCCCTCTGCAGCCATGGTGTCCAGGTTGGGGGTGTCCACGTCCTGGTCGTAGTTCCAGCGAAAGCCATCGAAGGACACCAGGAGCAGTTTGCTGCGGTTGAGCGCCTGCTGCAGGGGGATGCAGCTTCCCAAGGACAGGGCAGCAAAGAGCAGCCCCAGGGGCAGGAGCATCCTCATGCCCTTGAGCCAGAGCTGCCCAGGTGTCCGGAGAGCTCGCATTAATACCTGCAGGGTGGGACTAAGTTCGGTCCTTATCTAATCTTGCCTTTGCTGATCGGGTGTGCGGCTTCAGCCAGCAGCTGCTATCAGGACAAGTGTCTCTTGTTTGTCTTTCTGCCATAGGTTATCTTAAAGTTCGTTCTGGGTCAAACAGCAAATCTGCACCTTCCCTCAGTGCTGTTCTGCTGTGTGTGAACAGGGAGGTTCCTGGGGTGGGAGGCTGGGATCCTGCCTCCACAGCCCCTCTCAGCCCACCGTGGTGTCCTGTCCCCACTCCTACCCTCAGTGCTCTGCTCTGTGCTCAGCAGCTCAGCCTCAGAAGGCAACGCACGCCCCAGGACAGCTTGTCCACCTTGAGATGAGGCTCAGAGGCTCAGGGAGGGGCCTGGATTTACCCAGGGTTTTCCAGTGTGGCTTTGTTGAGCTGCTCACTGGAGAGGGAGGCTCTTCCTTGGGTCCTGACCATGCACCAACCCCCAGAGATGCTCCTGAGGGTGAGCCCAGCAATGAAGCCCCCGTGTCCCTCTGTGCTCTGCTGCTCCCCACAGGTGACCCTCATCCTCTCGTGCACTGCTGAGCTTCGCTGTATCAGCATCCCATCGTATGAATATCTGCTGGTTTATGGCTTCTCTGGGGTTTAATCATTGCTGAGGACTCGTTTCTCAGAAAAACTGAGTTTAAGGCTTTTGTAGAGTTATGTAACAGAGGTTGCCTTGGTTCCCTGGGCTCTGAACTCACAACCTTTATGTCTTTGCTGATCTTCCTCTGCTCAGGTTGCAGATTTATTCCTCGGTGCTGCCTGCCACCCTCTCCTCACCAAGCAGAGCTGTCTCCACCTGGTTTTCCCCACCCTGTCTGGGATCATTCTTTGATGTTTCTCCCCAAGACTGTGCTGGGTAGATGAGTCTTGGGCACATGGGTTTGTTCTTCCTGGATGGCATGACAGCCTCTTTGTAGTCCTGAGTATCTCACATATTCCCACCTGGACTGATTTGTCAGGGGGCTTTGGTGTCTCTTCCAGTGTGGGTGTTTGCCCGGTGTGACATGGGACAATCCTGCCAGGACATTGTGAGGGGTCCAAGGGATCCCAGCAGGGAGCTCAGGGCTGGCACCAGCTGGGAGTGCAGCCCTGGGCATTTGCAGTGGAAATGCTGGGGTGGGTCCTGAGCCCCCAGCCCTGAGCCCCCAGCCCTGAGCCCCCAGCCCTGAGCCCCCAGCCCTGAGCCAGCCCTCCTGCTAACAGAGGGCATGGAGCGGGCACTGGACTAATGGCCCCCAGCACTGGTGTCTGCCACCGCACACTCCACTCCCTCAGCCCAGTGTGCCTCTCTGCCAGCCCAGCACCTTCTCTGCCAGCCCAGCACTGATGTTTACTCAAGGAACTACTTGGGATGTGTACTCAAGGAACTGTTTTTTATCTGCGTGTGCTGCCCTGGGTTCGATATTGTCCTTCAGAGAGCACAGAGCCTCCTCTTGAGGGTTTAAAGGGCTCATGATAAAGATGTTATCGCTTGCCAAGCTCAGGGAAAGCCCTAAATATTCACTGTGCTGCTCTGAGGTGGGTCAGCAGTCCCTGGGGCACTGCTGACAGCACGGGAAGGTGCTGATAACCTATCGTGTCCATCGGCTCCTCCGGGAGGGAAGGGATGAGAGAGGAGGAAGCACAGTGCCAGTCCCCGAGGAATATTGGATGTCAGGAGTGTTTCAAGGCACATTTTGATATCGGTATCTGAGGAGCACGAGGCACAGATAAAGAATATCACCTTTGGCCACCCTGCCTGGGGACACTGCGAGCTCCAGCTAAAGGGCTGATTTTGCACTAACAACGCCCCAGGCGCTGCTTCCGTGTGTGGATGTGCCCAAGGGGCCGTGGCTGCACCACGTCCTGCTCAGCATCCTCCAGAGCAGCAGCTCCAGGCTGGTGGCACCAATCCTGCATCCTTGGGAACGCTGCTGAGAGCAGGCAGGGAGCTCCGGGGGCACCACGAGCTGCCAGCCCTGTCCCTGCTGGGGCTGACGCTGGCCGTCCTGCACTCGTGCACCAGTTAGCCCTGTGAAGGCTGATGAAGGAGCTAAAAGTAAAGAACGTGAGCCCAGTGGAATGTCCTGCTTGGTGTCCCAGCCTGTTTCCAGCCTTTGGGTGAAGTGACATGCTGAGCACCCCAGGGGCAAACCTGCAGCTCCCTGTGGCACGTGGATGCATGGGCAGCGCTGGGGCAAGCGCTGCTGAGCACCGAGGAGGGATAAGCTGAGGATCAGTGCTACTGAAACCTCTGCTACAGCCGAACGCTGCCCCAGGAGCAGAGCCAGGGGTGCTGGGGTGGCTGTGGGGGTGTGGGATGCACCTGGGCAGCTGTGTGGTGTGATGGGTGTGCACCGAGGAGCAGGGCAGCACTGCCCGGGTGTTGGATGGAACCGGGAGCAGCCCTGGACTTGGCCCGAGCCCTGAAGCAGATGGAGGGAGGAAGGTGCTGCAGCCAAGCTGCTTGGAAGGGCTGGAAGAGAGGCAGGAGGTGGGAAAGGAAGCTTTGAGTGCCGCGGGGGGCTCTGCGGGCAGGAGCTGGCTGCCGGTACCCCAGGCAGGAGTTTGACTCCTCCCCCTGAGCTGCTGCCTTGGTGCCCGTGCGGGAGCTGTGGGGTGTCCGCGGGGCTGGACTCGCTCTCCAGCGCGGGGGTGACTGAAGAGAGCCCCGAAATGACCCCTCACCCTCGGCCCCTGCAGTGACGGGTCGGGCAGCGGCACTCGGCGAGGAGCCTGCTGCGGGCCGGGGGGGCTCGGAGGGACCCGGGGGGGACCCGGGGGACCCCCGAACCCCCAGCGCGGCCGGGCCGGGCCAGCAGGGGGCGCTGTGCGGCTGCGGCGGGGGCGGGAGAGGCCCGAGAGTCCCGGGAGCGGCGGGACCGGGATGGAGCCGGGATGGAGCGGGGATGGAGCCGGGATGGAGCGGGGATGGAGAGGGGATGGAGATGGAGGGGATGGAGCGGGGATGGAGCGGGGATGGAGCGGGGATGGAACCGGGATGGAGCCGGGATGGAGCGGGGACGGAGAGGGGATGGAACCGGGATGGAGAGGGGATGGAGAGGGGATGGAGCGGGGATGGAACGGGGATGGAACGGGGATGGAGAGGGGATGGACCCGGGATGGAGAGGGGATGGAGAGGAGATGGAGCGGGGATGGAGAGGGGATGGAGAGGGGATGGAGCGGGGATGGAACGGGGATGGAGAGGGGATGGAGCCGGGATGGAGAGGGGATGGAGAGGGGATGGAACGGGGATGGAGAGGGGATGGAACGGGGATGGAGCCCATGTCCAGAGCAGCAGGAGGGCTGGGAACAGCTCCCGGGCTCAGGGGTGAGATTTCACCCCAGTGGGAGAAGGGAGCCCACCCCGGCAGGGGTCTCGGGGCTCAGCTGCTTTCCTTCCTTCCCCTCCTCGAGCACGGCCGGGCTGGAGCGCCCCGAGTCAGCTGTGCCCCCGCGCCTGCCCTGCCCTCCCCGAGGCCATGCCCTCCTCCTCGTGCTGCTCCTCCCCGGGGCCATCGGGCTGTGGCCACCGAGCTTCGGCGGGTGTGGGAATGGAGGAGCAGGGCTCGGGATGGATCGGAGCGCGGCGCTGTGTTCAGCACTGGGCTTCAGCACTGGGGTGGGGCTGGCTGGAGGAGCGGGGTCTGATGGAACCCGGGGAGGGTCTCATCTCCAAGCTTGAGGCTCTGGCAGCGTTGTGAGAACCCCGGAGGTTGTGCCCACTCGCTGTCTGCCTTTCCTAGCACTAAATTTGCTCATGGGCTGAAAATCAAGACTCCCTCTTGAGGCAGCCCCGTGCGGGGGCTCAGCCGGGTGGCTCCAGCCGGGGGGACCCTGGGGCACCAAGGCTGGGCCAGCCCTGACTCAGCAGCAGCAGCAGCTCTGTTACCTGGGCCGGTGCAGCCCCTTCATTCCCGGGAGGGTGGTGAGCTGTTCCACGCTCAGAGGGAGCTCCTCCCGTGCTGGGCTCCTTGGGGAGTGATCTGGCCAGCGCTCAAGGTGAGGAGAGACACAAAAGGAATAGAGCAGGGAGGAAGATTCTGTCTCTCTCTCTGCAGCCAGGCACCGTCCCTGGGTGATGATGAGGGGTCGGGTCCCGTTCCCTGGTCACTGCTGCTGAGCGCTCGTGGTGATTGCCAGGGCTCCTCCTGCTGCTCCTCGCTGGGATCAGCCCTGTGGAGTGGGGCAGGCTCAGCCCTGTGGCTGCAGCCTGGCTCTGCTCTGCCCCCAGGACCCTTCCTCTGCACTTGGTTATCCCGGCATCGACCGCTCCCCCGGCTCTGCTCAGCTTCCCCAGCTAATGGCTGTGTCTGCCTCCCATTGATCCCAGCTGCAGAGCTCATTGATTAACTACATTTCTTATTACACTTCGTGGTATTTTACTCCTCTCTGTGCTTCCCTCGCGCCAGCTGCTCGCCCTGCTCCTGCCGGGAGGAGAATCCCCCTGCCCAGAGAGCCGCTGCTCCGTGCTGGCCCTGCTCTCCTCCCCCTGCCACCGCCCTGGCTGCCCTTCATCCTGCTCTCCCTGCCTGCCTCTTCCTCCTGGGCCAGGGCAGTGCCTCTGCCTGCTCTCTGCCCGTTCTGTGCTCCCCGGGCCCTGCTCCCATGCAGTTCCTGCGAGTGGCACAGCCCTGCCAGGGTGAGAGGCCCTGCCCAAGGCAGGCTCTGTGTTCTTCCCTCCCCGACACCTCCACGCTCACCATGCGCTCCTTGCTCCGTGCCTCACCTCCTTTCAACTCTCCTGCATGCATCATTCAAAAGCCATAACATTATTTGGCATAAAATATTTACTTAACCGAGCTTTTTGCAAATATTCCCCTCCATTATTTTCCCTCCTTTTGGGAGCAGACACTGCTTCTCCTGTGCTCTCAAATGGCTTCTCTTAAATAATACAACAAGAACATATGAACACCCAGTAGCCTTTTCCTTCCTCCTGAAATACCCATGAATGTAACAGTGTCACCAATCCAGTGGGGCCACGCCAGGACTCAGGATCCCCCAGCAGCTCTGCCTGCAGAATCACCTCACTCTGGGCCTGGGACAGGCAGGGAAGGTGCTCCAGGAGAGAGCACAAATACAGGAGAAGGTCTGACACGATGCAGAGAATTTATTAATTAAAGATTGTTCCTTTCAGAAGGGACAGCTGAGGCTTGGCACAGAGAGTGCAGGAATGAGCATTCCCAGCCTGGTCCCCACAGGATACTGGGAACAGAATTCCCTCCAGCAGGGACTTGGCTGGTTCAGGGAGGCCAGCCTGGGACACGGGGTGCTGGGGACACGTCCTCTCGTGGGCACCGGGATGGGCAGGTCCTAAAGAAGGGGATATGGAATTGTAGGAGCCCCCCGGAGCCATCCATCTGGAGAGGCTCGGCGGGTCCCTGCTGTCCTGGGCTAAGGTTTGTGGTGTGCTTGGGCTTTTACTTCTGTTTTCTTCTGACAAGGGGAGTGGTTTGGAGCTGGAAGGGAGCAGGTTTGGGTTAGGAGTTGGATGAAACTTCCCTGTGAGGGTGCTGAGGCTGCTGGGGAGCAGGGAGGGAGCCTGGGAGCTCTGACCTGCAGCCAGGCTGAGGCAGCTGAGCACTCACAGCGCTGCTGCTCCATCATTGCCCGGCTTGGGACCCGGCCCTGAGCATCCCTGGTTGTGCCGGGGCTGGGCTGGCCATGGAACTGCTCACCCCGGCTCTGAGCATCCCTGGTTGTGCCGGGGCTGGGCTGGCCATGGCCCCGCTCACCCTGGACCTGGCTCTGAGCATCCCTGGTTGTGCCGGGGCTGGGCTGGCCATGGCCCCGCTCACCCTGGACCTGGCTCTGAGCATCCCTGGTTGTGCCGGGGCTGGGCTGGCCATGGCCCCGCTCACCTCGACTCTGAGCATCCCTGGTTGTACCGGGGCTGGGCTGGCCATGGAACTGCTCACCCCGGCTCTGAACATCCCCGGTTGTGCCCGGGGCTGGGCTGGCCATGGAACTGCTCACCCCGGCTCTGAGCATCCCCGGTTGTACCGGGGCTGGGCTGGCCATGGAACTGCTCACCCCGGCTCTGAGCATCCCCGGTTGTACCGGGGCTGGGCTGGCCATGGAACTGCTCACCCCGGCTCTGAGCATCCCCGGTTGTACCGGGGCTGGGCTGGCCATGGAACTGCTCACCCTGGACCCGGCCCTGAGCATCCCTGGTTGTGCCGGGGCTGGGCTGGCCATGGAACTGCTCACCCCGGCTCTGAGCATCCCCGGTTGTGCCGGGGCTGGGCTGGCCATGGCCCCGCTCACCCCGGCTCTGAGCATCCCCGGTTGTGCCGGGGCTGGGCTGGCCATGGCCCCGCTCACCCCGGGGCTGCCCCTGTGTCACCGAGCAGGGTTTCAGCGTTCCCTGTTCCAGGCAGGCAGGCGGCCCTGTCCCAGTAATGCGGGCAAATCCCGCTCCTGCGGGGCCGTTAATTGATTTCCCCGGCCGGCGCTGCCGCCCGTGGCTGTGCTGACACTCGCTCTCCCTGCCCGCGCTCCCGTCAGCGCCTGCGACAGCCAGATCCTGAAATTATTGATAAACACTCATCGGGGCTGGAGCCTGGGAAATTGCCAGCAACCCCAGCGGGTTTCTCTCTTGCCAGCATCATTTTTCTTGATGACAGCGTGTTCCGAACTTCGGCGGGGAGGGGACGGGGCTTCCTGGTAACTTTTTTTGTTGTTGTTTTATGCATTGGTGGTTTTAAAAGATCCCTGCAAAGAGCAGAGTGGAGACGCTGGGGAGCAAATGCCCGTGATCATCTCTGTCCTCCAGCCAGCCCCACAGAGAGCTGTGCTGGGCTGGATTCTGCTCAGAGCTCTGCTCTCACAGGTCAGCCCTGCTCCTCCATCCCGCTCAGTGCCTCTCCAGGATGAGGAATTCTTGATTCCAGCCTCAAGGACCCCTGTTTTTTCCTCAAGTCCTCTGCTCCCGCAGGCTGTTACCCTGTGCCATGGCATCCACACGGGCAGGGACATCGGGATGGTGTGGGCAGGAGCAGGACATCCCTGTCCAGAGCCAGGACAATCCTCCTCACCGTGAGCCCGATGCTCTGCCGGGGGCACAGCCCGCCTGTCCCGGCTCCCCGGGCTGCCCCGTGCCGATGCCCGTGCCCTGGAGCCGTGCCGGGGCGGTGTGGTGCTGTCCCGGCTCACACGGGCACTGCGATGTCCGTGGGGCACCTCGGCTCTCTCCCCGGGCTCCTCCTGGGGCTCGGAGCGTTTTTCTCTCTGCGGGCTCTGCTAATTACTGGGAGGTTGTGGATCAGGAGCAGAGGCAAGTGTCCTTCTGTGGTTCTGGCACTAGAAATAATTGAGCCATTTTTCACCTATGGCAAATCTAGTTCTTTCCACATCTTGATTTTTCTCTTAATCGCTTGGAGATGCTGTTGCAGCTCTGGATTCACAGGCACGTCCAGAGCTTTTCAGTAATCGCCAGGATTTTGCACTCTCTTGCTAGCTGCTTGCTGCTTTCTTAGTTCGTGCTTCAGCTCCGGGGCGGAGCTCACTTTAGCCGGGCCGGGTTTGCTCTGTGCCTGCCCCGCCGAGCCCGGGCGGCGCCTGCAGGCCCCGGGCACTGCCGGGGCGGCTCCGGGGATCTCGGGATTCCTCGGGATCAGGGGTTCCAGCACGGCCCGGCGCCCCCGAGCCGGCACAGCGCTTGTCCGGGAATTCGGGAGCCCAGGGCTCCGTGCAGCGGGGCCGGCAGGGAGCGGCTCCCAGGAGGCTCCGGGGGTACCCGCTGCCCCCACCCAGGGCCGTGCCAGGGCCGTGCCAGGGCCGTGCCAGAGCCGTGCAGAGCCGTGCTTTGCTGTGCCAGGGCCGTGCCAGGGCCGTGCCAGAGCCGTGCTTTGCCATGCCAGGGCCGTGCTTTGCCAGGGCCGTGCTTTGCCATGCCAGAGCCGTGCTTTGCCGTGCCAGGGCCGTGCCAGGGCCGTGCTTTGCATGTCAGCGGCCGGCCAGGCTGGGGCAGTGAAGACGTTCACGGTGAACTGAAAGCTGTGATTTATCAGCGCTGGTCCCCAGAGGCTCAGGGGCTGTCAGGCACCAAAAAATCCCATCCATCACAGCGTGGGGTGAGCTGCCTCTCTTGTTCTTTTTTTTTGGGTGTGTTTTTTGGCCGTTTTATTTCTCTGTGAGCGCCGCAGCTGCGAGGGGGAGCAGGGTGAAAGGCAGCCCTGGGCATGGGGGGCTGGGAGCCCGAGGGGTGGATGCTGCCTCTCTCCTTCCCCTGCATTATGGAAATCTCTCCCCTCTGCTGAGCTTTTGGGGGCTGCAGCCCCTGTGAGCTCTGCAGACTGTGCACAGGGGCTCAGCCGTGCCCCCCAGCTTGTCCCTGTGTCCCCCGTTTGTCCCCGTCTGTCTGCACACGTGTGCGTACATCTGTGTGCAGATCTGATTGTTTGCTTCTGTGCAACATTTTCTTTTCCCAATGTTTATGGGCCATGGGATTGGAAGTGAAGCAGCTCCTTAATTGCTGTCAGGCAAGGAGACGGGTTATAAAGTTGCCAAGGGAGAAAATAGCTCACTCTGGGGTAGGTGCAGGGGAGCGGGGCTGATGAGAAGAGGAGGGGGCGGGAGGCTGGGGGTGGAGGAGATGAGGAGAGAGAAAGAACAGGAAGGGATCAGCAGGCGCTGGAGGAGCTGGCTCGGGAAAGGAGCTGCTGGGGAGGAGGAGAAAGGGCAGACAGAGACAGAGGGGTGCTGGGCACGGGTCAGCTCCCCTTGGCGAGCCTCCTGTGTCCCCCGATGGTGGCATTTGCCTTCTGCTGCCACGAGTGTGGCTCCTGGAGCACTTCACGGAGAGAAAAGAGAAAGAAGGAATCCCTCCTGTCCTCCCCATCCTCCTCACTGCCGGAGCCTCCTGCCTGCCGCTCCAGTTCCAGGTTCTTTGCTTGCAGCCCTCTTCATCTGCATCTCTTTCTTGTTTGCTTCATTATCTGCCGGTGTAACCCCGCACCGTGTCATCCTCATTGCGCGGCTCCTCCCTCTCCCTGGCTCCGCGTTCCCCCAGCAAGGACTCCCTTTCCCATCCCTCGCTCCCAGCGCCGCACATAAAAGCGCCCTGATGGCCACGGCGTGATAGCAAAGACAGAACTTAATTTCACAGCATTTTCATATAATACTCCATAAAACTGAACAAATTTGCTGGAGTCCAAATGCATCTCATTATGCAGAGTCATTGGAAGGGAGCGTTTCTGTTCGGGGCCTCGGCGCTCGGTGAGGGGATGGTGCAGAAGAAGGGAAAAATAATTAATTAGGTGCTGCTCTGGATCAAAGATCCTGCGTTGCAAGGCACATTAAATAAACGCCTGGCTCATGAATAAAAGCTGCACCAGCCCCGTTTGCCTGGCCCCACACAGAAAAACTTCGCTGGAACGGAAGGGGTGTGTGGGGAGATCCTTGGCTGAGCCTGTGCCCCAGGAGGAGGAGATGGAGAGGGAGATGGGTCTGGCCATGGAGGGGATGGATCACAGAGGATCAGCCAGGCAGGAGCAGGAAGCCTTGAGGAGGGAGCAGGAAGCCTTGAGGAGGAAACACGAAGCGTGGCTTTGTTCCTTGGCATCCCCCCGTGCCCTGGTGTGGGAAGCAGTGTGGCCAGAGCTCCTGCCCCGATGGATGCCAGTGCTGCTCCCACGGCAGGACAGGGCAGGGCAGGTGGATTGAAACTGCAGCAGCCACGGGAGAGGAGAGAGCTCGCTTCACTTCACACTGTTAATTAATCTCCCAGCCAATGAGGATGCTCTCATCTGGTCTTTACTTAATCCATAACCCAGAAATCCTCAAATTATGTCATTTGTTCAATACAGATGAAATTAATTACTCTGGGAAAGAGGCAACAAGTTGCATTTGTGACGTTCCCTATCGCGCAGTCAGAGTGGTGGGAGCGCCTGCAGGGAGCGGGGCTGCCTGAGCAGCATCAGCTGGAACCTGTAACCCTGACGGGAGCGGGGCTGCCTCCTGCCGGGGCCGGGGAGCTCTGGGATGGCCGGGATGCAGAGCCTGGGCGGTGGTGGAGGTACCAAGGAGCCCCAGCTCAGCCCCCTGCTCCTCCCCATCCATTGCCTCTTGCTGGGGGTCACACGCAGCTTGCAGGGCTCCCCGGGGCACCGCGGGGAAAGTGTCCCCTCCTCTTCCCAGCACCCTGCCCGCTCCCCTGGGCTCTGCAGGATGTGTGCCCACAGCCCTGACTGAGGCACCAGGGCCAGGCTCCTCCTCAGGCCGGGTCAGAAGGGCTGGGCACGCAATTACAGCATTTCCTCGTTAGTGCAGTCTGTGGGGGCTGCTGTGGGGCTCAGCACCTGCAGGATCCTGTGGGGAGCACTGGGGGTGATCCCCAGGGGTGTCAGAGCCACACTCACACCCAGGGGTGCTCCCTCCCCTCAGTGCCCTGCTGTGCCCATGCCAGGCACTCTGAGCATCCCCCGGCACATCCCAGAAGGGCTCCAGTGAAGGATGAACCCCTGGGCTGGGCTGCCTGCACGGGGGAACCCCTCACCCCCTGTCCCTGCTCACCTGGGGGGTTGTGGGGATCCCTGACCCCTTCCTGGGGGAAAAAGCTTTGCTATGAGTGGTTAAGGCAGCTACCAGCTCACACACAGCTAACAGAAAGAGCTGTTGTAACAAAAAATCCATAGTGGTTGTTTGCTAAAATGGCTGTAATGAATTGAAAAATATGACAAGCTGATGCAGGCAGCTACTGGGAGGTGTCAGGGCCCTCAGCCCAGCTCTGCAGCTCACCTGGGTCACCCAACACGGCAGAATCCTTTCAGAGGAGAGAAAAACCAAGTTTCTCTCCGTGCTATCAATTTAAATAAATTACCTATTACATTAGCTGCACTTAAAGCAAAGCAAGAAATCAATCCCTTGCCTCGGCTGCTCTAAACCCCTTGGTTTGCACCATGCAAGCTGTGACTGTCGGAGGTGCCCGTGCCAGCAGTGCCTGGCACTGGGGGCTGTGCGTGTGGGGCAGTGCTGGGGGCACTGCCCAGCTGCTGCCCTGGCCTGGGCACTGCAGGGACCCTGAGGTACCGCCACGTGAGTGCAGTCCTGTGCCAGGCTGGCAGAGTGCAGAGGCTGCGCTGGCTCTGCATCCCTGGCCACTGGCACCTCGGGGCAGGCCAGCCCCAGGGCAGCTGTGGGAGATGATCCTGGATTGATCCTGGATTGATCCTGGGTTGGGCCTGGGTTGGTCCTGGTTGATCCTGGGTTGGTCCTGGTTGATCCTGGATCCCCCCAGCCCCAGCTCAGCTCCTGAGGGGGTGAGCAGAGGCAGAGCCTGCCCAGCGGGCACAGGGGTGAGGCAGGGAGGGGAACAAGGGCTAGGGATGGATGCAGGGAGCAGCAGGAGGCAGGGATGGGTGCAGGGATGGGTGCAGGGATGGATGGATGCAGGAAGCAGGGATGCAGGCAGGGGTGCAGGATGGATGCAGTGAGCAGCAGGAGGCAGGGATGCAGGGATGGGTGCAAGGATGGATGTAGGAAGCAGAAATGTGGGCAGGGACCCCTGTGGGAGCTGGGCAGGGCAGGATCCCAGAGGGCAGGGCAGATTTCAGGAGCAGCCTTTCAGACATGGCTGTTCCCTTTGTGTTTTTCCTGCTGAAAGTGCTGCCTTGTGCAAAGCTGCTCGAGCTCCTCGGATAAATTAGCATCCAGGGGATTGTTTTCCTCTACATTTTGTGCAGTTGCATAAGAGGGAGGAACACAGGAGCCCAAGGAGCAGATTGCTTTGTAGAAGCATGAAACAGCCACAGCCAGAGCCGCTGCCCCTCCTGCTGCCAGAGCCCTGCAGCTGGCTGAGGCTGCGGGGCCGGAGCTGCTGGAGCGGCCTCACCTGGGCAGGGCAGGGCAGGAGGGCAGGGGCTCTCTTGGGACAGCTCCTGGCCGTGCCCAGGTGTGCCAGCCCGCAGTGAGGCCGTGCCCAGGTGTGCCAATCCCCAGCGAGGCCGTGCCCAGGTGTGCCAGCCCGCAGCGAGGCCGTGCCCAGCAGCAGCAGCAGCGCCTGCAGACAGCCCAGCCCCGGCCCTCCTGCCAGGGCAGCCCCTGCCCGCTCGCTCCTGCTGCTGCTGCTGCTCTGCCTCCAGCTCCGAGGGGCCGGGAGAGCCAAGGGAGCTCCAGGAGCTGGGAAAGCCGAGGGAGCCCCAACAGGAGCTCTGGGAGAGCCGAGGGAGCCCCAGCGGGGCCGTTCCCAGCACGAGGAGGAGGAGGAGCGGGAGGAAGGTGTCAGTACCCACTGAGCCGCCTCCCCCTGGCCCGACCCCATGGATTGTAGCGATCCCAGCGTGAGGAGCCGTGCGAGGCGATCGATGTCCCGCAGCCCGAGGCTTTGGTTTAACCCTTCTCGCACCCCCGTGCGGGTCCGCGGGGCTCGGGGCTCCTGCCCTGGTCCTGCTGGCCGGGCTGGGCTGCAGATTCGTGGCTCCTGCCCTGCGTTATTCCCTGCGAGCCCGGCCCGCCCCATCCTGCCGTCGGGTGACCTCCCTGGGGGATTTTCCCGTGCCTGAGCAGGGGGAGATGCCCATGGGTTTCTCGGGCAGCACCGCCGAGCCGTGGCCTCCCCGGCCCTTCCCAGGGGGGTCCGGGCCGGGCTGGGCTGGGCTCAGCACCCCAGCGATAACCGCAGCGTTATCGCTTCACCTTCCCCTAAAACCGCCGGGAGGAGCTGCAAATGGGCAGGGGCGCGATGAGAGACCCGGCGAGGCTCGAACGGGCAGGAGGGCAAAGAGAAGGGAGAGGGAGGGAGGGCAGGGGCCGCGGAGCTGCCGGGGATAATGGGAGAGGAGCCGGCGGGAGGAGGGAGCTGCGGAGCGCCGGGGGAGCGTGCTGGGAGCGCTTTCATAACCCTCAGCCAGAGTGGTTTTCTGAGGCATAAGTGATGGAGTAAATAGGATTATCTCGCAGGAGGGACCAGTGCAATAACAAACATCTCATCCAGCACCGCCCCGGTGCGGAGCGGGGCTGCGGGGACAGCCCCGAGCGGAGCCCGGGCGGGAGCGGCACCGGGAGCGGCACCGGGAGCCCGTTCGGGGCGCGGGGCTGAACGGGAGCCCCGGGACGCGGCTCCGCTGCTCTTCGGGACCTGGCCCGGCCCTCCGGCTCCTGTGAGTGCCGTGCCGTGTCCGCGCCGGGCTGGGAGCGTGGGGGCTGCTTTGGGGCGGGCTGATGTCCTGCTCGGTGGGGAGGGCGCTCGCAGGGACCTGCGGGTCCCAGGGTGGCACCGGGATGTGCCCGGGGCAGAGGCCGCGGGTGCCCAGCCCGGATCCCCCGAGGGGAGGGAGCTGTGCCGTGCCCTGCCGCTGCCACCGAGGGCTCTGCCCTGCCCTGGCACCCTGTTCCTCTGGCCCGGAGCCCGGGGGTGCTCTGACAGAGCCCTGCACGCCGGGCGGAGCGGCACTGCTGTGGGGAGGGGGGCGGAGTGATGGGAGCCCCTCCAGCGGGCAGGGCACGACAGCGACAGCCCGGGTGGGACCGGGACAGGCAGTGCTGGGGCTCTGAGGGGTGCAGGGGATGCCGGGGATGCAGTGCTGGGGGGTCTGAGGAGTGCAGGGGATGCCGGGGATGCAGTGCTGGGGGCTCTGAGGAGTGCAGGGGATGCAGGGGATGCAGCGCTGGGGCTCTGAGGGGTGCAGGGGATGCCGGGGATGCAGTGCTGGGGCTCTGAGGGGTGCAGGGGATGCAGCACTGGGGCTCTGAGGGATGCAGGGGATGCAGTGCTGGGGCTCTGAGGGGTGCAGGGGATGCCGGGGATGCAGTGCTGGGGGGTCTGAGGAGTGCAGGGGGTGCAGGGGATGCAGTGCTGGGGGGTCTGAGGAGTGCAGGGGATGCAGGGGATGCAGTGCTGGGGCTCTGAGGGATGCAGGGGATGCAGCACTGGGGCTCTGAGGGATGCAGGGGATGCAGTGCTGGGGCTCTGAAGGGTGCAGGGGATGCCGGGGATGCAGTGCTGGGCCTGGGGGCTTCTGCTCTCCACAAGGATCTCCTCGGGATGCTGCAGGACTGAAGGCACAAAAGTCTCCCTTGACTTTGTTACGGTGACAGTCCCAGTGTCCTCGGGCTGGGAGAGGCTCTTTAGCTGCGTTAACAACCTGAGATCTGATGGGAAAGATGAAATAACTCGGTCTCCTCCCCACCACTCACTTGAGATTCTGACAGAATTGCCACAATTAGAAAAATTCACCTCGAAGCTTCATCTGTGAAGGGCCAAACCACGAGGAAGTGTTTGGCCCAGAGGGAAGCAGGGGAGGAATTTCAGCTGCCTCTCATCTTTCATCATTTGCCTTCTCCGGCTCCTATCTTGGCAGCCCCAGTATTTTGCTTTGTCTCCTTCAGGTGACTAATCATTAGACTAATTAGTTGCTAATCAATGTTTAATTAAAATGTAGCGGTTAATTACTGGAGGTGGTAGCGCAGGTTGACTATGAAGTGTGATGGAAATATTTTTAAGGGCAGTTCCCAGGGAGCTGTCCCTGTTCCTGGCTCGGGGCTGCTCCAGGCTCCCCTCCCCTGGGAGCTGCAGGTGTGACACACCTGGGACAGCTCCTGGAGCATCCCTGACACTTTCCCCAGGCGTGGCAGCTGGGATGGAGGAGCCTGGGCAGCTCTGGGCAGGGGGGGATGTGGAGGATGTCACCGGGATGGAATGGGGAGCAGCCAGAGCAGGATCCCAGTGCCCTGCCCAGGGCTGGGAGCCGCTCACCTTGGAGCTGTGTGAGCATTTGGGAGCTGCTGAACTTTTGCCCAAAATCCCAGGGCAGGGGTGCAGCTCCTGTTCTCCTGCTGAACTTCTGCCCAAAATCCCAGGGCAGGGGTGCAGCTCCTGTTCTCCTGCTCAGCCTCTGCCCAAAATCCCAGGGCAGGGGTGCAGCTCCTGTTCTCCTGCTCAGCCTCTGCCTGCTCCCATGAAGCCCTCAGAGGCCAGGAGGGATGGAGACAGGGGATGATGCCATGGCAGAGCCAGGAGGTTCTGCGTGCTGGAGCCTTGGGAAGCGCCGTTAGATGTCCACCATGGTGCTCTGTGGGTCACCCGGGCGTGCTGCCTCCAGGAGCTGCCTCAGCTCAGCCCTGCTGGGGAGCCTGTGCCCGCTCATGAACTCTGCAGCCCTTTCCCCTCCCTGTGCCCACTGTGCCAGGGCTGATGTGCCCACCTGGGGCAGGGGCTGCTCACAGCTCTGGGGGCTTTGTGCCAGCTCAGGGCACCGTGCCTTGTTCAAGGCTCTGAGCCCAAACAGCGCCATGGGGCGGGCACCTGAGGGAGGGGCAGGGACCCCCATGCACTGGCTGTGTCCCCTCCTGGGTGCTGAGCAGTGGGAACAGGCGCTTGCAGGGTGCTGTGCTTGTGCCAGTGCCACCATTTACATTCTCCCTGCTGCTCACATCCCTTATTTCACTTCACTTGTCATTTTATGGCTCGCTTTAATGCCTTGAGCGCGGACCCACAGCATAACGAGCTCTGGTGCTGCAGAGGGTCCTGCGGCAGACACGGTGTCTCCATCCAGCTGGAGACGCTGGAGCACAGCGACCGTGCCCCTGTCTGGGTCAGGCAGCGGGGTGTCTGTCACCTGGGCAGGAGCAGGGATGTGGTTTTGGGGGAAAACATTCTTTTTTCCTCCCCTGCCAGTTAAAGGAAGATGCTAACAGCGGCCCAGGGGTTGGGTGGCTGGGGTGGTGACAATGCAAGGAACAAGCTATGTTTAGAAATAATTGCTTTGTCTTTCACAGAGGTATTAGTGCCTCCATGCTGGCAGCTACAGGAATTAGCTGGAAGTTTTGGTGACACAAATACAGAAGCAAAATTATTGCTACTTACCATCGCTTCTGTGTGTGTGTGAGGGGAAAGAGACATCGCCAGGGCAGAGAGAGGGGAGCAGAGGAGCAGAGGGGATGGAGCCGGGGCTCTGCAGCACAGGGCTGGCACATCCTTGGGGGAGCCCAGCCCTGGTGGCTCTCGCTCCACCGAAGAGATGTCGGTTTTGTGCCAAGGGGGTGTGCCCAGCCCTGGGACAGTCACAGGGACCTGCAGCACCAGCCCTGGGCAGTGGCACACCCTGGGGGACACTCAGTGCTGGCATCCCCCTGCAGTGATCACCTTGTGCTGATCCACGTGAGCAGCACCACGGGCATGCACAGCCAAGGGGAAAATTCCCCACGGTAAAATTCTGCTCTCCCTGATCCTGCTGTGCCCAATCCAGGCTCCCCCTTGGATGGAGGAGCAAACGGGGGTGCTCAGAAGTGGCACCATTTTATTTTGGCTGTTCAGTGGCACCGGGTGGCAGTGCCAGGCCACCAGCCGAGGGCCCCTGGGGATGTGGGAGGAGCAGCTCCTGTGAAACACACGGTGCATGGCGAGGGGAGCATCCTCCCTCGGAGGAGGCACAGAGCCCCTCGGGAGGCTGCGCTCCCTGGTGGCAGAGCTGCTGCTCCGTGGGGAGCGCCCGTGCCTCTCTGCTGTTTGTTTCTCCTGGCTCCAGGAGCGCCGTTCCTGCCTGTCCCTGGCAGCCCACTGCCTCCTAACGTAAAGCTGAGTGTTTGGGAGGAACAGATCTCCGATGGAACAGGGCCGTTCATGCTCTCAGATACGAAATTCCATGCAGAATATTAAATAATTTCCTCCTCAATGATCTCGGTAAATTGAATTGCTGTTGTTCCCCCGATAGAGTTGTCGCTCCCGTCGTGAGGCTTGGATGAGGCTCGGAGGGAAGGGGAGGAAGGGGAATGTCCCTGCGCCGGTCCAGTCCTGTCCCCAGCACCAGCTCCTGCTCCCCCTCTGGAGCCAGGTCCCAGCTCCAGCTGCTGCTGGGGCCAGGAGGGAGCTGGGGTGGAAGGAACCTGGGAAAAATCGGGGGGATTTTGGGTCATTGTCCAGGGCCTTTTCTGTATCTTGAGGGCTGGGTCCAGGAGGGAGGGTGGGAGTCGCACAAGTAGCTCACTTTCAGATGTGTTTGCTGTGGTGATTCTGGTGTTGCTGGTCATTGGGGTTTTTTTCTGTGTATGTGATGTTTGGTTTGTTTTTACAAGTTTGAGAACATCAGAGCAAAGAGGGAAAAAAAAAAAAATCTCTTTGCGATGGAAGCGGCTAATAGTGGGTTATAAATGTGTCTGTGGCACGGTTCATTAGCTGCCATGACATATTGAGGGCTGGGAGCGGTGTGATACCAGCAAATCAATTCCAAATTTCATCTCAGAAGGAATGTGGGGAGGCCAGATCATGCAACATGTTACCAAACATTCCTTCCCAGCCGGAGTGGAGCTGCTCCTCTCTCCGGGTGCTGCTCCTGCTGGGCTGCGGCGCAGAATGCAAAATAAATAAATAACCAAGGAGCTAATTTACTGATGATTAATTTGCATAATTAGTGCTGTGTCAAATCACTTCACCGAGGTGCAAGGCACACTCTGCTGAGGTGTTTGCATGGACATCTTCGCAGGTTTTCCCCAGGCTCACATTATTTCACATTTAACAATCTCCTGAGGATGTCACTTTGGCGTTGATGGGATTTCACAGGGTCCAGGGGGATGTGAGAGCTGGGGGTCTGCAGGGGCAAACCCCTGCCAACCTTCTCGTGCCCCATCCTGGGGCTGGAGCAGTGCCCTGCCCTGGAAGTCTGTGTGGCAGTGGGTGGCTGCAGCCCTGGAGCCAGGGATGAGCTCATGTGGGCACAGAGCTGCCAGCTCCCTGGAGAGGGGCAGCGAGGTGAATCCCGGCCATGCTGCATCCACTGCTGCTCCCCTGGTGCTCCAGGGATGCTCTGGGAGGGGTTCAGGATGGGCAGGCAGGGATGAGGCTCTGGGAAGGGGCTCAGGGGGAGCAGGCAGGGATGAGGCTTTGGCGCTTTGGGAAGGGGCTCAGGGGGAGCAGGCAGGGGTGAGGCTTTGGCTGCTTTGGGAAGGGGCTCAGGGGGAGCAGGCAGGGGTGAGGCTTTGGCTGCTTTGGGAGGGGCTCAGGGGGAGCAGGCAGGGATGAGGCTTTGGGAAGGGGCTCAGGGGGAGCAGGCAGGGATGAGGCTTTGGGAAGGGGCTCAGGGGGAGCAGGCAGGGATGAGGCTTTGGCTGCTTTGGGATCAGGGCAGTGGTGGGGCCCGGGGCGGTACCTGGGAGGGGGCAGCGGTGTCCGAGTGCTGGCAGCACCCGCTGCCAGGTGTCCCTCGCTTTCCCAAGGGCTTTCTCTGCCTCTTTGCAGGGCGGATTCTGTCCCTGAGTGCCGCTGATGCCGCGGCCCCCATCCCTTGCCATCAGGGCAGTCCCAGCCCCAGCGGCGCTTCCCCCTCCCTGCTCCTCTCTCAGCAGGGCCCTGGGGTGTGAGCACAGGGCTGGCTCGGGCTCCTTCCCTCCCTGGAGAGGGGAAGCAGCTGTGGAATGCCGGCAGGTGAGGTGGCCAGGATGCCGTAAATCCGCGGAATGCTCTAAAGCACGCAGCGCTGCGGGCAGCCCCGGTCACATCCCTGCTCCTGCTCCCTGTAATGGATATCAGATTGTTCTCCCGATCTTGGCATTGTTTCAATAATTGACTGATGCAGCGCAATGTTCACTGATTTAATAAGTTTGTTAGTGTAATAGAGGCTCAGGGTTTCGCTGTTAATGTGCAGTGACAATTGCATTGTAGATTTGCTCATTACGTTACATAACTTAGCTATAAAATCTATCGGAAATTATGTTTAAAAAAGCATTATTGCAGAAGCCATCAGCATGGCTCTCCCTGCTCCTCCCACGGTGCTTTGCAGTCTGAGTGTGTTTGCCCAGTGCCTCGCTGGCACTGCACGTTCCACTTTGGGTTTTTTGGGTCAGGGCATCTGACACTTGCCGAGAAAACTGCCCCGGGTCTTGCCATGCCATGCCACCTTCCCCACTGCGGCCAGGGGTGCTGCAGGTACCCGCTGTCCTGGCAGCTCTCTGGGGACAGCTCCAGCTGGCACCGTGCCCCCGGCCCGCTGGGGGGACCGGCACTGGCAGGTGAAGCTCTTGGCAGCTCCAGGCTCGAGCTGCCAGGGCTGTGCCAGGGCTGTGCCAGGGCTGTGCCAGGGCTGAACCCGCTGCAAACCCCCCCTTTCTGGGCAGAGTCCTGAGGAGGGGCTGGGCATCCTTTGGGCACCTCAAAGCCGAGGGTCCCTGAGGGCCATGGGGGGACGTGGGGGCTTTGCCTCATTGTCTCGTGTCTCTCCCTGCTGCTAAGTGGCCTCTGTGGCCTTGTGGAGGAGATTCCAGGACTGGAATGCCTGGCAGGGCCCTGATGGGGCACAGTGCTCAGCCCTGGGGGCTGAGGGGATCCCCAGAGCTGGGGCTGGTTTCCCCTTCCCACTCTGCATTCCAGCAGCTGTGTCCAGGGAAAACCCAGATGGAGCCGCACTGGGTCTTGTCATCTCTGTACTCCAGCCACAGCTCCGGGGAAAACCTCGTCTTCCTTAAAGATAAAACCAATCCCAGCAGCAGTAATTTAAACAGCTCTGACTGCCTCCAAACGAAGGCCCTGATGGCAAATAGGCTGTGAAACCGGCTAAGGAAAAAGGAAAAGCAGCTTTTTTCCCAGAGTAATACTTGTTCCCGCGGTTCACACACAGCCTTGCAGGGTTTGTTGCTTTGTGCCGTTTCCAGCGGCTGCTCTTCCCTCCGCTGCCGCTCCGTGCATCCTCAGCCATTATCCCCCGCCTGCTCCTCCTCCTCCTCCTCCTCCTCCTCCTCCTCTCCCACGGCCGGGGAGGGAGGACACTCCTCCGCTTGCCCTCCTGGAGATCCCCGGGCAGGCTCCCCCGAGGGTTCCCCCGCGGTGGTTCCCGCCCGGTTCCCGGTTCCCGGTGCCGGTGCCCGGGCCTGTTCCGTTCCGGTGGGCTGCTCAGCAATGCCGGCACCGGAGCCCGCTCCGCTCGGTGTGCTGCACACAAGCGGTGTGCGCTTCCAGGAGCGGATGGGTGGGATGGATGGGATGGCAGCCAGCCGGGACCCGGCTGCGGGGCTCGGGATGCCGGGAAGGTTTGCAGAGCTGAGCTCTCCCACATTCGCAGCTCCTCGTTCTCCAAATGTGCTGCCTAAAGCATCTTCAGCCTCAGTGAAGCGTGAGGAAGCGGCACAGCGGGGCAGAGCCGAGAGCGGGCCTGGCTGCCTTTGTCGGGAGAACAAGGCTGCCGCGGCCCCGAGGGCTAAAAATACCCGCGGATCATACAAAATAGATGTGGGGATGGGTGAGGCGCAGCCCGGGCGTTCACGGTCCTCGCTCACGTGGCGGCTCCTCACAACCCTGGTGGTTTTCTCCAGGGTGGGCTTCAGAGCCTGGGGAGGGAGGGGAAGCAGTGCCTGGACTGGGGGGCTCTGCAGGAGCCTGAGAAAGTGTCAGAGATGACCCTGTGCTAAAGTCATAGGAGATAACTTCCTGCTCAAGCAGGCTGTGGATATTCCAGATATTTCTCAGGAAATAGAGCTTGGGGAGCTTCACCACAGCCTTAACTATTGCCAACCACAAATAAATCGTTTGAGCCGGGAAAAAGTGCTGAGCCCCTTCCAGGAACGCCAGCAGGAGCAGGTCACTGTCACAGCGCTGTGACATCCCCATGGCCGGTGGGACTCGCGGGGTTTGGCTGGCAGAGCGGCTCCCGGCTCTCTCCGGGATGGAAGCGAGCCCGGGAAGGGGCAGAGCAGCCCCGCTGACAGCCGGGCTCTGCTCGGTCCGACAGCGCAGGTCTGCGCCGCTCCGCCGGCTCCCCAGGGGAGGAGATGAGCAGCCGAGAGCGGGAGAGCCGTGAATGCCAGAGGTCTGCTCTTGCATAACACCCCGGGAAGCTTCCAGCTGCGCCGGGAATGCCCGGATCGCTGCCCGGAGATCCCTACGTGGGATTGAAAGGGAAGGAAGGGTAAGAGGCCGAGACACGCACGGAGCTTTAGGGGGTCTGAGGGATGCTCCAGACCCGCATCCTGCGGGCTCCCGGCACCGCCTCGCCTTTCCCAGCGTTGGCAGTGAGGATTGGAAATCCCCTTTCCTGCTCCCGTCCTGCCAGGGGCTGACGCGAGCCTGGGCATCCCTTTCAGTGTCCGGGCATCCCACCCGGTGCCCCGGTGGATGCACAGCGGTGGAATCGGTGTCGCTGCTCCGGCTTGTCCGGGGGTCTTTGCTCCTCGCCAGCCGCGGGGCCGCAGTGCCGGTGCTGCTGAGGACGGGGAGGATTGGGAGGAAGCCCCGGGCTGCCCGCTCGGTGCCGGGGCCGCTGCTGGAGGCTCGGTGTTGCGGGAGAAACACACAAAACGCGGCTCTTTCCGTGGCGCAGCGGCGGGAGCGTGTGCGGAGCGGGCAGAGGGTCCCGAGCCCCCCATCCCGCCCGGGTCTCCCCGCAGAGGGAGGGAGGGATGGAGGGATGGAGGGAGGCATGGAGGGAGGGAGGGGACCCCGGGCGGGGGGCGGCAGCCGCGGGGCGGGGCCGGGGGCGGGCGCGCGCGCTCGGTGGCTCCGGTGGCGCGGGCGCAGCCGCTTGCGAGGCGGCCCGGTGAGCGCAGCGCCGAGAGCCCGAGCCAGCGCCGAGAGCCCGAGCCGCCGCCGGGCCGCCCCGGTCGCCGCTGCTCGGGAGATGCCGCTCGGCGGGCGGGGACCCGCGGCCGCCCTGCGCCGCCGCGGCGGGGGACGTGTGAGCGCGTGAGTTGCCGGGGGCGGCGGCAGCGGGGAGGGGAGCGGGGCGGCTCTGGGGAGGGATGCCCACCCGAGGGAGCCGCAGCGGGCGGCGCGGCCCGAGCGCGTCCCGGGGAAGGCTGGCGGCTCCCGAAGGAGCGGGGGAGGCCGGGCTGGCAGCGTCCGCCCCGGCACCGGGCGGTCCCCGCTGCGCTCCGGGATCCGGTTCCGCGGCGGCGGAGCCCGTGAGGGTTCGCGGCTGAGCCGGCCCGGTCAAGGGGGCGACGCGCGATGTTCCAGGGCCCCGTTAAGTTTGTGTTAAGGATTCGTTATGGCCCTTAATTAGCGACAGCTGCTGGCAATAACCCGGCGCTAACGGTCATCGCAGCCTCCAGGTGAAGGTAATTTGTAGGAAAAAAGTTGGGTGAGGTGTCTGGATAAAGGAGGCGAAAGAGGCTCCTGGGTCAGTTGTGGGGCAATCAGGCAGGCGAGGCCGCTTTCCCTGGGCTGTTCTTCTCCTGAATTCCTGCCTGTCTCCGGGAATTTCGCTGCAGGACGGGCTCCCTGTGCAGGTACGTGCGGGGCTCGGCGCCGGGAGGGGCGGGTGTGTGGCCAAGGCCCCTCGGGGGTCCCCTGGGGTTTGTGCGTGTGACCGCCCGGTGCCGTTACCCGTGTGGCAGTGCCCAGAGCCGTTCTCCAGCCGTTTCCAGGTCCCCGGAGGTGTGCGTGCCAGGAGCTGCTCAGCGCTCAGCATCCCCTGCAGCGTCACCCCCGAGGGCGTCAGGGCACACCTGGGGCAAAGAGCCGCGGTGTGGGGCACGGGCAGTGCCCGGAGCTGGGGGAGCAGCCTGGCAAGGCGTTGGCAGCGCTCGTGTGTGCAGGCGGAGGGATGGGGGGAGCAGGGATTTCTCAGCTTCTCACTCCAGTGAGCGTGACATTAACAATCCCAGCTATTTTCGGCTGCTCTTGGTGAAGCTTTGGCACTCGCTCGCTGCCTCCAGAGACACCTGGTGCTGGGGCAGGGCAGCTCTGGCTGCTGTGTTGTGTCCGGGGGGCACAGCCCAGGGTGGGCATAGCTCACCATTGGTGAGTGCCCTGTTCATTTTCCCATCTAATGTGCCCATCCTTCTCTGGGATGTCCAGGGCTTGTGTTTCAGCTCTCAGTGGCTTTGGGTGCATCCTGCTGCCTGGTGCTGTTTGCAATCTGCTCATACCCCGAGCTGGAGGCCTGGCCGTGCCGGGTACAGTGCAGAGATGAAGGCACTCTGCTTCCCAAACAGCTTCCTGTTTTCAGGCTAAAATGGTTGAGGCTTGATAAAGCCTCACAAAGCAAGAAATTAAGGCTGTTTTTTCTGGCTAACAGATGGAGAAAGAGCCCGGAGTTGCTAATTTTCAGGGAGGGCTGATTGCAGTGGCTGGGGCTGGCAGGGCTGCCTGGACCTGGCTGTTGGTCGTAGCTCATTCCTGGCTCTGGGGAGAGGTGCTGAGGCTCTGTTTGTTGGTTCACAGAAAATCCTGAAGGATTTTAATTTCCCCCCACCTCCTTTGGAGCGGTCTGCGTGGCTGTTTGGCACGGCAGAGAGCCCTGGCACCGGGCACACAACCACAGCAGCATGTGAGCCTCTGCCGGCTGCGTTTGGGGACGGAGGGGCTGGGAAGCCCCAGGCTGGCAGTGGCAGCTCCTGCTCCTCCCTGGCAGTGTGGGCACGGTGTGGGGACAGGCACTGCAGGACTGGGGTGCTGAAGGAGCTGTCACTGACGGGCACCTCCCTGGGAGCCCGCTTGGTGCGAGGCTGGCATCTCTCCTGGGCGCCCTGTGCTTGGTGACAGGGCTGTGGCAGCGCCTCTCCTGTCCTTTCCTGCTGCTCCTGGGCAGCCTGGGAGGTTTGAGGATGTTTTAGGATACCAACCCTTGCTGTCTGTGATGTCCCCTTTGGAAAGCCACCTCTTGCAGCCTTCCTCCCCCAGCCTTGGCCAGCAGTGTGCCCTCCATACACCCCTCGCTCACACAGCCCCTCTGTGGAACGGGCTGGGGATTTTCCCTTTCCCCTTTCACTGTTTCTCCATCTCCCATCAGTAGAACATGTCGTTCTGAATTACCAGGGTGACATCCCAGGCAGCCTGTGCTGGTGGCAGGCCTGTCCCTCCACAGCTGCTGCTGCTTTGCTGCCCTGCAGGATTCCTCTGTGCCACCAGGATGGGAGAGTTGAGTTCTCTTGCCACCGTGGCTGAGGGGAATCTCCCCAGCTGGAGGGGGCAGTGCATTGGTGGGGTTTGAGGCAGCTCTGTTCAGGCACTGGGGGGCTGAGGGTCCCCTCAGTGCCCTCTGCAGCAGCTTGGGCCAAATTCCTGCTTTGGACTGTGAGGGTTCTGAGCTGTGCATTTCTTGGGTTGGTTTGTCGGCGCTCTCGGCTGCTCAGCTGACGGTGGATAAATCCCTCTGAAGGTTATTGAGATAATAAAAGGCATGAGGGAAGTTCCGTAATTTATTTGAGTTCTCTTTTAATTTACGGCCTTACGGGGTGAGAGCTCAGTGGATAATGAGTCCTTCTGGCAGATGTGCTCCTTTCCAGGGGCCGTGGCGGGGAAAGGGGAGCTGGGGGCAGGTTTGGGTCAGGGCAAGGTGGGGGGGTTGTGCTGGAGGTGCTGCAGTCGTGGAGCTGTGGCTGAGCCTGGAGCTCCTTGGGCATTGCCAGGGAGCTGCTGCCAGCCCAGAGCTCTTCCTGGGGCTGCTCCATCCCTGCCTGGGCTGGGCTGCTCGGTGCTGCTGACAGCAGCTTCTCCTTCCTCCGCCTCTCGCTGTCCAGGCTGCTGGCGGTGCTGTTCCAGTGCTTTCTGCTGGAATTGTTGGAGGTATTTTGGGATGTGTGTTCCTGCAGATTAATTGACAGGCTGGGGTGTACCAGATGAGGAAGCAGAATCTGTCCTTTTGTTAGTTACTGAGGTTCCAGTTGTTTTGCACCCCTGATAACCAGTCTGAGGCAGCTCTCCCCTTTGCTCTGCTCGCACGCAGATGCTCCAGGCATCCTTGGCTCTTCCTGACGAGACAAAATTGAATTTCTAACGGGTGAAAACACACACAGGAGCCCAGGATCCCTTTTCCTGTTCCATTACCTGCTGTGGATGTGTCCCCTCCTGCTCCCACCCTTCTCACCTGGGAGGTTCGGGGGCTGAGAGGACAGATCCTGGGTGGGAGGAAGGGGATCCAGAGGGTTTCCTGGCTGGGAAAAGCTGTGTTTTCCCCAGTGGTTTGCTGTTGGTTTTCCCAGAGGTGGAAGGAAGTGCACACTCCCATGGACACTGCCAGATTGCCCCATTTCCCCTCTGGGATGCTTTTCTACCTGGGGGGGAAAAAAAGGTAAAAAGGCTTTTCTGGAGTCGGGGCTGGTGCTGCACTGGGAGGTGTGAGATGGGGATGGGGATGGGGATGAGGATGGGGGTTTCCAGGCCCCAGCAGGTTCCCTCCTCTCCCGCTGGGCCCCTGTGCCCCTCTGCACTCAGCAGTGCCCAGGCAGGAGCTGGGGGTACAATGGGATTTACACAAGAGGACCTGCACTGGTGGGTTTGGAATGGAGCCACTGCTGCTCCCTCTGGGCAGCCTGCTGGGGCTGGGGGCTCCTGGAAATGGGAATGTGGGCACTGGCCTGGGAGCTGAGATGTGCCAGAGCTACCAGAGGGATCTGTGAGGGTGTCTGGACAAACAGGGTGGTTGGAGCTGAGGAAGTCACCACAGCTGGAATTTATGGAAGTGATAAAACAGCTTTTGACAACAGGCTCAGCTCCAGGCAGCTCCTCTGCAGCAAGAGAGAATATTTTCCTCCTGTTGGATCAATAAACAATTAATTCTAAAGCAGGAGCTGGAGCAAAAGGGAGAGTTTTCCAGGCTTCTAAACTCTTAATCAAGCTCTGGGTGAAGCACAGATGTGAGAATCTGAGACCTGCTGATAAAATCTTGACCTTGATAACGGGTTCCTCAGTTCCTGGGCTGTGGATGATACTTCTCAGCTGAATAAATCCTCTTGTAAATATAGAACTTGTTCCCCAATATTTATGCTTCCAACATGTTTAATGTAGCTTTGCTTAATAATCTGCTTCAAAACGCTGACATTCCCCCCACATTTTAATTGGATTCTAATTTCCATTCAGGATCAGCTTAAATTAAACGAGTTTAAAAATATAGTAAATAATACTCATAATTCACTTACTCTTACCATAAGCTGTGAAAATAAAGACTCAAATAACCCTCTAAAGCTGCTCATGGTGCAGCCCTCTCCCTGGCAGACCCTGGCATGCTTAGGCTCAGTGGGGTGGTTCAGGGTCTGTGCCCAGCAGGGTCTCTCAGTGGCCCTGCGTTCTCTGGGGCTCAGGCTGTGTGGGGCAGCAGGGGGTGGTGGCACTGCTGTCCTGTGCCCCTGCCTTTGGGGGTCCCTGGTCACTGCTGGCAAACCTTTGGCTCTGCTGGGTCCTCCAGCAGCCTCTGGCGCTGTGGCTGGTGGAAATGGGGTTTGATGGGATTTCCCAGACAGTGCTGGGGCCATCGCTGATGGCTGGGGGCTGTTGGGATGTGGGTGTGCTCCAGCACACCAGTCTGGCCGTGGGCTGGGAGGCTCTGTTCGCTCTCCAGGCCTCACTGGGCTTCTCCAAGAGCCTGTTGTGCAGGAAAAGGGCTTTGGGAGCTCTCAGGATCTCTGCTTTGGCTCGTGGGCAGCGATGGCAGCTCTGTGCCGTGGGGTGGGAGCTGCTGGGCTGGGCACTGCCTCGGCTGCTCCCTGGCCCTGGCGTGGTGACCCCTGAGGCCAGCGTGTCCCTGCCTGCTGCCTCAGTCCCTCTCTGGCAGGCTCAGGGCTGCAGGGCTCCCGTGCAGGGGTTTAGCATGCAGGGTGATGGGTGATGCTGGAGAACATCCCCTGTGCCAGGGGGGCCGTGGGCAGCCCCTGCTGCAGGCACCAGAGCCAGAGTGCAGCCCCAGGTGGGTGCATGGGATGCTCCTGGGGCAGTGCTGTGCTGGCAGGGCAGGATGTGGCAGCAGCACTGGTGGGGCTCTCCCTGTGTCCCCCCACAAGAGCAGGGCTTGGGCTGCAGCCCCTGAGCCCCCCAGGCAGGCTGGGAAGGCTCTGAGCAGCAGATCCATCTGGGGAGGTGCTTCATGGGCTGTGCCAATCCCGGCGTGGAGAGGCCCAAATTGTTCCGTGCATAGCCGGGGTTTTTTTTTTAAATAAAGCTCTCTCCAGTATATTGCAGGAGTAATTAGGAATCCTGAGCTGGCTGGATCTCGATCTTTATAGCAACACAGCTGATAAAGCATGATTCAGGGACCTCGTTAGCTTTTTTTAAAGAAGTTTTTATTTAACTTCCGTGAAGTTGCCATGGTTACCCCAGTGCATGGCTTCCCTGCCTCTCCTGCCTTGAGTGCAGCTGCCAGTGTTGAGAATTCAACATCTACATTTGGAGCAGCCGTGGCCTTCCCCCACTGCCACCCTGGCCTTTGGAGCCTTGTCCCTTTGCCCACCCTGGAAAAGGCTCCTGCTTGGGCTCTTTGAGGTGGTAGAGCTCAGCCTGGGCTGTCCGAGAGCTCGTTTTCTGCAGCAGGTGGGGAAGGAGGCTCTGCTGCTGTCACTGGTGACATGGAATGTGCCACGCTCACACGCTGCTGTGCCCCAGCACAGCCCGGGTGCTCCCCCTGTGTGACACGAAGCTGGCACGGGCCAGGGGAGGCACTGGGAGCAGGGGCCAGTGCCCTGAGTCCCGTCTCACTGTGGCCTCAATGCCCAGGAGCCAGTGGAGCCAGGGGGTTTCATGAGTCCCAAATGAGTTGCCCCCAGTCCAGCGCTGGGAGGTGACAGATGTGGGCACAGGGGAGCACACAGGTGGGGTGTGAGGTCAGCGTGTTTCTGTGATGATGGCCACGATGTGAGGCACTGACAGAGGTGCTTTGTGATTGTGTGCCTCGAGCTGGGCAAACCCCAGGGGCTGGGGAGCAGGGAGGCAGCAGAATGCGCTCCCCTGCTCGGTGCTGGAGCCTCCAGGAGGGGCAGTGGCCGCTTGAGCAGGTGTTGGAGGGCCAGGCGAAGCTGTGCTGCACCCTGCCATGCGGGGCTGTGCTCTCGGCAGCGGGGCTGGCGGCTCCCGGTGCTGCTGCTCTGCTGATCCCGTCCCCGCCTGGTACCGGGGACCGTGCGCCGGGCTGGCGGTGCTGGCCGTCTGTCCGGGCAGGGCTGGACTCTGTCCTCATTCTGTCAAAGTTTTGTCAAGCTTCCCCCCTGCTCCTCCTGGCGTTTTCAGCAGCGCAGGGTGGGAGGCTGCGTGGGAAGTGCAGCCGCACCAGAAATAATCCTGCGCGTCCGGGCTGCGAGCGGCGCCGCGGGGCGGCCCTGCCCCCTGCCCGCCGCCCCTCCTGGGCTCGCACGGTCCCCGGGCTCAGGGGAGCCGCTTCTGTTTGTTTGTCTCCCCGTCCTCCTCCTCCCTTCCTTGGTTTCTCTTTTCCCTTCTCCATTTTCCTTCCCGATGAAAGATTTTCTCGCCGTGTCAAGGCAATGTGACCTGGTTCCGTAATAAAGAGGAGGCTTATTAGAATTAAAGCCCAACAGTGTTAAAAAAGCAATCTTTGCAAGATTGAGGCCATGAGGGAATTGTAAATTCTCAGCAAAGACCTCATTTAAAGACTGGGATGAAAACACATGCGCATGCATGCACCGAGGCCTGCCGCTGAGGGCACATCTGGTTCCAGAAGAATTTTGGGGAGGATGAGGGACGGGAGCAGCACTTGGGTCCTCCCGGCTTTGCTCGGGATCCTCCTGCTGCCCGGGCAGGCTGGTGGCTGTGCTGGCTCCGTGAATAGCGCTCGGGTTTGGGTTTGTTTTCCTCGTTCTCCGGGGATCCCCTCCCCGCTCAGCCCTCCTGGCGCAGCCGCCCACCTGCGGCGGGGCGGGCGCGATGGCAGCCGGTGAGTCAGGGCTCCCCCGGCTCGGCAGCCTCCTGCAGCTGCTCGCACAGACATTTCCCTGGGCCTGCGCTGGCTGCTGGCTCGGTGATGGAGCCGGGACGGGTGTCCCTCCCTGTGCCGGCTCCGGGGATGCCGTGCCCTGCTGCTGGCTGGGGCTGCTGCGGCTGAGGGTGCCCCTGCCCATGCGGGTGAGGGCTCCCAGGGGCTCCCGGTGCCCGGCAGGGCAGATGGTGCCATGGCTTTGGCCTCACCCTGCCCAGAGCACATTTCCCTCCCGCCCATCTCGATGGATGGAGCCTCTCCTGGGAGTGCAGGGAGCAGCGAGTGCGGGGCTGGGGAGAGAGAAGGGCTGCAGTGGGCAGCGGGTGAAGAGACCCCGCTCCCCTCCCTCCCTGCCTCCCTCTCCTGGATTTTTCTCCGCGGCCGCATCCCCAGGGCTGCGGGGAGCGAGCGCAGAGCTGTCCAAGGCCGGAGCCGCGCTGCGGGAGCGGCAGCGGCCCCGGCGGTCCCCGCGGTGGTCTGTTGTCATCATTTGCTGTTATCTGTGTAATTAGAGAGCGGCTCTCCCGCGGGGCGCCGCGCACACCTGCGCTGCAGCACGATGAGGACGAGATCGGAGCAGCAGAGGCAGGGCAGGCACGGGCTGTGTGAGGCCGGGCTGCGGGAGCCCCCGGTGCCCCGGGCGGGCTGCGGGAGCCCCTGGGGCCCTCGCTGCCCAGCCGGGGGCCCCGGGCTCCTGCTCAGCGATGCCCAAGGTCGGCGGAGCCTCTCGGTGAAGTGGAGCCCGAGCCTGGTGCTCCAGGGACATCCCTGCCATCCCCAGGGCTCGTGTCCTGGGCCCGTGGCTGAGGCTCCCCCGCTGCCTGCCCTGCTGGAGCACCCCCTGTGCCAGGGGGACAGACACGCGTGTGCCAGGATCCTGCCCAGGATGGGACATCAGAGGTTTTCCCCCAGGTTCCCTGGGCTGTGGGGACAGACAGGGCAGCTCCCTGGGTGGCTGTGCTGTGCTGCTGGCATGCATGGTGCTGCTTCAGCTGCTGCCTTTGTTGTCAGTCCTGCTCCAGGATATTTATAGCGAGAGGGAGCTGTGCCCGGCTCTGCTGCTCTCGGCACCTCCACACCTTGCAGAGGGGTCCCTGACAGGGCTTGGAGCAGATCCTGCCCTGCTGCCTGTGGCCTGGAGGAGCAGGGCTGCCACTGCCAGCTCTCCCTAACGTGCTGTTAATGTAATGTCTTGTCCAGGAGCCTTTCCTGCAGGATAAATGGCCTTTCCAGCCCGAGCCTGCGTGAATTACGCTGACGTTCTGCTCCTGAGTCGATGTGTGTAGGGGAGCTGGGTATTGGATTGGTGAGAGGCAAGAGAAGCAATCTCTGGGAGGCCATCAATTTGGATTAGGCTTTGTGGACTGGGATGGAGGGTAATCACCATCCTTCATTTCAGAGAGGTAAGAAACAAGTCAGCTTCTTTATGGATCATTATGGCTGCAGCAGGAATTGCTTCCACCTCGGCCGTGGCATGGATCCCCCCGCTGGGCACAGGGCTGGAGGAGGGTGTAAAGCCAAGGGAGGGAGCTGGCTGTGCCTCTGGAAGGATGAGCCAGACTCCAGCCTCTGGGTGCTGCTGCCACATTCCTTGCTGGGTGAGATGGCCCTGCTGGGGGTGCTCACTCTGCCTCCATGGAGCCGGGTGAGGTGAGTGGTGGGAGTCTGTGAGGGAGCAAACGCTCCCCAGGACACGGGTCTGGGTTTGTCTGGGGGTGGGATTGCATCCATTCCCCTTGCAGTGCCTCCACCAGCAGCGTCTGTCGGTAGTGCAGACTCTGAGGGATGTGGAGCTCAGCACTGTCCCCCAGCACGGCAGGGTGACAGGGGACCGGCTCCGTGGGTGCCGCATCCCCCGTCCCAGCGGTGGCACGGGAGTGTCGGCACCCGCGGTCCCAGCCCGGGGAGGGGCCCCGGCGGTGCCGGCGCTGTCGGTGCCGTGTCCCGTCCCGGGCAGGAGTCGCAGCGCGTTCCCGGCGCTGTCGGTGCCGTGTCCCGTCCCGGGCAGGAGTCGCAGCGCGTTCCCGGCGCTGTCGGTGCCGTGTCCCGTCCCGAGCAGGAGTCGCAGCGCGTTCCCGGCGCTGTCGGTGCCGTGGCCCGTCCCGAGCAGGAGTCGCAGCGCGTTCCCGGCCCGCTGACAGCAGCGCTCCCGGGCATCCTCCTCCCGCCGCCCGCGCCCGCCCCCGCGCAGCGGCGATGAAAGGCACAGCCCGTAAACAGGGGAGAGGAGGAGGAGGAGGGATGGGATGGAAATGGGGCAGCTCCGGCGTGTGTGAGCGGAACCAGCCCAGCCGGGCCGGTGGGGTCGGTGCTGTGTCGCTGCTGTGCTGGGTGGGAGCTGCTCGGGGCCAGCGGGGAGGAGAGATCTGCTTTGGCCTCCGGGAGCGAAGGCCTCCCCTCCCTCCCTTTTGTTTGTACTTTTTTTTTTTTTTTTTTTTTTTTTAATATCTGAGTGCTTCATTTTCCAGAAGCTGTCATTTTACATAAACCTCTCAGCGAGGTACATCCATTCCCACTGCCAAAATCTCCATATCAAACACTTGTAACACACGGCTGAAGTGACAGCCCTGCCTGTACGGCTCCGTGCGTTACAAAGGGATGCTGCGGCGGGCA
This sequence comes from Camarhynchus parvulus, assembly GCF_901933205.1. NCBI lineage: Eukaryota > Metazoa > Chordata > Aves > Passeriformes > Thraupidae > Camarhynchus > Camarhynchus parvulus. The sequence continues at coordinate 5,525,529 of NC_044588.1, forward strand.
GGATATAAATACTCGCCTTGCAGTGGCACGCACTGGGCTCTGCTGCCCTGCTCTTCGCTGCCCAGCTCGAATTTAGCTGAAACCTCGGCACAGGCACCCGCAGGGCCCTGGTGGCACCACAGCCCCCAGCAGTGCCAGGGTGGGTGGCAGGATGCCCGTGGGCAGCTGCCTCGCTGTGGTGGGCTCGGGGCGGGGGTGTTGTGTGTGCTGAGCTGTGGGTTTGGGGGCAGCAGCCCCTCAGCAAGGATTCCTGCATCCCCCATCCCCCCCAGCAGCCATTCCTGCAGCCCCTGTGCATGGGAAGCCTTTGCTGGTGCACTCTCGGGGCTGAGTGCTGGCTGTGGTGTGGTTCCTGTGCCCAGGGTGTCCCTCCTGTCAGGCTGAGGGGTCCCAGGGTGGGTAACCCACACGCTGTGATGGAGCAGGAGTGGGGCTGCTTGGCCTGAAACTCTGCCTGTGCCTCAAATCCTGTTCCAATGGGAGCAGGGACTGAGCGTGTTCAGCAGTCCAACTGCTTCCTTTTTGAATGAAATTCTTTTTCTTCTGGATGAAGTTCAACTCCAACCCCAAATCCCTGTTTCTTTGCAAAGGAGAAGGAAGGAAATGCAAAGCACGCTCCCCACCCCCCAAGTCTATCAGTCTTACAGCTGATGAGCAGAACCATTCCTGCTGGTCCTGGGATTCCCTCCCTGCTCGTGCAAGGACATCACTGCCGTGTTTTGTCACACGGGCTGTGAGCCTCAGCTGCTCCCAGGATGGACCTGCCTGGCTGGGCAGTGCTGGAGCAGTCCTGGGGAGCACTGAGAGCTCCTGTGGTCCCTTACTCCCCTGGGGCCACCACGGTCTGTGGGCACCTGGCCCTGCTGGGCTGCTCTGGTGACGTGGCTGTCGCTGGCAGGGCTGTCCCTGTCACCTGTAGTGCTGTGCTTGGTGGTTTCTGCTGCTCTCCCAGGTGGGGACCTCCATGTGGGAAAGATGAGACTTGGTTTTTTGAGCTAATAGCATTACACATGGTTTTTAATTGAGCACGTTTTGGCAAGTTTGATGATAGCTTTTTTCAGCATCTCAGCTGGGAGAGATTGGTCTGTGCTCAGCTCCTCTGCTTTCCACACCAGGGAAGCTCCAGGACTTGAGATGTCTCTGGGCTGAGCTGTTTCCATGCTCAGGAGTCCTCTGAGATCCCTGGCCCCAGCTGAGGCAGTGGTGGCGCATGCGTGTGGGGCTGTTGTGTGTGTCCCCAAAGCCCCCGTGCCCCCAGCTCTGCTGCTGGGGGTGGACATGCTCCAGGTCAGGTCTGTGGGGCTGTTGTGTGTGTCCCCAAAGCCCCCGTGCCTCCAGCTCTGCTGCTGGGGGTGGACATGCTCCAGGTCAGGTCTCTGGAGACCCCGGCCCGGCTGCAGCTGCCAGCAGAGGGTTTGCTGTGCTCCAGCTGGGCAGGCTCCAGGGGCTGGCATGCAGCTGTGCTGCCCCAGCCGTGCATGGGGAGGGCACAGTTGCAGCCAGATGTGTCACGGTGCCCAGGCCAAGGGCTGGGGCAGGTGAGCTGCCCCTGCTCTGCCTGGTGCTGCAGCTCCTTCCCGCCAGCATGAATCAGCCTTTCCCGAGGACCTGGGAGCAATCTGCCACCACTGTGGCCTTGTGTCCCCGGGGAGTCACAGCCCTCCCTGGGCAGGGAGCCACGAGGTGAGGGCAGCGGCAGTGCCAGCTGTGGTGGCATCTGCTGCTCCTGCTGGCAGAAGGCACAGAGCCCGATGTGTGTCCCCACACTGCTCCTAGCAGAAAGAAGGGCACCACGCTGGTGATGCTCCTGGCTCTGAAGTGCAGCTGGGGGGCTGTGCCATCCCTGAGGGGCTGCGGCAGCCTTGGGGACCCTCTGTAGGCGTGGGCAGTGCCCGCAGCCCGGGGCTGGGACTCCCCTTTCCCCAGGAGGGAGGGAACTCTCCCGGCTGGTGCACGGCTCAGCCCGGAGTGCCCTGGCTGCCCTGAGGGGAGGCTGAAGGTCCCTCCCGGCGCTGGAGCCAGCCCCGGGCTCTGTCGCTGCTCCTGGGTCCCTGCCTGCTCTCCTGCTGCCAGGGGCGGCTGCTGCTGAGCCCGGCCAGGGGCAGCCCCGGGGCCACCTTCCCTCTCCGCTGCTCATTCTGGGGGCTTTTCCTTCCTCCCACCGGTGGGTGCTGGCACGGGAGGGCAGCAGGGTGCAGGAAGGGGCTGGAGCTGGGCGGGGGCTCAGTCGGGCTGTGAGCGAGGGAGGGAACTTGGGCTCTGCTGGCAAAGTTCCCTCCCGTTCCTCATGAGCAAGGGGATGTTTTGGTGCGTGCTGATTAACGGCCTCCTCCCGACGTGCCACGGCGAGATAAAATATGAACAACTGCATTCTTTGACTTAAAATTTAATTAAAACTATATATCAAAAACGTGAGACCCCAGGCTTAATAAAACCTGATAAAATTATACTAATACACTTCCATTTCAATCCAAGGCTTCCTGATGGAAGAGCGTGAGAGGCTGAGCCTGTAACTAGATTAGCAACACCTCCTATGCAATATTTATGGTGCTGTCCTGCTTGAGATGCATGGCTGCCGAGGAAGGCTCTGACACCGTGATGAAGAGGAGTTGTCAGCCTGGCTTATGCGTAAATAGGAGAGAGGGGGAGGTTGGAGGGGCTGTTCCTGCTGGGGAGAGTGAGCTCATGGAGGGGGGAAAAAGGGAAGCAGGAGCGATGCTGCTCCCCCCGTGCTGCTGTGCCCTGGGGATGACCCCAGTCTGTGGCACCAGTGCCCAGCAGCCACGGGCTGTGGTGAATTGAGGGTGGCCTCTGCCCTCGGGGCTCCTGGCAGCTGCCAGTGGCTGTGGGCGCCTCACCTTTGCAGGTGATTTATTGGGTGAGGATTGGCAGCTCGGAGCCATTGTGTGTCAGCTGGGAGATCAAGCTGGTTTGTTCGTGTGCAGGAGCGTGGCTGTGCCAGCAGGAGCACCAGGCTGCTGGGGGCTCCCCGGGTGAGGTGCCTCTGCTCCAGGCAGCAACCAGCAGGAGCATCAGTTCCCTCTGGCACAACCAGAGCATCGTTCTGCTGGAGCCTTTCCCTAACCCTAACCCATATCCCAGAATCCCAGTTTGGGTGGGAATGCCCCGGGTGTGTGTCTGCAGGGGCGTTGGTGGCTGCGGGGCGTCACCCCACGCTGCTCAGAGGGCTCGGGGGTCAGCAGCAGGGCTCGGCGTGGCTGAGGCTCGGCGTGGCACACATGGGCTCTGTGTGGCTCGGGCTCTGTGTGGCACAGGCTCTGTGTGACACAAGCTCGGTGTGGCTCGGGCTCGGCGTGGCACACACGGGCTCTGTGTGGCACAGGCTCTGTGTGGCACGAGCTCTGTGTGGCTCGGGCTCGGTGTGACACAAGCTCGGTGTGACACAAGCTCAGTGTGGCTCGGGCTCGGTGTGACACAAGCTCTGTGTGACACAAGCTCTGTGTGGCTCGGGCTCTGTGTGGCACAGGCTCGGTGTGACACAAGCTCGGTGTGACACAAGCTCAGTGTGGCTCGGGCTCGGCGTGGCCCCGGTGCCAGCTCGGCCCGACGGGAGGCGGCTCGGGCAGGCTCTTAATGGGCACCATCAATCCTGCCGAGACAGGGGAGGTCAGAGCAGGGAGGCAGCCGCTGGAAAGCGCTGCGGGCACAGCGGCTCCGTGCTCAGAGCAGAGCCCGGGGCTCCTGACTGAGCACAGGGAGGTGGGTGGGGTGTTCCAGGGGGTGCCCACCTGAACACAGCGGGTTTGGGGGCTGTGCTGCTCGGTCTGGGGTGGTGCAGCCTGCAGGGCAGGGGCCTTGCTGCCCCTTTCCATGCCTTGGGTCCTGCCTGACCCCCTCCTAGGCTGGTTCCATGGTGGATGAGGTCAGTGTGCAGCCTGGGCTCGGACAGGATGCTGAGTGTGGGGTGCCAGAGCCCTCTCTTGGGGCTGGGGGTGCCGACACCTGGCACTGCCCAGCTCTCTGTGCCCCTCTCCCACAGCTGTCCCCCCGTTCCCCCCTGCTCTCCCTTCCAGGTGAGCGGGCGCACATCCCCTGCAGCGCTGACGTGTGCTGGTGCTGCTCCAAGGCTGTGGCAGCAATTCCAGCAGCAGCGGCCTGGCGTGACCCCGGGAGCTGGAGGAAGGGGGTGAGGTGGGCACTCAGCTGGCAGGGAGCCCCTCCCCGGGCAGGAGGGGACCTGGCAGGCAGCAGCACCAGCCCTGCCGGCCGCAGGCTCCTGCCCCTCGCCCCCTCCCCGGATCCCTGGGGAACTGGAGGCAAGGGGAGGGATGGGGTTTGTGTGCTGCTGCCCCTCAGCGCCACCTCCCCACATCCCTCCTTGGCCAGGCTGTGCCCGGGTCCGTCCCCCACGCTGCCCCTCTCCCAGCCCCCTGGGGCTGCTCCCTGCTCTCTGGAGCTGTATTTTCAGAGACTGTGGGGGATGTCGTGTGTGTAAAATTAGCGCTGCCTTGTTAGTGCTTCTCAGGCTAATTCGGAGTGAAATGCTTTAGCAGCGGTGGGCTGATTCTATCAGGAGAACAAGAACTAATTAAATTCACTCTGACCATCAAGCAGTAAATTATTTATACCCAGACAGATGCAATCTAATCTGTGGAGTCCAGCCCCACTGAACCTGCAGCTCCCTGGTTCGGGGTGAGGAGCAGAAGGGGACCTGGGAAGGGCAGAGCAAAGGTTTCCTGAGAAGGCAAATTCTTTTTCCCTTCTGGTGCCAGTGCTGCAGTGGGACCCTCCAGTGGCACTGCGGCCCCTGGGGCTGGGAGCTGGAGAGAGATGGGGTGTCCTCCAGGAGCTGCCCCTGCTCCTCCATCCCGGGGAGCTGGCACAGACCCACCCTGCCAGCTGGGGAGGGGGTTTGCCAGCCTCATCGGGGACATGTGGGAGTCCTCCTCCTCCTCCTCCCAGGAGGAAGGCCAGGCGCAGTCAGAGGCCCTCACCTGTGGTTTGCAGCACCGTGCTGTGCTGCTGTGTGATCTCCATCACCCCCTCCCTGTGCCTCAGCCAGCTCAGCTCGGGCAGGAGTGAGCCGTTATCATCTCTGCAGGGGTTTGTTTTTTGGCCATCTGACCCGGTGCCTGATTAGATCATTCCTGTCACACACTGGAGCCGCAGCTTTCCCTGCCTGCAGTTCGCTCTAATTGTGATTGAGCCGAGATCCTTTTTCTCTCCAAACCAAAGGGAAGAGTGAAAAATCGTTTGCTGATCCTCTGGGGGTTGTAAAGGATTCCGGCAGCCTGGGAAACAGCTCTGCTTGGGGCTGGGAAAGTGGTGTGGTGAAAATGATCTGGTTGTTTTGTGTGTTAGAGGGGCAGAAAGGAGGAATTCCAGAGCAGCCAGAACAGAGAATCACGGGGATGGTCCCTGTCCCCTTGGGAACGGGGATCTCCATCTCTCCTCGGGCAGGCAGCTGCTGGGAGGGCTGGTTTGGCTGGGGAGAGCTTGGCTCAGCTCAGGGCAAGAGCGGGTTCGGGTCTCAGGTGGGTGCCCTGGGGCCAGGCAGGGTGGGCACTGCGGGGCTCGGTGCTCTCCAGCTGCAGCTTCCCAGCAGGCAGGGGCACCTCGGCTGGGATGGATCCCGCAGAGAGAGGGATGGATCCTCGGTGCAGGTCCTTGCTGCGTTTAACCAGGTGTTTAAGGACCGATGGGCTGTAACCAGGCTGTGCCCGTGGGGGCCGAGCTCCTCCGGGCTGGAGCGGAGCTGGTGCTGCCCCGGAATTCCCCCCGGGAGGAGGCGGCGCAGGCAGGAGGCACTCGGAACCAGCCCTTTGCACGATGCATTTGTGTTCCATTTGTACAATGCATCTGTTTTCCGCAGCGCTGGAGGTGCGGGCTCCGTGGGCAGCAGCACAGGGAGCCGGCAGCGCTCGGCTCGGCTCGGCCCCGCTCGGCTCGGCTCGGCCCCGCTCCAGCTGTACCACGCTTTGGGCCCGCTGAGCGCGGCCCCTGCTCGCGTTTGCAGCCGTGATTAATGTCTGTGGCACGGGAGGGAAGTCCCGGTACGAGTCAGGCTCGTAACTCCCGCACAGATTTCCAAGCCCCGGCGGAGCATCAATCCAGCGGCTCCCCGGGGCACGGAGGATGCAGGGGGAATGTGGAAATGTCACCTTGTGGCAGGAGAGCTGTGACAGGCAGCCAGGCCAGCAGCTCTGCCTTGGAGCTGGCTCCTGGTCTCCAGATCCCGCCGATGGACCGTGTGGCCTCGCCATTCATTCAGAAAGGAGAGGGGAAAAAAAGGCAACTGCTTCACTCTGGCTTTGCTGCTGATGCGGAGGGGACAGATTTGCTGCTGGCAGCTCTGCCATTAACTGGCTGAGCTGTCCAAGTGTGGGTTATGGATCTGGGATCAGCCTGGCTGTGCTGGAGAAGGCACACGGTGCAGAGCCCAGATGGATGCGGGGCCTGGGGAGAGCTGAGGGGCTCTGTTTGGGAGGTGGGATGGAGGGGCCTTCCCTGGGAGCAGATAACCTCGGGAGGGTGAGGAGCTCTTCCAAACTCTGGCCAGATCCCTGCTGGGTCTGTGAGAGACGTTGCTGGGTGGGGAACACGTGCTGCAGCCCCAGCAGCAGAGGGGCTGCAGGTGGGGCAGGGGAAGGGAGCTGGGAAACAGGAGCTCCCTTCCACTGGCGGGGAGGGAGGGAGGAATTGGGAATATCCCAGCAGCGCTGGGAGAGGAGCCATGCTTTCAGAGTCTGGGAACGACTTCCAGGCTGCAAATATCCCTTCCCAGCCCCGACGCTGCCACAAGAATCTTCCCTGCTCCTGCAGGCAGCTGGCACTGGTGGCCCTGGCATCCCAGGGCTGCTGTGGCAGAGTGAGGGTGAGCTGCACCCAGGGGCTGCCAGTGAGGAGAGGGACTGGCATTTTGGTTTTGGCTCATGAGGATCACTTGGACACTGAGCCCCAGAAGCTGAAGCAGTCAGGAGTTGCTCCCAACTGCTTCATTTGGGTGGGATACGAGTGCTCAGAGCCTGGGGTGCTCCCCCAGTCCCAGTGCTGCTGTCTCCTCCCTCCTGGGTGGGTCTGACCCGGCTGTGCCAGTGCAGTGCAGGAAACACAAGCATTTGGATATTTTTATTTTTATTTTCCGTTTTTGCCACGGTTCTGCAGCCCCTCTGTCGCACTCCTTGTTAAGCTGTTAAATCACTCCATTTATTTAGCACGAGCATTGCTGAGAGCTCATTTTTATCTTGGTGAAAACCAGACTTGCTCATGGGCACATAATGAAATTGTATAAATATACCCTTAGCTGGGAATCTAATTTATTTTTCCTGTTCATTATGGGGTAGAAGGCCATTATGAGATGTAGAACTTTTTTTTTTCCCAGTGCTGGAATAGAAGGGCTGGTGCGGGCACTTTTATACTGATGATTTTGCCCTGATTCAATTTGAGGCTGGTTAGAGCTCAAATACTGAAGCAGAATTGACAAAGAGCAGTGTGGGCTGCCATGCTAATGCCCTGGCTGTGGCTCTGTGGCAGTGCCAGACCAAGGCTGCATGGAGCACGGACCAGAGATGGGCACGGGATGGAGATTCCCGGGGCTGGGATGCAGATTCCTGTATCTGGGATGGAGATTGCCCGAGCTGGGATGGAGATTCCCGAGCTGGGATGGAGGAGCAGGGGTGGCCCAGCCTCGGGGCAGCAGGGCACGAGTCCATCCCTTTGTCCATCAGCAGGATTGATTTTGGACGGCACTGATACTGCCATAAAGTCCTGTTTATGGAGCTATAATTAAGCGGGGCCATTTAGCCGGCAGTGTTAAGTGCTGAGCAGATTTATGGCACGGCCCAGCCTTGGGCAGGGCTGTATTTCAGCGCAGAGCACACCAGGTTTTTATGTGTGCTGCGATTGTGTTCGTGTGACAGTGATTAGTATAATGGGGGCTGCCGGGGTCGTGCTGCCAGGCTGAGGAAACAGCAATTACGGGCGGCCGAAGCACCGACTTAATTGCATCCATTTGCAAACGACACGGGCTGGGGGTGAGGGAGCAGCTGGCAGGGCCAGCCTGGCACCCACAGCCCCTGCCCCTGGCTGCTCCCAGCTCCCCAGGGTGGCTCTGGGTCCCTCAGTGGGCAGAGCAAAGGGCAGCTCCTGTCCGGGCGCTGGGGCGCTGGGGCAGTGCCCTGGGAGAGCCCGGAATGTGCTTCCCCAGCAGCTGGCAGGGCTTCAGTGGCATCGCCCAGGGCTGGGGGATCTCCCGTGTTTCAGCCTTGGTCCATTGGCCATTTGCCATGTGGCTCCAGTGCCCCGGGTGCTGCCGAGGCTTGTGCCCTGCCTGGGGATGGGCAGGCCAAGCTCTGCAGCAGAGGGGAGCAGGGGACAAAGCCATCCAAGGGCGACAGGGCCAGCAGTGGATTTGCAGCTGTGCAATTAGAGCTCACCTTGGTGTGCACTTGGCAGCCTTTCCTTTGAACTCCCTCTCCCCCCGACGGCTCTCCTGGGATCTGGAGGTTCACCCGCTCAGCCCCTCAGCACCCTGACAGGGCACAGGGGGGTTCTGCAGAGCAGTTAGAGACCCAGGGAAGGCTGGGACTGAGCTCCTCCTGACCTTCAGGGACTCCTGTGCCCTCCCTAGGGCAGGCCCCGTCCTTCAGCAGGACTTGGGGGTGCCGGGGCTGGCACAGGCAGGGCCTGTGGGTGCCAGGGCTGGCCAGCACCCTGTGCAATGGTGCCACCAGCACCCTGCAGTGACTGGGGAGGGGCAGCTCCGTGGGAGCTGGGCAGGGTGTGGTGTGTGTCCTGCTGCAGAACACGGCCCCTGACCTGGAGGCATCGCATGGAGCTCATGGGTGCACTGCCACCAGTGCACCAAGGACCACAAGGTCTCTTTCCCAGGGCTGAGAGGGCATCTTCCCTGCTCCTGCCCTTGCTGTGTGCGCTCTCCCAGCTCGCTGCAGGAATTAGATGGGCTTTTGCCGACTAAGAGGTGTTAAACGGCTCTAAATACTCCTCACTCTGCAATATCTCCACCACAGCGTTTAATGGAGTGCCACAGAAATGCCTATAAATAAACGGAATGTGCCTGTGCCAGTTCCCTCCCACGGCATCTCGGAGCTCGCAAGAAAGTCAGCAAGGGGCTTGTGCTGGGCTGCAGCTCCTGCCCTGCCCCTGCTCCTATCCCCTCTCTGCCCCTGCCCTTCGCTCCCATTCCCACCCTTTGTTTTCCCCTTTCCCCCCCGAGGGTGAGGGGATCCAGCCTGGGGCTGTGGAGCTCTCGCCATCCATCCCGCTGGAATGCAGCTGCAGGAGCGAGGATGGAGGGCTGGAAGCAGCAGGGAGGGCTGCAGGGCCCGTGGGGACAGCACTGGGGAGCTCCTTGCAGCTGTCCCCTGTTGTCCCTTGGGTCCCAGTGGTGCCCAGGCTGGCACTGCACCCTTGGGCACCCTGGCATCGGGCAGCACAGCCAGGAGCAAACGCAGGTGTAGAGAATGAGCAGAGGGAAGGGCAGGGAGCGTTTCAAGGCTGTTTGTGCTGCTCTTGCATCTGAGTCCAGGCTCCTTTGTGGCTGGAGATCCGCATCCACCAAACCAGATGGATTTCCCACCAGGCTGCCTTAATCTCCAGCATCTCGGCCCTTGATCCCAAGCAGGCAAAACGTGTGTGTGGGGCTTCAGCTGCTGCACAGGCGCTTTATCTGCTGCTGTGGGGCTGCTGCTGCACGGCAGCGCCTCCTGGCAAACGCTGCGAAATTCCTTCCTCATTCCCCTTCCCGAGCCTTTATTACAGAAAATAAACACTCTTAAGGAAAGGGAGCGGTGGGCAGCGGGCACTTCTTGGCACTTCTGGTGCTCCTTGGCACTTCTGGTGCTCCTTGGCAGTGCCAGGTGCTCCTCGGTGTCCCCGTGGCCGCAGGGCAGGGGACAGAGCTGGCTGCGTGTGCAGGGCTGTCCCTTTTGGCACTCGCTGACAGGGCTGCTCTGTGTCCCTGGGGGGTTCTGGGGTGCCCGGGGCACCCCTGTGCCGGCACCCTCTCTGCGAGGGAGCCCTGGGGCCCCGCTGAGCATCCTCAGCCGAGCAGGATCCCTAAATAGGCTCCTCAGCCTGTCAGTTGACTGCCTCTTCAGCGCTGATGAGCCACTCTGGTGTTACTATTTAAAATCCTAATTGCTTTAATCAGCTCGCCTTTAGCCACCGCAGCCAGCGAGCGAGCCCAGGGGCTGAGAGCTCTCCTGCTGCTCCAGCACAGCTGCGGCCGGGCACGGTGTGGGCACCCAGCACCGGCCCTGCAGGCGCCCGGCGTCCCTGTGGCTCTGCCCTGGCACACGCTGGTGGCACGGCTGGTGGCACAGCAGTGGGACGGTGCTGGGGCGATGGCAGAGCCGAGCACAAGTCCCCCGGGCAGGGGGAGGACAAGAACTGAAATGGATGAGGAGAAGAGGAGATGCTGTTCCCGGGAGCTGACAGATGCCAGCGCTTTAATGAGCTGGGAATTCCCATGTCCTCTCCCTTATCGCCGTGAATTCTCTTCCAGGCTAAAAGCAGCTTCCTCCCTGGCTTTCAGGGCCCTGCAGCCCACTCCTGCCTCCCTGCGATGCGCGCAGCCTCGGGGTGTTCCTCCATGCCGAGCGGTGCGGGGTGCGGGGGCGAAGGCTCTCCCGGGGCTGCACTCGCAGCCAGCCTCGCTGGGCTGGTGGGAGATGCCGGATTAAAATAGCGCGGCGCTTCCCGGCGAGGGAGCCTTGCGGCAAAGCACCCCCGCGGCTGCGCCGGGGAGGAGGAGGAGGAGGAGGAGGATGATGGGCGCCTGACACCGGCTGGGGCAGGGGCACAGATGCACAGACCCAAATCTGTGGGTGCAGCACTGAGGAGCCCCTCCGGGCCGTCACTGCCCCTTCTGGCTCCCTGGCGGTGTCAGACGGTGTGTGCGGCAGGTGGGTGTGCACAGAGCCCCCAGCTGAGGTGTGTGAAGTTTGGCCCCCGGGGGTGTTCCGCCCTAGTGTTCTCCACTGGTGTGTGCACGGATCATAGGTGTGTGCGGGGCAGTGGTGTTGCCGCCCAGTGTTTGGGGCCAGGGGTGTGTGGGCCCAGGTAGGTGGGGTCCAGGGCCAGGTGGGTGGCCGGGGCTCCAGGCTGGTGTGCCGGGGCCCCAGGCTGGGTGTGTGGCACAGGGGGGCATGCCCAGGGCTGAGGTGTGTGGCACAGGGGCATCCCCAGGACTGAGGTGTGTGGCACAGGGGCATGCCCAGGCTGAGGTGTGTGGCACCAGGGCATGCCCAGGCTGAGGTGTGTGGCACGGGGCATGCCCAGGACTGAGGTGTGTGGCACCAGGGCATGCCCAGGCTGAGGTGTGTGGCACCGGGGCATGCCCAGGCTGAGGTGTGTGGCACCAGGGCATGCCCAGGCTGAGGTGTGTGGCACAGGGGCATGCCCAGGGCTGAGGTGTGTGGCACAGGGGCATGCCCAGGGCTGGTTCCCGTCCTCGGCAGGAGGATTTGCGCTGGCAGGGAGCCGGGCTGGGCCGGAGGGAGCTGGCAGAGGAGGGGCAGCGATGCCGGGGTGTGCTGGGCACTGGCAGGGCCCGGGCCGGGAGGAAATGAGCAGGAACTGCCCGCTGTGCCGCTGGTGGCAGGCTCTCAGCTGCGGCCCCTCCGCTCCTGCCCAGCCTGGCAGCAAGGGAAGGCATTGCCAGGGCCGGGCTGGCACCCCGGGTGTGTGTGCCAGCTCCTGGGCACCGGCTGCCCCTGCCTTCTGTTGGGGCACCGCGTCCCTCCTGCAGCCCCTCTGCTGTGCCAGGGCAGCCGTGCTCCCCATCCCGCCGGTGCAGGGCTGCTCCGCCTCCCCCTGCGCAGGGTTTGGGGCACAGTGGAGTCCCCAGCCCCGGAGCTCCTCTCCCTGGGGCCCCACAGCCGTCCTTGTGCCGCGGCAGCCTGCCCACCGTGCCATTCCCGTGATGGATGGGCCACATGCGGCAGCGGCCCCGGGGCTGTGCTGTCCCAGAATGTTCCTGGATGAGCGGAAAACCTCGTTCAGGGGATTGTTCGACTCGCGGCAGCCTTCCTGGGGAGTGAGGACATCTCTGCGTTTATTCAAGGACATCCCTTCTCAATTAAATCCCTGCATGGGCTAAACAAGCGGGCTGCTGAGATCAAAGGGGGTTTTTTTCCACTCTTTTTTTCCCCGAAATCGCTTAAACGATGCAGTGGAGGGAGTGCGGTGCGTTTGCCTTCCACACACCTGGTGGGGAGGAGAAGCTGCCATTAAATCCCCGTAAAGGCGTTTCCTTCCCTGTGCCGATGCGGGGCTGGGGCAGTTTGTAGGTGCAGCCATGGGGTGATGGCACCGGGTGTGTGCGGTGGCCGTGGGCGAGCCCAGAGGTGCGGGATCGCTGGGCTGGGAGTGCGCACCCGGAGCTGAGTGGGCAGTGGCCGATCTGCCGCAGCCCCGAAGGGTCGGGGGGGCTCAGCCCCTGCCCGGCCGCAGCTCGGGTGTCCCCCCGGCCCTCCCCGGGCTCCTCGGGGATTGATGGTGTCGTTAAAGCGTCAGGCTGGCCCGGGGCCGGCCCCGCTGCCGCTGGGATTTATGGTGGAACGTGCCTGGGTGAAGGTTTTATCACCGCTGCTAAAGGGCCGAGCGTGTGCCAGGGGCCGGGCAGGGGCTCTGCTCTGCCATCCCTGCGGGGCAGGGGCTCTGCTCTGCCATCCCTGCCGGGCAGGGGGCTCTGCTCTGCCATCCCTGCCGGGCGGGGGCTCTGCTCTGCCATCCCTGCCGGGCAGGGGCTCTGCTCTGCCATCCCTGCCGGGCAGGGGCTCTGCTCTGCCATCCCTGCCGGGCAGGGGCTCTGCTCTGCCATCCCTGCCGGGCAGGGGCTCTGCTCTGCCATCCCTGCGGGGCAGGGGCTCTGCTCTGCCATCCCTGCGGGCAGGGGCTCTGCTCTGCCATCCCTGCCGGGCAGGGGGCTCTGCTCTGCCATCCCTGCCGGGCAGGGGGCTCTGCTCTGCCATCCCTGCCGGGCAGGGGCTCTGCTCTGCCATCCCTGCCGGGCAGGGGCTCTGCTCTGCCATCCCTGCCGGGCAGGGCCTGCTCTGCCACCCCTGCGGGCTGCTCTGCCATCCCTGCCGGGCAGGGGCTCTGCTCTGCCATCCCTGCTGGGCAAGGGGCTCTGCTCTGCCATCCCTGCCGGGCTGGGGTCACTTTGCTGGGCGGGGGCTCTGCTCTGCCATCCCTGCCGGGCAGGGGCTCTGCTCTGCCATCCCTGCTGGGCAGGGGGCTCTGCTCTGCCATCCCTGCCGGGCAGGGGCTCTGCTCTGCCATCCCTGCTGGGCAGGGGGCTCTGCTCTGCCATCCCTGCCGGGCAGGGGGCTCTGCTCTGCCATCCCTGCCGGGCTGGGGTCACTTCGCTGGGCACCCTCAGCTGGGGCAGTGCCCCCGAGGGTGCGGGGCATGCCGCGGCCATCCCTGGGGCTGTGCTCGGTGGGATCCCCCCGGGCCGGCCCTGCCTGCAGCGGGACCTGTGACGGGTTTTTGGGCATGCACAGCCCCGCGGCCACCCCGCGGCCCGACCCCCTCCCGCTCCCTCTGCTGCGGATCCGTCAGTTAAGAAATCGATCCCTTTGCCACCAGCCCGGTCTCCCTTTTCCTTTTAAATGGTGTCACTCTGCTATTTCCTGGCCTCTCTAATAGATTTTTATATAATCACTACAGTGCACTTTTAAAGAGCGATAGATCACGTTCATTGCTTTTCCCCGTGATTAATTTCCCATAATAGTCCTCTGTAACACCAAGGCAAAGAGAGGAGAGCAAAGAAAACCCCCACATTATCCACTTTGTGCTCCGAGTATAAATGAATTAGATTTAATTTTTGTTTAATTGTTTCCATAGCTCAGCCTCTGCTAACTTTGCAGGATAATTTATTTTGCAGTCTTGGGGAAAAGAAGGAAGAAAGGTCCCCGTGCCGCACTTTGCCCGCAGCCGCCGTTAATTACAGCTGATTGCCTTCCCTGCCTGATGAAGCCGTGGCTTGGAGGGTCCTGTCACACCCCAGGACCGTGGCTGGTGGGCAGAGCAGAGCCCAGCTGGGCATGAGGGACGTTCCCTGTGCTTTCACACCCAGGGAGGGTAGGTCTGAGTGGTGAGCTGCTCTCCCTGCCAGGGACCTTGGCGTGTGGAATGGTATCCTCTGTGCCCTGCGTGGACAGCGGGGAGAGGAGGCTCTGGGAATCCCTTCTCACATCCAGCACCCTCCTCTGTGCCAGCCCGGGGCTGCTGGGAGCGGGTCCGCGGTGCCCCAGCAGGGCAGGGAGGAGCAGCAGCCGGGGCCGCCCGTTAATCACGGGCCCTGCTCGGGATGCACCGGGGCCGTCCCGTTAATCACGGCCGGGGGCAGCGGGCCCTGCTCGGGATGCACCGGGGCCGTCCCCGTTAATCACGGCCGGGGGCAGCGGGCCCTGCTCGGGATGCACCGGGGCCGTCCCCGTTAATCACGGCCGGGGGCAGCGGGCCCTGCTCGGGATGCGCCGAGGTGGGAGCGGCAGCGCCCGGAGCCGCGGCTGATCTGCTCCCTCGGAGACCGGCTACCTTCGGCCCGTTAATCAGTCGCAGTAATTACAATCCCAACTTTACATGTGGAATGTTAATTAAAGGACGGGACCCAGGGACCTGCAGCCTGGCAGCGAGTGGTGCTGAGGGCTGGGGGTCCTGGGGCACCCCCCGGGTCACTGCTGCTCCCCTCACTGAGCGTGGAGCTGGGACAGGGGCTGGGGCCGTGCCAGGCAGGGACAGGGGCAGGCAGGCCGTGGTTGCTGGCACTTGGCACTGCCTCTGATTTGTGGTTCTGTGGCGGCTGCTGCTTGCCTCTAAAATTGCTTTGCTGATGTGGATGGATGGATGGATGGATGGATGGATGGATGGATGGATGGATGGATGGATGGATGGATGGATGGATGGATTGGATGGATGGATGGATTTGTTGGGAAACAGGATAATGCAGCTGGAGCTCCACTGCCCTCCCCGCTCCCTGCCTTGGCCCTGATTTCCCCACAACCCCCCCAGTGCCCCTGAGCCTCTCCTCCTGTGGGCTGAGCATCCCTCGCCCCGGTGTCTCTGTCCTGTGCTGCAGGCTCTGAGCATCGCCCTGAGTTTCTGCAAGGTTCCCTCCTGTGTGCTGGTCCCATCTGCCCTGGGGAGCCCAGAGCTGGCTACGGGATCCGGACAGGGCCCTGTGACAGGGCTGGCTGGGGTCCCGCTGCTGGCCTGTCCCCTGGTCCCAGATGTGTGTATGTCTGTCCTGCCTGGGCACCTCTGCTCTGGGAGAGGGGCTCAGCAATTCACTGCCTGGATTTCAGGGTCCCCTGAGCAGCAGCGGCTGTCCCTGTCACACCCATTGTCCCCTCTGGGGAGGAGACCCTGGCAGGGTGCTGGAGCTGCTGCCTGGGGGGCTCTGTGGATCCTGCAGGCAGAGCCCCAGTTCCCGTCCAGTCCCTGCCTGGTCCCTGTGCTGTCCCTGTCTCTGCAGAGCCCCGTGCCAGGCTCTGAGCAGCATTGTCTGAGGGACACTGACCCTTCGCTGTCCCTCCCGTCCCCGAGGCAGTGCTGGCAGCCTGCAGCCCCTCCGGCTGCTGCACTGGTGCCCTTGGCTGCACTCGCCTGGCCCGGGGGGCCCTGGGGGGCTGCCCAGAGAGTCCTGCGGCCGCTCGGAGGGGCTGCTGAGCCCCACGGAGCTGCGGGTGGCGGGCGCTCCTCGCCTCTCGCTGCCGATGCTGCGGGCGGTTTTGGGAGGAGGGGTGTTGGGGAGAACCCGGCAGCCGGCGGAGGTGGGGACCGGCCCCGGCACGGCCGCGGGAGTCATTAAAACCCCGGTCAGCAGCGGGGAGCGGCGCTGAGCAATCTGCTGGGGCGGCAGTGCCCTGGATTATTGCTGCGAGCAGCTGAAGGAGAGCAGAGAAGAGGCGTGAGCTGAGAGGAATGACAAAGAGGGGAAGGAGAGGAAGAGGCCCTGGAGGAGGAGGAGGGGGAGGCTGGATCCGTGCCGCAGGCAGCGCAGGGTGCTGCGGTGCTCTGCTGTCCCAGCAGCTGCCTGTCCCCGCTCCCTGGGCAGGCTGGGCTGGCCCGGTGTGTCCTGTTGGCCCTGTCCCTTGGCAGCCCCTCCCCGCAGTCCCTGGGGCTGCCAGGCTCCTCTCCTGTGTCACTTTTGTTTTCCCGACGGAGAGCTGGAGCTCTCAGGTCACTCAGGCCCTGCTGTCCCTTTCCCATGGGGCTCTAACCGGGCTCACCAAAGCTCCTGTGTCTCCTCAGCTGTGCTGGCTGTAAATCTGGGGAGGTCTCACCGGGCACTGGGCTGGTGCCATCTTTGGATGCTCTGCCTTTCTGACATAAGGAATGCTTTCCCTGGCGTTTCCAGCTCCCTGCCATCACTGGCAGAGTTGGGAAGGACGTGTGCTGGGAGCTGTGCCCGGGAGGGCTGGCAGAGCCCTGCGTGGGCCAGCTCAGGGCTTGGGTGAGTCCTGGGGGAGCCATCGTCCCTCCTGCCATCCCAGAGCCTCCCACACTGAGGAGCCTCGGCAGCACGAGGGCTGCCCCCAGGTGAGGGGACAAGGGACCGTGCCAGGGCAGAGCTGGGCACCACAGCTGGTGATGGATGGTTTTACCATCACTCCTGACCAGCGCTGCCCTGGGGAGGAGCTGTGCTGCTGGTGGGTGTTTCTCCAAGAGCACCACGTTGTGTGTTTGGTCTCCAGGTTGGGATGAAGGACGATCCCTCAGGACCTGGCCTGGGGCAGGGTGTGAGTGTGGCTGAGCTCTGCTGGGGCAGCCAGGGAGCTGCTTGTGGAAGAGCCCAGTCTGGATCCACCGCTGCCCCCTTCAGCTGTGAATCTGCTCTTGCTCTGGTTGACCCCCAGGAGCTCCTTGGATCTGCTCTGTGGTCTCTCTCTCCCCTTGGCCCTCAGGTCCTGTTCACAGCCATGTTTTGGTCACAGGAGGTGGCTCCTGCAGGCCAGAGCGCTGGTCCCAGAGGTGCCAGCACAGATCCCACCTTGGGATCTTCATCCATCCTTCTGTGCTAGAGAGTGCTGGCATTTCTCCATGCAGCAGCTTGCTCCTGGCAAAGCCCCAGCTGGATCACCGTGAGAGGCACTCTGAGCTTTCCCCCGTGTGCTCCCTGGCTGGTGGCACGGTCCCTCCTGCAGGGGGCGAATCCCCTGCCCTGTCCCCATCCCCTGTTGGGACAGGCTGCTCCTGGGGATCCTGGGCATGCTCCTCCTCGGCTGGGGATGGAGCTGGGAGCTGCAGCACTCTCCAGGGGATGTTCCCAGCTCCTGGCTCTGGCACATGGCACTGACACAGGGCAGGCTGCCCTCCCTGGGTGCTCTGGGCATGCTGTGGCTCTCCCAGCCATGCCTGGTGCCGTGGAGTGCCCGCTGTGGGAGCCAAAGGCTCCAGAGTTCCACAGCAGAGCACAGCCCCTTCCTGCAGCAGCACCAGATGCTTCCCCTGCAGTTGGAGTTTTCCCATCTCATTCATTTTAGAGATTAATTAAAGTGTTTCCCCTCCCTCTCTCCCAACCAACCTCCCTCCCTCTCTTTTCCCTGTTCCATACAGCTGCACATGGATTTTAGGGTCATGCTTGTTTACATCAGTTATATTTACGTTAATGGGTGTTTGTTTTAGGAAAAACAGCAGAAATCCCATAAAAACAAATATCGCTGGTGTCCCACAACTGGTCCTGCAGCCCCACAGGCCCACCTGCCAGCAGGTCTGCATGGAGAGCTCTGCTGTGGGCACACAGCGTCTCTGGGGCTGCTGTGAAGTGACTCCAGTGCTTACGGGGTGCTTGGCTGGGTTTTCCTCACGCCCCTGGTCCCGTGCCGGGTGCTGGCAGTGCCAGGTCAGCTGCATGTGTTTGCCAGGGCTAATCCCCATCCTGCTGCAGGGATGCTGCCAAGGCGCCTTTGATGGGGCGGGCGTTGGGTTCGCTCTTTCATCAGGAGCTCGGAGGAGGGAGAGTGTTGAGAAGAAGAAAGAGAGAGGGGAGGAGGAAGGATAATTATTTTTTCCAGCGGCTCTGAGCTGCTGGATGCCTTTAAAGCTGCCTTTGTGTTCCCGTGGGTCCGGCTGGGCAGAGCCTGGCCCGGAGCTGCGTGCCACGGCCGCCTTTGTCGTGGGGCCACGGTCTCGGTTGTTAACGGGGACGTGGAGACCCAGAACCTCAGATCTTCCGTGTGGCTGGTGGGAGGGATGTGCAGGGCTGCCTTATCACGCTCATTTAACTGGTTAATACATCTTCAGAGCAAATAATGCAGGCTGGGGGTGAACTGCTTAACCAACCTCATTACTATTGTGCATTTAGCAGCTTGGAGAAAGATAATACCTTTCAGGTTTGACCCAATTTTAGTTTTTGTTGTCATAACCATGGAAAATCGACCTTCAGAGACCCTCAGCAGTGAGCCTGAATAGGAAGTGATTTACAGCAAAAGTGCCGTGTGGAATGCTTAATGCACTTGTGCAGGAAAACAGACTGCAGCCAGCTGCTGGCATCCACGGCCACAGCCAGGGCTGCCCGGCCGCTGGCACCCTGTCCTGCTGGCACTGCCCTGCCGTGGGCACAGCCCCCGTGTGCCGGGCTGGCACAGCTGCCCTGGGGCTGTGCTGGCCTGCACAGCGCTCTGTTCCCTCACTGCAGTGCCAGTGCTCCTTGGGGCAGCCAGAGCGGGGCTGGGCACCACTGCTGCCACGGCCAGAGCTGCTCGCTGCAGTGGGCAGGGACCCCGTGGGCAGTGTGCACCCCGTGGTCAGTAATAGAACCCTGTGGTCAGTGTGCACCCCGTGGTCAGTAATAGAACCCTGTGGTCAGTGTGCACCCCGTGGTCAGTAATAGAACCCTGCGGTCAGTGTGCACCCCGTGGTCAGTAACTGGACCCCATGGTCAGTATGGGATCCCATGCTCAGTGTGCACCCCCCAATCCCCCTCCACCTCTTGGCCCGGGTGTGCTCAGCCTGGCACAGCGTGCCAGGGCCTGGCTGTGACTCGCTGATCTTGGCCTTGGCCAGCCTCTCCCACCATGCCAGCCTGTGGTTCTTCTGCTGGTGCCCTTTGCCACCTGGGCTGTGCCATGGGAGCAGTGCCAGCCCTACCGCCCTGGTACCAGCCCCGGTGCCAGCCCTGCTGCCTTGGTACCAGCCCCGGTGCCAGCCCTGCCACCACACCAGCAGTGTTCCCACGGGTGAGATGTCACCCACACCCGCAGGGGTGGCTCCCATCGCTCTGGTTCTGTCTGTGGCAGGCAGACACGTCCCCAGCTCCAGCGGTGGGGGTGAGTGGGACCTTCCTCCTGCTCCTGTGGGGAGGAGGGTGGCAGGGGGGTGACGAGCCTTCCTCCCCTTCCCTGAGGCAGCTGCGAGCGTGGCTCTGCCACCCAAGCCTGTCTCTGTGCTGCTGCTGGTGCTGCTGTGGCGTGTGGGTGGTCCCTGTGGCACGGGATTATGCTGGCAGCAGTGCCTGGGGCTGGGGGAGTGCTGGCAGCGGCTGGTGCCCACGGGAGTGGGTGATGCCCACGGGAGTGGGTGATGCCCGTGGGCTGCAGGTGATGCCCGTGGGCTGCAGGTGATGCCTGTGGGTTTCAGGCTCCCCCAGCACACCCCTGGGGCACTGGGGGCACTGGGAGCAGATGGTGCCCATGGGATGCAGGCTTCCTTAGCGCAGCCCCAGCAGCAAGGGGCTCTGCTCCCTCCCACAGGAGCTGGCGAGGAGAGGGTCAGTGCAGCCAGGGGGCAGTGGGGCTGTGGCAGTGGGGGCGTGCTCTGCCCTCCCCTCCCCGGGGCAGTGCTGGGATGGGGGCACACGAGGGCAGGCAGTGCTGGGTCACTGTTATCCTGCTGTTTGGCAGCTGGAGGAGAAGCTGCTCCCTCAGCGCAGGAGTCGGAACTCTTTAGCCTTCCTCAGTGTCACCTCCATGGCCATGGATACCTCCAGGTGTGACGTGAGACCCGGGGAAAAAAAACATCTTCTGTTTAGCATCAAAATCCTGTTAGTGAGCGCCGTGTGCTGCTGCACAGACACCGCCTGTGGCGCAGAGGACCGGGCAATAGCTGCAGGTCGGGCTGGAGCAGGGGCTGGGGCTGCTCAGGTGCCGAGTGCTGCTTCAGCCAGTTTGCTGCTGAAAGAAAATTCCTCTCCTGCTCCTCTGCAATCCAGGGAAAAGCACTGCGGGCTCCCGCTGTCCCCCAAGTTCCTGCTGGCCCCCAAACCCCTGCTGCCCCCCAAACCCCTGCCCCCAAACCCCTGCTGCCGCCAGCCCCACCTGCTGAGGGGCATTTCTGTGGCACCCCATGCCCCGGTGGGGTCTGACAGGAGGCACCGGGCTGGGGCCAGGACCTGGAGGCAGCAGCAGAGGCTCAGCCTCCTGAAAATGAGCAGCACAGCCTTGGTCCTGTCCCCTGCAGCAGCCGCCAGGCTGGCCCAGGGATTGCAGATGCTGTGGGCAGCTGCATCATCTTCCCATCTCCTCCCTGAGGTGCTGCTGGCTTTGATAAAACCTCTCAGCCTTGCAGGGGTTGGCTTGTTGATCTAATCGCTGTGGTTTAGTGTGCAGTAAATCCCGGCGGCTCCTGGGGGAGATGTCCCGCAGGGATCTGCAATTCACTCTCCATCCCTCCTGGGGAAGGAGCACTTCCCGGTGCCGGGGATGCTGCTGATGGTGAGGGATGCTGCTGGGCCCCCAACACTGGTGGGGAACGTGCCAGCCCCTGTCCTGCACTCACGTGGCTTTGCTTTTGAAAATTGAAAGTGCTGATGAGATCCTGCTGTGTTCAGTTTGTTTCAGCGATGCAGTTGGGTTTTCCCAGTGTTTGTCTCGTCCTGCACTTGCTGACCATGATTGGAGGGGTTCAGTGGGGGGCAAACCCCACAGTGTGAGTCCCCCCTGAGCCCCCAGCTCCAGCGTGGTTCTGGTCACTGACAAACCACAGCAGGGAGGGAAGAGGGGCTGGTGGCAGAGCCTGTGGAAGGGGACACCCAGGGGGCTTAGGGGACCGGCTGTGACAGACCAGCATTAAAGGGGCTGGGAGGGAAGGGCTGGGGAGCGACGCTGCTGAGCTCTGGCTGTGCCTGCTGATCAGGAGCAGAGCCTAATGAGCAGGACTAATGAAGCAGGAGGGGAATTCCAGCGAGTCTGGGGAGTGCCTGCGATGTTCACTGTGTCTCTGTGGGTTCTCTGTGCTCTGTCCCCAAACCAGTGGCGGTGCCCACTGGGAGCTCACACCACTCCCAGCAGCATGCTCGGTGTGCTGGGTGAGTGCAGGTGCCAGCCCCAGAGTGGGGGCCTCCAGTCTGCTCCTGGGGCCAGCATCCAAGCGCCTCTCTAGGCTGCCTCTTGGATTTTTACTGGCTGGATTTTTACTGCTGGGTTTTTACTGCTGGGAAGCCCATCCCTGTCTGGGGTTATTGGAACGTGCAGGGAAGGTGTTTGGTGGCTTCCCCAGCCCATCCCTGTCTGCTGGGGTTATTGGAACGTGCAGGGAGGGTGTTTGGTGCCTTCACAAGCCCTGGCAGCAGCGTGCCCCAGGGATTGCTGCAGAGCCAGCCTGGGGGCCCAGCTCCCTTCCCACCTCCCTCTTGGCCATGGCTGGTTCAGCGTCAGGAGGGGATTTGCAGCCACACCAGCGGGCAGGTCTTGTCTTCCTCTTCTCCTGGGTTTTTAGTGAGCCAACCTTGGAGGACCTTGAGCGCCACTCCTGCAGCTCTGCTGTGACTTATCTCCCAGCTTCTGCCCCTGTTCCGCCGAGGGGATAAATCTCAGTTCCCAGTGTGGAGCCGGTGCTCTGAGCCCATCCCAGCTCACGGTGCAGGTGCTGTAACTCACGGCACCGGGGGGGCTGCCTGCCTGGGGTGCCAGGGGATGTCACTGCTCCCTGCTCTGATGGATGGGCTGCCCGGGGGAGCAGGGAACCAGTCCCATTACAGTGGGGGACAAGCTGTTAAATTATCTCCTGTTCAACCTGGGTCGGGGAAAATCAAACTGGAGCTGCTGGTGGCCTCCCCCTTCCTCCTTTGGGGGAACAGGTGGGTTGGGGACTTTATTCCTTTAGGAAGAAGTCTTTGCCTTTCCTTGCCTCCATCCCATGCACTCGTCAGAGGCTGGGGCTGGTGCTCTCAGGGAGGCAGGACCAGCCTCAGCATTTTCTGTCAGTGCAGAGAGTGGGACATGTCCCTCTGGGGGCCGTAAGCTGGGACCTGCTGTGTGCAGGTCCTGTTCCCTGGGCTGAACACGCTTCCCCCTCCTCAGGGGCTTTGCCACTGGGCAGGTCCTGCCTCTGCCCATGTCAGGGGCTGCTCCAGAGCTGCTCCCAGCTGTGAGATCATTGTGCTGTTGAAGGAGGGGGCCAAGCAGTGCGATCCCCGGGGCCGTGGCGCTCCGAGCTCCGCCGCGTCCTCCCCCGGTGCCCACACAGGGACGGGACTGGAGCCTCTCCCCCTCTCTTTCAGGCTGAGAAGCTGCTGCTGTGAGACCCTGACAGCTCTTCCTGACGGCGTGGAGGGGCGAACACGAGCGTGAGCTCCCACCTGCCACCGCACCCGAGGCGCCTGCTCTTGGCCTTCAGGTATGTCGTTTCCACCCAGCAGAGCTGGTAGGGGAGGGCATGGAGATAGTTTTTGGTTGAGGAGGAAGATGCTGCTTCCCATGGCTGTGCCTGGGGCAGCAGCTCACAGTCAGCCCACCAGGGACTTTGCACCAGCCCTGGGTACAGATCCTGTGTGCCCAGACCCTTGTGTGCTGACCTGGCAAAGGGGAACGCTGCTGGGACAAGCCACGTCTGCTCTGATCCTCGTGGGATGTGGCCTGGGGGGCTCTGGGACGCTTCGATCAGTGCCAGCCGTGTCCCTCCTGCTGGCTGCAGCAGTGTGGAGGTCCTGGAGCGTGCAGGACCCTGGTGGTGCCCCGATGGGAGGGCTGTGTGCCCACACACAGCCCTGCACGTCCCAGCCCGGCTGGACCCGCCGAGACCCAGCTCCCGTGCTGCAGCCTGCCCTCAGGGCTGCGTGCAGCTCCTGCGCTCGGGGCTGAGCCCGCACCAACGTCAGTCCACGTTACACGGACTGGAACCCCCCTCTGCTGACACCAGGCTGCTCTGGGAGCTCACAGCAGCTTGAGGAGGAGTAAAAATGTAAAACTCTGCGGGCAGTGGGGCTCTCTCCTCCAGACCAGGCGTTTTCCCTGTTTGCTCCCAGCGCTGCGAGCACCCACAGGCTCAGCAGTGCTCAGGGAGTCGTGGCCACGCTGTGGCAGCCATGGAGCCCAGGGACTGGGCTCTGCCTGCGGCTGTTCTGCCACGGAATTTGTCTTCCTCTCCACCGGCTGCTGTGCTGGGGGCCCCCAGAGTTGGGGCTGCTCTTGTCCCAGCTGGCAGTGCCAAGGGGAGTGCCTGGCAGGAGGAGTGCCCGTGGGGCCGTGCAGCACCAGCAGGGCTGCCCGTGTGGGGGCTGTGTGTGCCCCCCTCTCCGTGCTGCTCACTGCACACTGGCTCCTCCGCTCTGCCCCAGCCCCAGGTGCCTGCTCAGGAGTCACGAAATGGGAGCTTGAGGCTCCTCGCCCCTTGCTGGGGTGCAGGTTGTCCAGACTGTGGGATTAGAGTGGCCGTGCAGATGGATTGCCCAGCTGCATTAAGCAGTTCAGAGGCAGCAAAGGCAGCTGAGCTCTGTGCATCACCTTGAAGCTCTTTTTTTTTTTGTCTTTAGAAAACTTTGGGTGGATGTTATTGCTCATGAAAGCAAGGGGCTGATCATGCTGGGAAGGAGCAGGCGTAGTGTGGGCTGGCACTATTATGCAAGCTTCCCACATGCCGCTGTGCCAGTGCACTCCGTTCCAGAACAACAGCACGCGTCCGTGTGCCAGCCCCGAGCCACCCCCGGGTCTGCCGGAGCA
Organism: Camarhynchus parvulus; assembly: GCF_901933205.1. Classification (NCBI taxonomy): domain Eukaryota; kingdom Metazoa; phylum Chordata; class Aves; order Passeriformes; family Thraupidae; genus Camarhynchus; species Camarhynchus parvulus. The sequence continues at coordinate 5,549,399 of NC_044588.1, forward strand.
GCGGGTCCTGCTGTGCCCACCTCGCCCTGCCCGTGTCCTGCCCACACCCTGCTCCACCTCCTGTGCCCGCCCAGCCCCAAGCCAGCCGCCCCACAGGTGGGCACTCTGGGGTGAAGGGCTGCATGGCCCTGCCAGCCCCGTGGGTGGGCAGTTTTGGGCAAGTCCCATGGATGGGCAGTTTGAGGGGAAGGGCTGTGTGGTCCTGTCCAGCCCCACATCACTCTGGATCCAGCTGTTGTGAGCATCCTGGCTGAAGTGGGAGTGCTGGGAGTTTCTCCAGGACCTTGTGCTGCACTGGGGCTGGGACTGCGCTGCTTTTCAGGGGATGGCAGACAGGTTGTCACCCTGGCCATAGTGCAGTCGTGCCCCTGCATCGGGAGGGCCGTGCCTTGGCTGTGGGGTCTGTACAGCCATTGCTGCCAGCGCCTGGCCCACAACCATTGGAGCTCAGGCCACCAAGCCTCTTCCTTGCACAGCTTTGCTCCCTGCTGCTTTCCTCCTCCTCTCCTGGAGCCTGGCTGGGCCCTGTGTGAGGCTCGGGGCCGCCGACCATGGGGTGTGTGGGTGCTGGTGCTGAGCTTGGGGCTCACTGGGCCGGCGGGGAGCAGCCTGGAGCCAGAGCAGCGCCCCTGCAGGAACCCTCCCCATCATCCCCGGGCCTGCCCGAGCACCCCCGGGAGGAGAGCACTCCTTCAAGGAAGGCTTGGAGATGAGCAATGGAAAACATCTGACAGGGGAGCCCTTGAGGCGCTTTTGTTCCAGCGAGTGGGAGTGTGAGATCCGCTCAGACATGAAAGGCTGAGCAGCTCCGTCCCCAAAGTCACGGCGGAGGGGAGGACGGGGGGAGTGCGGCTGCACCGGGAGGTCAAACCGGGAACGGCTGGCACCGGGATCCCCCCTCCCTCCCTCCCCTCCCTTTCCAGCAACTAAATTAGGTCACACTTGAAAGTCAGTTTCTTGGCTGTGGATTTAATTTAGCTTTTCCAGGCTAGTTATCATATAATAAATTCCAGGAGATTTATAGAAAACATGCCCAGGGAGGCTTAGCCAGTGTGTAACAAGATTTGTGCCTCTTTCCTGCTGTTGAGCAGCTCTGGCGAGCGCAGCGCTGCCGGCAGATGTGCGGGCAGGGCTGGCAGCCCCGGCGGAGCTCCCAGGGAGACGGGGCAGCCCCAGAAACGGGCCGGGGGCACGGGGGGGTCCCAAATGCAGCTGTGCTCTGCCCTGCCTCCCCACCAGCCGTAAATCACCCGGAGCAGGTGCGTCCCCGTGGCCGTTCATCACTTGTCTCCTCGCCCTGGCTCAGCGTGGGCAGTGCCCATCCCAGCGGTGCCAGTGTGTGCCCAGTGCCTGCCAGAGCAGTCAGAGGGGGCAGACTGGGGTGTCCCGGTGCCTTCCTGCTCGGGGGGTGACGGTGTGTGGGGCGTCCCTGCTGGGGGGTACCTCGTGCCCTCGCTGCCCTGGCCCCCGGGGCACGGGCACCGTTTGGTAGAGCTGAAATCGGCCTCTCGTGGCTCTCCCCGCTGCTGGGGCGGGTTCTGCACCCCGCGGGGAGAGGCTGAGCAGGGAAAGGCGCTGGAGTCCGGAGGGATCTGTGGCCATGGCAGCGCAGGAGGGCACTGCCGGCGCTCCGGCTCCGCTGCCTGCTAACGCCGCCCAATTAGTGTCTGATTAGTCACTCCGCGTGTTAAGGCATTAGGAACAATTAAGGGTGAGAAGAGTTTCCAGATGTAGCGGCAAGCGCTGGAGCTGGGAGCTGGCAGCTCCGCTGGCTGCTCCCGTATGGAGGGGATCTGGCACAAGCGGGGTCACTGCGGGCCGTGGGGCCAGCGTGGCAGGGTCCCAGTGGGTGCAGGGGACTCCTCCTGGGCAGCCCTGGGGGCAGTGCCCGCCTCTGCCGTCAGCGCTGCAGCCGGGGCCCCGCAGAGCTGGGATGGAGGAAGCAGCCGCTGAGATGGATGAGGGGCACAGCCAGGTGCTGGGGAGGGACTGACCTGAGCCTCCTCACTTATCCTCCTCCTTACCTTAGGACTAGTATGCGAATGAATTCAATGCGGATTAGAATGAGCAGAATAACAGAAAGTTAGTCTAACTAAGACGGTTGATTTCAGCTCAATAAATTATAGCTCCCACCCTGTAACTTTCTTTATGTCCTACCTCCACCTAAGCTTCTACTCAGCCTTCACCCTCAGCAGCCTAGGCCCAGCCTTCCACCTCCCTGGGGCTGGGTTTGCCCAAATCAAGTATTCATTTACTGCTGCAGCTGGGTGTGGGTCTGTCCCCAGTGCACCCACCCTGTGCCATCCTGGCGAGCCACGGGGCTGGGGAAGCGCCCGGCTGTGAGCACGGGAGTGTCTGGGACGGGCCATGTGGGGGACAGCTGCTGTGACAGAGACGGCGCCGTGCTGTGACACTTTTAGGTGCGGGAGAAGTAGCACGAGCAGAGGCAAATGTGACTTCAGAGCCCAAATGCAAGTGGGTTCAGCTCCCCAGAAACAGTGCAGGGGGAGGGACCTGCAGCTGCACTTCCTGGGGATGCTGGGGTGCTCCTGTGCCTTTTTCCCCTCATGCAAGGTGGGCTGCACTCCCGCCATTGCCCCCCACCCCATGGTACTGGAGAGGCCACCAGCCCGGGGTCGCAGAGGTGGCTCTGGCAGCACAGGCAGTCTCTCCCCAGCACCAAACACCTCACCCTGGGTGAGCACTCTGGGAGGGTTCCCTGACAACCCTTGGGTGCCCTCGTGGTGTGCAGGGTGTGGGGGCATCAGGGGGCATTGATGCTGTGGTCACCCCTTGTGGACCAAGGATGAGTGAGCACCATGCGATGCTGGCACGCAGCAGGGCATGGAGAGGGGCACAGTGGCCTTCAGTGCATAGAAATCCTTTCTGTGCTGCTCTCCCCAGGGCGAGGAGCAGTGCGTGGACAGATGGTGTTTTTGAGTGACCTTGTAGCTCTGAGCCGTTCCCTCGGCTGCTGAGTAACGCTGGGGTGGGAGCGGCAGCGGTGCCACAACCTGCTCGGCCCGCGGGAGCCTGGCGGGGAGCCAGGGCTGGGGTGAACCGGGGGATGGAGCCAGAGCCCGACAGCCCTAACGTGAGGGCTGCGGGGAATTCAGTGTGCACTGCCATCCCTGGCTCCTGTGGCTGCGGGAAGTGTGTGGTGTCGGCAGGGAGGCTGATCCGGACTCTGGCTGCGCCTCCAGCCCATGTCCCTGGCTGTTCCTCGGCAGTGGGATCACTGCTCTGAGCTCCAGGATCAGGGATCACTGCTCCGGGCTCTGGGATCATTGCTCGGGGATCACTGCTCGGTGACCCCCCTCCAGCCGGTCTCCGCGGGATCACTGCTCCGGGCTCTGGGATCATTGCTCCGGGATCACTGCTCCGGGATCTGGGATCACTGCTCCGCGGTCGAGCCGCCCCTCCAGCCCTTGTCCCTGGCTGTTCCTCGGCAGTGGGATCACTGCTCCGGGCTCCCTGTTCCGGGCTCCCTCCCTGTGCTCTCCCTTGGGAAGGGCCTGAGCTCTCTCCAGGAGCAGCTGGCACGGTGGCAGCACAGCCGTGGTGTGTGGGGACGCACCGCGGAGTCCGTGTTGTGCCCAGAGGGCAGCAGGTGGAAAGGCCTCTGCCATGTGAAGTTTCTATCAGAGCTGCGATCCAGGACTGTGGTCCTGAGGGAACAGATCCAAGGGAAGGGAAAATTGCACTGCAAGGTGCAGCTTTGCTGTCGAAGAGTCACCCTGGGCAGGCTCAGCTCCTCTGGCACCCTTGCAGCCTCCTACGAACTCCGTGCGGGCTGCAGCGCCGAGAGGTGTCCTAAATTGGGGAAGGAACAAGGAGCTCTTGGCGCTCGCCTGGAGCATCATTTGCATTCCGGCGCAGCTCCCGGCTGCGAGGGAGGCGGGGGCCCGGCAGCCCGGGGTGAGGAGCGGGGCCGCTGCCAGCTCCGGCTGCCGGAGCGTCCCTGGGGCCGCTGCGGAGGGCGCTGTCACTTGGGCATCACCGTGCACCAGGCTCCTCGCTTTCGTTCTTCTCTCGCTGAACTTTGTGCCCAAGTTCTCTGTCCAAGATTTGTGCCTTTTTTCACACGGGAATGGCCCTTTGGCTTCGGGGCCCTGTGCTGGGATCTCTGATGACCCACGGTGCAGCTGGCTGTGCCCCATTGCTTTGTGCTCTCCGGGGATGGAGAAGGGCTGAGGGGCAGCCAGGGCCAGGCAGCGCCCATGGATGGCTTTGGGCGGTGTGTGGCAGTGTCCCGTGTGTGGCAGTGTCCCGTGTGTGGCAGTGTCCCGTGGGGTGTGTGGCAGTGTCCCGTGTGTGGCAGTGTCCCGTGGGATGTGTGGCAGTGTCCTGTGTGTGGCAGTGTCGTGTGGGGTGTGTGGCAGTGTCCTGTGTGTGGCAGTGTCCCGTGTGTGGCAGTGTCCTGTGTGTGGCAGTGTCGTGTGGGGTGTGTGGCAGTGTCCCGTGTGTGGCAGTGTCCCGTGGGATGCCGGCCCTGCCCCAGGACTGGCAGAGCAGATCCGGCCGGGCTCCTCTGAGCCGGGATGTGCGGAGGGCAGGGCGAGGTGAGCCGGGAGCGTGCGGGGCTCTGGTTTCCCCCGAGCGCAGCAGCTCAGGGCGCGGGACCCCAAAGTGTTGTGGGGTCACTGGAGGGGGCGAGCAGGGGGCCAAGGGCTCTGCTGTGCCCGGCGTGTCGGGGTGAGCGCTGTGCAGAGGGGCAGGACGGGGATGCCCTGCAGTGCTGGGGGCACGGGGTCTGTGCCCCGAGGGGTCCCGAGCAGGACATGGTGCCCTGCAGCACCAGGGGCACGGGGTCTGTGCCCCGAGGGGTCCCGGGCAGGACGGGGGGCAGCTGCGGGGCTGGGGCAGGGTGGGATGAGCCCCGGGGCTGTGCCCCGTGTGCCGCGGGCACTGACAAGGTGCCAACCTTGTCCTTTTCCACGACCAGCTCCTCCCAGTGCCCATTCCCTATGAATTTATAGAGAAGCTTTGATTTGACTCCAGCAGCCCCTCTGTCCTGCTCCTGCTGTGCGCCGGGGCTGCCGCGCAGCACCCGAGCAGCTCCGCTCACTTAACATGCAGCGAGTGTTGTACTCGGAGAAATTTAGACGTAATTTTTTTGTGCTTGCATGTAAATGTGGGTAGGTGCTGTCCTGATTGATGGCAATTAGCATTTTCTAACGGTAACAGATGTTCGGATTGCCAGGAGGCTGGTACCTAACGCCCACACTGCCATCTGTTCTGCTGGGCACTGCCTGGGGAAGCGGCACCAGCGCTGCGGACCTGCGGGGCCGTGCCGGGCTCTGTTTAACAGCACTGTGCAGGGGGGGTTTATTGTGGGTTTTTTGGTGGGGGAAAATAATAATAATAATAAAGACGTTTTTGGGTTTATAAATAGTACACTGTTTATTATGGGATGGAGACTTTCCATCTGAACAGCAGCCTGGATTGCTGCACAGTTAGCAAAACAGTCTGGGCAGTGCTGGGAGCAGTTTTCCAGGGGATGCTTTCCAGGGGGAAGGGGTCGGTGGAGTCCCAGTGGGTGTTTGTCCCACCCCATCCTCTGCTGGCTCTCCATGGCGGCTGCTCGCTGCCTGTGGGGACAAGGGCTCTGCGGTGGGCATCTCTTGTCAGCTCTGCGATGGAAGCAGGGAAACATCTGTGAGGTGTTTGAAGGTGTTTAAAGGTGTCTGAGGAAGAGACCCAGAGCCCTGAGCCCAGTCCCACTGTCCAGGCAGTCCCACCTCAGCCCTTTTCCTCACCCAGTGCCTGTTCCTCCTCATTCCCTCCTGCCTCCCTTTATCTGCAGCCTTTTACACCCAGTTTTCTTGTGCCAGCCTTGTCCTTTTGCATGACCAGCTCCTCCCAGTGCCCATTCCCTATGTATTTATAGACAAGCTTTGACTTGGCTCAGACCAGCCCCTCTGTCCTGCTCCTTCTGTGTGCTCCTGGAGCAGCTCTCCATCCCCTGGCAGCCTGACCCTCCCAGACAGGGTCATCCCATGGCACAGCCGCCCTGGAGCGCAGTGACAGTGACACTCACACTCACAGGCTCACACTCACACGCTCACACTCACTCACTCTCCTCCCAGATGCTGGAGCTGGTGACTCAGAGTCAGCCCGTGGCTGAGTAATGCACTGAGCTGTGTCTCCATGTGGTTCCCAGGTTGCAGCAGATGCTCCCATGCTCAGTGCTTTGGGCTCTGTGCTGCTCAGTCTCAGGGCCTGGCAGCCCCCTCCGGGCTGACCCCCTCCTCCTGCCCCCCATCCCCCTGGGATGCTGCTGCTGGTCCAGCCACTCACATTCCCAGCTTACTGTGGCTGAGCTGCATTGGGTACAGGCAGATCTTAGATACAGATCATGAGGTACATCAGATTTTACCTGTTTGTCGTGTATTTCCATGCTGGTTTTCACTGAGCTCCTGTTCTGCATGGTGGGGGCTCAGGGGTCTTTCCCTGCCCTGGCTCCTCTCGTTTCCATGCTGCACTTTCCAGTGCTGTGGCCCAGTGCAGCTTGACAGGATGTCCTGGGCCAGTTCTGGGGGTTTCTGGGAAGGAGGACGTGCTGTCCCGGTATGTGGCTTGGTGGGGGCAGGGGAGTCGCCACAGTGGGCAGAGGAGCAGATTTGGGATGAGCCAAAGTCTCGTGCTCGTGTGAGAGGTTCAGCCCTTGCTGCAGGGCTGGCACCAAGGCACCTGGTGATGCCTGGGAGGTGTGTGGGCAGAAATGTGGGCTGAGGACAGGGATTTGGGCTGGGGACAGGGATTTGGGGCTGGGGACGGGGATTTGGGGCTGGGGACAGGGATTTGGGCTGGGGACAGGGATTTGGGGCTGGGGACGGGGATTTGGGGCTGGGGACAGGGATTTGGGGCTGGGGACAGGGATTTGGGTTGGGGACAGGGGTTTGGGGCTGGGGACAGGGATTTGGGGCTGGGGATGGGGTGAGGGGCTCAAGTGCTTCTCCCCCACACTTTCATTTTTCCTATTGGAAAACAAGTCCGCTCCGTCTTTGTTTCTTTCCCCTCGCTTTTCAAATTCATCTGGGAAAACTTCCCTTGGTGCTCGCAGAGGTGTCACCAGCCCGACAGCTTGTGCTGCTCTAATAAAATGGCTCCGAAGCAGAGGGTTTGATCTATTTTTAAAGCGAGCTCCGCGCTGTCTCCTCCCGCCCTCCCACTGGCAGCCAAACAGAGCCCGAAGGCTCCTGGGAGCGCGGCAGCAGCGCCGAGCCCAGGCCTGTGCCACGGCCATGCCCCTGCCGTGCCCCTGCCCGTGCCCATCCCTCTCTCTGTGCCCAGGGAACGCTCTGGGGACAGGATGGGGCTCCCTGCGCTGCTGTGTCAGGGAGAGGAGCTCTGTGCGTGGTGTCATTGCTCCGAGCGGTGCTTGTGCTGTATGAATTAACACAGGGAAACTTCGCTGTGCTTGGAAGTTGGGTATTTTCTGCCTGTTTGATGCCCCGTTATTAAAACTCGATTTCTACGAATAACATCCTTTAAATAGAATTCGTCTTCCAGCAATGACTCATCGCAGAGCAGCAGCTCCTCGCAGGAGAAGGCAGCATGAGGGCAGGTCTGGCACTTGAAGCCTTGGGAATCCCCAGATCGGTGCCCGGGGCTGTGCTGTGTGCTGGGGAAGCCACCCCGGTGTCCCTGCTGCCTCTGCCTGCTGCCCATCCTGCTGCCCACCCTGCTGCCCATCCTGCTGCCCACCCTGCTGCCCACCCTGCTGCCCATGCTGCTGCCCATGCTGCTGCCCATGCTGCTGCCCATCCTGCTGCCCATGCTGCTGCCTCTGCCTGCTGCCCATCCTGCTGCCCACCCTGCTGCCCACCCTGCTGCCTCTGCCTGCTGCCCATGCTGCTGCCCATCCTGCTGCCCACCCTGCTGCCCACCCTGCTGCCCATCCTGCTGCCCATCCTGCTGCCCATCCATCCTGCTGCCCATGCTGCTGCCCATGCTGCTGCCCATCCTGCTGCCCATGCTGCTGCCCACCCTGCTGCCCATCCTGCTGCCCATCCTGCTGCCCATGCTGCTGCCCATGCTGCTGCCCACCCTGCTGCCCATGCTGCTGCCCACCCTGCTGCCCACCCTGCTGCCCACCCTGCTGCCCACCCTGCTGCCCATCCTGCTGCCCATCCTGCTGCCCACCCTGCTGCCCACCCTGCTGCCCATGCTGCTGCCCATGCTGCTGCCCATCCTGCTGCCCATCCTGCTGCCTCTGCCTGCTGCCCACCCTGCTGCCCACCCTGCTGCCCACCCTGCTGCCCATCCTGCTGCCCACCCTGCTGCCCATGCTGCTGCCCATCCTGCTGCCCACCCTCCTGCCCACCCTGCTCCAGCTGCCACCAGTGCCCGTGGGCTCGGCCTGGGGATCCCTGGTGCCCTCTGGGGTGTCCTGGAGCCTGCAGAGCCGCAGCGCCAGGGGTGCTGCCCCAGTGGTGGCACCGTGATGGTGGCACCGTGGCGCTGTCTCCTGCCCGTGCTGTCCCCTGGCACTGGGGATGGGGTGAGCTCCCAGAGCAGGAGGCTGCAGGGACTGAGGGTGATGGATCTGTGCCAGGCTGGCTGTGTCAAGCCCTGCCGGGCCGTGGCCAGGGCAGTCCAGCAGCAGGATGTGGGGCATGGTGAGCTCTGCCCACGTGTGTGTGCCCATCCTGCTGGCACTGGCTCTGCCTCTGCTGGCTCCCTTGATGGGGCTTCTTGCAGTGTCAGGGACAGGAACAGGAGTGGGAATTGTGTCGGGGAGAGGAGAGAGGAGGTGGATTTCAGGTGCTCTCTAGATGGGGGATCAGATGGAGTCCAGATGGAGCTGGGATGGATGGGCTGGGGGGCTCCTCCCCAGAGCTGTTTCACCCGCACAGGACAGGTTTCCCCCAGGGAGGAAGAGGAGGGCACAAGCCAATCTCCCAGCCCAGGCAGGGTCAGGCAGGGGCAGCTCCAAGGGGTCCTGAGCTGCTGCAGAAATGAGTTTTTTCTGGCCTCCTCCCTGGGACGCCGCTCGCTCCGGTTCAGGGGCTCGTGCCAGCATTATTATTCTTTCAGGTCTGACATCTGCTGAGGTGACAGCAGCCGGGGAGAGGGAAGGGATTGGAACAAATTTCTCATGAAAAGTAGCTAAGTTGATGAAACCATTACAGTGCCTGCATCCAGCACTCCATCACCGTGACACTCCGGGGACAGGGACAGGGATGGGGACAGGGACAGGGATGGGGACAGGGATGGGGACACAGGGACAGGGATGGGGACACAGAGACAGGGATGGGGACGGGGACAGGGACAGGGACAGGCGCTCCGTGGACTGAGCTCTCTGTCCCTCAATCCCTGTCCCTCAGCTCTGTCCCCTCCCTGTCCCACAGCCTGAGCATCCCACATTTGGCCCTTTCTCCGTGCTGGTGCTGCTGTGGCAGAGCCACGGGGGCAGTGAGCCGGGGCTGGGGCACATGGGGAGAGAACGGGGCTGAGGGCTGGGCTCCAGAGCTGTGGAGCACCCAGGGCTGCAGGCAGGGCTGGCATTAGCCCAGCGAGCCCGGGGGCTGTTTGCCACCGAGGTGATGGTGTTGGTGGTCAGGATGGATCACCCGTGGTTCTTGGGCATCCATCTGCCAGGCTGAACGTGGTGAGGCTCTGTTTGCTGGCCCGTGTCCAGCCAGGCTCCCTGGGCCTTAAATCCTGCCAGTGCCTTCTCCTGCAGAGGTGCTGCTCCAGGGACCATGAAGAGCCATGAGAACTTCTGAAAAGGCAGCTAATCTGCAGACCATGCCTCAGAAATGGTTTTAATTCCTTTTCCACCCCCACAGCCTCCTTCATTCTCAGCTAGAAGTGGTCACCCCTGTTAAGTGCTCGCTCCTGGGCTGAGCACTGAGCTGGTGGAGGAGGTGCTGGGATGTGGAAGGAAAACCCTTTTTCCTGGAGGCGTTGAGCTATTCCTTACCGTGACCTAGATGTCAGTTTAATGCTCCGACAAGTCCCAAGACTCACATATGAAGTTGCCCAGGGGAAGAGGATATTTCAGGAGCACAGAAGCTGCTCAGCAGTGGTAAAGTGCACGAGCTTTCCCTGGCAGGAGCCGTGCTGAGCCTCCGTCTGCTCGTGCCCGCCGTGCCAGCCGTGGAGCGGTGCCCCCTCTCCTCGGGGTGTGAGCACAGTGCCCGGGCATGGGAGGGTCGGTGGTGCCCTGGCACAGCCTGGCAGTGCCCTGCAGAGCCCCTGGTGCTCCGGGGCTGCTGGTGCTGCCTTCCCGGGGTGCAGGAACAGTCCCTGCGCCATCCCCTGGCTCCAGATCAGAGCTGGGTGTGGGCTGCCAGGAGGAGCACGGTGCAGGTGGAGGATGTCCAGTGCCATGCTGGGTAAATCTGGGTAAATCTGGGTAAATCAGTGCCAGTGCCCTGCTGGGTAAATCTGGGCTCGCACACTCACCCATCACTGTCTCCCTGCCCATACCTGGCTGGTTGTGTTCCCCCTTTCTCCCTCACTCCTGTGCTCCTCTGTGCCTGCTGGATTTGGGTGCATTCCTGGGGCTGTGCCAGGGGTGGCCCTGCTGGGTCCCCCCTTTCTGTGCTCGTGCCCTTGTGGCACAAAGCACAATCACAAAGTTGGTGCTTCCATCTCGCGTTCCCTCGCACCTGTGAGTTCCCCTGTGGATGATTTAGAGCTGAAAGCCTGGGCTCTGGCACTGGGAGAGGGTTCCCGAGATAAAATAATCTCTGCCAGCAGCTGAAGTGACAGAAGCCCCATTAACAGCAGCATATGCCTGGGAACACCCGTGCTGAGGGGGAGCAGGGGAGCAGCAGCCCACAGGAAGGGGGGAAGGGGGAGCTGGTAATTACTCTGCTGCCATTGGGATGCTCCTCGCTAATTTACAGCCTTGGTGGAATCAGGATGTGCTTCTTCCTCCTGAGCCTGGGCAGGGCTGTCCCCTGGTGCAGGCAGCCGTAATTATCCACATTTAACTGAGGCCTTCTGAAATGTATTTGTCTTGCAGCATGTGAGTGTAATTGCTGGGAATTCAACAGGAATGCACTTGTGGCTGGAGCAGGACCCCGTCTGACAGGGAGCACATGGAGCTGGGGGTCCCTGGGCTGCTCCTCTGTGCTGGCAGGGGGGACACTGCTGTCGGGTGGAGCTGGGGGGATTTGGGGGTTCTGGGCATCACCACCACCTTCCCTCCCCTGCTCTCCTGACTGAAGTCTGTGCTGATGGGATGGATGTGCTGACAGGAGGAGCCAGGCAGCCTGTGAGTATTCCTGGGAACTGCTGTGTGGCCCCTCTCCAGCACTGGGGCTGGGGGGGTTGGTTTGCCTTGACCTGTGTGTGTTTGGGGACACCAGTGCCACGCTGCCAGTGCTGGGCTGTTCCCAGGAGCAGGGCTCTCTGTCCTGGCATCCCCCTGTCCTGGCATCCCCCTGTCCTGCTGCTCTGGGCTCCAGCCCCAGCCCCAGGACACCTCCACACTGCAGCCCCATGGCTGGGGAGGGTGGGGAGCAGAGCCTGGGGCAGGGTGGGCAGCAGAGCCTGGGGCAGAGCTCTGGGCACTTCTGGGGACCTTTCGGTGCCTCTGAGTTTGGGGTGCTCTGTGGGACACCTGCTCTGGGACACCTGCTCTGGGACGCCTGCTCTGGGACACCTGCTCTGTGGGACACCTGCTCTGGGACACCTGCTCTGTGGGACACCTGCTCTGGGACACCTGCTCTGGGACACCTGCTCTGGGACACCTGCTCTGTGGGACACCTGCTCTGGGGCTCCCCAGCTCTGGGACACCTGCTCTGGGACACCTGCTCTGGGACACCTGCTCTGGGACACCTGCTCTGTGGGACACCTGCTCTGTGGGACACCTGCTCTGGGACACCTGCTCTGGGACGCCTGCTCTGTGGGACACCTGCTCTGTGGGACACCTGCTCTGGGACACCTGCTCTGGGGCTCCCCAGCTCTGGTTGCTGCCCCCCCTCCTGAAGGCGAGCTCCCAGGCGGGTTTTAAGGCACCTGTGCTCCCTGGGGGCCGTTTCCTTGTTTCCTTGCCCGGAGTGGAGGTGACAAACTCATGACCTGGACCTGCTGAGCCTGCCGGGCGCTGCGCTGGGTGACAATGGTGCCAGCTGTCCCCTTGGCCCAGGCACAGCTTGCTGGCTGTCACAGGGGCTGGGGGGCCATCCTGTTCAGGGGAGCTGGCCACTGTCCGTGGCTGTCACCCCCTGCCCCAGCGCTGGTGTCCCCCTTCTCTGTTCGGCTGGGCTGGGGTGAAAGGCAATGGGCACTGAAGGGCAGATGTGCTGGCACCACGCTTGGGCCTGTGCTGGAAAAACACTGGTGGCACGGGAAATGTACGGGAAAGAGCTGCAGAAATGGTTCATGGGCTGGAAAAGCTGCTCTGCTGTGGGAGACAGAGCCTAAGTAGGTTGAACTTTTCATCCAAGAGAAGTTTAAGAGGTGGCTTGACGATGTGGGTTGTTTTAGCTTGTGATCAAGAGATGTCTGTGGGTACACAGCGCTCTAATTTAGCAGGGAAAAGACTCTGAAAGCAGCCAGGCTCTGAAAGCTCCAGAAGACAAACCCTGACTGGAAACAAGTGCGTGTTTTTATCAGGGAAGGTAATTAACCACTGGAATGGCTTAAGCCTGTGGGGGTTTCTCTCTTGCTTGCTGTCTGTGGATCAAACAGGGATATCTGTCGGGGAGGAAGGCAGTCAGTGGCTGAACACAGCCCTGGAGCCTTTGGCCTGTGCTCCAGGAGCGCATTGCCAGGTCCAAGGGCCCTTCTGGCTCTGGGCCGTGTCATTCGGTGTTGGTACTTGAGGGTGCTTGGAAATCTGGGGTGTACAGGAGAGATGAGCACTAAAGCACTTGAAATGAGATTTGGGAGAGCTTCCCTGTGGAGAAGGGGTCTTGTTTTCTCCGGGGATTTTTAGAAGGAGGCAGCACTAAAGTTGCCTTCAAGCCAGCCCCTGCCCTCTGCCCTCAGTTCTGGCCCTGCCCCAGTTGTGTATCTGCAGAAAACCAAAGAAAACTTTCTCTTCTTGACTGTGAAAGTCCCACACTCCAAAGCCAGGCCAGTTTGGGGTTTTCCAGCCTGTTTTTTGTATGCCTGCTGTAATGCCTGTGGCCCGTTGGCACTGCTCAGAGTTATCTGTGACGGGGCAGTGAAACTTCCCAGAGTCAAAGTCAAAGCAAGCTGTGCTCGTCCTGTGCTGGAGCCTGGAGCCTCCCTCGGGGGGGAATGAAGGGAATTGGGGCTGTGTGTGACCCTCAGGGGCAGTGGGATGGAGCTGTGTGTGACCCTCAGGGGGAATGAAGGGAATTGGGGCTGTGTGTGACCCTCAGGGGAATGAAGGGAATTGGGGCTGTGTGTGACCCTCAGGGGCAGTGGGATGGGGCTGTGTGTGACCCTCAGGGGGAATGAAGGGGATTGGGGCTGTGTGTGACCCTCAGGGGCAGTGGGATGGGGCTGTGTGTGACCCTCAGGGGGAATGAAGGGATTGGGGCTGTGTGTGACCCTCAGGGGGAATGAAGGGAATTGGGGCTGTGTGTGACTCTCAGGGGAATGGAGGGAGATGGAGCGTGTGTGTGACCCTCAGGGGAATGGGGAGTGGATGGGGCTGTGTGTGACCCTCAGGGGCAGTGGGATGGGGCTGTGTGTGACCCTCAGGGGGAATGAAGGGGATTGGGGCTGTGTGTGACCCTCAGGGGGAATGAAGGGAATTGGGGCTGTGTGTGACTCTCAGGGGGAATGGAGGGAGATGGAGCTGTGTGTGACCCTCAGGGGGAATGGAGGGAGATGGAGCTGTGTGTGACCCTCAGGGGCAGTGGGATGGGGCTGTGTGTGACCCTCAGGACTGTCTGTGACCCCCAGCGCTGTCTGTGCCACGCTGGCCTGTGCAGCCCCTAACCCTGAGCAGGGGCACTGTGGACAGACGTGTCAGCTTTCAGGAACACATAATCATGGAAAGATTCTATGCAGGAGCTTTTATTGAAGAGCTCTGGGTGTCAGGGATGCACAGACCCAAATCTGACCCGACGTGCTTTATAATCTATCATTATGTAACTTACATATTAATTATTAAACTTGCATTGTTCTACTGTATACATTGATTTCATCCAAGCATGGATTTCTCGTGATCCCCCTCAAACCCCTCACATAGTTTCTCATGATTCTTTAAACAATAATTATATCTAATCACATCTCACAATTATATCATTTATCATATACTGGCTACACAGGTGCAGTTTCACATGATCCAGCAAACACAAGGCCGAACATTTCCCAGGCCCTGCCAAGCCTAACTTTCTTCTAACTCTAACTTCTGCTAACTCTTCTAACATAGAGTTTTCTATGATTTTAAAATCTTTTCCTATCATAGAGATCCGTCTGTCCCGCAGCTCTGGGTGCCTCAGCCCAGCCATGGGCACGGGCAGCACGGTGCCAGGGCAGGTGGGACACGGGCACAGCGTGCCCTGGAGGGTTCCCAGCCCCGTCCATCTGTCCTCTGTGGCAGGGCAAGTTTGTGCCTGTGGGTCAGGGCCAGCCTGCTCGGGCACCTTCGGCACGGTGCTGTGGGCAGGAGCTGCCAGGGCTGCAGCTGGCATCCAGCGTGGCACCAGGGGTGACATTGGACAGCTCCTGTCCGTGCCGTGGCACTGCCAGGGCTGCAGCTGGCACCCAGCGTGGCACCGGGGGTGACACAGGGCAGGAATATCCTCCCCCATGGAGCAGGGCTGGAAATAGCCCCTGAGTCACTCTCTGGAACAGGACCATCTTCCCAGGGATCATCGTTGTCCAAATAATTCTGAGTCTTTCCTCCTCCCTGACTCGTGCCAGGGCAGTGCCACAGGATGGGGTGTTCAGTGCCACAGGATGGGGTGCAGTGCCACAGGATGGGGTGTTCAGTGCCACAGGACACGGAGCTCAGTGGATTTCTGTCACTCCCATCCCCTGGGGCAGCATGTCCCCTCTCCCTGCTGCCAGTGCTCACCCAGCACTCGTGGGCTCCATGCCAGGCTGGGGCACCACAGGCTGTGCTGCTCTTGGTGTTTGTGAGCCTGGAAACTCAGAGATCTGAGCCTGGAAACTCATGGTCTGGAGAAAATCAGAGATCTGAGCCTGGAAACTCATGGTCTGGAGAGCTCCTGTGAAGGCAGAGCTGGTCCCTGGCATGGAGCAGCCCTGTCCCTGCTCTCAGGGGTTTGAGGGTGCTGGCAGGGCTGGCAGGGCAGCACGGTGCCAGGCTGGCTGAGCTGTTACCCCACATATCTGTGCTGCTGCCCATCCCCTTCACCCTGGATCCAGCTGCTGCTGGGGCTGTGGGCACTGGCCTTCCTGGCTGGGGGAAAGGGGGACATGGCATGGGAAGGGTTAATGCAGGAAGATTTTCACCCCCTGGCATAAACAGCACCAAATGCATGTTTGCCTTCATTTGCATATTGAAACATATCCTAAAGGCCCCTCGTTTGGAAAGTTCTGTTTTTTACTCCATCTTCCTATAGAAGGGAGGAAATTATTCATAATTAAAAAGCAATAATAATGCAGAATGAAGGAACCCAGCTGTATAATACCCAGCACAAAAGGGGGAGCGTGGGGAATCTATTTTTAATGGTTTCCACAGCAACTGCGATTTTGTTTACAGTGATTTTCCTCCTGTGCTGTGAGGCTGTTCCCAATTTACATTTTCGAGGAGCTCCTGCATGGGAGGCCCATCACTGGAGGGTGCTCTGGCGCTCGGGGAGGATCTGAGGAGAGGAGATGGGGCTTGGGGAGGCTGGGAGTGATGAACCCTGGCTGCCTGCAGGGGCTGTGGGCCACCAAGGGCCGGCAAAGCCGAGTTGGGGACACTCAGAGCTGCCTCTGGGGGTGCCTGGTGACCCCACACTGCTCATGGACACTGCTCAGGGACACCCATCGCAGGAGTTTCCTCCCAGAGCCTGTCCTCTTCCCTTGGCCCATGTTCTCTGGAACTGTGTCCTGCTGCCCTTGGCCCCAGAGCCTTCCTGTGGGGCCAGCTGGCCTTCCTCCCAACGCCCCTTCCCCAAGCTGTGTCTCCCCTGGGCCCAACTGCCTGCTGTGGCAGATCTGCCCTGGGAAGCTTCTGTTATCTCCCCCCCTGTGGCCCAGAGCGTGCCTGCTTGCCCAACCTGTCTGTGCCTGGGGAAGCTGTGTCCTGCTGTTGCCAATGTGCCTGCTGGGAATGTCCTGCTGTCCCCTGGCCCAGAGCTGTGTCCTGCTGTCCCTGGGCCCAGAGCTCTGTCCTGCTGTCCCTTGGGCCCAGAGCTGTGTCCTGCTGTCCCCTGGGCCCCAGAGCTGTGTCCTGCTGTCCCTTGGCGAGCTTGTTGCTGTCCCCCCAGACTGTGTCCTGCTGTCCCTGGGCCACTCTGTCCTGCTGTGCAAGGTGCTGTCCGGGCGGGGCACTGCTGTTTGGGCCCAGAGCTGCCTGCCCTGCCCTGGTTCCCCTCCATCCAGGACATTTGCTTTCCCAGACCTACCTCCAGAGGTGGAGGGTGCTAAGTCTGCTGTCCCCTGGCCCCAGAGCTGTGTCCTGAGGTTGCTGATTCTGGCCCTGGGCACCCAGAGGAAGTGAACCTGCAGTCCATTGGGTTTCAGGGCTCACCAGGAGCCAGGTGATCCCAGCCAGGCTGCTCAGGGGTACTGGTCCCTTCCATCTGCCTGACGGGAAGCTGCTGCCTGGAGATCAGCTCCTTTCATGAACCAATAAAGGAAGGGTTTTATCACCTGTTCCAGCTAATTTTCTGTGGTTTGTAATGGCTTTGGGAAGCAGGTAATTGCAGCGATTGCATTCCATGTGTAGCATTAAAGGGAATTGAGGGGACTGTTTGTTAATTAGCTGTACTTGTGTGGAACCTGAAACATATTAACCTTCACAGAATCCCAAACTATTAGGGATGAAGAAGGGATTTAATGATGGGAGAAGCAGAAAAACAAAAAGCAATTAGGGCTCTTTTTCCCAGCATCGCGGGCGTGTTGGAGGGGGAGGGCTGGCAGAGCAGCCCAGCGCCGGGGGAGGAGGGAGGGAGGGAGGGAGCCTGGGGCTGGCAGGGATGAGGGATGAGGGATGAGCAGCAGCCTCCTCCGGCGGCAGAGGGTGAGCAGCACACCGTGTCACCTCCCGGTGCCGCCCAGCTCCCCCGTTTTCACCTTTGTGGCATCTCACCTGGGACTCAGGCGCTCGCTCCGTTTGGAATTCCTGGACGTGCTCTGGGATGCTCTGGGGAGCAGCCCTGTGTAGCCATGATATTTTCTGAAAAATCCTTTCCTTAGGATCTTTGCTCCTGAGAAGCTGAGAGGCCTCAGGGACAAAATGTAAACAATGGTTATCTGCTGCTGTGGAATGCAACAGGTGCATCTGTGATTGGTCTCATGTGGTTGTTTCTAATTAATGGCCAATCACAGTCCAGCTGGCTTGGACTCTCTGTCCAAGACACAGGCTTTTGTTATCTTTCTTCCTTTTCTATTCTTAGCTAGCCTTCTGATGAAATCCTTTCTTCTATTCTTTTAGTACATATATTAAATATTAGGGATTATTAATATAATATATAATAGAATATATAATAATATAACTATAATAAATAATATATAATATATAATATATAATATATAATATATAATATATAATACGTAATACGTAATATATATAATCTATAATACATAATATATAATACATAATTATATATTCTATTATTATATATTATAATATAATATATATAATATTATGATATAATATATATAATACATAATATATAATATATATTATATTATGATATAATATAGATCATAAAATAATTAATCAAGCCTTCTGAAACATGGAGTCAGATCCTCGTCTCTTCCCTCATCCTGAGACCCCTGTGAACACGGTCCCAGCCCTGGGGCGCAGCTGCGGGCTCAGCACCCTCAGGGTGTTCAGAGGGGCTCCAGCCCCCCGAGGCTGAAGCTGGAGCGTTGGCAGGGGGTGCTGGAGCTGCCGGCCCGGGCAGCAGCACAGAGTGGCGGGCAGGCTGGGAGGGCTGAGCTGGAGCTGCTGGAAAGTATAAATAGTATAAATAGTGTTTCCATGGTGACCGTTCAACAGAAACTCTTCCTTCCCTGGCTGTGGAGCCCTGGCTGCTCCCCCCCGTGGCAAAGCCCTTCAGGCGTTGGTTATTTCTCATTCCTCGGTGCAGGAGCTGGCGGTGGTGGCAGCGTGTGCGTGGCCAGAGCAGGGCTCCAGGGGCCGTGGGGACTTTCCTGGCCCTTGGGTTCCCCTCCCTGGGGACAGGCCTGGATTTCCCATCCTTGGACTCCCCTCCCTGGGGATAACCCTGGTTTTCCTGGCCTTGGGTTCCCTTCCCTGGGGATAGCCCTGGTTTTGCCCATCTCTCTGCAGTAGCAGCACATGCTGTGCCCACCACGGCACCTCCTGCCCAAAACTGTCTGAGCACAGGGAGCCCTGGGACAGCCCCAGTTTCCTGCTGGGAGCCCTGGTGCCTTTCCCAGGGCTCGTTAATACCCATCAGCACCGTGCAAACAAACTCCCTGCTCCATTTATTCCACCCAGCTCCCGATTTAATTAGGTTTTCCAGTTTTCTGCTTGTCCTGGGCCGATCACTCCTTAAAACAGTGGAGAATTAATTTGCACCTGCTGTCAGAAAACGTCTCTCCCCAGTTAGAAAAATAATTAAGCCATCATCACACATCGGGGGTAATGAATCACTGCGCTCAGTTCCCTTCACAGGTCGTTTGTTTCCTTCCACACTGGCAAAGAAGGTGCAAACTAAATGTGAGCAGCTGCCAAGTTACCCCCTTGCCTCACTGTCCCGTGGATCCTCCAGCTAAGCCGGGCCTTTGGGAAGCCCCTGAGCAGGGCTCAGTGGTTTCCCCATAGCCCCAGGGGTGAGAGCACCTGGGTTTGCTCTGTCCCACTCCCTGGGGCTCCATGGAAGGTGCTGGAAGGGGAAAGGGAGCTGTGGCAGGGGCCGGACCAGTGTCACCCCCACCTGGGGTCAGCGCTGGGAGCTCGGGTTGGGTAAATGTGTTGGAGAGATGCAGTCTGGACCTGCTGTAGCACCAGGGAGGAACTGATCCCAGCGTGGCAGCACAGTGTGTTTGCATGGTGTGATGTGATTAATGCCACATCAAGGTAATCACTGATTGATGATTAATGGCTTGGGTGTAAATGTGCCCCAGGTTTGGGCTCGGGAAGAATTTGCCTTGGGACCAGTGTGTCTGAGGGTGGCTGGAGGCTTTGTCCTTTCCCCCGGTGCAGGAGGGCTCTGCTTACCGTGGCCCAATGGGACTTCAGTCACTGGTTTCAGGGAGCTCTGGCCCTGTCCCCTCCTGGGCCGTGCTGCCCTTGGGCCGTTTCCCCTTCAGCTCCTGGCAGGGCCCGTGTGCCAGGTGTGTGGGGCTGCTGTGGATGCTCCTGCACATCCTCTGCAGCTTTCAGAGAGGCAACAAGGGAGGCACCAGAGGCTTGGAGAGCTCCCAGATCTCTGCAGGTGTCTGGAGCAGTGGCCAGGCTGCATTTGCCTCCTCTCTTGGACAGACAGGGGTTGGTTTCTCCCGGGGGTTCCCGTGGGTGCCGGGGATGTCTGAGCTGCTGGGCACAGGAGGCTGCCTGGCCTTGGGGTGGGGAGAGATTCCAGAGGATGCAGCACAGACAGCACCTTTCCTCCTGTCCCTCCTGTCCCCTTTCCCGGAGCCAGGCTGGCGCTTCCCCCTTTGCAGTAACCGGATCTGTCACCTCTATGGAAGCGTTAGGGGTGGGATGATGTCCCAGGTGGGAAGGGTGGGGTGAGCTCCTCGCAGCCACTCGGGGTGACCCTGGGGATGGCTCCTGCTGCCCTTTCCATCCCAACAGCCCGGCCCGGGTGCCCAGGGACCCTGCCAGGTGAGGATGGCCAGCGGGTTAGGGTTAGGGTTGGGGTTGGGGTTAGGGTTAGTGCTGGTAACCCACGGCCCATCTGCTCCACCGTGAAGCTTTCCCCAGGGGAGATATCCCGGCTCGGCCCGGGCTGGGGCACACAGTGCCCTTGTGCTGCTGCCAGGTGGGCTCACAGCTCCAGGAGCTCCTGCTCTCGCTGTGCTGAGCAGGGCTGAGCTCTCACCTCCGCTGGGCCAGGCTCACACCTGCTCCCACCATTGCCCGGTGCCCACTTCAGAGCCAGCTGATTAAATTAAAGTCCTAGCGCGTTTGAATAATTTTCCCTGTGAAATGTGGCAGATGGCCTCCATTAGGCGTCTGCTCCCAGCTTCTGCCAGGATGTGATCAGCCCCTCTTTGGGAAAGGCACAAAAGGGATTGGGAGTGGAGAGGCCTGGGAACGGGAGCCCGTCCCTCCATCCATGCCGAGGGAATCCAGCGC
This sequence comes from Camarhynchus parvulus, assembly GCF_901933205.1. Taxonomy (NCBI): domain Eukaryota; kingdom Metazoa; phylum Chordata; class Aves; order Passeriformes; family Thraupidae; genus Camarhynchus; species Camarhynchus parvulus. The sequence continues at coordinate 5,569,737 of NC_044588.1, forward strand.
TCCTGTGGAGGCATTCGGTGCTGTGGAGGAGCAGCATCCACGGCTTCCTCCAGCCCCTGTGGCCTGCCCAGCGTGGGGAGAGGGGAGGGGACCGCTGCTCTGCTGCTCCTGCAGCCCCTGCAGCTGCCCCTGCATCTCCTGCAGCCCCTGCCCCACCAGCCCAGCTCACCCTGGGGCAGAGCTGGCTTGTGTTGGCTGGCCTGGGTGGTTCTGTGTCCCTGTGCTGCAGAGCCGGGGGGGCTCACAGGGAGCTGCTCCTCCTCTGCAGCTCTCAGAGAGCATCCCAGCCGTGGGGATGTTTGCACCGTTCCGGGACAGGCTCTGAAACGCGTGCTGAGCATTCCTGTGCGCCCTGCCTCCTGTCCTGGCTGTGCGTGTCCAGCGTGGGGCTGTCCCTGCACTGGGAGCCCGGGACGGGCTGCGAGCAGGGGGTCCGGCCCGGGGGTCCGGCGCGGGGGTCTCGGCGCGGGGGCTGCGGGCAGCGCTGGGGCCGGCAGGGGGCGGTGTGTGCCCGCGCTGGGGGCTGCGGGACCCCCCACCCACCCCAGGTGTGACCCGAGTGTGACCCCCGAGTGTGACCCAAATGTGTCCCCATGTATGACCCCGGGGAGCTGCAGGGGGACCCCAAATTGTGACCCTGGAGAAGCGCAAAGGGACCTCTGGGTGTGACCCCGAGTGTGACCCCGAGTGTGACTCCCGTGGTCTGGGGCACTGTGTGGACCCCGCCGGCCCCCCTGGCCACGGGGAAGATCAGGCTGCACTGGGTGTTTGCAGCTCCAGGCAGGCAGGCAGGGACACTGCTCCACCCCAGATCCATGTGGATGAAGGTTTCCCTCCAAAACAGCTTAATGAAGCAGAAAAGGCTCCAAAGCTGCACTGGAGCTGCTGCAGGGCAGCTCTGGGGTGCAGAGCTGAGCTGTGCAGGGGACCCCAAAGCTGTGCTGTGCAGGGCACCCCAAAGCTGTGCAAGGGACCCCAGGCTGTGCAGGGCACCCCAAAGCTGTGCCGTGCAGGGGACCCCACTCTCCCCTGCCTGCAGGAGGCTGAGCTCAGCCCCAGGTCCATTGTAGGCTCAGGTACCAGGGATGCTCAGCTCCCTCCCAGGGCTGCAGCAGGGCGGGGTCCTGCAGATGGGGTTTGGGAACACACTGAGGAGGAGGAGGAGCTGGCTGTGAGCTCAGATAATCCCGGGGAGAGCCGTGGGTGGGTGTGCTGAGCGCCCCGGGAGGGACGAGGAGGTGAGAGGATCCCTGGAACCCGTCCTGGTGCAGCAGGGAGCTCAGAGCTCAGGCTGTGCTCTGCTGTGCATCCCCCGTGCTGCTCTGTGCCCTGCTTACAGAGGTGTTCCTGCTCATTTAGCTGCTGTTGTGTTCTCTTAATTAAATTAGCATCTTTTAATACATCTTGTCCTGCCATCACAGCTTCATGTCTGTGCAGCTGCAGGGAGCTGGGAGCAGCTCCAGGGCCTGTGGTGGGTGCACAGCCCGGCTGGGGGTGCTGGGATGGATGAGCCAGCCGTTCTGGGGCTCCTGGGGCCCATCTGTCACCTCCTGCAGCTTCCTGGGGCCTGCCAGGAGTGGGGGCACAGGGAGATCCATCCTCACAGGTGCCTGGTGCCACTGGCAGCAGGGAAGGGGTGGGGTGTCCCTGGAGGGGACTGGGCACTGATGGGGCGCCTGCAGAGGCTGGGGGTGCTTCTGTCGAGTCTCCTCCCCAGGAAGGGCTGAGGGGGCTCCCTGGGCTCGCCCCTCCTGCTGCCACTGTCAGGGCACGGAGGGGTGGCACTGGCATTGCTGGCTGTGCCCACATCCCCAGGGTGGCACTGGTCTCACTGCTGGGCTGTCCCCACCTCCCCAGGCTGCCGTGGGGTGCTGGAGGTGTCTCTGCAGTGCTCCTGCGGGGATGCTGAGGGCGGGATGGTCCCACCAGCCCAGCGAGGAGCGGGGCTGGCCCGGCAGGGAGGGGCTGTCGCTGCTGTCGCTGCTGTCGCTGCTGTCGCTGCTGTCGCTGCTGTCGCTGTCCCTCTGTCCTGCCGCAGGTGTTTGCTGCAGTTGTCTCTCCTGGCTGGGCTCACCCTGCCTCCTGAAGAGCCGCAAGCTCCTCCGTTGTCAGTCGGGGCTTGTCGGCTGCATCAGGAGCGGCGGGTAAAGCGTTCCGGCGAAGGAGATAATTGAAAATCAAAAAAGACTTTGTTAATTTGATTAGGCAGAGCCATAGTTGAATTGTTCTTCATCAAAAGAGATTTAATTTTGACGTGCAGTTCAATCCCTCTGCTGTGCCGGTGCCCTGCCAGCCCCATCTCTGCCCTCTGCCCTGCCAGCCCCATCTCCGTCCCCTGCCCTGCCAGCCCCATCTCCGTCCCCTGCCCTGCCAGCCCCATCTCCGCCCCCTGCCCTGCCAGCCCCATCTCTGCCCTCTGCCCTGCCAGCCCCATCTCCGTCCCCTGCCCTGCCAGCCCCATCTCTGCCCCCTGCCCTGCCAGCCCCATCTCCGTCCCCTGCCCTGCCGGCCCCATCTCCATCCCCTGCCCTGCCGGCCCCATCTCCGTCCCCTGCCCTGCCAGCCCCATCTCAGCCCTCTGCCCTGCCAGCCTGCTCTTCACTGCCAGCCCTGCTCAGAGGTGATGCAGGAGGGTTTTAATCCCTGCGCTGATGGAGGTGCCTGGCACTCTGCACTGGTGCCTGGACTGGCAGAGGCTCTTTGCTGGTCACTGCTGGGCAGTGAAGGTCTCAGGATGTTTCAGCTGTGGGTTCTGTGCCCGGCCTGTCTCCCAGGGCTGCTCAGGGGAATTCAGTATTGATCTGCCCATCCCTCTCTCGTGGCTCCTGGGGCTCCCTGCCGGCCCCTGTGCCGAGCTGGGTGACCCGGGCAGGGACAGATGTGGCACACAGCCCTCCCCTCCTGCCCTCCCCTCCTGCGCTGCCCGGCCGCTCCAGACGCAGCTGCCAAACCTCGGGCTTTTCTGATTGCCTTTGAAAGTGTGACCCGAGAGCCAGGGGCGCCCCACGAGGGCCAGAACCCGCCGGTGCCTGCAGCAGGAGCTGCTGGGAGCATCAGAGCGCTGATGGGGGATGTGGTGAGCCCCAGAGCAGGGCAGCCCCGGGCGGAGCCGGGGGCTGGGAGCAGCGGCGAGCTCTGGCACAGGAGTGTGGCACCGGTGGCTGGTGCACAAACAGGATTGTGCACAAACGGGATTGTGCACAAACAGGATTGTACACAAACAGAATTGTGCACAAACAGGATTGTGCACAAACAGGATTTGGGTGTTTCTGGGAGGGATGGCAGCACAGCTCTGTGCTGTGTTTGCATGGACTTCCATCCCTGTCCCTGTGAGTGCTGGTCCCACATCCTCATCCTCACGGTGGTGGTGCCCATTCAGCAGGGACAGGTTGTGGAGCTGCTGCCACATCTGGATGATGAGCTGTGGTTTCACCCTTGTCCTGAGCTGTGGGTCCCTCAGTGGCTGCAGGATCAGCTCGGATGGATGGATGGATGGATGGATAGGGGATGGATGGATGGATGGATGGATGGACGGAGGGATGGATGGATGGATGGATGGACAGACGGATGGATGGACGGACGGATGGATGGATGCTGATTCCCACAGCATGGGGACAGGGAGGTGAAGCGGAGCGGGGTGGGCAGCCCCCATCGCAGCCCCTGGCTGCCCTGCCCTGTGCTCACCACTTCCATCTTGGCTTGTTGCCTCGTTTGTTCTCCTGTAATTGAGCAAATGCGCCGTGGGCAGCGCTCAGGCAGCATCGGCTGCATTGGGGGAGCCATCGATAGCACGCTGCACGGCAGAGCTCAGCCTGACACTGTCAGAGTACCCCAGCCCCAAAGTTGCACTTTATTCATGATGTTTTGATTTCTCTTGCTCTGGGGACTCCGACTTTGATAGATTATGATGCGGTACCAGAACAGTCTGATCCACTGGAGCATCTTCCTTCCAGAACAGGCATTCGCCACCAGAGCCCAGCATTTTCTTGATTTTTTTAGAGTGAAAAATGATGGCATAAAGATTTCTCGAGCTTTGCACAGTTCAGTCATCCAGAATTAGCAGCTAGAAGGTTGGTTTTTGTGCCAGTGGGGGCTGTTGGAGGCAGTTTACACCCAGCTGGTTCCTGGGTGCGTTCTGTTTGCACCCCACAAGTTGGAGTTTCTGCTTGTGGCTCCCAAATCTGCTCCAAGGGAGCGCCCACTCCAGGGCTGTGTCGTGCTGCTGTTCCTCTCTGGGGTCTCTTTGTGCCCCCCAGCTCTCCTGGTGCTCCTGGCACTTGGGGATTTTGCTGGCTGTCCCCAGTGCCAGGGCACAGGGGATCTGGTTCCTGAGAGCAGGTTATCCAACGTGCCAGGGATCACAGCTCAGGATGCGTTTCCTGTGTGTGACCCTGCCAGGGCTGCTGGGTGCTCAGCAACCCCAAAAGGACTGGTGGGCCTGGGCTGTCTCACTGCCTTGTCTGGGACTTTTGCTGGTGCTTTGCAGCTTCAGCCTTGTCTTGGCTTTTCCACGAGCTCTGTGGGGAGAGGGAGAAGTGCTGGGCACTGTGTGGGGCTGCCAGGGTGGCAGGGGCTCACTGGGGGACTGGGGACCAGGGACACCCACAGCCTCCAGCCCTGCTCTGGCTCCTTGCTGACCACAGGAGCTGTGGAGCCTCCTGAGCATCAGGGCTGTGGAGCACCTTCTTTTCCCCCAATGTGTCAATACAGCATTTTTCCTCTGCCTTGTTCTCGGAAATGTTTGAACTGTTTCTGCTAAAACTTCCCTCAGAATTTCAGCCCGAGGCAGATGCTCGGTGTGGGGAACATCAGAGTGAAAAGCCTTGCTCTGCAGAAAGGCAGAGGCGAGGGAGGATGGGGCTGGGGCTGGACCGCAGCGCTGGGCAGCCGAGCTGTTTACAGAGCCCGGGGAGTCTCTGAGGAGAGCCAGCACTGCCTGCATATTAAACCAGGAACTGCAATTACCCACAGAAAAGGGCGTTTTTATAACACTTTTATTGGAGTCTTAATGAACAAATAAAGAAGTGGAGAAATCTGCACATGCATTTGTGAGATATAAAACTGACTGAATCGAGATGAAGCAGCAAGAAGTGTTGGCTGCTGTCCTTTCTGCTGGGTGGGGAAAACAAAACTGCAAGGAAGGGAAAGGAGAGGGACAAGAGGGTGGGAAGGATGCTGAAGTACGTGATGTGGGAACAGGGGTGCCCCAGTGAGTGGTTGTAGGTGGTTCCTGTGACCCTGTGAGAGGTATAAGGTGGCTCAGCAGAGCTGTCTGTCATCCTCCCTCTACACTGTGCTGAGGGAATTTGCAGGGATTTCAGAAGGCACATTGGGAAAGAAACTGGGAGCTGGAGAAAGGTAGAAAAGCGTGGATTTGGCCTCAGAATTGGTACAGGCAGGAGGTGCTGCACTGCCAGCATTTGGGCATTGGCTTGGCGCCACATCGAGCCCCAGCATCCCTCACAGAGAGCTTGGGGATGCTGGGGGGACAGGTGGAGTTTGGAAAGCCAGCAGGATGTCCCCGAGTACTCTGGGCTAAGAAACACATGTGTATGTGGTGCCGAGGGCCATGAGGTGCATCAGTCACTGCTGGAGGCTGCGCTGGCAGGAGGGGCAGGGTGGGGATGCGGGAGAGCCGGGAGGGCACAGCCACAGGCGGAGCTCTGTGCTGGAGCTGCTGTGCTCATCCCCTCCCTGCTCCTGCTCCTGCTCTGTCCAGGGAGTGCAGAGCACGGAGCTCTGGAACCTGCTCCGGAGCCTTTCCGTGGCCCAGGGGAGCCGCTGCTCCCCTGCTCTCCCCGCCGAGGTTCCCGGGGCACGGCAGACCCTCTCTTCCCCGTCAGCTCCAGTGGGGCTCCTGCCAAACACTTCCTGGGATGATTTATGATGCTCCTTCAGCTCACTTCGAACTCTGGCTTCTCCTTCTCTTCACTGGAATTTAACTTGTTTGCCTGGAATATTAATAATTAAACATCAAGGAGCTGCATCCCAAGCAGCCTCCTCAGAAGTGTTTGTGATTGTTTGCGAGCGCCCAGCGCCGAGTTGGGGCGGCTCTTTGATGGGATTTTGCTGCTTTCAAACCGCTGACACCAGTAACCCCATAAATTAGCAGCTGATGGAGGGAAATCTCCTGGCTGCAGCTGTGGGTTTTATGGTTTGATTTGTTAATAGGAGTTTTGGGTCACGGCCAGAATTCCTTACCCAGCTCAGGGAAGGGTTTGCCCCACAGCGCGGTGGCGAGGCCGGGCTGGGCCATGCGAGGCTGGGCTGGCAGGAGCTGGAATCACCCCTGAGAGCTGCTGGTATCACCTCTGAGAGCTGCTGGTATCACCCCTGGGGGCTGCTGTTATCACCCCTGGGGTCTGCTGGTATCACCCCTGGGGTCTGCTGGTATCACCCCTGGGGGCTGCTGGTATCACCCCTGGGGTCTGCTGGTATCACCCCTGGGGGCTGCTGTTATCACCCCTGGGGAGCTGCTGGTATCACCCCTGGGGGCTGCTGTTATCACCCCTGGGAGCTGCTGGTATCACCCCTGGGGTCTGCTGGTATCACCTCTGGGGGCTGCTGTTATCACCCCTGGGAGCTGCTGGTATCACCCCTGGGGTCTGCTGGTATCACCTCTGAGAGCTGCTGGTATCACCCCTGGGGGCTGCTGTTATCACCCCTGGGAGCTGCTGGTATCACCCCTGGGGGCTGCTGTTATCACCCCTGGGAGCTGCTGGTATCACCCCTGGGGGCTGCTGGTATCACCCCTGGGAGCTGCTGCCGTGGGTGCTGGGAGTGGAGAGCTCCGTGTGCCCACCCTGTGCTCACCCTGTGCCCGCTGGAAAAGGGGATTCTGCCTCCTTTCCCTGCCCTCCCATGCTCCTGCTCCAGGGCAGCTTCCCGGGTGTCCTTCTCGCTGTGGTCACCCCAGAGCAGTGACGCGCTGGCAGCAGGGAGCACGCGGGCTGGCATTCACTGCCTGGCCCCAGCCCTGTCCCTCCTGCCAGCACGCACAGCATCATGAGCTCGAGGAGGTCGTGGTGCCTGGCGTGGAGGGGTTTGCCTCCTCCACAGGTGTGGCCTGTGCTCCCTGCCTGCAGCAAAAGCAGCTGCTGTCCAGAGAATCTTTTCTGACACCAAATGTGTTTCTGGGGGCATGGCTGAGGCAGGAGCCTTGTTCCTTGTGTCCTGCTGGGCTGCTGCAGCTCGGGGGATGTGGAGCTGCTGCCTGGTGTGTGCTGGTGTCCAGAGAGCCCCAGGCCCAGCCCCAGGCCCCTCTGGGTCCCTCTCCTGTGCTGTCCCTGGGGCTGAGGGTCTGTACCCACCCAGCACGCTCCCACCCCTTGCCGTGGAGCTGAAACCTCATTTATTCTGAAGGGAAAAGAATTCACATCTCAGCGACCAACGGGAACCCAAATACAAATAAATTTCTCTCAAAGTGCAGTCGTTGGAGAAAACTAAAGGCCGTTAGTCAGGCTGACATCAGAGGAGCCGCATTCCCTCTGACAACCCGCTCAGCCTTATGTTTTATTCACCAGGCCTGAAAAATACCTTCCCGAAGAGGGGGCCCATAAATAAACCAGCGTGATGAATATTACACAGGATAAAAACTGATAAAGCTGGGCTCCAACCAGGAGCTGCACGACGAGGTTACAGAAGCACGCGGGTTCATTACATCTGATCCAGCCTGACGGGCTGGGCTGGGTGTTGGGAGGGGAAGGGGCATCCCTGGGGATGCTTCGGGGTCCTGGGAGAGAGGGGAGTTAGACCGGGCCAAGCCAGCCGGCTCCTGGCCCCTGGGAGAGGCAGCACGAGCAGGCTGGGAGCACTGCAGGGTCGGGGGTGTCCCGGCAGCACCTACAAACCTCCCTGAAAAGTTCCTCTGCTCTTCCTTGGGAACAGCAGGCTGGACCCCGTGGGGAGCGGAGCAGCCCCCTGCCCTGCTCCTCCCCACTGTGCAGGAGGCAGGAACCTTGAAATACGAGCACTTAGCTTTTTATTACCCCATTTAATTGCTGCCTGACAGCCTAATCCAGCATTAAAAACACCAGAGCTCAGGGGAATTCACCATTGTTATTCAACATGTATCTCTCCCCGGGCTCAGAGGTCCCATCTGCTGCTTCCTTCCACCCGCTTGCTGCTGGGACATGCTGGTCAATCCTTGCTCCTGCTGGTGGGGAGTGACAGGGAGGGGGATGAAGAAGGGGAAATGAGGAAGGAGCTGCTGCTGGCCGGGCCCGTGGGCAGCAGGGGGAGAGGGCTGGGGCTGTTGGAGTGAGCCTGGGCTGCCATCAGGGCACCGTGGTGCTCACAGGCAGTGCAGCTGGGATAGAAACACCCATGGCTCTCCCTGGCTCCACAGATGTAAAAACAGTTGGGGAAATCACTTTTCCTTCCTGCCAGCACTTAACCCAAACTTCCCCCAGCACGGCAGAGGGGCGGGCCAGCCCAGCTTTGGAGAGGCCAGTGAGTTACAGTAATGGACACTGTGCAAAGTGTCTGTGCTGCCCATAAATCCATACCCTCCTGGAAGTGCAGATGGTCCATAACCGTCCATCATCCCCAGGCAGCGCAGCCGTGCCAGGGTGGGTTTCTCCTCTGCTGTTTCTGAGCTCCATGGAGCTGCAGCAGGGGCTCTCTGTAATGGAGCATGAGCAGCCCCCTGGGTTAGGGGGCACAAGCAGGGGGTGTCCTGAGGCTGGGGCTGGTGCAGGCACTGAGGGGAAGGTGGTGGGACCGGGGCTGAGCCCTGCTCGCTCTGGCTCACCCCTATTCCATGGGGGGATTCTGCCCCGTGGCTGCAGTGCTGGAGGTGGGCAGGAGGGAAGGAGGGTGCTGAGCTCAGAGATGCTCTGGTGCTGCTGGGGGCTGAGCAGGAGCAGCCAGCCCTGCCTCGCCCAGAGCGCCAGAACGCCCTGGCACAGCCTCCAGACACCTCCATTGCCATTTCTGCATCCTGTGGCAGCAGGGCCCGCCGAGGCTGGCACGTGGCAGGCAGCTGTGAGCCCTGGGCACGCTGTAACTGGGTTGGAGCTCTTGCTGCCAGTGTGGGGGGGGGTCTCTTTCCTTGAGGAATGACCTGGAATTCGATCAGGCAGCTTTTATTAGATTGTGAGACTGGAAGTGTAACTGCAGGATCAAAGAGAAGCCGGCAGTGCCGCCAACCAGGACCTGCAGGGCTGAGTGAGAGGAGCCACCCTGGGAGATGAAAATGCCCCCAGCAGGATGCTGAGGGACTCCAGCTCCTCATGACAGAGCCACTCTCATGCAGCCCTGATGCCTCGATGGCTGCTGAGGGACAGCAGGCTCCTCTGCTGAGTGCCACCAGCTCTGGGGCCACCCTGCCCTGTGCCGTCGGCCAGGACCTCAGCAGCAGGACTAAGCTGGAGCTCACTCAGGGAGAGGGAAGGTCCTGGGGGCTGCAGGGGGTCCCAGCAGGGCTGGTGCTGGCAGCAGCACTCAGGCAGGCACTGGGGCTGCACCGGGCAGGACGGGCAGGGAGAGCAATTGCAGCAGTGATTAATGGCACCCGGGCAGAGCTGACAGCTCGGGGTGCCCGCGATGGCAGGGAGCAGCCGTGGGTGCCCTGGCCGAGGGCTCTGGGTGCTGTGCTGCTGCTCCTGCTGGGCCATTCTCCCCCTCCGGCCGCTGCTGCTCCTGCCGGGGCCGTTCGGACACTGGCAGCATGGCTGGGTTTATTAAGCTAATAAAGCAACGTTAAGTACCCGCACGGTGGAGCCCCCTGAGGTGTCCTTGTGCGCAGAGAGGAGCTGGGGGATGCCGGTGATTGCTCTGTCACGCTCAGAGATGGAGAGGAGCGGGCAGCGCTGCGCCAGGCTGCTGCTGCTGCTGCTGCTGCTGCTGCTGCTGCTGCTGCTGCTGCTGCTGCTGCTGCTGCTGCTGCTGCTGCTGCTGCCGCTGCGGCACCGGCCGCGGCTGCCTCTGCTCGGGAGCCCTCCCTGCCCTGCCCCTCGCCGGCCCTCCACACTCTTTTAGGGATTTCTGGCCCTCAAGGGGCTGCACAATCAGGGCATGCTGGTGGCATCTCCCTCAACCATGCCTGGTGCCTGTGGCTGCCCAGGGAGAGCGTTGTCTCACCCTCTGCCTGGGGTTCCACTCCATTCCCAGCCCTGGGGAGCTGCTGTGTTTTAAAACCAAGCGGGTTTTAAAAACCCGGCCAGAGGTCGGTAGAGAAACACCTGATCCCGAGCACCCCATGCTCCCACAGGGGAGGTGGTGGCTCGCAGCCCTCCCGGTGCTGCTGGGCGCTCTTGTGGGTGCTGGTGGCAGGCAGTGCTCCGGCAGCATGCAAAGCAGGCCCTGTGTAATAGATAATAATTAATAGACTGCTCTGGTGGCAAGCTAGGTAAGTAGATAAATAATTTTAATTATCCTTGGGGAGGCTGTAAAATTCGCACACAGCCCTTTATTAAACTCTCTGTTTACAACAGTCATTTATATTGTGTGTCATTTTGCATAAAACCCCCCTGGGGCTGAAGAACACCGTGCAGCACCATCCCTGGCGCTGCCAGCACTGCTGCTGCTCAGGAGGGCAGGGAGCAGGGCCTGGGGGACACAGAGACCCCAGCCAGAGGCAGCTCCAGCTCTCCCAGGACCCCTTGATGCCCCCACCTGAAGCTGGTGCTGCCCCCCAGCCCTGCCGAGTTCTGCCCACCTGGGGATCCCTGGGGGCTGCCCCGGACCCCGGCCCTTTCCCAGCAGAGTTGGTGGGTTTGTGCTGATGGCAGGGTATTTTTTCCTCCTTTTCTTGCGCATGTCTCTCAAAAGAACCATAAATTCCAAGCTGTGAAATCCCACTGCGTCAGCAGTCTGCAAAATGAAGTGATATTAAACGTGACAAAAGTCTCTCTAATTCACCCTGGCCAGTTCCTGCTTCCCTCCCCGAAGCTGTAACTGAGAAGTGGAAGAGTGGAGGTTGCTGTTGTCCCTGCCTGGAATCCACTGAGCCATCCAGGCCTGTGAATTGTATTAATCAAGGATTATTTACAAACGACTCTGCTCCGGCTGTGCCGCACGCGGTGCCCTGTGCACAGGTGTGTTCTGCCTCGTGTCACAGGCACGTTCACCTGTGCTCCCCGAGCCCCTGAGCCCCCGAGCATGTCCTCATTGCTCCAGCTCCCAGGGGTGGCTTTGCAGGGGCAGGGGGACACAGGAGGGAGCTGTGACCCTCCCTGTGACCCCCTCATGCCCTGGCTGTGCAGCAGAGGCGCTGCTGCCGTGCCGCAGTGCCCTCACTCGCACAGCCCTGCACGCCACGTACTGATCCTGTTCCAGTGGCAGGTTCCAGCAGAGCCCCTGCCGGCCTCAGGATGAGCCTTTGGGCATTTGAAATCACTTTTACAGGAACAGTGTGTGTTTCTCTGCTCATGGATGGGTTCTGTGGGGGTGTTTTCAGTGCTGGAGGGGCAGAGTGATGCTGCTCTGCCTCCAGAGCTGGCCAGGCTTTGCCCGCTGCCCTTTGCTCACCTGCTCAAGGGGATGGGTGGCCAGGATGCCCTGTAGCTCCCACCTGTGCTGGGCAGGCTGTGAGGAGGGGGTCTGTGTTCTCAGGAGCAGAAGGTTTATGTTCTCAGGAGCACTGGCAGTGGCTGGGTGGGCACTGGCCCAGGGAGCAGCTGCCTGGCACAGCACATGCAGAGGGTCAGCAGAGCATCCTGGCAGTGAAGAGGGCAGGCTCTGCAGGGTGGGCTCCAGCCCCAGGACGGGCTGTGCTGGGTGGGCTCCAGCCCCAGGACGGGCTGTGCTGGGTGGGCTCCAGCCCCAGGGCAGGCTGTGCAGGGTGGGCTGTCACCAGCCCCAGGACAGGGCAGGCCGGGGCTTGTGCCAGGGGGGCTGTGCTCCAGCCCCAGGACGGGCTGTGCAGGGTGGGCTGTCACCAGCCCCAGGACAGGCTGTGCAGGGTGGCGCCCCAGCCCGGCAGCTGTGGGTGGCCCCAGGGTGGGCTGTCACCAGCCCCAGGACAGGCTGTGCAGTGTACAAGGCGGGCTGTGCAGGGTGGGCTCCAACCCCAGGACGGGCTGTGCTGGGTGGGCTCCAGCCCCAGGGCAGGCTGTGCAGGGTGGGCTGTCACCAGCCCCAGGGCAGGCTGTGCAGGGTGGGCTCCAGCCCCAGGACGGGCTGTGCAGGGTGGGCTGTCACCAGCCCCAGGGCAGGCTCTGCAGGGTGGGCTCCAGCCCCAGGACGGGCTGTGCTGGGTGGGCTCCAGCCCCAGGATCGGGCTGTGCAGGGTGGGCTGTCACCAGCCCCAGGGCAGGCTGTGCAGGGTGGGCTCCAGCCCCAGGACGGGCTGTGCTGGGTGGGCTCCAGCCCCAGGGAGCTGCTGGGGACCTCCCTGCACTGCAGCAGGTGCTGCCACCCCAGTGCTGTCCCCACTGCGGGAGCGAAACTCTGCAGAAAGTCGTCAAATAACTGTAGAGCTTAATATCCCCACAACGGGGCTGACGTTTGTGTCGTTAATTTTAAAACGCTTTATTTCTTCTCTGTTAAGTCAGACTAATTTTCAACAAGCTGAATAACTCTTTCTCCCTAACTGTGGGCTTGTGTTCGATCATTTCCTTCCCCGTGTGGGTTCTGTTTCTGTCCTGGAGGGTCAGTAAGATGGCAGGGCAGGACAGAGTGCTGTGCTGTGCCGTGCTGTGCGTGCTGTGCCGTGCTGTGCCGTGCTGTGCTGTGTTACCTGCCCAGGTGACCCTGGTGTGTCCCTCAGACAGGCAGGACAGGACAGAGTGCTGTGCTGTGCTGTGCTGTGCTGTGCTGTGCTGTGCCGTGCTGTGCCGTGCTGTGCTGTGCTGTGCTGTGCTGTGCCGTGCTGTGCTGTGTTACCTGCCAGGTGCTGGTGTGCCCTACAGGCCAGACAGAGTGCTGTGCTGTGCTGTGCTGTGCTGTGCCGTGCTGTGCCGTGCTGTGCCGTGCTGTGCTGTGCTGTGCTGTGCTGTGCTGTGCTGTGCCGTGCTGTGCCGTGCTGTGCTGTGTTACCTGCCCAGGTGACCCTGGTGTGTCCCCCAGACAGGCAGCTCTCACTGTCTCTCCTCTGGGGCGCACAAAGAGCTGTGCTGCCCACACTCAGGGCGAGGTACAGGGAGTGGTGTGGGCACTCAGTGCCCAGGTGGCTTGGGGCCTGGAGCAGGGGTTGTTTGGGGTCTCAGAGCAGGAAGGAGCATTCCCCAGCATGCTGGGCCAGGGCTATCAGTTATTTTAGCAATCGATGGTATTGATGCCATGCTAGCTGAGGAGGCCACTGGAGGGCTGTTCTTCCAAATCATTACATTCAGAGCTGAACTATCCCCTTTTCATATAAATCCTGACAAATAAAGATAAAGCAGGGCCTTTCCCGTGGAGCTGCAGCCCAGAGTCAGCACTGGCGCTGTCAGGGGCACCCTGGAGCACACGTGCCAGAGACAGGAAAGCTGCTCTAGAAGCACTGTCACTGTTGGGTCCCCTCTGCTGCATCTCTCAGTTAGATAGGAGACTTCCCAGGGGTCTCTCCGTGCTTCAAATCCAGAGGGCACAGGACACACTGTGGGGATGGACCCTGAATGTGAGCATCAGTGGCTGCCTGGGGAGCAGGACATGCCTGTTTCCCTGGGAATGGTATCCCCACTGCTCCTGGGGTGCTCCTGTGCCCTTTGGAGCTGGCACACAGAGCTGCTCCTGCCTGGCACGGAGCTGAGGGCACCCACGGGCCCAGAGAGGGGCTCGTTCCATTTGCTTTTGTCGTTTTCCATTTCAAGATGAAATTAGGCTACATAAAGAAAACCCCAGCCTTTTTTGCAGCACTGCATTAGTCCATCCCTCAGGGGGAAACACTCACACGGAGGTTTTCCTGCACTTTGCTTGTCCTCGTGTCTCCATCAGCGCTTTCAGAACGCTCACCCCTGGCCGATTCCCCGCGCACTGGCTTTGGTGCTCTGGGGTTTGTTTCCTTTTTTGCTATTGTTTTCAATCAATTTCGCAGTAGGTTTGTGGCTGGGATAAAAGCATCCGCTGCTCTCCGCTCGCCTGGCAGTGTTTTGTGTCTCTGTGGCCCTGCTGATGCCACCCCAGGGTGAGCAGGGTGGGCGGGTGCTCCTCGTTCGTGGCTCACCTACCTCTGCTCCAGGGCTCGTGCCGTGCCCAGGTGTCCACAAAGGATGCCCTGAAATCCATGATTTTCCCTGAAATCCGTGATCTTCTCTCACAGTTGTGTCCTGCTCAGCTGCTCCATGTTCCTGCAGGTTCCTCCAGCCCCTCTGGTCCCCCTGTCCCTGCTGGCTTCATCCCAGGCATTCTCCTATCTCCACATCCCAGTGACATCCAGGGTGGCTCCATCTCCTTGTGTCGTGTCCCACCAGGTTCTCAGGGAGAGGCTGAGCCACAGGCTGACTTACAACGTGTGGGGAGGGGAGGGGAAGAGCTCTGCCCGCTAAATAAGTCATGAGGCCGGATCCCAACAGCACAATTAGAATCCTCCGTTAATGATTATTTATGGGGCTGGGAATGCTTATTTAACCTGACTATATTAATTATTTAACCAAATTATAATATTTATACCGGTATTTACAACAAAAGGAGGCGGTGGGTGGCTGGGGCAGGGCAGGTGAGTGAGGGGGGTGTGCCCAGTGCCAGAGGGGTTCTGGGCAGCACTCGGGGGTTGTGGGGACCAGAGCAGCACTCATGGCTCTGTCCCTCAGCCCAGCCCAGCCACAGCCTTTAACCCAAGTGGCAGGAATGCTGCTGGAGGAAAGGGAAGGATTTTGGGTGGGACATGGTGTCTCCTGAGAAAGAGAAGTATCAGCCATCAACTGGCACAGCAGAAGCCAAAGGAGCCCCAGCTGGTGTGGGGTCAAGGGATGGGCTGTGCCCAGAGCTTCGCTGCTTTTGTCACCTTGGAGCTGGAGGTGACAGCTGGGCCTCGTGTCTCTGCTGGGGCTCTCACTGTCCCCTCTCAGGGCTCCCAGCTGCCTGTGCCCGGTGCTGCTGCATGCTGGAATGCAGCTCCTTGTGCAGAGCCATGGCTCTGGTGCCACCAGCAGCTGCAGGGCTTCAGTGCAGATCCCTGTGTGCTCCTGAGCCGCTGTGACTGCCGGCTCTGCAGCCCGCTGCAGATAAAATGATGATTAAGGGGTCCCACCCTATAAGCAGACAACCATGTTGACCTTATTTAGGCTCCTAATCAATTTGCCCCTGGTGTGATTAATTGAGATGCCTGCCATCGATTTGCTGTGCGACAGGAGTGCCTGAGGTGGGACGCAGCGGGTGCCTGCAGGGAGATCTCTGCGGCGGCTGTGCGAGGCTGAGCTGGGCAGCCCCAGCCAGGCAGGATCATCCCAGCTCTGCTCCTGCTGCTGCCCACGGGAGGTGGGAGGCTGCTCGTGGAGCTGCAGTGGGGTTTGCACCCCCTGGGAGCATCCCCCAGAAGGTGCCATGGGTACCTGGGAAGGACGGTGTGCTCTTCTGAGCGAGCCAGCAGCTTGGGAAAGAGTCCCCATGGCCCTGCCACTGCCAAACCCTCTGCAGGGGCTGCTGTGAGCCCTCCCCGAGGTGTGGCCTCCCCAGTGTCCCTAAGGGGGCTGTTCTGGGATCACCAAGCACCAGGAACCCCTTGTGAGCTGCCAGAGGGGGAAAGGCCCTGCCCAGAGCCACCAGCTGGGGACGAAGGACCTACAGCACTGATGATTGGAAAGGATTTTCTAGCTAAATTGCTGAGCAGATGGATTTACCCTGGACTGGTCCTTGTGGACTCTGGAACATTTTCTCTTCTGTCACAGCTCCTTTTTATGACCTGCCATTTGCTCCAGCAAGCGAGAAGCGAGCCCTTGGCACGCAGCTCCTGTGGTTAAGGGAGGCAGCGGCCGTGCTGCCCACAGCCACGGCTCCTTTTCTGGAGAGGGCTGGGGCCTGGCAGGACAGCCCTGCCCGCTGTGGCTCCCCGGGCACTGGCAGGGGCTGGAGGGTGGCAAGGGGCAGCAGTGGCTGAGGCAGAGGAGCTGGCAGGGCTGGCACGGGGCACGCGGTGCCAGAGATGCAGCCGCTGTTTATATATCTGTTATATATCTGTTTATATATCTGTTTATATCTGTCTATAACCGATCATTGCAGGGACCACCTGCAGAGGGGCACGGCCAGCAGGGCTCCAGATGGGCGGCTGTGGAGCAGGGCAAGCCTGAAGCCACATCCTGGCCCGGGAGAGCCCTCTGTGGGGGCAGCCTGGCCAGAGGGACACTGGTGGCTCTGGGGGTGCTGGGTTTTCCCCCTGCTCTGCCATCAGTGCTTCCATCAGGGATTCCATCATCAGCACTTCCACACGGTGATTCCGTCCCAGCTGGTGACTGATATTTCTCTTTCTTAGAAGAAGGGGAAGGACAACACAATCTTCCACCCAAAGCCCTTCCCCTTCCTCCAGCAGCGTTCCTGCCATTTACATTAAAGGCTATAATGGGTTGGAGTAAATGGAGCAGGTTTGCAATTAGTTTTCCAAGTACTTATCTCATTAAAGTAAATGAATTATTGATTTAGTGACACTCATGCTTTTAGTGAGCAGCACAGTGCCATCCCTGCTCCGTGGCTGGCTCTGCAGCCGGCCCTTGCACGCTGCTCCCGTGAGCACACGTGTGTGGGCGTGTGGGCAGAGAGCAGCAGCTCTGCCTGCTCCTGCCTCGGGAGGCAGCGCAGCCACGCTGGGCAGAGAGCAGGAACCTGCCTTTGGGAGGGATGGGCTGGGGACCTGCTGCGCCCTGGAACGCTGCTGGGGACATGGCAGCTGTGCCAGGACACCTCCTGCCAGCCCATCCGTGCTGTGCCGAGGATGGCAGGGAGGGAGGAAGGCAGGTCACCCGTGCCACTGGTGCTTGGCTTGCTCTGGGGCTGTTGGTGCAGCCAGGGCGCATGGGGCTGGCATGGGGCTGGCAGGCAGTGTGAGGAGCTGTGTGCGGCTCCTTGGGCCATCCTGGCACCTGCAAGGGCAGGGAACAGGGTGTGGGGATGCTCAGCTCTGGCAGCGCGTGGCTGCAGGAGGATGGAGCGCTGACAGGCTGTGCTGGAGCCAAATGCTCGTGGCTGAACCTGCCACCCCCAGCTAGCTGCTGATTCAGCGCTTTTGCTCTCCTCTGTGCAGAGATTTCATCTCTCCTGTAAGATCAAACACTCCATTAATGGAGAGCTGCCTGCTCGGGCTGCCCCTCGCTGCTGCACTGTCCTGCTGAGGTGTCCATGCTGGGCACGCTCCCCTGCAGCTCCCGTGCCACGGGGGGCTGTGCCAGGGATGCCAGAGGGATGCCAGGAGGGCCAGGCTCCTCCAGCAGCGCCCGCTGTGCCAGCGGGTGCCCCTGGCTCACAGCAGGTTCAGGAATGGCACTGGAAGCACTTTGATCTCCTGGCCAGCACAAGGAGGTGCTGATGGGCTGGGAGAAGCCGCGGTGCCCAGCAGGAATTGCAGGAAGGAATTCAGCTGGGAGGTCACAGGTGTTCCTCAGGTGGGGTTTGGTGCCCAGCAGGAATTGCAGGAAGGAATTCAGCTGGGAGGTCACAGCTGTTCCTCAGCTGGGATTTGGTGCCCAGCAGGAATTGTAGGATTTTGCTGGGAGGTCACAGCTGTTCCTCAGGTGGGATTGGTGGCCAGCAGGAATTGCAGGAAGGAATTCAGCTGGGAGGTCACAGCTGTTCCTCAGGTGGGATTGGTGGCCAGCAGGAATTGCAGGAAGGAATTCAGCTGGGAGGTCACAGCTGTTCCTCAGCTGGGATTTGGTGCCCAGCAGGAATTGCAGGATTTTGCTGGGAGGTCACAGCTGTTATTCAGGTGGGATTGGTGGCCAGCAGGAATTGCAGGAGGGATTTCGGCTGGGAGGTCACAGCTGTTCCTCAGGTGGGATTGGTGGCCAGCCTCTGCCCCAGCCCCTGCCCCTCCTGCCCCTGCCTCCAGCACTGCTGGGTACGGGATGTTTTATATTCCTTAGCTGGAAAAAAAAATAAATCCCTTCTCATTTAATTAAAAATGTTGACATTGTGCCTGGCCATCCCACCCGCCGGAGAAGGTGGTTATAAATTAAGCATTAAACCTTTAATGGCCCATAAAGAAATTTTCGCTGCTCTTCTGTATATGGGGATATAAATAGAGAGGGCTGTGGGGGGAGGGGTGGGACATTATTGTTCCTCAGCCAGATAATCTTTGCTAATGAATTTAATTAAAAGCAAAATTAATTTAGGATTTTTGGTGGAGGGAACGGGGGTTAAAATGTACTTTGAGAAACTACCAAGAAGTTTCCCAGCAGATCCGAGCCAGGCCTGCCTCGGTTGCAGCCTGGGGATAGGGGTGATGAGGTGCAGCTTTCATGGCATCCCTGCAGCTGGGTGACACGGGCTGCATTTCTTGTGCAGACCCCCTGCTTCTCATCCCGGTGGGTTTAGCTGGGCTGGGATCACCTGTTCTGGCAGCTGGGCCCTTGGGGCTGTTCAAGGCTCCAGGTGGAGTTGGTCAGCCCAGACCTGTGCTAGAAAAGCAGAGACTGGTTCAAGATCCCCCCAAATCCTGCCCAGAGCTGCTCCTGCCCCTCTCCCATCAATGCTGTGCCAAGGGTTTCCCTCTCCTGCTGTGGCCAGGGATGCTGTGGCTGAGCATCCCCCTCCCTGTGTGCCGGGACTCCCACAGGCTTCTGCACGGGCTGGAGCTGGGCTTGGCCAGTCGCAGTGTGTGCCAGCGAGCGTGGCACATCCCAGCTGGGGCACATCCTGCCTGTGAGGCCCCGTGGTGCTCTGGGGAGCTTCTCAGAAGGCGCCTTTCCTGGGAAATGTGTTTGGGAAATGCAGTTACCCATGGCCCAGCCTCCCCCAGGAGCGCGCTGTCAATTATTCATGGCAGAGCGGGCAGGCTGGGCTCCCAGCACTGCCAGCCCTGCTGCTGGAGTGCTCTGGGCCTGCTGTGCCATCCCCTGCTGCAGCCGGGATCCTGGGCAGAGCTCAGGGGTGCTGGCTGGGGCGGGAGGGTCTGCCAGGCCTGCAGGGCTCTCAGCACCTGCTGGGACCCAGGGAGCTCCCACACATCTGCTTTGGGACACCCCAGCTGGGCCTGCCCTGGCCTGGGGGGAGAGGGGAGACCCCAGCCTGGGGAGCGCCTGCTGCAGGGGGAGAGTGTTGGGAGGGTTTTTATCATAAGAGTGCTAATGGAAGTCAGCACCAGCCTAATGAGCTGTACTCCTCCATGAATCTGATTCACTGAGGCAGGAATTACCATAATTGATTATCCTGCTGCGTGGCTGAGAGCCGTGTTTGCTAACAGAGTGCCTGGGAGCAGCCTCTGTGCTTCCTGAGCGGCCGGACCATCCCTGGACGCTGCCCTCCTGGGACCAGCTGGGAGCTCAGAGCAGCCTCCAGGCACCCCCAGGGGCCCTGCACCCCCTCGGGACCCTCGCCTGGGGCTGCCGGCCTGCACTGGGGCCTGAGCAGCTCCAGAGCTGTTGGGCAGGTGGGACCCAGCACCTGCTGGCCTCCAAAGCAGCAGGAACAGGCACACACAGCCCCCCTTCATTCTTTAGCCACTCCTGGGATGTGTCAGCCATTCTCGTTATTTCCGAGGGTCTAACGTGATTGATGAATGTTTGCCTTGGCCGTGCTGCAAAAGCCAATTAGTTGAAGTGCAGCTTTCAGGAAGTTTTCTTTGAAATTTGGCTTAATCTCCAAGGAGTGCCCAGCGCCAGGAGAGCAGCGTGCTGCAGGGGTTGCTCCTTTGTGTCCCTGTGCTGCTGGGGGCAGAAGGCTTGGGACGCAGCAGCCCAGACGTGCAGCCAGCCCTGGATGGCAGCTGTGCCCTGTCCCACGCCGTGGGGTGTGTGGGGCTGTGCTGGCAGGGCCCTGGAGGCCAGGAAGGGCCCCCTGGTCTGCGGGAGCTGGGTTGGGTGCCAGGGGCACTGGGGCAGCTGAAGGGGGGGATCCTGTGCCCACCACCCTGGGCATGGTGCTGGTGGGTGCCTGTCGCTGTAAGACATGAGATAACATGACACAGACACGCTGCTGTTTCCAAGGTAAAAAGGGGAAGTTTATTGTCTGACTCCAACATTTATAGATTTCCAAAAGTGACAGTGGTTGGAGGGTGACAGTGCCACCTCTCCAATGACACTGGACTAACCAATAGCCCATTAAATTTCTCCTCCTCCATAAAAGAATGCAAAACAATAAGTGATTTACAGAAAGTGTGTGAGAAAGTTCGTTACAAGAATGTAAACATCAGAAGGCTTAGAAAATCTTAAAAAATCAGGGTGGCAGGGGCTGATGCTGCCTGGCTGCCCTGGGCTGAGCCCCTGGCCTGGCCAGCATCTCCTGGCCAGCACAGCTCCCCAGTGCCCGGGGAATATCACTCACACCCAGGCTCACATGCCAGCACCGTGCAGCCATGGGCAGACAGCACTGGCTGGGACAGGTTAGTGATGATGGTCGCTGATTTGAATTCTTCCTCCCCTCCCCTGTGTTTTGCAGCGCGCCCCTGAGAGCGCCGCGGGAGGAGCTGGGCTCACTGAAAGGTACGGGGGGTTGGGGTCCCAGGGGCTGCCTTGGCTCTGCCCTGGCTGCCCCCGGGGTCCCTCCTGCATGTGTGGGGCTGGCAGGGGGCT
The DNA here is from genome assembly GCF_901933205.1 of Camarhynchus parvulus. Classification (NCBI taxonomy): domain Eukaryota; kingdom Metazoa; phylum Chordata; class Aves; order Passeriformes; family Thraupidae; genus Camarhynchus; species Camarhynchus parvulus. The sequence goes on from NC_044588.1 coordinate 5,590,319, forward strand.
TGGCACGGGCAGGGCAGGGCAGGGCAGTGCCTCGGGCTCAGGGATGGGGCTGGGGGCACAGGGCCCTGCGCAGGGCAGGGGTGGGAGGAAGGCTCCCCCTCCCCTTGCCAGCAGCCCCCTGCCCCCCTGGCACTGAGCCCCAGAGCTGTGAGGGGAATCCTGCACGAGGAGAGCTGAGAGTGACGTGCTGTGAGTGTCCGTGTGTGCTGTCCTGCTGTCTGTCCGTACTCTGCGGTCCCAGGAGCCATCCCTGGAGGAGCCAGGGTGCCTGTCCTCACTGGGGCACAGAGCAGCCCCCAGCCCCGTTCTGTTGCAGTTGCCCACCACAGGAGATGTTTGTCCCCAGGGCTCTGGGAGGGTCACACAGCTCACGGTGTCCCAGGCTGGGGCAGGGCATGGCTGATGTGAGTGGCAGGTGGATCAGAGCAGGTGCCCTCTGCCAGCCTGTGCCCGCTGCTCAGCTGTGGGTGGCTCCTTCCTGTGCCCCCCTCACATCTCTGGGCTTTGCAGCAGTAGCAGGACCCCAGCACAGAGGGGACACTGCATTGCCCCAGGGTCCATCCCACTGAGTACAGTGAAAGCCAGTGGAGCAGCGGGGCAGGGAAAGCCGAGGGGCTGCAGAGGAGGAGTCTGGTGCATCCACAGCCCTGGGCCCTGCCAGGGGCTGGGCTGCCAGTGGGACCAGGGGGTGATGTGGGCAGTGGGGCTGTGCTACAGGAGCTGCAGAGCTGTGAAGGGGAACACCCCCATCCTTGGCACATACAGGACAAGGATGGAGGTGACCTGCTGGGAGGGGATCGTGGTCTGGAAGGGCCCTGAGATCCCGTGGGAAGTGTGGAAAAAGAGCTGCTGGAAGGAGCAGGAGGGCTGGGTGGGAGCAGGGCGTGCGGGGAGTGAGGACGGACGGGAGGAAGGCTGGGCTGAGCTGGGCTGGGCTGGGCTGGGCTGGGCTGTGGGCCTGGGGACACTGCTCAGCTGCAGGGAGAGGCTGTGGGGCCGGGGCTGCCCGCAGCCCTGTGCTTGCTGGTGTCTCGGTGGTTCACTCCCCGTGCTGAGGAGGGGGCTTTGCTCCTCCCTGCCCTGCTGTGGGTGGGTGGGTGGGCACAGCTCAGCCCGGGGCTGCAGGGGATCTGCTGTGGCCCCTGGCTGTGTCTGGAGGAGGGGAGGGCAGCGGGGTGGGTGTCCTGCAGCTCAGCTGCCCCTGCCCGCTCTGGGTGGGAGTTTGGGGTCTGGCACAGGGGCTCTGGGCTCTGCAGTGGGAGAGGGTGGGACGGTGCTGGCCAGGGAGCTGGGGAGCTGCTCGTGCTGCTGCCCTGGCTCCAGGAGGGCTCTGAGCCTGCCCAGTTTGTCTGCTGGTCATGGAGGGGTTTTGTTCTGCTGCCCTGGGCCCCTCTGTCTGTCTGTCTGTCCCATACAGCAGGGCCGGGGGGTCTGGCGGGCTGGGGGGACCCCAAGTGGCAGCTGGGGCTGCATTTACAGGGCACAGAGAGAGAGGAAAGGGTTTGGATCACGGAGATATAAGAGGGAGCAGGGAGCCCCCCGCCCCAGCTGCCTGCAGTGGTGCCTCTGCTGCTTTATCACCCTCTCCTGGTGCTGAATTATTGAGAGTGTTGCTCTCGTTTATTGCCGTGCTGGAGGAGAGCTGCCTCCAGCCTGGTGCTGCTCTGAATATGATTATGGGGCTGGAGATGTCAGAGCCAGCTGGGCCCCGGAGACCAATCTGCTGCCCCCCTCACTCCTCTGCTTCCCTTATCCTTATTTATTCCCTCCCTACCCGCCTGGTTCAGCACTCGCGGTCCCCTTGCTCCTTCCACCCCTGGAGGACAGAGATTTCGTGCCTGAGGAGCAGCACTGCCTGCCTGCCAAGCCTGCAATTGTGCCAGGGCCAGCAGGGGCTCTGTGCCCCCAGTGCAGGACCCAGACCCATCCCAGGGGCCAGGCCCTGCCTGCCAAGCCTGCACTGTGTGCCAGGGCCAGCAGGGGCTGGTGTGCAGGACCCCAGGCCCATCCCCAGGGCCAGGCCGTGGCCAGCCCTTTGCTGTGTCCCCTGTCCCGTCCTGCTGCTCTGCCTCAGCTCTGCTGGGGGCTCAGGGGGGGAATGGCTGCCCTGGCACAGGTTGGCATTTCTGGCTGCCCTCTCGTGCAGCCCGTGGTGGCTCCATGCCGGGCTCCAGGACTGTCCCCGTGGCTCCCCATTGCACACGGGGGCTGGGGGCTGCCGGCTCTGTCCCCCTCGGGCTGCCGCTCGGCTTCTCCAGAACCCGGGGGGCTCTGGGGCTCCGGACAGACCCTCCCGGGCGGAGCAGGGCCGAGCAGCCCCCAGCGATGGGAGCAGCGGGCTCGGGTCCGGCACCTCGCAGGTTAACTGCGGGCGGCGGATTCCCTTATTGACAGGGCAGCCTGGAAAATGCTGAGGCAGGACATCGGCTCCTCGGAGTGCCGGCGGAGCCCCCGTTGCCGCTGCCGTGCCCCCGGCGCCCCTCCCGGGCACGGACCCTCGCCCAGCCCCGCTCACCCCTCGGGCTGCCCGCCCCTCACTCGCTCGCCCTCCCCTTGGCTCCTGGAAGGCACTGGAGAGGATTTAGTCTTTTCCTTCCTCTCCGGTTTCCCCGGTGGATGAGGCGCTGCCCGGCGCCGTTGCCCGGCCCGTTGCGGGGGCTCTGAGCCCCGGGGAGGCTCCGGGAGCGCCGGGGCTGGGGCCGGACGGCCGAAGGGACAGAGCCGAAGGGACAGAGCCCCGCGAGGAGCGGGGCCGGCTCGGGAGCAGCCCCGGCGCGGACACCATGATGTATTTTTGGGTAGGTACCGCTGCCGAGGGTGGGCGCTGCCCGCGCTGCCTGCGGAGGTTCCGCCCGGGACTGGGGGGTTTCTCATCCCTGGCTGTGCCCCCATCCAGGGAGAGCTTCCCCTGTGGTCAGGCACTCCCTGCCCTGCTGGCAGCAGCAGGGACAGGGCTGGGGACAGGCTGGCACTGGGACCAGCAGGGCAGCGGGCAGGGGTCCCTGCCTGCCACCCCCAGCTTCTGCAGTGCCCTGTCCAAGCTCCGTGTGGTGCCAGCCGTGGGCAGAAGCTGCCTCCCAAACCCCTGCCCAGCACCAAAGCCCTGCCCCAGCTGTGCTTTGGGGGTCACTGGTGGGCTCTGGCTGTCCTGGGAGGGGCACAGCTCTGGGGTGACAATGGGGCATTCAGGTGGCAGGTCTGTGCCCAGCAGCAGCCCCCTCTCACGGTGCCCACCCAGGATCTCGGCAGATGCTTGTGGGGCAGCCCCCACGTTTTGTCCCAGGCCTGGAATTCCTGAGGCTACTGAGGGCAATGTACCACCGGGACCCTGAGCCCCCTGAGATCCCCTTGTGGACCCCACAGCAGTCCCTGCTCAGGGTTCTGAGCCTTGGGGGGATGCCCAGAGCGAGGGGCATGGCTGGGGAGCGGGCTGGGCACGGGGCTCAGCTCCAGCAGGGCACAAGGCCATGGCTGGAGGGGGACAGGCTGACACCTACCCAGACACCTCCGAGCTTGGTGCAGGGATGGAGAGGAGGGGACAGGGCCTGCCCAGGGCCTTTGCCTGGGGCTGGACACTGAGCGTGGCTGTGAGCCCCAGTCTGGGGGCACAGTGAGCACAGGGCGAGGAGCTGGAGCCGGCAGTGCCCCATGGAGCTCCACTCCTGCCCAGAGCTGCAGGGGCTGGGCTGTACCAGGCTCTGCACCACCCCAGGGTCTTCCCATGGCATCCCAGCCTAGCAGCTGGGGCTGCAAGGCCATGGCACCTGCTCCCTCCTGCTCCTCAGAGGAGGCAGCAGCTCTCTGCTGGGGCTCACACGCTCCAGGGAGTTGTGCTCCCCTGGATTTGGGAGCAGGGAACAGAGTGGGGCAAAGGGGGATGTGGGGAAAGGAGCTTATGGGGAGGAGGAGGATGCTGGGAATTCATGGTTCCTCAGGAAGCAGCTCTCAGGTGTGAGGTGCTTTGTCATGAGGGATGTCAGGGCTGGCACAGCCTCCTGCCTCGGTGCTGATTCTGCCCAGGGACTGGGTCCCACCGCGGCTGGGGAGCAGAGCAGAGCTGTGTGGCTTTGGGGAGCTGGGCAGGCAGGCAGGGGCAGCCTGGGGTGCCCGTTGCCAAGGGAGTGCCAGGCACAGCGTCCCACAGCACCCTGGCTGCAGGCAGGGCTCTCCAGGGGCTCTGTGCCCCATCCTGTGCAGCACACAGAGCCAGCCAGCCCGGGACAGCCCATCCCAGCCCTGCGTGGGGCATCCCCAGCTCTGCTGGGAAGGGCAGGGCGAGGGCTGTGCTCCCGGCAGAGCAGTGGGTGCCAGTTCTTGCCATTGTGGGTGTGTCTCATCGCGGTGTGAGAGCAAGCAGAGGGTCTGGTATCCCTGTGTGACAGGAGAGCTCTGGTGGCTCAGTCATCAACACCTGAACGGGCTGAGATGGCACAGCAAAATGTCTTCAAACAACAGTAATTCCAGAGAAATGAAGTGTGTGTGGGGCAAGGGGAAGAAGGGCTCTGTAAATGCTACGATTTATAAAGTGTGCCCTGGGTCACAGCACCTGTTTAGCACTAACATCCTCTCTGTGCATTTAAAAAATCTTATTATGAGGATGGAGTGTTTGCTTCTGGAGTACCTCCACTCCAGCCTGCTGTTCCCCCGTGCCCGCCTCACCCATCTGCTGCTCAGGTGGGTCCCAGCCCAGTGCCAGTGCCCACCCTGGCAGTGCCACACACACTGCTTGGGGTGGCTCAGACCCCTCCTGTTGTGTGCCGTGTGCTGGTGCCCTGGGGTGGCTCAGACCCCTCCTGTTGTGTGCCATGTGCTGGCGCCCTGGGGTGGCTCAGACCCCTCCTGTTGTGTGCCGTGTGCTGGCGCCCTGGGGTGGCTCAGACCCCTCCTGTTGTGTGCCATGTGCTGGCACCCTGGGGTGGCTCAGACCCCTCCTGTTGTGTGCCATGTGCTGGCACCCTGGGGTGGCTCAGACCCCTCCTGCCGTGTGCCGTGTGCTGGTGCCCTGGGGGCTGCTGCTGAAGCCCCCAGCAGCCTGTGAGGCACAGGGCTGCCAGTTCAGAGGCTGCATTTCTTGGGTTGGGTCACAGCTCCCTCCTCACCTGGGGAGGTCATACCTGGGTGCTCCATCTTGGGAATTCAGAGCAGGCAGTGTCTCCAGTGACCTCTGAGAGCTGCTGGAGGAGGAGGAGGAAGGAGCAGGGAAAGATGGAGAGGGTTAACAGGGTGCCAGGGGCGCTTCTCAGTCCCTTGTCGCTGTCCTGGTCCCTGCCCTAAGCTGGGCCATCCCTGTGGCACTGGGGACATGGGACCTTCCTTGTCATGTGCTCCTTGTCACACAGCAGCTCTGATCTGTCAATGCCTTCATCTAATTGCTTGATGTCTTAGAATAACTACTAATGAGCTTCTAATTAATGAATGCCTTGGCTCGGGGGCATTTTGAGTGGGTGGGAGGAGAGGATTAGGCTGGTACTGCTGTCCCTGGGTGCTGGTGGGCTGCCAGCACTGCACTCGCAGGATGACCGGGGGTTGGAGCACCTGATCTCCTGGTGCAGCTTCGATGGCCCTCGAGGCAGGGCTTGTGTCCTGCCTCATCTGCAGCCTCCTTGGCAGCTCTGACGAGTGTCAGCATCCAGCTTTGCCCTGTGGGGAGTGCTGCAGGGACCAGGGGGTCCTGCCGAGCACCAGCAGCCCCCAGGACACCCAGTGCCCCCGTGGCACTGTGCCCCACAGCAGGTCCAGGACATGGAATCATGGCATCCTCCCCTCTGCTGGGAGAGGAAACATGGGGCTCCCAGTGCTGCCAGGCGCTGGAATTCCCACTGCATCCTGTGGGTGGGGATCTGGGCACGGGGCTGGGCCAGCTCTGGGCTGGCAGCAGCTCCGACAGGTGCCCAGGGCTGGGTGCAGCCCGTGCAGGGCTCCTGGCACCTGGATGTGCCACAGCCGTGCTCGGTGGGGCTGGGGGCTCCAGGCAGACCCCTGGGCTCGTTCCTCATGGATGAAGCTCCCAGATGTGCCATGGTGTCCCTTGGAGGAGGCCTGAGCTTTTCTGCCATTTCCCAAGGAGAGGATGGCACCACTGGCTGCCTCGGGCGCCTCCCCACAGCTCTGCACCGTGCAGCAGCTCCATCCCGGTGCCTGGAGCAGCCAGATGTGCTGTGCTGTGCCTGGCAAGTTCCCTCGGGGGCTTGCGGGTGCGTGCCCACCAGTGCTCCCAGTGCAGGCTCTGTCCCTTGGCCCCAGCACCGGAACAGTGGCCAAGACCACTCCTGTCCCGGTGCCATGTTGTTCTCCCTCTTCCAGAAAACAAAAGCAAGGAGCCCTGAAGGGTTCATTTAAAATAAATAAAAAACTGGGAATTGTGCTGATTTGAGGGAAAGGCAGCCCCATCTGAGCGGGGGAGCGCAGTGCCAGCCCAGCCCCGAAGGGCAGAGAGAGATGTGCTGAGAACTGCAGCCCTGTGCAACTTCAGCCTTTGATCGTATATCTCACACGTGCCCTTTGCTTTCCCTCTGCTGATATTTATTAGCTTTAATTTTACTGGGACACGGCTGTAAGTGAGACAGATGGAATGGGGTCTGTGCGCCTGGTGAACACATCTTAATTAAACAGATAAATAAACTTTCCTTCCAGGAGGCTTCAGTTTCGGAGGGGCTCCTTGGGGGCTGCGGCTCTGCGGGGCGGGCACAGCCCTGGTGCCACCCCCGGTGCTGCTGGCGGGGGCTGTGGCACGGTGTCACCGGGAGCAGCGTTGTGAGGGAACCCGGCCAGTGGTGCCAGCAGGGCATTGCCACTGGAGCTGACGGGGGGCTCGGTGTCACCCTGCCCAGCCAGCGTCCCCAGGGCTCCCCGCTGCAGAGGGACATCTCTGCGGCCGGGCGCGCCTTGGGGGTGGCAGGGGGAGGGAGAGAGGACACTCCAGCGCTCCTCAGCTCCCAGAGCTGTGCCCATTTCGCTGCTGGCTCGGGGCAGTGCCAGCACTTGTGGTGCTGCCACCGGCCAGGAATGCCTTTGAGTCACCCTGGCCGGAGCGGCGCGGGGGAGGATGGGCAGATTACCTCATCCTGGAGCCGTTCCTGCCTCACGTGGTGTGCTTGGTTGGGCACCGCAAGGCCACTGTGCCAGGCAGTGCCCTGCCGTTGTCACCTCCAGGAGCTGCAGTGGAGCCAGAGCGGCCCAGGGCCTTTGGAGCCGCCGGCTCGGGGTGTCCCTGCCCTGCACAGGGTCTGCGTGGTGTGTGCGGGTTCCTGGGGGAGCCCCTCTCCCCTCAGCTGCATGAAGGGCTGTGGGGGGACACATTTGTCCTTTCAGAGCTGTCCCACGTCCTTCCCCGGGTGCTGGAGTGCACAGGAGGGCAGGGCATGGGAGGGAAGGGAAGCTGGACACCAGCAGGCGAGTGGGGTGTGAGCACCACGGTGTGCCAACGGGGCCACGGCATCTGTCCTGGTCCTTGGAGCTGGAGGGGGAGCAGCTGTGCTGGGCACCCACAGGGAGCAGTGCTTGGGGATGCTGTTGGCAGCAGATGTCACTGCTGGACCTTTTTGGTGCCCGGTACCACAAGGTGGTGGTGGTGACAAAGCCTCCCCCGGGCCTGGCATCTCCTCCCCTCCTGCAGTCCCCTCGGAGTGCATTCCCCCCAGTCTCAGGACCCTCTGGCAGGGGCTGGCACCCCCTTGGCCCCACACACGGCTTTCTCAGCATGGCTCTTCCAGAGCTGTTTGCAGCAGGTTCTCCCTGTGCCTCTGGGCCGGCCGTGCCACACGCTGCTGCTCTGGAGCGTCTGCAGCAGGAGCCGTAAGTGCTGCGAGTGTACCAGGACACTGCAGCATGTCACTCTGCCTGGGGATACTGTGGAAAATCCCAGCTCCAAAGGGCTGCTCGTGTGCTGGAGGCTCCGGCAGAGACGGAGCATCAGCAGCTGCTGGCACAGCCCTGCCTTTGTGCATCACATTTGGCCGAGACGGAAGCTGAGCCGAGCCCAGGTTTTGTTTCCTACATGCCCCAGCACAATGCCAGCCTGGCAGCCTCGGCGCTGCCACGGCTCCGGAGCTGGGCACGGCGCTGGGCACCAGGGAGGGACCCGCGGCAGCGCCGGGGCTGCAGCGGGGCCGGGGTGGCTGCAGGTGGGACGGGACCCGAGCGAACGCACCCGGCTGTCCCTCGCGGGCACTGGCACGTGCAATATTGCCGTGGCAGCTGTGCCAGCGGCCGGGGTGGTGTGGATGCGTCAGGGCAGCACCGCAGGGCGCTCGGAAACGCCAGAGCACCTCTGGAGCTCTGCCGGGGATGAACTCTGCCTGCCAGCGGGCGGATCCTGGGGCAGAGGGTCCCCATGGCTCTGGGGAGCACAGGGAAGCAGTGCCAGGGGCAGGGCCCCATGTCACCTCAAGGGGCAGGGCCCCCATGTCACCTCAAGGGGCAGGGCCCCCATGTCACCCCATGGGGCAGGGCCCCCATGTCACCCCGAGGGGCCGGGGTCCCCGCAGCCCTCCGTGCCAGGGGGCCGGGCAGGCAGATGGGGGCTCACGGGGCTCCCATACGTTGGCAGGGCTGAGCAGCGGCGCCCGGGGCATGCGGGCAGCGGTGAGGTGCGGCCGGTCGGGCAGGGCACGCTGCGGGCTGCCCGCGGCCGCGGGCCGTGCGGGGCCGTGCGGGGCCGGCGGCCCCGGGGAGGCGGAGCCGGGGCTGCCGCACGGCTCCCGCGGCCCGGAGCGCCGGCGGCTCGCGGCGGGAGCGCGGCGGAGCGCACGTGTGCGGCGGGCGGGGTGTGCACGGGGGATCCCCGGCAGCCCCGCCGCCGCCGCTGCCCGCACGGCTCCGCGGCACCGCGCTGCAGCACCGGAACTCCCGGTAAGAGCCTTCCTGGCCGGCAGCGGAGCCGGCTCTGCCCGCCCGGCCCATCCTGCCCGGCTGCCTCCCCTGCGTGCGGCGGGGGCGGCGGGGAAGCCATCTGCAGCGCGGCGGCGGCGGAGGGGTTAAGTGCGGGATCAGCTGTTCTCATGTCATTACGGATTCTCTTCATTTTATACAGAGCTCTGTTTGATGTCTGAATGCACAGGGGACTCCCCCTCCTCCTCCAACTCCCACCCCTTTTATTTCGCTCCCGAGCCCTCTCTCCTTCCTCCTCCCCTTCCTTTCTCTCCCGCTCCGCTCTGGCTCACGCACACCCTTTGCAGACCGTGCGCTCAGTGCCAGTGTCTAATGGCCCCGAAGTGAAGAGCCAGGCGCTGCTCCGGCGGCGGCGCGGCCGGCCTGCCGCAGATGAACCCTCCTAACTAGCGCCGAGGGGTCGGGAGGGACGGCGAGCAGGGGAGAGCCCGAGGGGCCAGCCGGGAAGACGAGGATAGCGGTGGATAGCGGTGTGCGGAAGAGGACGGACCCGCGAGCAGCTCCACGGCTACCTGTCGACACATGCTGTGCTCCATGGCTAACTCGGGCTGCCTCCTTGTCTCCAACTCAGGCATGCTTCCTCACTCTCTCCCCTGTCCTCCAGCCTTCCTCTACCTCCAACAGGTAAGTCACCCTCTCCAGGGGATTTTTTTGCTTTCCGGTTCGCACGTGTTTCTGGCTGCTTCCCTCTCGGCAGAGGGTAAGAGCTCGACAGCATCCTCGCAGCCTCCCCGCTCCGGCCCCGGCAGCTGGGGATGCTGTTGGCGGCTCGGCCGCAGCTTTTGGGGTTTCTCCGGTTTCCCCGGCGCGGCCCAGGCGGGAGCGGGGCCAGGGCAGCGGGCGGGCAGTGCGGCAGGCAAGGCAGAGCCGCCGGCGCGGCTCCAGCGCTCCCCGCCTCGGCGCTGCTGCCGCTCGGCGATGATGGATGCTCGGGAGAGGGAACGAGGCTCCTGCGCGGCCTGAGCAGAAGGGAAGGTGGTGAGCTCGTGTGTGCACACGTGTGTGCGCTGTGTGTGCGTGCCCACGGCCGGGCGTGGGGCTGTCCCGCTGTCACCGGAGGTGCTGCAGAGGGACTGGGGACACGTGGTGCCAGGCGGGTGCCAGGCTTGGGCTTGCCAGCCCAGACGGAGGCTGCTGAGGTTGTCAGCTTGGTCCTTCACCTGGGCCAAGGTTTCGCTGTCCCACAGGGCTGCCCTGGTTCCTGTGCTGGACCCTGACTGCCGGGTTTCTGGGCCCATCATCCCACGGGAAGCGCGGCTTGGGAGAGGCAGCATCTTCCTCAAATGCCTCTGTGCTGCGTCGGAAATCCCGTCTGCCAGCCAGGCAAACCGCTCCATTTGTGCTTTCAGGAGTTTAAAAATTCATGGCATCCTCGCTGCGCTCAGCGTGGCCGGCGCGGTTCAGCCAGCGGCGAGGACGGGCACACGGGTGCCAGCCAGCCCTCCGCCCCAGTGAGGAGGCTGAGGAGTGCTGGGTCCCTTGGGTGTCTGTGGCCGGTGTCCGAGCGGGGTCGTGGCCAGAGCGTGGCCAGCCGTGGTGGGCATGGCGAGGCCCAGGCGTCTCTCCCACGCTGGTGCCCAGTGCTGGCCGTGGGCGCGGGGGCTGCGGCAGGGCTGCCGAGGCAGGCCCGTGATTTATTGCACCCAGAGCCCGGGGACAGGCAGGGCTGCGCTGGATTTCACCCTTCCCAAAGCTGCACTGAGCTCCCTGTGGCTGCTGCACATCTGACACTGAGCAAAGCCTGCCCCTGAGCCCCCAGCCGTCCTGGGGATGGTTTCTGTCCCTAGGAATGGGCACAAGGCTGCTTTGGTGTGGCAGCCAGTGCAGGGCCCAGAGCCTGTCTGCAGCATGGAGGTTTCCCTCTGCAGCTGGGATCCCCCTGTCCCTGGCCACACGAGGGGCTCAGCTGTGCTGCTCTCTTGCCCTGTGGAGCGCTCTGGCAGGGCTTGGCCTGGGTCTGGCAGCAGTGGCAGTGACAGCACGGCCCAGTGGGTGCTCCCAGTGCCTGCAGGGCTGGGAAAGAGGAGCTGCAGGTCCCTGGGAGGCAACAACTTCCCTGGGTGTGCAGCTCTGCCCCGGGCAGCTCCCAGTTCCCCCATCACCCTGCCTGGTTTGCTTTGACCATTGTGTTCCGCATCTCTTCCTCCCTGCTCTCCCAGAAGCCTCCTGCTCCTTGGCAGCAGCTCTGGACTTGCCAGCCAGGAGGAGGGTTTTATTACAGGATTTGGAGTTGGATTTTCACCCAGCTGATGAGCACGATGGAGGTGAAAATCTCCGTCCCCTTCCTGGGGTTTATGCTGAGCTGAGGTTCTGCACCCAGCGCCTGGGGACAGGTGTTCCCAATGTGAGTCACAGCAAGGTGTCAGGGAGAGGGACATCTCTGGAGGCCACCACGTGGGGCAGGGGCATGAGCCATGCGTGGCTGATGGGCCCCTCAATGGGTGTGCCTGGCTCCTGCTTTAGCTCTGAGTTTGCTCTGGGTTTTACACTGCCCACCTGTGCCCCCTGCACCCCAGGAGCACGCAGGGAGCAATGCTGCCTCTGCCTGTGGCACGTGCCCACCCCAGAGCTGGCTCTGCCGGCTGGCCTGGCTCACCTCTGTGCAGCAGGGACCCCTGAGAGGGTTCACCTGACTCTCCCTGAGTTGGCTGTGCCGTGGGGCCTGGGGGGACTTGGTTGTGACTCCCTGGGTTACGGGTCCCTGCCCAAACCCTTTATGGGTTTGTAGGGAGGTGTCCCATGATGGTGCCTGAGCCAGTGACCAGGACTGAGTCTGCTGGGCTGGCCAGCCAGTCAAGGGCTGGGTAATGCCCAGGTCTGCAGGCAGTGACTGCCCTCATCCCCTTCAGACACTGCTCCCCTGGCAGGAGCCTGGGGCTGGGGTGGTTCCTGAGGATGTTCTGTAGCTCCCAGCCCCAGCATTTGCGGCTGGGTTGGGATTTGAAGGAATACCCAAGTAATGGAGCTCTCAGCAAAACTTCAGTTCTTCCAGCACCAGGGAGGGCTCAGCAGTGCCAGTGGCTCTTGCAGGAGCTGTGGGTGCCTCTCAGCTCACTCTGCTCCACTTCCCCCGTGTGGCCACCGTGGCCTGACTGCAGGAGCTGTGGGTCTGTGGCACTCTGGGCTGTGCAGCCACACCGTGCCCAGGAGCTGCCCCTGGCACTGCCCTGCTCCAAGAGCAGCAGTTCTGGAGGGCAGGGCCAGGGCAGGGTGGGTGCATGTCTGCAGCAGAGCAGCCTGGGCCACAGGGAACGGATCGCTGCATCCTTCTGTGGGGCTTGGCAGGGACATTCGGCTCTGGCTCACTGAGGGTCTGGGTGTGGAAGGACCCTCTGGTGGCTTTGTTTCGTTAATAGAGGAATCAGTCGCTGCTGGAAACACATCTCTGCTGTTGTGGGTGAGCAGTGATGGCTGCAGGACAGGGCTCGGTGCTGACCCAGAGCAGCCGCTGAGGCTCAGCATCAGTGCTGAACCCTGCACGGCCCTGCTGCAGCCACGTGCAGGTGTGAGCCCGGCCCAGGCTGACTCCAGGTGTGCTGAGCCCGCTGCAGTGCCGCCCTGGGGTGCTCCTGGCCGGGAACATCCCCTGCTCACAGTCACACCCCGCACAGGAGACTCGGCTGAGCAGCGCCGGGAAACAGCCTCTGCAAATCCTGCTTGGAAAATTCCTTTCCAAAAGGGCTGCTGCCAAGTTTGGCGTGTTGTATTTTTAGGGAGCAGGTCTATTCCGAGCGGGTTGCAGCAGTGGGCTCGTTTCAAACCGGGTTTCTCCCCCTGCCCGTGCCTCGCAGGGCTGCGAGACCCAGCAGGGCAGCTCCCGGCTCTGGCCAGGCTGTGCCAGCTGCCCTGCCCTGTGAGCACAGGCCTTCGAGCCCCCAAAACACGTTTTCTGCTTGGGGTTCTTCCATACTGAAAACACTGACATTAATTTTAGCTTTGCAAAGCTGCTTTTCCCACAATAGCTGTGATTTTGGCCCACACTGCCTGGCAATGCTCTTTTTATAGGTATATTCCTATTTTTATGCTATAGTGATGGGTGAATGAGTAGATTAAATTAGATTTAGTATCTATCATTCTTTAAAGCATCACATGCAGTTGGAGGGGGGGTGTAACAAAGAAAGGCTAATTAGGAGAGCGGGTGCAGGCCACCCCCAGCAGTTCCAGCAGCTGCACCCCCCTGGCCCTGGGGCTGCCCCCGCTCAGGGGCCGCCATCCACCCAGCAAGGTGCTTTGGAACGTGGTTATCTCTGCAGCCAGGGCCGGGCAGGGTGCTGGGTGCTGCAGCCGGGCACCTCCAGGAGCTGCAGGGTCCCTTGGCTGCCTGGCTGCTGTCCCCACGGGGATGGGGGACACTGTGTGGGGACACTGTGCCTGTGGCATGGTGGGCTGCTGTGGAGGAGCCAGGGCCACCAAGGGGCACTGTAGCCCCTCCAGGAAGGGCGTTGGTCACTTCAGTGCCGCTGGGTTTTGTAGGCAGGTGTGGGGCTGGGTGCTGGGAGGGCCTGGGGAGCTGTGCCAGTGTTGGGAAGGCTGGGAAGGGTGCCTGGGCACAGGAGAACTGAATATTCCAGGAAGGAGCTGGATCTTCCAGTGCTGTTGTGAGCCCAGCAGTGCGTGGTCAGGGGCTGTGCAGTCCTGGCCATGCCATGGCCACTGACCCAGTGATGTGCCAGTGCCATTGAGCAGGCTGGGAACTGTGGGATGGGAACCCTGGGATGGGAGCTGTGGGCTGGGAACTGTGGGATGGGAACCCTGGGCTGGGAACTGTGGGATGGGAGCTGTGGGATGGGAACCCTGGGCTGGGAACCCTGGGCCGGAGCTCTGGGAGCTGCAGGATTCCCCCCTCCAGTGCCCATGGGCAGCCCTGGCAGGGCTTTAGGCTGCACCACCTGCCTTGGCGTTGCAGGGGCCAGGAGGGAGCAGTGTGAGCGGTGTGCCCCTCGCTCCTGGAGCCGGGGAGGGTTTGTGGCGGGCACCACAGTGCTGCGGGCACTGCCTGCCAGGGGTCAGGGCTGTTCCCTCGTTCCACACCAGCCCTGCTGTGCCCAGCCAGGATCCACACCCGGGCTCTCAGCACAGCCTTCAAACAGCTCCCGTGGAAAATCAAAACTGGGGAGAAAAGAGTGGGAGCAGGCGACAGTGGCAGCTTATTTGTGATCTGCATTGTGTGGGGAGCCCTTAATTAGAGGTAATTAGACTAATTAACTTGCAAATGAGAAACTCGTCTTTTTCTCCTTTTCTTTTACAAGAAAAAACAGGAAAGACGAACAGCAAGATAAATATTGAGGCTAATTACGTTGTACCTGCTGCAGAGCCCTCCACCCACGGGAGGCCTCTCTCCCACCAGCCTGGCGCTGGGTGCCATCCCTGGCCGTGTGTCCTGCGGTGCTGTCCCCACTCAGGGCTCCTCGCAGTGCCAGGCATGTCCCCGTGGTCCCCTCCGGCAGGAAGGGACGCCCTGCACACCCAGCAGGGCCATGGTGTGTGTCCAGGAGCTGCTGGGGACAGCGGCCAGCGCGAGGACCCAGTGGCCAGGCCCTGGCAGTGGCAGTGCCACAGAGGGCATGGCCCCAGCACCGTGCCTGGCACCCTCCCTGCCAAAGCCATCCCATCCATCAGAATGGAGCGGGGATGTCCCCTCTGACAACACCAGGTGACACACTCGCTGTTCCCAGCCCCTCTGACACCACCAGGTGACACACCAGGCTGTTCCCAGCCCCAGGAGCAGGGATGTCCCCTCTGACACCACCAGGTGACACACCAGGCTGTTCCCACCACGCTGTTCCCACAGCACCCCCAGTTCCAGCCTGCTGACACCACCAGGTGACACACTCGCTGTTCCAGCCCCAGGAGCAGGGATGTCCCCTCTGACACCACCAGGTGACACACCAGGCTGTTCCCAGCCCCAGGAGCAGGGATGTCCCCTCTGACACCACCAGGTGACACACCAGGCTGTTCCCAGCCCCTCTGACACCACCAGGTGACACACTCGCTGTTCCCAGCCCTTCCCTCGGGGCATCTCTGCTTTCCCCTCGCTCTGCGCCGCCCAGCCCGGGGGTTCTGTTAGCACAGCCCGGTTCAAATGTCTGATTAGTCTTTAGGAGATCGAGGGGTCAATTTTCCACAGCTCCTTCCTCTCCATTTAACTAATTTAACTGCACGATTGTTACAAATTTCATTTTATTATAGCGCTGCTTCTCAGTCCAATTGAATTACCAAAATCTCATTTTCTCAGAAGTGCTGAATATGTAATTAGAGGAAAAATTATGCTCCTGGCTGCCTATTAGAGAGGGCTGCGTGCAGGCACTGTCCAGGCACACACACGGCTCCGTGGTGCCACAGTGCCCACGAGTCCGGGCCAGCAGGTGCCACACGCAGCTGTGCCAGCGCCCCAGCATGTGACAGGGTGTGACAGTGACAGGGCCTGTGGCTCTGCGCTGTGAGGGCTCTGCAGATGCAGGACCGGCATTCTGCTGGGTTCCTGGAGCCCTGTGGGGCAGGTGTGGGGCTGGCAGTGCAGCTGCTGTGGGGTGTGGGAGGTGTGGGGCAGGTGTGGGGCTGGCAGGGGAGCTGCTGTGGGGTGTGGAAGGTGTGGGGCAGGTGTGGGGCTGGCAGGGGAGCTGCTGTGGGGTGTGGGAGGTGTGGGGCTGGCAGGGGAGCTGCTGTGGGGTGTGGGAGGTGTGGGGCTGGCAGTGCAGCTGCTGTGGGGTGTGGGAGGTGTGGGGCTGGCAGGGGAGCTGCTGTGGGGTGTGGGAGGTGTGGGGCTGGCAGGGGAGCTGCTGTGGGGTGTGGAAGGTGTGGGGCTGGCAGTGCAGCTGCTGTGGGGTGTGGGAGGTGTGGGGCTGGCAGGAGAGCTGCTGTGGGGTGTGGGAGGTGTGGGGCTGGCAGTGCAGCTGCTGTGGGGTGTGGGAGGTGTGGGGCAGGTGTGGGGCTGGCAGTGCAGCTGCTGTGGGGTGTGGGAGGTGTGGGCAGGTGTGGGGCTGGCAGTGCAGCTGCTGTGGGGTGTGGGAGGTGTGGGCCACTGATGTCCCTGCCCACAGGCCTGGAGCTGTCTGCATGCAGCTGGGCTCTGGCAGCCCCCCGGGAGGGTTCTGGAGCCCCAGGCCTTTGCAGGGGAACCCAGCAGCTGTCCCCAGGCCCAGTGGAGCAGCAGAGTGCTCACCATGCCATGCCGTGTGTGGTATCTGCATCTGGCACTGCTGCCCGCAGGGCCCGGGAGGTGCTGCTGGTGCTCAGGTCACCCCCAGCCCGCCCTGGGCTCTGCAGCCTGGCTTGTGCCTCCTGTGCCGCCTGTCACAGCCCTTTGGTGACCGCTGGGGACCGGGCAGTGCTGGCAATCGCCAGGTGTGCCCGGGGGCAGAGCTGTGCCGGGCATGGCACCAGGCAGCCCCGCGGCTGTGCCCCGGCAGCGCTGGCATCGTTCGGGAGCTGCCGTGGCTGAGCCGGCCCCGTGGCGATGCCGGGCTGCGTCGGGAGGGAGCCAGAGGGCTGAGGAGGGCTGAGCATCCCGGAGCTCCGCTCGGTGCTGCCCCGCCGTGCCCGATGCTGCCGTGTCCCGGCGCTGCCGTGTCCGTCGGTCCGTCCCGCTGCCGGGAGCTGCCGGCCGTGCGGGCGGGGGTGGCCCGGAGCCCCCCCCAGCACCCCCGGCTCGCCTTGGTTACACAACATTATCATTTCATAATACTCTGAAATATACATGAAGTTGGCTGAATGCAGATGAAATTGCACCATTTACTTCATGAATATTTCATGAAGCCTCAGCTCCGAAGTTTCCAGCTGGCAGAGCCGGGAGCCGGGCCGGACCGTGCCCCTTGTGCCCGTGCCGAGGTGACGGGGACACGCGTGCTGCTGTGTGCCCGGGCCAGCGTGCTGCGCCATCCCCGCTCCTGGGTGTCCCGGCGCTCTGCCTGTCCTCCCCAGGCTGCCAGGCCAGAGGGGCAGCAGCGGCTGTGAGCTGGAGCCCAGGGCAAGAGCAGGGCAGGGGGATGCAGAGTGTGGGAAATGTGCGCCAGCCCAGGAAAATGGTGCTTCCCATGCCAACAGGCTGCTCTGCCTCCCCCCGCTGCTCCTCCTCCTCCCCCTCAGGGGCTGCCTGCCCACTGGAGCTCTCCTTTCCCACCCAGCATCCCTGGCAGATGCCATTCCCAGCCTCTCACCCTCCCTGCGCTCTGCTGATGAAGACATTGAGCGCAGCAGCAGCTGCCCCGCAGCTCCTCACCCCTTCCCTGCCTCCTGCTCACGCTCCATCCCCCTGCTGCCCCCCAGCCCTCTGTGGGATCGCTGTGGCCCCACTCTGGCGGTAAGGAACCCACCACGAGCTCCTGGCATCCCCTGGGTGGGCAGGCTGGTCCCTGCCGGGGCTCCCTGAGCCCCCTGCCCGCCGGCAGGAGCCTGCACAGCGCCGGGCACTGCTCTGTATGGATGGCACAGCTCTGGGCTAATGAAATATTTACAGGTCAGTGGTTTTGCGAGAAATGACAGGGATCAGTCAGTTCCTTTTCAGGGAGTAATTTTGCTCGCCTCCACGGCCAGTGTTCCGTGTTGACAGTCATTAGCATGGGCGAGGGCCGGGTCCCGGGGGAGCTGTGTGTGTCACGCTGGGCACGGGCTGCCTGCATGGCCCGGGGTGCCTGGGCTGCCTTGGGCCGTGCCAGGGCCCTTCTGCCTCCGCTGGGGCGTCTCTTGACTGTGTCGCTGCTGCTCAGCACAGCGCACCCGCCCTGCTCCAGGGCAGCGGCTGTGAGGGCTGAGGGCCCCCTCAGTGTCCCTGGCTGCTGCTCGCTGCAGTTTGCTGCTGCTGGGCACCGCGGGTCCCCCACAGGAGACGTTGGTACTGCTGAGCCCTTCCCTGTGCTCGGCACTGACCTCAGGCTCCCTCACGGTGTAGCAAGGGGGTGCCCTGGCATTGGCAAGCAGGCAGGAGCCGTTCCAGGTCACAGCCAAGTGTTTTCTGCCTGCCCTGCCCCGCCCTGCCCTGCCCTGCCCTGCCCTGCCTGCAGAATAAGCGCACTGAGGCTCTGTGGGCGCTGTGCTGCTGTGGGCCCCTCTTTCCCCCCCAGCAGGTGTCTGGCTCCCAGGGGGAGCAGCAGGACAGCCCCAGGCAGCGGGGCTGCTCTCAGGGTGGGCAGGTGTGTAGTGACACGAGTGTCTTCCCTCTCCTGTTGCTCCCGCACCCCACATGTGGCTTCACCCAGCTGTGCGTGTGCCACGACCTAATAGTGCTGTGACCGAGCAGGGTCAGCTGTGACCGGGCAGTGCCATGGTTGGGCAGTGCCATGCTGTGACAGGCAGTGCCATGCCATGACCGGGAAGTGCCAGACCATGACTGGGCAGTGCCATGACCAGGCAGTGCCGTGCTGTGACTAAGCAGGGTCAGCTGTGACCAGGCAGTGCCATGGTTGGGCAGTGCCGTGCCATGGCTGGGCAGTGCCATGCCGTGACTGGCAGTGCCATTCTGTGCCCAGTCCGTGCTGTGCTGTGCCACGCCCGCACCATCAGCACCATGCAGCACAGGTAGGGCACAGCTGTGGGCAGAGTCGGCTGCTGGGAGTTGGGCTGGAGATGGGGCTGGGGTCAGGCCGAGGCAGCAGGATGGCCGTGAGGCTTGGAGGAAGCTGGCACATCCATGGCAGCAGCAGGGGCCAGGTGCTGGTGAGCAGCCCCTAAGCCCAGGCCCTCGTGGGTGGCACTGGCACACCGGGCTGGCAGCAGGCCTGCCACACCAGGTTTGGTGCCCCTCTGGGAGCGCCCGTGGCTGGCAGCTGCCTCACCCTTAGCACAGGGCTCTGCACTCAGGTGATTGCTCTGACCCTCTGCATCCGGGGCTCCTGGCACGGCATTTCCTTAGAAAGGAACAAAAGTGGGAAACGGCGCTGTCAGCCCCGAGCTGCCAGGCACAATCACCGAAATGCGGCGTCGGCAGGAACCGGCCCCACGCTAAATGACTTGAAAGGAAATGGCCTGGATTGTGCTGAGGAGGCAGAGTGTGGGGGGAGGAAGCAAGTGGAGCAAACAAAAAAACTTCATTAATTAAAGAAACTCGTTAATGAGGGACATTTAATCAGCTGAAGATGATATCTACCCCCTGCCTGCTGCGGCAGCTACTGCGCAGGGCTGGTGGTGCAGGGCTGAGCCGTGGGCAGGACAGGGGACACTGCACAGGGGACACGGGGCAGAGGACACTGCACAGGGGACACGGGGCAGGGGACACCACATGGGGACGCTGCACAGGGGACACCTGGCAGGGAACTTTGGCTCCCTGTCCCAGCCTCTGGGACATCCCTGGGCAGTGCCATCCCTGGGGCAATGGTGTTTGAGCACAGGGCTGTGCCACTGTCCTGCTGGTACCTGCCCGAGCAGGTGGGCAGCAGAGGTGCCAGGGTATTGCTCGTGCCCCCTGTGCTGCCAGCTTTGCTCCAGGCTCAGGCACTGAACTGATCTGTCTCATTTTGAACGAGGCCAAGGGCTGTTAAAGACCAGAATTTCTTTTACTGCAAATGTAAAGCGACGTGTGGGTGTGCCCATGCCCCGGGAGGGCTGGGTGCTGGCAGAGCAGGGGGTGTCTCTCAGAGCCCTGTCCCTGGCACCCACAGGCCAGCACTGTGCCACAGGCTCCCTGCATGGCCAGGCACCCCGAGCTGGGCTCCTCTGGGTGCAGAGGTGGGTCCAAGGGACCCCCGGGTGCTCAGTGCAGGGGGACACCCCAGAAGGGGCTCCAGCCCCCTCCTGGGAGGAGCAGAGGGGCCCTCAGTGCCTTGGGCTGCCCCGGGATGGGGCTGTTGCAGTGCTGTGGGCAGCGTGGGGCGTGAAGTGAGCAGTGTGATGTCCATGGGCAGCACACAGCCAAGCCTGTCAGCGTCCCCTTCCCACGGGACCCTCACCACAGCAGCCCTGACCAAGCAGCTCTGTCCCCATGGGGTGGCCAGGCCCTGGGAGAGGACAGGAGGTGCTGGAAGCCCTGGGTCTGTGGATCTGTGGATCTGTGTCTGCAGCACCCGCAGCTCCAGCGCCATGAGCAGCAACCAGGGGAGCCTAATGGTCCCTGAATGAAATAGTGCCCGGGCTGACAGGCACTGCGACAGCCCTAATTAATAACTGACACAGACACGGCTGCTGGGACAGCCTGACGAGGGGCTGGCAGGGGGGACAGACCCTGCTGACATCCTGGTCAGCGTGTTGGTGGCTGATCCTGGCTGCAGTGGCAGCGAGGGTGCATCCAGGGCAGAGCAGCAGGAGGGATGTGGGCTGCTCCTGGTTCTGCCCGTGCAGGCAGGGAGGGACGGGCAGAGGGGGACAGGGATCAGGCAGGAGGGACGGGCACAGGGTGCCAGGGATCAGGCAGGAGGGATGGGCACAGGGTGCCAGGATCAGGCAGGAGGGATGGGCACAGGGGGACAGGGATCAGGCAGGGAGGGATGGGCACAGGGGGACAGGGATCAGGCAGGAGAGATGGGCACAGGGCACCGGGGATCAGGCAGGGAGGGACGGGCACAGGGTGCCAGGATCAGGCAGGAGGGATGGGCACAGGGGGACAGGGATCAGGCAGGAGGGACTGGCACAGAGTGCCAGGATCAGGCAGGGAGGGATGGGCACAGGGGGACAGGGATCAGGCAGGAGGGACTGGCACAGGGTGCCAGGATCAGGCAGGGAGGGATGGGCACAGGGGGACAGGGATCAGGCAGGGAGGGATGGGCACAGGGGGACAGGGATCAGGCAGGAGGGATGGGCACAGGGCACCGGGGATCAGGCAGGGAGGGACGGGCACAGGGTGCCAGGATCAGGCAGGAGGGATGGGCACAGGGCACGAGGATCAGGCAGGAGGGGTGGGCACACGGCCCTGGAGAGGCACCAGGCACCGGGAGAGTGCCACGGTGGCTGTCGGTGTGTGCCAGCTCCGTGGAGAAGAGCTGTGTGCCGAGACCCAGGGGAGCGCAGGATGGATTCTCTGTCCTGCCGGGTGGAACGAGCACCAGGGCTGTGGGCAGCGGTGGCGTGGGCAGCTGCCGGTGCCCGTCCCGGGGCAGGGCCGTCCCTGGGCTGGGCTCTGCAGCCTGGCAGCCCCGGCCCACACACAGGCAGGTGCGTGGGGCTGGCGCGCCCCAGCAGCTGAGTCAGCGCGGGCGGGCGGTGCTGGTGCTGCCCATGGATGACTTGCAGATAGATCTGCGGCGGGGCTGCTCCCGCTGGCTCTCCGTGCGTCCCCGTGGGCTCTGCTGCCACCCGCACGGGCTGGGGCCGGCAGCTGCCAGCGCATCCCCTGCCACCCCCACATCCCTCCCCGACAGAAATCGGTCGCACACACACAATTAAGGAGCTTGTCTGTGCGGGCTGAGCCACAGATGGGTTTCACAGGCCAGGGGCTGCTGCAGCGCCGTGTGGAGCATCCGAGGGGCTGCGGGCGCTGCCCCCGGCCCTGGCACTGCCCCTGGGGGCTGCAGCCGTGCCTGCCCAGGTGCAGCGCACACCTGTGCGAGGGGACGGGCCGAGGCTGTGCTCTGAGGATGGACAGGAGGCGGGTGGGTGTGCAGAGCAGGCGCTGCCTGGGAGCCCCACGCTGCACTCCAGCCCCACACAAACCCCTTGGCCCTTGGTGTGGGTGCCGCTCACCCCGTTTGACCAAGGCGGCCACGCCAGCTGCGTTAGAGCAAAGGGTCTAATTAAATATTTAGCAGTTAATTGATCCCTGTCTGGTGTTTGATGCCTCCCTGAGCCTCTCCCAGCTGCCCGGCCCATGCTGGTGCTGTGCAGCTCCTAGCACGATGCTTTGCTTTGCTCTGCTCTGTGCTGGGCTCAAAATGGGGCCTGACCAGGTCGCCCTTCCCAAGGAGCGGGATGTGCCAGCTTCAGGAGTTAAACCCCACATGGAGGCCTCTGTTCTCCTGCCCAAGGCCAGCACAATGGGCAGGCAGGACGCGGGAGCGGGAGAGGATGGGCTCAGCTGCTGGCAGCGTGACCCCAAAGCCAGCACAGCGCAGGGACAGCGCGGGGCTGGCGGGAGACCCCGGAGGCTGGGGGGCAGCGGGGTGGATGGGCCGCGGAGGGGCAGCGGCAGCCCGGGTGTGCCGGCCCTGAGGGGGATGTCCCGCTCTCTCGGCAGGGTAACCAGGACGCCACGGCCCCGCCGGACGCCATGGCCCAGCCCTACCCCCCCGCCCAGTACCCCCCGCCCCCCCAGAACGGGATCCCCGCAGAGTTCGCCCCGCCGCACCCGCACCCCACGCAGGACTACTCGGGGCAGAGCACGGTCCCGGAGCACGCCATGAGCCTCTACACACCAGCACAGAGCCACCCCGAGCCGGCGGGCAGCGACGCCAGCACGCAGTCCATAGCAGGGACACAGACGGTACCGGTGAGGCGCTGCTGGGCTGGGGCAGTGCTGGGGGCACGGAGGGTGCTGGGGCAGTGCCAGGGGCACGGGGGGCTGTGCGGGGCTGGGGCAGTGCTGGGGGCACGGGGGGTGCTGGGGCAGTGCCAGGGGCACGGGGGGCTGTGCGGGGCTGGGCCAGTGCTGAGGGCACGGGGGGTGCTGGGGCAGTGCCAGGGGCACGGGGGGCTGTGCGGGGCTGGGGCAGTGCTGAGGGCACGGGGGGTGCTGGGGCAGTGCCAGGGGCACGGGGGGCTGTGCGGGGCTGGGCCAGTGCTGAGGGCACGGGGGGTGCTGGGGCAGTCCTGCTGCAGGGGTCCAGGGCAGAGCCAGAGCTGCCAGGAGGGCCCTGGGGCGGTGGTGCTGCCTGGCCAAAGTCCCACAGGGTACCAGGCTGGGTGTTGCTGCCGTCACTCCCCCTCAGAGCCCCCCATCATTTCTCATCACTCGTAATGCACTCGCTGGGCTCTGCTCTAGGAGATGGTGGCAATTACAGCGCTGGAATGCAGCACCCGCAAGGTGCTGAGCTCTGCACTTTGCAGTCCTCCCACACGGCCCCGAGTGCAGTCTGCACCCCCACCCCGAGCATCCCCATGGCCCCACCAGCAGGGAGGGACGCCCGTGGGGTGCTGCCCAGAACGTGGGGAGCACAGGGTGTCCCTGGGCAGGCAGGGCCAGGCACAGGGCAGGGGACGCTCCTGCTGGGGACAGGGGCTGATGGCAGCGGTGCCTCCCCAGCAGACAGACGAGGCGGCGCAGACAGACAGCCAGCAGCTACACTCCTCAGACAACACGGACAAGCAGCAGCCCAAGAGGTTACACGTCTCCAACATTCCCTTTCGATTCCGGGACCCCGACCTGCGGCAAATGTTTGGGGTGAGTAGAGCTCCCTCCAGCCATCACACCTCTGCTCTGTGCTGCACCAACGGGACCTTGGCACTGTCACCTCCCGAGGGACGTCCTGCCCAGCCCCTGTGTGTGGAGCAGAGGGTGACACAGAGCCCTTGTCCCCTTCCCAGCCCTCATTAGGACTCAAAGCAGTGTTAGTTAATGAAATTTTGGATGACACTCCCCAAGTCCTGTCAGAGTGGGAGCCGTGGGAGGGACAAGGGCTTTCCCCTGCATGACCCTGGGGGTGCCCAGGTCTGGCCCCCAAGGCAGCCCTCTGCCCATCCCTGGCACAGAGCCCCATGCCAGCAACTCTGGGTGCAGGGCCAGGGGCTTTGCAGGCACTCACCCCTCTGTTCTCTCCACTTGCAGCAATTTGGGAAAATCCTGGACGTGGAGATCATTTTCAATGAGCGGGGCTCCAAGGTGGGTGATGCCCATGGCCAGCACCTTACAGCCAGTCCTGGGGAGGGTGTCAGTGGAGCCAGGTTGCCCAGCAGTGCTGTAACCTGCTCTCCCCTCCTCTCCTGTCTCGTGGGACCCTGGCACGCAGTGCCCCGTCAGTGCCAGCTCGGGAGGTGGTGCGGGTCCCTGCACCCGGCACTGGAGGGAGGAGAGGGCTCGCTGTGTCCCAGCACGGGCAGCTCGTGTCCCTCTGTGTCTGGATGTCTCTGTTGTATCTTCCCTGCTCTCTGTGCCCCTCTCCCAGACTCTTCTCCCAGCTCGTGGGCGATTCTGGGGCCTCAGCCGGGACCCCCGGCCCCTGCGGGGACCCCAGCCTGGGCTCTTCATCTCTGCACTGTGGCAGCCTCACCTCCTGCGCCAGCTCTCCTGATTCACCCCCTCTCTCTCTCTGTCCCCACACCCTCTCTCTGTCTCTCTCTGTCTCTTTCTTTCTCCTTTTCTCCTCTGCTCACAGGGTTTTGGGTTTGTAACTTTTGAAACTAGCACAGATGCCGACCGGGCACGGGAGAAGCTGAATGGCACCATCGTAGAGGGCCGGAAGATTGAGGTGCTCAGATAAGTGTGCTAGTGCCGTGCCATGCCTGCGTGTGCGTGTCCCCTGCCCGGGCTGGGGGGCGCCCAGGGGGCTGTGCATGTGTCCCTGAATGTGGCACGGTGGGAGCATGTCTGCGGGAAGGTCGGCGCTTGGCACAAGGAGTGTCCGGCCCAGAGGACCCTCCCGGCTGCACGGAGAGCTGGGTGCCAGCTGGGGCTGCATTCTGCTGGTACAGACAAGGCTGGCACAGCCCCGTGCCCACAGCAGCCGCCCCAGGCTCTGCAGGGAGCTCTGGGGCTCTGCCCCGCATGCCACCCCCCTGCTCCGTGCTGGGAGGGAGGATCCACCCGCAGCTCCACACCTGCAGTGCCAGCAGCTGCCCAGCCCCGCAGGCTTTGATTTCTCCAGGCTTAGCCCAGGATCAGGCTCTGCCCATGCAGCTCCCCGCTGGTGGCTGGCAAGTGGTGGGGAGCAGGGTGGCACATGGCAGAGGGAGTGGGACAAAATGTCCCCAGCAGTGCTGATGGCAGAGAGGGAGCCTGGCAGGGCACAGCAGTGCCCCATGGACAAGGAAAACATCATCCAACAAAACCGGGCAGGAGCTCACGGGCAGCATGTCGGGCTCAGCGTGAGCATGGCACCGCAGCTCTCAGGGCACCACCAGCAGCCTGAGCCACGCTCACAGCTGGAGATGGAGGCCTGGGCTGGCTGGAGGCACGGGCAGGGCTGTGTACAGCGGGTGCTGCAGGCAGAGCCTTGTCTCGTGTCTCTGGTGCAGCTGCATCCTCTGCCCCGGCACCCGAAGCAGCAGCAGCAGCAGCAAGGGGAGCTGGCTGCAGCGGGCCCTGGACCCCAGCCTGGCCAGCTCCACATCCCCCAGGCACTGACCCTGTCCCTCTCTCTGCAGGTGAACAACGCCACGGCCCGTGTCATGACCAACAAGAAGGTGGCCAACCCCTACACCAACGGTAAGGGCCAGTGTCCGGGGAGCAGGGGCTGCAGCAGGCAGGGGCACCTCCGGGCACTGGCACTGTCTGGCTGCCGTGCAGCTCTGGCAGTGAGTGCCCTCCACACTGCAGGCAAATGGGAGAGCAGCTGCTCCTGCCCAGTGCAGGAGTGCAGCCCCCATGCCCTCCTCCTGCCTGGGGATGGGGCTGCTGCCCCTCAGAGCACCGTTCAGAGTGCCCTGTCCTCAGCGGCTCTCCCTGCCCACAGGCTGGAAGCTGAACCCGGTGGTGGGAGCAGTCTACGGCCCCGAATTCTACGCAGGTAAGGTCGGGCTGCAGCAGCACCTGCTGTGGGTTCCCCCCAAACATCAGCTCTGCCCTGTGTCTGCCACTGCTCTGTGCAGTGAGCAGCCCCTGGCCCCTCTCCCTGTTCTGCACACCTGCCTGGACAGTTCATCCTATCCTATCCTATCCTATCCTATCCTATCCTATCCTATCCTATCCTATCCTATCCTATCCTATCCTATCCTATCCTATCCTATCCTATCCTATCCTATCCTATCCTATCTTATCCTGTCCTATCCATCCTATATCCTATATCCTATATCCTATATCCTATATCCTATATCCTATATCCTATATCCTATCCCATCCTATCCTACCCTATCCCCCTGCCCAGCGTCCCCACAGGGCCATGTCCCTGCCAGGCTGAGGGAACAGGCTGGGCTGTGCCACAGGTGCCCCGTGGGGGCCGTGTGCTCCCGCTGTGCACAGCCCACAGTGTGCCTGTCTCTGCAGTAACGGGGTTCCCGTACCCCGCCACGGGGACGGCCGTGGCCTACCGAGGGGCTCACCTGCGGGGCCGGGGCCGTGCTGTGTACAACACCTTCCGTGCCGCGCCGCCGCCGCCGCCCATCCCCACCTACGGCGCGTGAGTACCCCGGGGGGCTGCTGGGGTGGGCTGGGCTGCCACACCGCCCCGGGGCTGTGCTGGCACTGCCAGGCTCGTCAGGAACAGGCTGCAGCTCCTGCAGCCCCTGCCTGGCCACAGGCTCTGCCCCAGCCCCGCTCTGCTGCCCTCGGGTGAGCCGCACGCTCAGCAGCCTCCTGCCCACCGAGGCACAGGACGTTATTCCAGCCAGGATGGGTGGTTTAATGGAAACTCAGCTGGGGTGGCATTGGTCACAGACACAGCCATGGCCGTCTGTGGCTGCTTGGCTGCTCCCAGCAGAGATCCTGCCCTGGGATCCTCCTGCCCTGCCCTTGGCTGTGCCTCTGTGTGTGCCCAAGTCCCTGCCCAGAATCCCAGCCCAGAGGTGCCTTTGGGGCCTGGACAGCCACTCCTTGCCCAGTTCAGTGTCCTCATCCTGCTCCCCTCGGCCCGGGGCCCTTGCCAGGCTCTGATGGCTCTGCCTCATTTCCAGGGTCGTCTACCAGGATGGGTTCTACGGAGCTGAGATCTACGTAAGTGACTCTGTGCCCAGGGCTGGGCTGTGACAGGACCCCATGCCAGCACAGGGGGCAGGAGGTGTCACACGGGTCCCTGGTGGGCTCTGCCCCCCAACCCCTTCCCCTGGGCGGCAGCAAGAGCATGAGCACAGCACAGCTTCTGCAGAGCAGTCTGGGCGGCACACACCACACAGGATCCTATGCCCAGTCCTGTGCCCCTGCCAGCCCTTGCGGGGCTGGTGCCACACAGGATTTACGGCCTCAGTTCCTTACACCCACATTTAACCTCCATGTCTGAGGAGCCAGCGGCGATATTTCAGGCGGGCACTGAAGGATTTATCTAACGTGACACCTCATTAAAGCGAGCGGGGAGGTGACAGTCTCTTCTCTGGAAATTTAATTTTTTAAGGTTAATGTTTGTGAAAGCCCCTGGGGAATGGGAATGAGGCTGTTGCGTGCCCAGTGGCACTGGCACTGGCCCCCTGTGGGCCCCACGCCTCTCTGTGCAGTGCCGTGGGGCACCCAGCTGCCCCCAGCCCCAGTCCCCGGTGGGGGCACCCCCTGACCAGTGTCTCTCTGCCCCAGTCCCCGGTGGGTGCAGCCCCTGACCAGTTGCCCTCTGCCCGCCAGTGTCTCTCTGCCCCAGTCCCCGGTGGGTGCAGCCCCTGACCAGTGTCTCTCTGCCCCAGTCCCCAGAGGGTGCAGCCCCTGACCAGTGTCTCTCTGCCCCAGTCCCCGGTGCGTGCAGCCCCTGACCAGTGTCTCTCCCACAGGGGGGCTATGCTGCCTACAGGTACGCCCAGCCCGCAGCAGCAGCAGCCGCCTACAGCGACAGGTGAGCACCGGGCATGGCACCTGGGGGAGCCCCGTGTCACCTGCACGGCCCACCCTGGCACCCCAGCTGCTGAGCGCTGTGGGTCGGGAC
This sequence comes from Camarhynchus parvulus, assembly GCF_901933205.1. Classification (NCBI taxonomy): domain Eukaryota; kingdom Metazoa; phylum Chordata; class Aves; order Passeriformes; family Thraupidae; genus Camarhynchus; species Camarhynchus parvulus. The sequence continues at coordinate 5,617,780 of NC_044588.1, forward strand.
AGAGTCAGGCATGGGGAGGCCGTCCTGCAGGCAGGGACCCCTTGCTCCCCTCAGGGCTCGGCTGGACAGGGTTGGCACCGCTGCAGGAGGAGCAGGGAGGTGCAGGGGGGCTCCCACGTGCAGCTGGGAGGGAGGGCTCAGAGGGGACACAGGGCCCCAGCTGCTGTCACTAACGCCCCCGCTGTTTGCTCCTAGCTACGGCAGAGTGTACGCAGCAGCAGACCCCTACCACCACACCATCGGCCCCGCCGCCACGTACAGCATTGGCACCATGGTAAGAGCAGCCCCTCGGCCTTCCTCTGCTTCCCAGGGGGCTGCAGGCAGCCTGGGGAGGGGTCTGGCACCGTGTGGGGCACAGGGCAGGGGCTGTGGGAGGGCAGTGGGAATGGCACAGCCCCTGCCTGGCTCTGTCTGCAGGCGAGGAAATCCCCACCCCGCACCCTGCCCCACCTTCCCCTCACACCCTGCACAGTCCTGCTCATGCACGCCACTTCCAGGGGCCTGGCTGGCCCCTGGGCAGGCTCCAGGACCCTTCTGTCATCCCAGTGCAGGACAGTGTCCCCAGGGCCCCTCGTGCAGCCACACACGGGGGGCACCGCAGCCCCGCGCACACCACAGCTCTTGGCCAGCTCTGACAGCATCAAAGATGAAAAATTGCACTCACGGCTGGGATCGCAAAGCCATCTTGTCTTTTTCTGCCTTTTGGCTCCCTGGGCAGCTGCTAGTGAGGGGCCACGGGCACGGCATCCTAGGGGTTTTCAGCTCAGTGCCACAGCAGGGATGGGGCAGCTCCTTGGCGGGCGTGGCACGGCGGTGCCGCACTGGAGGCACAGGGCAGCCCTGCCCCAGGGCAGTGCCCACGGCCAGCACAGAGCCCGGGCAGCCCTGGGCACCCTGGCCCTGCCTGCCCCTCACCTCCCAGGGACAGCAGCGATTTGGTGCCATTTGAAAGAGGAGGAAAAAAAAAAAAACAAGAAGATAAAAAAGGGAAGATCTAGGCTTTGGCTATCTCTGAATACTGATTGGCTTTTTTTTCATCTTTGATGTTGCAGGCTAGTCTATACCGAGGAGGGTACAGCCGCTTCACTCCCTACTAGCAAGAAAGACCCAGCCCCCCCACCACTGCCCCCGATGCTCACTAGCACCAAACCCAACCAGGCAGACAGAGCCGAGGCCGAGCCTGCGGAGGAGCCGCGGGTGCTGCCTGGGGCTGGCGCCGGGCTCTGTGGGGCCGCTGGGCTCTGTGGGGCCGCGGCACCCCACACCCTGAGGGTTACCTGCAGCACCCCACACCCTGAGGGTTACCTGCAGCACCCCACACCCTGAGGGTTACCTCAGCCACTCCGTCCTGCCGCCCGCCCGCCTCTCCTGCAGCATCCACCCGCCCCGGGGCCCAGCCCCGAGCCCCAGCAGCGCCCGTTCCCACAGCCGGGGTGCGGGGTCCCCCTCTGCACAGGGCTCATCCCCCGCGGGGCAGGGGGTGCTCAGCCTGCAGGGATGCTCGCTCCACAGGCACTGGGGCTCGGCGTGACAGCAGCCCCCCGAGCAGCCCCTCTGCCCCCGTAGGAGAGAGAGGAGCCAGCTGGGCTTGCTGCCAGCTGTGGGGCCTGGCGAGGCTGGGGTGGGTTTGGGATCCAGGGGCAGGTGTGACGGGCTGGGCTGGCTGCAGAGCTGGGTGTGATGAGCTGGGCTGGGACGGTGCCTGCGTGCCCCCGGCCACCTGCTCGGCCTGAGTGCTCCAGCGAAAGACCTGCCTCTCTTGTTTCTGTTGTAGTGAACCCGTGGCCGTTTCCTTCTGGGACCAGGAAGGGCAAAAATATCCACACACACATACAAAATAAAAAAAAAAGAACCCCAAAATATAAAAATTAAAAGCGAAGCAACAAAAAAAAAAAAAAAAAAAAGAAAGAAAAACCAAACAAAAAAAAAGAGAAAGCAAGCCAAGCGGCAGCAGCCAAGTGAGCCCCAACTGTCCACACACACGGCGTGAGCGAGTCCCAGAGGAGCCGCGGCGAGCACCGGCGGTCGGACGCGCCGGAGGGAGGGACCCCCGGCCCCCGGCCCCACAGCCCCGCAGGGAGGGAGCCGGCACAGGCAGGCGTGAGGGTCCGCGGGGCCCGGGGGGCCCTCCCCGCCCGGGTGCAGGGCCCGGGCGCCACGTCTTCCTTTCCCTGGTGCAGCAGCGCTGGGGGTGCCGGCAGAGCGCTGCGCCCTGCCCGCCTCGTGGGACCGGGTGACAGGGTGGGGACCTGGCTTGGTGCCACCCGGCGCTGGCGGCCATCAGCGTGTCAGGTGTGCGAGGCCTCGGCTCCAGCGCGGAACTGGGGCGGCGGCGCGGATGCGGTGCTGAGGTATTGCAGGGGACGACCCTCTGCCTTTTAAAGGGAATTTTTGTTAAGAGGAGCTTGCAACTCGCTTGTGACCCCTTCCCCTTCTTCCTCCCTCCTTCCCTGACACCCACGCTCCCGCCCTGCCTGGACCAGCCCTGACCAAAGCTGGGCCAGGCCTGCCCCAGTCCCACTCCCGCTTGCTCTGCGGCACGGGACACGCTCACGGCCACCCGTCCCTGCCCGAGGCAGCGGGATGCCCCCAGCCCTGGGTGCGGGGTCTCGGCCGCTGCATCCCCCACGAGGGACCCACCCGAGCCACGAGGCTGGGCTGTGGCACCGGCACATTGTGGCACGGGGCACTGCGGGGCCCATCCCGGGGTGCAGCGCCGTCCCGCGCCCTTCCGGCTCTGCCGCTCCTCAAACCTCACTTTATAGTCTGCAGACGCCCCCGACGCCCCAGCGATGAGCTCCCCCTTTTCTATTCCCAGTGTACATAGCCCAGGCCCCGCTCCCTGTACAAAGCTCCGTCCATCGCTGTACTGGCTTCTCCCTTACAGCACCCCCGCGCCGCCCCGGCGTGCGGGCTGGCGCCAGCCCATCCTGTATGCTTCAAAGTGTGACCATTCTAATAAACAGTATTATTATTATTATTATTACAAGGATTATTATTATTATTATTATTATTATTATTATTATTATTATTATTATTATTATTATTATTATTATTATTATTGAAATTATTAATAAAGATTTCTTTCTTCAACCAGGGCGACTCAGGTTTTGACTGGTTGCGCGGGGCCGTGGCGGCCACAGCGGATCTGGCTGGGCAGGGGGCCACAGCCTGTGGGCAAGTGGGGAACCCTCAGGGCCCCCAGCCTCACCACAGTGAGGGAGCAGGGTGCTGCATGAAGAGCCCTCTCCTGGCTGGGCCTAGCCCTTCGTTCTTCAAGCCATCAGGTAATATGCTCCTGAGCCTCAGGAGCAGCAGCTCCACTGCTGGCATTGGTGTCCCTGGCAGAGCCTGCATTGTTTGGGGACAGGGCTTGGGACCCCACTGCAGGAGCGCTCGGCTGCTCCTGCCTGCTAATTGCTTGCTCACCAGACTGTGAGAAAATAATTGCTGCTATAAATTTTCTCTCCTCCTCACAAGATGCTCAGGGGAGGCAGCGTAGGCTGGTGGCACTGGGCTGGGTCCACATTAATGAGCACAGCGGTCACCCAGGCTGGGCTGCTGCAGAGCCCGTGCTGGCAGCTCCCCACCAGGCTGAGCCCTGAGGGGGCTGTGTGCCTCGGGGTCTTCGGGCCAGTATCCCCAGCCTGTGGGCAGACAGCCTGAGGCAGTGAGGGCTGCAGCAGCTGGTGGGGTTCTCAGGGCAGGTGCCCCAGTCTGGGGTCACACATGTTGGGGGTCCCTGCCAGTGGCTGGTCAGCACCCAGTGGGCCCCCAAGTGAGGGCTGAGCACAACCACAGGGGTGGGAGGAAAGGGACTCACAGTCCCGGGTGATGAAATGCAGCCTCCCTCTGCGTCCCCTGCCCACAGCCCACCCGCCACATGGAGGAGACACGGCACGGGCTGCACCACAGCTGCTTTAATGCCCATCTGATCCAATGCCACCGCCTGGTGCGGAATAGACCAGCACGAGGCGGCCCCAGCGCTCGGGGTCCACGGGCAGCTCGTCCCGCAGCACGGGCTCCACCAGCAGCTCCAGCCGGCAGGACTGCGCGGCCGCCGGCCGCGGCACCAGCAGCCCCACGGCGCGGAACAGGCAGCCCTGCGCCAGCCCCAGCACCTGCGGCGCCGTCTGGCCCAGGCGGCAGCGGGCGCCCTGGCTCAGCACACGGAACCACCGGGCCCGGCCGGGCGGGAAGGACCAGCGCAGGGTGAGGCTGAGGGAGAGCTGCCCGGGCTCAGGGCCCTCCTGCCACCAGAGCTGCGAGGCCGTCACGCCCTGCACCTGCGGCGGGGAGGCCGCCACGCTGGCCGTGTCCAGCACCTGCGAGGGAACCACAGCACTGTCAGGGTGAGGTCAGGGCAGGCATCCCCCACCTTCCCGGAACAAGGGGGGCACGGGGCAGGTGTCCTCGCCAGGCAGCAGCAGGCACTCACCCGGATCTCCCCGAGCAGGCAGGTGAAGGATGTCTCCTGCAGGCTGGGCTGCTGGCGGGACACAATCAGGGAGAGGTCTCGTAGGCTGCAGTCCTGCAGCTCCAGCTCGTAGCACCTGAGAGGGAAGAGGCAGAGCAGGAATGGCACCAGAGAGCCCTGGCGTCCCACGGCTGCCTGTGGACACAGGAGGCAGGCAGGGCACTCACCGGCTGGTCCAGCCATGGGAGCCACGGTGGCAGGCGGCAAGCAGCTTGGCGAGGCCGGGCGGCGGTGCCGGCAGGAA